>NC_064642.1:847687199-848887199 GCF_023864345.2 Schistocerca serialis cubense | reverse complement strand
GTCCTCCAGCCGACGTGTCTCCAAGGGTCTATTGCTGCCTCTGGCACATTATCGTCGTACTCCTGTGAGTCTAGTTTAAAGAATCCGACGCAAAACTGATAGTTAATTGTAACTTTCAGAGCCTGTTAATGACGATGGAACACACAAATTGCGTCGAGATTCAATACATCGTCCTCCAGCTAACTTGTCTCCAAGGGTCTATTGCTACCTCGGGTACCCTATGGTCGTTCTCCTGAGTTTGGTTTTTCGAATCCGACGCAAAACTGACACTTATTTGTAACGTTCAGAACCTCTTAATGACGATGGAACACACAAATTGCGTCGCGATTCAATACATCGTCCTCCAGCCGCCTTTCTCCAAGGGTCTATTGCTACCTCTGGCACCTTATCCTCGTTCTCCTGTGAGTCCAGTATTTCGAATCCGACGCAAAACTGACAGTTAATAGTAACGTCAAGAGCCTCTTAATGACGATGGAGCCCACATATAGCGTCGAGATTCAATATATCGTCCTCCAGCCGACTTGTCACCAAGGGTCTATTGCTACCTCGGGCACCCTATGGTCGTTCTCCTGTGAGTCTTGTTTTTCGAATCCGACCCGAAACTGACCGTTAATCGTAACGTTCAGAGCCTCTTAATGACGATGGAGTACACAAATTGCGTCGTGATTCAATACATCAACTTCCAGCCGACTTGTCTCCAAGTGTCTATTGCTGCCTCGGGCACCTTATGGTCGTTCTCCTGTGAGTCTAGTATTTCGAATCCGACGCAAAACTGACAGTTAATTGTAACGTTCTGAGCCCCTTAATGACCATGGAACACACAAATTGCGTCGCGAATCAATGCATCGTCCTCTAGCCCAAATGTCTGCAACGGTCTATTGATGTGTCAGTCACCTCATTGTGGCTCTCCTGTGAGTCTAGATTTCGAATCCGACGCAAAACTGACAATTAATTGTAACGTTCAGAGCCTCTTCATGACGATGGAACACACAAATTGCGTCGAGATTCAGTACATCGTCCCCCAGCCGACGTGTCTCCAAGGGTCTATTGCTGCCTCTGGCACATTATCGTCTTACTCCTGTGAGTCTAGTTTTAAGAATCCGACGCAAAACTGATAGTTAATTGCAACGTTCAGAGCCTGTTAATGACGATGGAACACACAAATTGCGTCGCGATTCAATACATCAACCTCCAGCCGCCTTGTCTCCAAGGCTCTATTGCTACCGCAGGCACCTTATTGTTGTTCTCCTCTGATAGTAGTATTTCGAATCCGACGCAAAACTGACAGTTAATTGTAACGTTCAGAGCCTCTTAATGACGATGGAACACACAAATTGCGTCGAGATTCAATATATCGTCCACCAGCCGACTTGTCTCCAAGGGTCTATTGCTACCTCGGGCACCCTATGGTCGTTCTCCTGTGAGTATTGTTTTTCGAATGCGACCCGAAACTGACAGTTAATCGTTACGTTCAGAGCCTCTTAATGACGATGGAACACACAAATTGCGTCGCGATTCAATACATCGACCTCCAGCCAACTTGTCTCCAAGGGTGTATTGCTGATACGGGCACCTTATGGTCGTTCTCTTGTGAGTCTAGTATTTCGAATTCGACGCGAAACTGACAGTTAATTGTAACCGTTCAGAGGCTCTTAATGACGATGGAACACACAAATTGCGTCGCGATTCAATGCATCGTCCTCTAGCCCAACTGTCTCTAACGGTCAATTGCTGTGTCGGTCATCTCATGGTGGTTCTCCTGTGAGTCTAGTTTTTCGAATCCGACGCAAAACTGACAATTAATTGTAACGTTCAGAGCCTGTTAATGACCATGGAACACACTAATTGCGTCGCGATTCAATGCATCGTCCTCTAGCCCAGTTGCCTCCAACGGTCTATTGCTGTGTCGGTCATCTCTTGGTGGCTCTCCTGTGAGTCTAGTTTTCCGAATCCGACGCAATACTGACATTAATTGTAACGGTCAGAGCCTCTTAATAACGGTGGAACACACATATTGCGTCGAGATTCAATATATCGTCCTCCACCCGACTTGTCTCCAAGCGTTTATTGCTGCCTAGGGCACCTTATGGTCGTTCTCCTGTGTGTCTAGTATTTCGAATCCGACGCAAAACTGACAGTTAATTGTAAAGTTCAGAGCCTCTTAATGACCATGGAACACACAAATTGCGTCGCGATTAAATGCATCGTCCTCTAGCCCAATTGTCTCCAACGGTCTATTGCTGTGTCGGTCATCTCATGGTGGTTCCCCTGTGAGTCTAGTTTTTCGAATCCGACGCACAACTGACGATTAATTGTAACGTTCAGAGCCTGTTAATGACGATGGAACACAAAAATTCCGTCGAGATTCAATACATCGGCCTCCAGCTGACTTGTCTCCAATGGTCTATTGCTACCTCGGGTTCCCCATGATCGCTCTCCTGTGAGTCTAGTTTTTCGAATCCGACGCAAAACTGACATTTAATTGTAACGCATCAGAACCTCTTAATGACGATGGAACAAACAAATTACGTCGCGATTCAATACATCGTCCTGCAGGCGCCTTTCTCCAAGGGTCTATTGCTACCTCCGGCACCTTATCGTCGTTTTCCTGTGAGTCCTGTATTTCGAATCCGACGCGAAACTGACACTTAATTGTAACGTTCAGAACCTCTTAATGACGATTGAACACACAAATTGCGTCGCGATTCAGTACATCATCCTCCAACCGCCATTCTCCAAGGCTCTATAGCTACCTCTAGCACCTTATCGTAGTTCTCCTGTGAGTCTAGTGTTTCGAGTCCGACGCAAAACTGAGAGTTAATTGTAATGTTCAGAGATTCTTAATGACGATGAAATACACAAACTGCGTCGAGATTCAAAATATCGTCCTCCAGCCGACTTGTCTATAAGTGTCTATTGCTACCTCGGCACCCTATGGTGGTTCCCCTGTGAGTCCAGTTTCTCGAATCCGACGCGAAACTGACAGTTAATCGAAACGTTCAGAACCTCTTAATGACGATGGAACACACAAATTGCGTCGAGATTCAATACATCGTCCTCAATCCGGCTTGTCACCAAGGTTCTACAACTACCTCTGGCACCTTATCGTCGACAACCTGTGAGTCTAGTATTTCGAATCTGACGCAAAACTAACAGTTAATTGTAACGTTAAGAGCCTCTTAATGACCATGGAACACACAAATTGCGTCGCGATTAAATGCATCGTCCTCTACCCCAAATGTCTCCAAGGTCTATTGCTGTGTCGGTCAACTCATGGTGGTTCTCCTGTGAGTCTAGTGTTTCGAATCCGACGCAAAACTGACAATAAATTGTAACGTTCAAAGCCTATTAATGACGATGGAACACACAAATTGCGTCGAGATTCAATACATCGTCCCTCAGCAGACGTGTCTCCAAGGGTCTATTGCTGCCTCTGCACATAATCGTCGTTCTCCTGTGAGTCTAGTTTTAAGTATCCGAGGCAAAATTGACACTTAATTGTAACGTTCTGAGCCTCTTAATGACGATGGAACACACAAATTGCGTCGCGATTCAATGCATCGTCCTCCAGCCAGCTTGTCTCCAAGGGTCTATTGCTACCTCTGGCACCTTACCGTCGTTCTCCTGTGAGTCTATTATTTCGAATCAGACGCTAAACTGACAGTTAATTGTAACGTTCAGAGCCTCTTAATGACGATGGAACACACATATTGCGTCGAGATTCAATATATTGTCCACCAGCCGACTTGTCTCCAAGGGTCTATTGCTACCTTGGGCACCCTATGGTCGTTCTCCTGTGAGTATTGTTTTTCGAATTCGACCCGAAACTGACAGTTAATCGTGACGTTCAGAGCCTCTTAATGACGATGGAACACACAAATTGCGTCGCGATTCAATACATCGTCCTCCAGCCGCCATTTTCCAAGGGTCTATTGCTACCTCTAGCACCTTATCGTAGTTCTCCTGTGAGTCTAGTATTTCGAATCCGACACGAAACTGACAGTTAATTGTAACCGTTCAGAGCCTCTTAATGACCATGGAACACACAAATTGCGTCGCAATTCAATGCATTGCCCTCTAGCCCAAATGTCTGCTACAGTCTATTGCTGTGTCGGTTCTCCTGTGAGTCTAGTTTTTCGAATCAGACGCAAAACTGAATATTAATTGTAACGTTCAGAGCCTGTTAATGACGATGGAACACAAATATTCCGTCGAGATTCAATACATCGGCCTCCAGCTGACTAGTCTCCAATGGTCTATTGCTACCTCGCGTACCCTATGGTCGTTCTCCTGTGAGTCTAGTGTTTGGAATCCGACGCAAAACTGACACTCAATTGTAATGTTCAGAACCTCTTAATGACGATGGAACAAACAAATTACGTCGCGATTCAATACATCGTCCTCCAGCCCCCTTTCTCCAAGGGTCTATTGCTACCTCTGGCACCTTATCGTCGTTTTCCTGTGAGTCTAGTATTTCGAATTCGACGCAAAACTGACACTTAATTGTAACGTTCAGAACTTCTTAATGTCGATGGAACACGCAAATTGCGTCCCGATTCAATACATCGTCCTTCTGCCGCCATTCTCCATGGGTCTGTTGCTACCTCTAGCACCTTATCGTAGTTCTCCTGTGAGTCTAGTATTTCGAATCCGACACAAAGCTGACAGTTAATTGTAACCGTTCAGAGCCTCTTAATGACTATGGAACACACAAATTGCGTCGCGATTCAATGCATCGCCCTCTAGCCCAAATGTTTGCTACGGTCTATTGCTGTGTCGGTTCTCCTGTGAGTCTAGTTTTTCGAATCAGACGCAAAACTGACAATTAATTGTAACGGTCAAAGCCTCTTAATAACGATGGAACACACAAATTGCGTCGAGATTCAATACATTGTCCCCCAGCCGACGTGTCTCCAAGGGTCTATTGCTGCCTCTGGCACATTATCGTCGTTTTCCTGTGAGTCTAGTTTTAAGTATCCGACCCAAAATTGACTCTTAATTGTAACGTTCAGAGCCTCTTAATGACGATGGAACACACAAATTGCGTCCAGATTCAATATATCGCCCTCCAGCCGACTTGTCTCCAAGGGTCTATTGCTACCTTGGGCACCCTATGGTCGTTCTCCTGTGTGTCTTGTTTTTCGAATGCGACCCGAAACTGACAGTTAAACGTGACGTTCAGAGCCTCTTAATGACGATGGAACACACAAACTCCCTCGCGATTCATTACATCGACCTCCAGCCGAATAGTCTCCAAGGGTCTATTGCTGCCTCGGGCACCTTATGGCCGTTCTCCTGTGAGTCTAGTATTTCGAATCTGACGCGAAACTGACAGTTAATTGTAACCGTTCAGAGCCTCTTAATGACCATGGAACACACAAATTGCGTCGCGATTCAATGCATCGTCCTCTAGCCCAAATGTCTCCAACGGTCTATTGCTGTGTCGGTCATCTCGTGGTGGTTCTCCTGTGAGTCTAGTTTTCCGAATCCAACGCAAAACTGACAATTAATTTTAACCTACAGAGCCTCTTAATGACGAAGGAAGACACATATAGCGTCGAGATTCAATACATCGTCCCCCAGCCGACGTGTCTCCAAGGGTCTATTGCTGCCTCTGGCACATTATCGTCGTACTCCTGTGAGTCTAGTTTTTCGAATCCAACGCGAAACTGACAGTTAATTGTAACGTTCAGATCCTGTTAATGACGATGGAACACACAAATTACGTCGAGATTCAATACATCGTCGTCCAGCTGACTTGCCTCCAAGGGTTTATTACTACCTCGGGTACCCTGTTGTCGTTTTCCTTTGAGTCTAGTTTTTCGAATCCGACGCAAAACTGACAGTTGATTGTAACGTTCAGAACCTCTTAATGACGATGGAACACACAAATTGCGTCGCGATTCAATACATCGTCCTCCAGCCAGCTTGTCTTCAAGGGTCTATTGCTACCTCTGGCACTTACCGTCGTTCTCCTGTGAGTCCAGTATTCTTCGAATCCGACGCAAAGCTGACAGATAATTGTAACATTCAGAGACTCTTGATGACGATGGAACACACAAATTGCGTCGCGATTCAATACATCTACCTCCAGACGACGTGTCTCCAAGTGTCTATTGCTACATCTGCCACCTTTTCGTCGTTCTCCAGTGAGTCTAGTATTTCGAATCCGACGCGAAACTGACACTTAATTGTAACGTTCAGAACCTCTTAATGGCGATGGAACACACAAATTGCGTCGCGATTCAATACATCGTCCTCCAGCCAGCTTGTCTTCAAGTGTCTATTGCTACCTCCGGCACCTTATCGTCGTTCTCCTGCGAGTCTAGTATTTCGAATCCGACGCAAAACTGACAGTTAATTGTAACGTTCAGAACCGCTTGTTGACAATGGAACACACAAATTGCGTCGCGATTGAATACATCGTCCTCCAGCCAGCTTGTCTTCAAGTGTCTATTGCTATCTCTGGCACCTTATCGCCGTTCTCCTTTGAGTCCAGTATTTCGAATCCGACGCTAAACTGACAGTTAATTGTAATGTTCAGAGCCTCATAATAACGACGGAACACACAAACTGGGTCGAGATTCAATATATCGTCCTCTAGCCGACTTGTCTAAAAGGGTCTATTGATACCTCGGGCACCTTATGGTCGTTCTCCTGTGAGTCTAGTTTTTCGAATCCGACGCGAAACTGACAGTTAATCGTAACGTTCGGAACCTCTTAATGACGATGGAACACACAAATTGCGTCGCGATTCAATACATCGTCCTCCAGCCAGCTTGTCTCCAAGTGTCTATTGCTGCCTCTGGCACATTATCGTCGTTCTCCTGTGAGTCTAGTTTTTCGAATCCGACGCGAAACTGACAGTTAATCGTAACGTTCGGAACCTCTTAATGACGATGGAACACACAAATTGCGTCGCGATTCAATACATCGTCCTCCAGCCAGCTTGTCTCCAAGTGTCTATTGCTGCCTCTGGCACATTATCGTCGTTCTCCTGTGAGTCTAGTTTTTCGAATCCGACGCGAAACTGACAGTTAATTGTAACGTTCAGATCCTGTTAATGACGATGGAACACACAAATTACGTCGAGATTCAATACATCGTCCTCCAGCTGACTTGCCTCCAAGGGTCTATTCCTACCTCGGGGACCCTATTGTCGTTTTGCTTTGGGTCTAGTTTTTCGAATCCGACGCAAAACTGACAGTTGATTGTAACGTTCAGAACCTCTTAATGACGATGGAACACACAAATTGCGTCGCGATTCAATACATCGTCCTCCAGACGACATGTCTCCAAGCGTCTATTGCAGCCTCGGGCACCTTATGGTCGTTCTCCTTTGAGTCAAGTATTTCGAATCCGACGCAAAACTGGCACTTAATTGTAACGTTCAGAACCAATTAATGACGATGGAACACACAAATTGCGTCGCGATTCAATACATCGTTCTCCAGCCAGCTTGTCTTCAAGTGTCTATTGCTACCTCCGGCACCTTATCGTCGTTCTCCTGCGAGTCTAGTATTTCGAATCCGACGCAAAACTGACAGTTAATTGTAACGTTCAGAAACGCTTCTTGACGATGGAACACACAAATTGCGTCGCGATTGAATACATCGTCCTCCAGCCGGATTGTCTTCAACGGTCTATTGCTACCTCTGGCACCTTATCGTCGTTCTCCAGTGAGTCTAGTTTTTCGAATCCGACGCTAAACTGACAGTTAATTGTAATGTTCAGAGCCTCATAATAACGACGGAACACACAAACTGGGTCGAGATTCAATATATCGTCCTCTAGCCGACTTGTCTAAAAGGGTCTATTGATACCTCGGGCACCTTATGGTCGTTCTCCTGTGAGTCTAGGTTTTCGAATCCGACGCGAAACTGACAGTTAATCGTAACGTTCGGAACCTCTTAATGACGATGGAACACACAAATTGCGTCGCGATTCAATACATCGTCCTCCAGCCAGCTTGTCTCCAAGTGTCTATTGCTACCTCTGGCACCATTTCGTCGTTCTCCAGTGAGTCTAGTATTTCGATTCCGACGCAAAACTGACACTTAATTGTAACGTTCAGAACCTCTTAATGACGATGGAACACACAAATTGCGTCGCGATTCAATACATCATCCTACAGCCGCCATTCTCCAAGGGTCTATTGCTACCTCTAGCACCTTATCGTAGTTCTCCTGTGAGTCTAGTATTTCGAATCCGACACAAAACTGACAGTTAATTGCAACCGTTTAGATCCTCTTAATGACCATGGAACACACAATTTGCGTCGAGATTCAATATATCGCCCTCCAGCCGACTTGTCTCCAAGGGTCTATTGCTACCTTAGGCACCCTATGGTCGTTCTCCTGTGAGTCTTGTTTTTCGAATGCGACCCGAAACTGATAGTTAAACGTGACGTTCAGAGGCTCTTAATGACGATGGAACACACAAATTGCGTCGCGATTCATTACATCGACCTCCAGCCGAATTGTCTCCAAGTTTCTATTGCTGCCTCGGGCACCTTATGGCCGTTTTCTTGTGAGTCTAGTATTTCGAATCCGACGCGAAACTGACAGTTAATTGTAACCGTTCAGGGCCTCTTAATGACCATGGAACACACAAATTGCGTACGTTTCAATCCATCGTCCTCTAGCCCAACTGTCTCTAACGGTCTATTGCTGTGTCGGTCTTCTCTTGGTGGTTCTATTGTGAGTATAGTATTTCGAATCCGACGCAAAGCTGACAGTTAATTGTAACGTTCAGAACCGCTTATTGACGATGGAAAACACAAATTGCGTCGCGATTGAATACATCGTCCTCCAGCCAGCTTGTCTTCAAGTGTCTATTGCTATCTCTGGCACCTTATCGTCGTTCTCCTTTGAGTCCAGTATTTCGAATCCGACGCTAAACTGACAGTTAATTGTAATGTTCAGAGCCTCATAATAACGACGGAACACACAAACTGGGTCGAGATTCAATATATCGTCCTCTAGCCGACTTGTCTAAAAGGGTCTATTGATACCTCGGGCACCTTATGGTCGTTCTCCTGTGAGTCTAGTTTTTCGAATCCGACGCGAAACTGACAGTTAATCGTAACGTTCGGAACCTCTTAATGACGATGGAACACACAAATTGCGTCGCGATTCAATACATCGTCCTCCAGCCAGCTTGTCTCCAAGTGTCTATTGCTGCCTCTGGCACATTATCGTCGTTCTCCTGTGAGTCTAGTTTTTCGAATCCGACGCGAAACTGACAGTTAATCGTAACGTTCGGAACCTCTTAATGACGATGGAACACACAAATTGCGTCGCGATTCAATACATCGTCCTCCAGCCAGCTTGTCTCCAAGTGTCTATTGCTGCCTCTGGCACATTATCGTCGTTCTCCTGTGAGTCTAGTTTTTCGAATCCGACGCGAAACTGACAGTTAATTGTAACGTTCAGATCCTGTTAATGACGATGGAACACACAAATTACGTCGAGATTCAATACATCGTCCTCCAGCTGACTTGCCTCCAAGGGTCTATTCCTACCTCGGGGACCCTATTGTCGTTTTGCTTTGGGTCTAGTTTTTCGAATCCGACGCAAAACTGACAGTTGATTGTAACGTTCAGAACCTCTTAATGACGATGGAACACACAAATTGCGTCGCGATTCAATACATCGTCCTCCAGACGACATGTCTCCAAGCGTCTATTGCAGCCTCGGGCACCTTATGGTCGTTCTCCTTTGAGTCAAGTATTTCGAATCCGACGCAAAACTGGCACTTAATTGTAACGTTCAGAACCAATTAATGACGATGGAACACACAAATTGCGTCGCGATTCAATACATCGTTCTCCAGCCAGCTTGTCTTCAAGTGTCTATTGCTACCTCCGGCACCTTATCGTCGTTCTCCTGCGAGTCTAGTATTTCGAATCCGACGCAAAACTGACAGTTAATTGTAACGTTCAGAACCGCTTCTTGACGATGGAACACACAAATTGCGTCGCGATTGAATACATCGTCCTCCAGCCGGATTGTCTTCAACGGTCTATTGCTACCTCTGGCACCTTATCGTCGTTCTCCAGTGAGTCTAGTTTTTCGAATCCGACGCTAAACTGACAGTTAATTGTAATGTTCAGAGCCTCATAATAACGACGGAACACACAAACTGGGTCGAGATTCAATATATCGTCCTCTAGCCGACTTGTCTAAAAGGGTCTATTGATACCTCGGGCACCTTATGGTCGTTCTCCTGTGAGTCTAGGTTTTCGAATCCGACGCGAAACTGACAGTTAATCGTAACGTTCGGAACCTCTTAATGACGATGGAACACACAAATTGCGTCGCGATTCAATACATCGTCCTCCAGCCAGCTTGTCTCCAAGTGTCTATTGCTGCCTCTGGCACATTATCGTCGTTCTCCTGTGAGTCTAGTTTTTCGAATCCGACGCGAAACTGACAGTTAATTGTAACGTTCAGATCCTGTTAATGACGATGGAACACACAAATTACGTCGAGATTCAATACATCGTCCTCCAGCTGACTTGCCTCCAAGGGTCTATTCCTACCTCGGGGACCCTATTGTCGTTTTGCTTTGGGTCTAGTTTTTCGAATCCGACGCAAAACTGACAGTTGATTGTAACGTTCAGAACCTCTTAATGACGATGGAACACACAAATTGCGTCGCGATTCAATACATCGTCCTCCAGACGACATGTCTCCAAGCGTCTATTGCAGCCTCGGGCACCTTATGGTCGTTCTCCTTTGAGTCCAGTATTTCGAATCCGACGCTAAACTGACAGTTAATTGTAACGTTCAGAGCCTCATAATGACGACGGAACACACAAACTGTGTCGAGATTCAATATATCGTCCTCTAGCCGACTTGTCTCCAAGGGTCTATTGATACCTCGGGCACCTTATGGTCGTTTTCCTGTGAGTCTAGTTTTTCGAATCCGACGCGAAACTGACAGTTAATCGTAACGTTCGGAACCTCTTAATGACGATGGAACACACAAATTGCGTCGCGATTCAATACATCGTCCTCCAGCCAGCTTGTCTCCAAGTGTCTATTGCTACCTCTGGCACCATTTCGTCGTTCTCCAGTGAGTCTAGTATTTCGATTCCGACGCAAAACTGACACTTAATTGTAACGTTCAGAACCTCTTAATGACGATGGAACACACAAATTGCGTCGCGATTCAATACATCATCCTACAGCCGCCATTCTCCAAGGGTCTATTGCTACCTCTAGCACCTTATCGTAGTTCTCCTGTGAGTCTAGTATTTCGAATCCGACACAAAACTGACAGTTAATTGCAACCGTTTAGATCCTCTTAATGACCATGGAACACACAATTTGCGTCGAGATTCAATATATCGCCCTCCAGCCGACTTGTCTCCAAGGGTCTATTGCTACCTTAGGCACCCTATGGTCGTTCTCCTGTGAGTCTTGTTTTTCGAATGCGACCCGAAACTGATAGTTAAACGTGACGTTCAGAGGCTCTTAATGACGATGGAACACACAAATTGCGTCGCGATTCATTACATCGACCTCCAGCCGAATTGTCTCCAAGTTTCTATTGCTGCCTCGGGCACCTTATGGCCGTTTTCTTGTGAGTCTAGTATTTCGAATCCGACGCGAAACTGACAGTTAATTGTAACCGTTCAGGGCCTCTTAATGACCATGGAACACACAAATTGCGTACGTTTCAATCCATCGTCCTCTAGCCCAACTGTCTCTAACGGTCTATTGCTGTGTCGGTCTTCTCATGGTGGTTCTATTGTGAGTATAGTATTTCGAATCCGACGCAAAGCTGACAGTTAATTGTAACGTTCAGAGCCTCTTAATGACGACGGAACACACAAACTGCGTCGAGATTCAGTATAACGATTATAGCCTACTTGTCCTCAAGGGTCTGTTGCTACTTCGGGCACCCTACTGAGTCGTGCTCCTGTGAGTTCTAGTTTCACAAATCCGAGGCGAAACTGAGAGTTACTCGTAACGTTAAGGGCCTCTTAATGACGATGAAAAAAACAAATTGCGTCGCGATTCAATACATCTACCTCCAGCCGAGTTGTCTCCCATGGGTCTATTGCTGCCTCGGGCACCTCATGGTCGTTTTTCTGTGATTCTAGTTTTTCGAATCCGACGCAAAACTGTCAATTAATTGTAACGTTCAGAGCCTCATAATGACGATAGAACACACAAATTGCCGTCGAGATTCAATACATCGTCCAGAGCCGACGTGACTCCAAGAATCTATTGCTACCTCTGGCACCTTATGCTCGTTCTCCTGTTAGACTAGTTATCGAATCCGACGCGAAACTGACCGATAATCGTAACGTTCAGAGCCTCTTAATGACGATGGAACACACAAATTGCGTCGCGATTCAATACATCAACCTCCAGACGACTTGTCTCCATGGGTCTATTGCTGCCTCGGGCACCTTATGGTCGTTCTTCTGTGAGTCTAGTTTTTCAAATCCGACACAAAATTGACAATTAATTGTAACGTTCAGAGCCTCATAATGACGATAGAACACACAAATTGCGTCGAGATTCAGTATATCGTCTTCAGCCGATTTGTCTCCAAGGGGTCTATTGCTACCTCTGGCACCCAATGGTCATTTTCCTGTGAGCCTAGTTTTTCGAATCCGACGCAAAACTGTCAATTAATTGTAACGTTCAGAACCTCTTAATGACGATGGAACACACAAATTGCGTGGCGATTGAATACATCGTCCTCCAGCCGGATTGTCTCCAAAGGTCTATTGCTACCTCTGGCACCGTGTCATCGTTCTTCTTTGAGTCTAGTATATCGAATCCGACGCTAAACTGACAGTTAGTTGTAACGTTCAGAGCCTCATAATGACGACGGAACACACAAACTGCGTCGAGATTCAATATATCGTCCTCCAGCCGACTTGTCTCCAAGGGTCTATTGCTACCTCGGGCACCTTTTGGTCGTTCTCCTGTGAGTCTAGTTTTTCGAATCCGACGAAAAACTGACAGTTAATCGTAACGTTCAGAACCTCTTAATGTCGATGGAACACACAAATTGCGTCGCGATTCAATACATCATCCTCCAGCCGCCATGCTCCAAGGGTCTATTGCTACCTCTAGCACCTTATCGTAGTTCTCCTGTGAGTCTAGTATTTCGAATCCGACACAAAACTGACAGTTAATTGTAACCGTTCAGATCCTCTTAATGACCATGGAACACACAAATTGCGTCGAGATTCAATATATCGCCCTCCAGCCGACTTGTCTCCAAGGGTCGATTGCTACCTTAGGCACCCTATGGTCGTTCTCCTGTGAGTCTTGTTTTTCGAATGCGACCGGAATCTGATAGTTAAGCGTGACGTTCAGAGCCTCTTAATGACGATGGAACACACAAATTGCGTCGCGATTCATTACATCGACCTCCAGCCGAATTGTCTCCAAGTTTCTAATGCTGCCTCGGGCACCTTATGGCCGTTTTCTTGTGAGTCTAGTATTTCGAATCCGACGGGAAACTGACAGTTAATTGTAACGTTCAGATCTTGTTAATGACGATGGAACACACACATTACGTCGAGATTCAATATATCGCCCTCCAGCCGACTTGTCTCCAAGGGGCTATTGCTACCTTAGGCACCCTATGGTCGTTCTCCTGTGAGTCTTGTTTTTCGAATGCGACCCGAAACTGATAGTTAAACGTGACGTTCAGAGCCTCTTAATGACGATGGAACACACAAATTGCGTCGCGATTCATTACATCGACCTCCAGCCGAATTGTCTCCAAGTTTCTAATGCTGCCTCGGGCACCTTTTGGTCGTTCTCGTGTGAGTCTAGTTTTTCGAATCCGACGCCAAACTGTCAGATAATCGTAACGTTCAGAACCTCTTAATGTCGATGGAACACACAAATTGCGACGTGATTCATTACATCGCCCTCCAGCCGGATTGTCTCCAAAGGTCTATGCTATCTCTGGCACCTTATCGTCGTTCTTCTATGAGTCCAGTATATCGAATCCGATGCAAAACTGACAGTTAGTTGTAACGTTCAGAGCCTCATAATGACGACGGAGCACACAAACTGCGTCGAGATTCAATATATCGTCCTCCAGCCGACTTGTCTCCAAGGGTCTATTGCTACCTCTGGCACCCAATGGTCATTCTCCTGTGAGCCTAGTTTTTCGAATCCGACGCGAAACTGACAGTTAATCGTAACGGTCAAAGCCTCTTAACGACCATGGAACACACAAATTGCTTCGAGATTCAATACATCGTACCCCAGCCGACGTATCTCCAAGGGTCTATTACTGCCTCTGGCACATTATCGTCGTACTCCTGTGAGTCTAGTTTTAAGAATCCGACGCAAAACTGACAGTTAATTGTAACGTTCAGAGCCTCATAATGACGATGGAACACAAAAATGGCGTCGAGGTTCAATACATCGTCCCCCAGCCGACGTGTCTTCAAGGGTCTATTGCTAGCTCTGGCACCTTATCGTCGTTCTCCTGTGAGTCTAGTATTTCGAATCCGACGCAAAACTGACAATTAATTCTAACGTTCAGAGCCTCTTAATGACGATGGAACACACAAATCGCGTCGTGATTCAATACATCTACCTCCAGCCGAAATGTCTCCATGGGTCTATTACTGCTTCGGGCACCTTATGGTCGTTCTTCTGTGAGTCTAGTTTTTCGAATCCCACGCAAAATTGACAATTAATTGTAACGTTCAGAGCCTCATGATGACGATGGAACACACAAATTGCGTCGAGAATCAATACATTGCCCCCGGCTGACGTTCTTCAAGGGTCTATTGCTAGCTCTTGCACCTTATCGTCGTTCTCCTGCGAGTCTAGTATTTTGAATCCGACTCCAAACTGACAGTTAATTGTAACGTTCAGAACCGCTTAATGACGATGGAGCATACAAATTGCGTCGTGATTCATTTCATCGTCCTCCAGCCAGCTTGTCTCCAAGGGTCTATTGCTACCTCTGGCACCTTATCGTCGTTCTCCTGTGAGCTATTGTTTCGAATCCGACGCAAAACTGACAGTTAATTATAACGTTCAGAGCCTCTTAATGACGATGGAATACACAAATTGGGTCGAGATTCAATATATTGTCCTCCAGCCGACTTGTCTCCAAGGGTCTATTGCTACCTCGGGCACACTATGGTGACCCTGTGAGTCTAGTTTTTCGAATTCGACGCGAAGCTGACAGTTTATCGTAACGTTCAGAGCCTCATAATGATGATGGAACACACAAATTGCGTCGAGATTCAACACATCGTCCCCCAGCTGACGTGTCTTCAAGGGTCTATTGCTAGCTCTGGCACCTTATCGTCGTTCTCCTGCGAGTCTAGTATTTCGAATCCGACGCAAAAATACAGTTAATTGTAACGTTCAGAACCGCTTATTGACGACGGAACACACAAACTGCGTCGAGATTCAATATATCGTCCTCCAGCCGACTTGTCCCCAAGGGTCAATTGCTACCTCGGGCACCCTATGGTCGTTCTCCTGTGAGTCTAGCTTTTCGAATCCGACGCGAAACTGACAGTTAGTCGTAACGTTAAGAGCCTCTTAATGACGATGGAACACAGAAATTGTGTCGCGATTCAATACATCGTCCTCCAGCCGGCTTGTCTCCAAGGATCTATTGCTACCTCTGGCACCTTATCATCGTTCTCCTGTGAGTGTAGTATTTCGAATCCGACGCTAAACTGACAGTTAATTATAACGTTCAGAACCTCTCAATGACGATGGAACACAGAAATTATGTCTCGATTCAATACATCGTCCTCCAGCCGGCTAGTCTCCTAGCGTCTATTCATACCTCTGGCACCTTATCGTCGTTCTCCTGTGGGTCTAGTATTTCGAATCCGACAGAAAACTGACAGTTAATTGTAACGTTCAGAACCTCTTAACGACGATGGAACACACAAATTGCGTCGCGATTCAATACATCGACCTTCAGACCAATTGTCTCCAACTCTCTATTGCTGCCTCGGGAACGTTATCGTCGTTCTCCTGTGAGTCTAGTTTTAAGAATCCGACTCAAAACAGATATTTAATTGTAACGTTCCGACCCTGCTAACGTCGTAGGAACACACAAATTGCGTCGCGATTCAATACATCGTCCTCCAGCCGACTTGTCTCCAAGGGTCTATTGCTGCCTCGGGAACCTTTTAGTCGTTCTCATGTGAGACTAGTTATTCGAAACCGACACAAAGCTGAGAGTTAATTGTATCGTTCAGAACCTCTTAATGACAATGGAACACACAAATTGCGTCGCGATTTAATACATCGTCCTCCAGCCGACTTATCTCCAAGTGTCTATTGCTGCCACGGGAACCTTTTAGTCGTTCTCCTGTGAGTCTAGTTTTTCGAATCCGTCACAAAAGTGACAGTTAATTGTAACGTTTAGGTGCTCTTGATGTCGATGGAACACAGAAATTGCGTCGAGATTCAATACATCGTCCTCAAGCCGACTTGTCTCCAAGGGTCTATTGCTGTCTCGGGAACCTTTTAGTCGTTCTCCTGTGAGACTAGTTATTCGAATGCGACGTAAAACTAACAATTAATTGTAACGTTCAGAGCCTCTTAATGACGATGGAACATACAAATTGCGTCGTTATTCAATACATCGTCCTCCAGCCGGCTTGTCTCCAAGGGTCTATTGCTATCTCGGGCACCCTATAGTCGATCTCCTGAGAGTCTAGTTTTTCGAATCCGAGGCAAAACTGACAGTTAAATGTAACGTTCAGTGCCTCTTAATGACGATGGAACGCACAAATTGCGTCGAGATTCAATACATCGACCTCCAGCCGTCTTGTCTCCAAGGGTCTATTGCGGCCCCGGGAACCTTTTAGTCGTTCTCCTGTGAGTCCAGTTTTTCGAATCCGACGCAGAAGTGACAGTTAATTGTAACGTTCAGAGGCTCTTGATGACGATGGAACACACAAATTGCGTCGAGATTCAATACATCGTCCTCCAGCCGACTCCAAGTGACTATTGCTGCCGTGGGAACCTTTTAGTCGTTCTCCTGTGAGTCTAGTTTTTCGAATCCGACGCAAAAGTGACAATTAATTGTAACGTTCAGAGGCTCTTGATGACGATGGAAGACACAAATTGCGTCGAGATTCAAGACATCGTCCTCAAGCCGGCTTGTCTCCCAGGTTCTTTTACTACCTCTGGCACCTTACCGTCGATCTCCTGTGAGTCTAGTATTTCGAATCCGACGCAAAACTGACAGTTAATCGTAACGTTCAGAGCCTCTTAATGACGATGGAACACACAAATCGCGTCGTGATTCAATACATCTACTTCCAGCCGAATTGCCTCCATGGGTCTATTGCTGCCTCGGGCACCTTATGGTCGTTCTTCTGTGAGTCTAGTTTTTCAAATCCGACACAAAATTGACAATTAATTGTAACGTTCAGAGCCTCATAATGACGATAGAACACACAAATTGCGTCGAGATTCAATATATCGTCTTCCAGCCGACTTGTCTCCAAGGGTCTATTGCTACCTCTGGCACCCAATGGTCATTCTCCTGTGAGCCTAGTTTTTCGAATCCGACGCGAAACTGACAGTTAATCGTAACGGTCAAAGCCTCTTAACGACCATGGAACACACAAATTGCTTCGAGATTCAATACATCGTACCCCAGCCGACGTATCTCCAAGGGTCCATTACTGCCTCTGGCACATTATCGTCGTTCTCCTGTGAGTCTAGTTTTAAGAATCCGACGCAAAACTGACAGTTAATTGTAATGTTCAGAGCCTGTTAATGACGATGAAACACACAAATTGCATCGAGATTCAATACATCGTTCTCCAGCTGACTTGTCTCCGAGGGTCTATTGCTAACACGGGTACCCTATGGTCGTTCTCCTGTGAGTCTAGTTTTTCGAATCCGACGCAAAACTGACAGTCCATTGTAACATTCAGAACCTCTTAATGACGATGGAACACACAAATTGCGTCGCGATTGAATACATCGTCCTCCAGCCGGATTGTCTCCAAAGGTCTATTGCTACCTCTGGCACCTTATCGTCGTCCTTCTTTGAGTCTAGTATATTGAATCCGATGCTAAACTGACAGTTAGTTGTAACGTTCAGAGCCTCATAATGACGACGGAACATACAAATTGCGTCGCGATTCAATACATCATCCTCCAGCCGCCATGCTCCAAGGGTCTATTGCTACCTCTAGCACCTTATCGTAGTTCTCCTGTGAGTCTAGTATTTCGAATCCGACACAAAACTGACAGTTAATTGTAACCGTTCAGATCCTCTTAATGACCATGGAACACACAAATTGCGTCGAGATTCAATATATCGCCCTCCAGCCGACTTGTCTCCAAGGGTCTATTGCTACCTTAGGCACCCTATGGTCGTTCTCCTGTGAGTCTTCTATTTCGAATGCGACCCGAAACTGATAGCTAAACGTGACGTTCAGAGCCTCTTAATGACGATGGAACACACAAATTGCGTCGCGATTCATTACATCGACCTCCAGCCGAATTGTCTCCAAGTTTCTAATGCTGCCTCGGGCACCTTATGGCCGTTTTCTTGTGAGTCTAGTATTTCGATTCCGACATGAAACTGACAGTTAATTGTAACGTTCAGATCTTGTTAATGACGATGGAACACACACATTACGTCGAGATTCAATATATCGCCCTCCAGCCGACTTGTCTCCAAGGGTCTATTGCTACCTTAGGCACCCTATGGTCGTTCTCCTGTGAGTCTTGTTTTTCGAATGCGACCCGAAACTGATAGTTAAACGTGACGTTCAGAGCCTCTTAATGACGATGGAACACACAAATTGCGTCGCGATTCATTACATCGACCTCCAGCCGAATTGTCTCCAAGTTTCTAATGCTGCCTCGGGCACCTTTTGGTCGTTCTCCTGTGAGTCTAGTTTTTCGAATCCGACGCCAAACTGACAGTTAATCGTAACGTTCAGAACCTCTTAATGTCGATGGAACACACAAATTGCGTCGTGATTCATTACATCGCCCTCCAGCCGGATTGTCTCCAAAGGTCTATTGCTATCTCTGGCACCTTATCGTCGTTCTTCTATGAGTCCAGTATATCGAATCCGACGCTAAACTGACAGTTAGTTGTAACGTTCAGAGCCTCATAATGACGACGGAGCACACAAACTGCGTCGATATTCAATATATCGTCCTCCAGCCGACTTGTCTCCAAGGGTCTATTGCTACCTCGGGCACTTTTTGGTCGTTCTCCTGTGAGTCTAGTTTTTCGAATCCGACGCCAAACTGACAGTTAATCGTAACGTTCAGAACCTCTTACTGACGATGGAACACACAAATTGCGTCGTGATTCATTACATCGTCCTCCAGCCAGCTTGTCTCCAAGGGTCTATTGCTACCTCTGGCACCTTATCGTCGTTCTCCTGTGAGCTATTATTTCGAATCCGACGCAAAACTGACAGTTAATTATAACGTTCAGAGCCACTTAATGACGATGGAATACACAAATTGGGTCGAGATTCAATATATTGTCCTCCAGCCGACTTTTCTGCAAGGGTCTATTGCTACCTCGGGCACACTGTGGTCGTTGTCCTGTGAGTCTAGTTTTTCAAATCCGACGCAAAACTGACAGTTAATTATACCGTTCAGAGCCTCTTAATGACGATGGAACACACAAATCGCGTCGTGATTCAATACATCTACCTCCAGCCGAAATGTCTCCATGGGTCTATTACTGCCTCGGGCACCTTATGGTCGTTCTTCTGTGAGTCTAGTTTTTCGAATCCCACGCAAAATTGACAATTAATTGTAACGTTCAGAGCCTCATAATGACGATGGAACACACAAATTGCGTCGAGAATCAATACATTGCCCCCAGCTGACGTTCTTCAAGGGTCTATTGCTAGCTCTTGCACCTTATCGTCGTTCTCCTGCGAGTCTAGTATTTCGAATCCGACGCCAAACTGACAGTTAATTGTAACGTTCAGAACCGCTTAATGACGATGGAGCACACAAATTGTGTCGCGATTCAATACATCGTCCTCCAGCCGGCTTGTCTCCACGGGTCTATTGCTACCTCTGGCACCCTATAGTCGTTCTCCTGTGCGTCTAGTATTTCGAATTCGACGCAAAACTGACAGTTAATTGTAACGTTCAGAGCCTGTTAATGACGATGGAACACACAAATTGCGTCGCGATTGAGTACATCGCCCTCCAGCCGGATTGTCTCCAAAGGTCTATTGCTACTTCTGGCACCTTATCGTCGTTCTTCTATGAGTCTAGTGTATCGAATCCGACGCTAAACTGACAGTTAGTTGTAACGTTCAGAGCCTCATAATGACGACGGAACACACAAACTGCGTCGAGATTCAATATATCGTCCTCCAGCTGACTTGTCTCCAAGGGTCTATTGCTACCTCGGGCACCTTTTGGTCGTTCTCCTGTGAGTCTGGTATTTCGAATCCGACGCGAAACTGACAGTTAATCGTAACGTTCAGAACCTCTTAATGACGATGGAACACACAAATTGCGTCGCGTTTCAATACATCATCCTCCAGCCAGCTTGTCTCCAAGGGTCTATTGCTACCTCTGGCACCTTATCGTCGTTCTCCTGTGAGCTACTATTTCGAATCCGACGCAAAACTGACAGTTAATTATAACGTTCAGAGCCTCTTAATGACGATGGAATACACAAATTGGGTCGAGATTCAATATATTGTCCTCCAGCCGACTTGTCTCCAAGGGTCTATTGCTACCTCGGGCACACTATGGTGACCCTGTGAGTCTAGTTTTTCGAATTCGACGCGTAGCTGACAGTTAATCGTAACGTTCAGAGCCTCATAATGATGATGGAACACACAAATTGCGTCGAGATTCAATACATCGTCCCCCAGCTGACGTGTCTTCAAGAGTCTATTGCTAGCTCTGGCACCTTATCGTCGTTCTCCTGCGAGTCTAGTATTTCGAATCCGACGCAAAAATACAGTTAATTGTAACGTTCAGAACCGCTTATTGACGACGGAACACACAAACTGCGTCGAGATTCAATATATCGTCCTCCTGCCGACTTGTCCCCAAGGGTCAGTTGCTACCTCGGGCACCCTATGGTCGTTCTCCTGTGAGTCTAGCTTTTCGAGTCCGACGCGAAACTGACAGTTAATCGTAACGGTCAGAGCCTCTTAATGACGATGGAACACACAAATTGTGTCGCGATTCAATACATCGTCCTCTAGCCCAAATGTCTCCAAGGGTATATTGCTGTGTCGGTCACCTCATGGTTGTTGGTGGCAGATTTGAGTGTCTAATGCCAGGACCTAGGCTGGGGTAGGATTCAAGCTGGAGCAAGGAGGTGGCATGGTGCACGAAGTGAGTTCCTATTGCCCCGAAATTGGCCAGGGTGGCAGGCGGTGTGGGGATGTGGTGTGGTGGCAGATGTGGGTGACAATTCCCAGGGCCTGGGCCAGAGTGGTAGCAGGTGTGGGGAGGTGTAGTAGTGGCCAATGCGAACATCTACTGCCAGGACACGAGCCAGGGTAGAAGAAGGTGGTGGAGGAGCAATGGCTGATGTGAGTGTTTCTTTCAGGTCCTTGGACAAGGTGCCAGCAGTCGCAAGGATGTTGCGTGACTGCTGATGAAAGTGTCTATATCGAGGTCCTGGACCAGGACAGCAGCAGGTGTGAAGAGGTGATGCGGTGGCCGATGTAAGAAATTATTGCCTTGAAATGGATTAGGGTGGTAGCCAGCACGATCAGGTGGAGCTTTGGCCAATGTCAGCATGTATTGTGAGGGCCTGTGCAGGATGACAGCAGTTGTGTGAAGATGGCATGGTGGCTGATGTGAGCGTCTACTGCCAGGATCTGGAACAGGGAGGGCTGCAGGCGTGAGGAGGTAAGGTGGAGGTTGATGTGAGGGTTTATTGCCAGGACCTGGGCAGGTGTGGCAGTAGGGGTGTTCGAGGTGGATTGGTGACTGATGTTACTGTTTACTGCCAGGACCTGGGCCAGGGTGGCAGAAGGTAGGGGGAGGTGAGTGATGGCAGATGTCAGCGACCATTGCCAGTGCCTTGGCCAGGGGGCAGCAGGTGTGGGGAGGTGTAGCAGTGACCAATGTGATCGTCTATTGCCAAGACCAGGGCCAGGTTGGCAGGAGCCGTGAAGAGGTGGCGTGGTGACCGATGTGAGCGTCTATTGCCAGGACCTGGGTTTGGCTGGCACCCAGCACAAGCAGGTGGAGCAGTGACCAATGCGAGCGTTTATTGCATGTACCTGAGCAGGGTGACACAAGTTGCGTGGAGATGGCATGTTTGCCGATGTGAGCGTCTATTGCCAGGACTCAGGGCCAGTTTGGCAGTAGGAACAACGAGGTGGAGCAGTGGCTGATGTGAGCATCTATTGCCTCAGGGGAAGCCGGCGAATAGAGTTCGGGTTTGGGCCAATTTAAGTGTCTATTGCCAAGACATGGGCCACGGCGGTAGCAGGTGAGGGAGTGTGGTGTGGTGGCTGATGTGAGCGTCTATTGCCAGCCCCTGGGTGAGGGAAGCAGCAGGTGTAAGTTGGTGGTGACGTGGCAGATGTGAGCATCTATTGCTAGGGCCTGAACCAGGGTGGTGGCTGTTGTGGAGAGGTGATGAGGTGGTGTGGTGGCAGATATTACCGTCATTTGCCACGGCCTGGGGCAGGGTGGCAGTATGCGCTAAGAGGTGGCACAGAGGTTGATTTGATCGTCTATTGCCAGAACCTGGACCAGGACGGCAGCAGGCTCGAAGAGGTCAAGCGGGGCTGATGTGAGCATCTATTGTCAGGACCTGGGCCATGGAGGAAGCAGGCACGAAGAGTTTGAGTGGATGCCAATTTGAGCCTCTATTGCCAGGACATGGAGAATGGCGGCAGAAGTTGAGAGGAAGTGGAACGGTGGCCGAAGTGACTGTCTATTGAAGGGACGTGTGCCAGGATGGCATCAGATGTTAGGAGGTTGCTGGTGAGAGTGTCTATCGCCATGACCAGGGCCAGGGTAGCAGCAGGCAGGATTATGTCGCACGGTGGCTGATGATCTACGGAATGAAGTTTTTGTTTGGACTGCAGTAACAAATGTTACACTGAAAACAAACCCCGTCTTTCCTTTTGTGTTTTTCCGCTATGTGTTCGTGTACCCTTGTATATTTGTGTTTGTCCTAACGTTATGTGTTTAGCAAACAACATTTATGTTACAGAAATTTTCTATTTCTAAGCTACACACACTATGATGAGAAATACCGTTATACTCAAACTTAATTTGCCTTAATAATATGTTATTTACTTCGAAAAGATGATTAGACACTATTCACAAAAGATATTCTGATCTTTTATGTATTTACTTATGTCATAATTCCTGTAGCACTGATATGTACGATTATTTCTATTCTTTTGTAAAGCCTATATCACTACAAATGTTATGTGTATTATTGTTTTTAATGAAGTTTTCTGTACCTTTGTAATTGTATTCTCATGTTATAAAAATGCAATTGACACTGCTTCATCAAATTAAGTAACTTGTAAGCATTCATTTCATAGTACACATTTCTGTTGGTAATAGTATGTGCACAATATGTGAGAAGTTGAGGCTGTTAGTGTTTGCTCGTGTGTTAATAATTGAGCAAGGGACTGGTTAACAGCATTGCTGGTTCTATGGACAATTCCAAAAACATTGTGAGTGCGTAAGTAGTGGTTTAAGGATTTGCTATATTGTCTGTAAGACTCTTCGATGGTGATTGTGCACCTGCACAGCCGCAACAGATGGCTGCTGACCATCTCTACAATGACTGCAGTGGGTCTGCACCTTTGATGTCCCACCAATACCATACTCTCTACCAGGACTCCTGTGGGTCTGCTCAGTGATGACCAACCATCCAATATTCTTCAAAAATTCGAATGACTGTGTTTTGCGTTTGTTCTGTTGTGGCCCATTACCAGTCTGCATGTCATGATTCAGCACTGTCTTTCCGTTGGAAGGACAACATTATATCCTCGAGACTGCATGGACATTAACGACTTATGTGTGTATTTACTGTTACTGCTCAGACATTCAGAAAAAAAGAAAACTGTAATTACTATCGTTATGAATGATCTGGACTGTCTTTATGAGAACAATTCTTGCTTTTGACCTACATTGCATCAAAAGTGTGGGCATTTGGTATCTTTGTTATTGTAATTATGATAACTTATATCAAACCATTATTGGCCACGGCTCAAAACAATTTGAAACATTTTTTGTGGGGAGCATGTAGGATGGCTGCTTAGGTATTTATGTTGGTAACGCCACATAGCGCTCTGTATGAAAATCACAGACTGTGTTGTGTGCAGCGTGTGGCTGTTTTGTGTTGTTGGAATATTTACTATAGTAGTGTTGGGCAGCGGAATGTGAACATTGCATAGCGTTGCGCAGTTGGATGTGTGCCACCAGCAGAGGTGGATGTGAGGAGAGAGATGGCAGAATTTTAAGAGTGGACGATCTGGACATATGTCAGCGAGTAAGAGTAAATTTGGAATACTGGATATCACGAACTGACATATATATATTATGAATTTAGAACATTCTTAAAGTAAATACATTGATTGTTCTCTATCAACATCGTTCATTTGCTGACTATGTCTATCAGTAGTTATAGTTAGTGCCTTCAGTAGCTAGAATCTGTTAATTAGCTGGCAATAGAGGCGCTCGCTGTTTTGCAACAGTTCGAGTAACGAAGAGTTTTGTGAGGTAAATGATTCATAAAAGGTATAGGTTACTGTTAGTCAGGGCCATTCTTTTGTAGCGATTTTTGAAAGTCAGATTGCGTTGCGCTAAAGATATTGTGTGTCAGTTTAGTGTTGATCCGAATAAGTAAAGAGATTAATGACTCAGTACATTCAGTTTTGCCCAGCTGTTTGAAAATCAAAAAATTTAGAGGATTATAAGCTAAGTAATTAATCAATTTTTCGAAGGATATGTTTCAAATTGTGTGGAGGTGGCACAGTGGCCGATGTGAGCGTCTATTGCCAGGACTCGGGACCAGGATGGCAGCAGGCACAAATAGATGAAGCGGTGGCTGATGTGATCTACTACTGCCAGGACTCTGGGCCCTATTAGCAGCAGGTGTGTGGAGGTGTAGCGGTGGCTAATGTGACTGTCTATTGCCAGGACCTGTTCCGGCGTGGAAGCAGGTGTGGTGAGATGGCATGGCGGCAGATTTGTGTGTCTAATGCCAGGACCTAGGCTGGGGTAGGATTCTAGCAAGAGCAAGGAGGTGGCATGGTGCTCGAGGTGAGTTCCTATTGCCACGAAATTGGCCAGGGTGGCAGGCAGTGTGGGGATGTGGTGTGGTGGCAGATGTGGGTGTCAATTGCCAGGGCCTGGGCCAGAGTGGTAGCAGGTGTGGGGAGGTGTAGTAGTGGCCAATGCGAACATCTACTGCCAGGACACGAGCCAGGGTAGAGGAAGGTGGTGGAGGAGCAATGGCTGATGTGAGTGTTTATTTCAGGTCCTTGGACAAAGTGCCAGCAGGCGCAAGTAGGTTGCGTGACTGCTGATGAAAGTGTCTACATCGAGGTCATGGACCAGGACAGCAGCAGGTGTGAAGAGGTGATGCAGTGGCCTATGTAAGAACTTATTGCCTTGAAATGGATTAGGGTAGTAGCCAGCACGATCAGGTGGAGCATTGGCCAATATCAGCATGTATTATGAGGGCCTGTGCAGGATGACAGCAACTGTGTGAAGATGGCATGGTGGCTGATGTGAGCGTCAGGATTTGGAACAGGGAGGGCAGCAGGCGTGAGGAGGTAACGTTGAGGTTCATGTGAGGGTTTGTTACCAGGACCTGGGCAAGTGTGGCAGTAGGGGTGGCGAGGTGGAGTGGTGGCTGATGTTACTGCTTACTGCCAGGACCTGGGACAGGGTTTGGCTGGCAGCCAGCACAAGGAGGTGGAGCAGTGACCAATGCGAGCGTTTATTGCATGTACCTGGGCAGGGTGACACAATTTGTGTGGAGATGGCATGGTCGCCGATGTGAGCGTCTATTGCCAAGACTCAGGGCCAGTTTGGCAGTAGGAACAACGAGGTGGAGCAGTGGCTGATGTGAGCATCTATTGCCTCAGGGGAAGCCGGCGCTTAGAGATCGGGTTCGGGCCAATTTGAGTGTCTATTGCCAAAACATGGGCCACGGCGGTAGCAGGTGAGGGAGTGTGGTGAGGTGGCTGATGTGAGCGTCTGTTGCCAGCCCCTGGGTGAGGGAAGAAGCATGTGTAAGGTGGTGGAGACGTGGCAGATGTGAGCATCTATTGCTAGGGCCTGAACCAGCGTGGCGGCTGTTGTGGAGAGGTGGTGAGGTGGTGTGGTGGCAGATGTTACCGTCATTTGCCACGGCCTGTCCCAGGGTGTCAGTATGCACTAAGAGGTGGCACAGAGGTTGATTTGATCGTCTATTGCCAGAACCTGGACCAGGATGGCAGCCGGCTCGAAGAGGTCAAGCGGTGGCTGATGTGAGCATCTAGTTTCAGGACCTGGGCCATGGAGGAACCAGACACGAAGAGTTTGAGTGGATGCCAATTCGTGCGTCTATTGCCAGGACATGGAGCATGGCGGCAGAAGTTGAGAGGAAGTGGAACGGTGGCTGATATAAGTGTTTACTGCCAAGACCTGGGCTAGGGCGACAGCATGTGTGAGGAGATGGCACTGTGTCTGATGTGACTGTCTCTTGCCATTACTTGTACCAGTGTGGCAGCAGCCACGATTAGGTCGGGTGGAGGCTGATGTGAGCGACTATTGCCAGGACCTGAGCCACGGTGGCAGCAGGCGCAAGAAGGTCGTATGTTGGCCAACGTGAGCATCTATTGCCTGGACCTATTTGAGAGAAGCAGCAGGTGTGGGGTGGTGGCTTGGTGGCAAATGTGAGCGTCTATAGCCAGGATTTGGGCGAGGCTAGCAGAATGTGCAAGGAGGTGGAGCAGTAGTTGATGTGAGTGTCTATTGCCAGGACCTGTGTAATCGGATGACCGGAGCGGGAGACGTGTTCAGGGTTGTAACGCTTGGCTTTGTGGAAGAAGGTGGCTGTTTGTTGAATTCTTCTCTAGGCGCAGAGGTCTGGAACCGCGCGACCTCGGGAATGAAAGTGTGTGATGTCCTTAGGTTAGTTAGGTTTATGTAGTTCTAGGGGACTGATGAACCAATAGTACTCAGAGCCATTTGAAGCCTTTTTTAGCAATCTTTCTCTTTCTTGTTGATTCTCCCAATACATTTTCCGGTGGCTCAGCCCCTCCACACGTGTTGTGGTGGAGCCTTGCTGATGCACGCAGTCCGTGGAACGCGACACCGGGCTCGGTCCACGGCTGCGCAGGCTGTTGGAGGTTAGCAGCACGAGGCCTGGCCCAGCTCGCCTCCTGCAGATGCTGCAGCTCGTGACAACACCGGGAGTCGCCAGTGCAGCAGCAAGCAATGCCCACCGCCAGCCGGTCTTCGGAGCCAGCGTCACTGACGATGACGACGTTACAGCGACCAGATGCCTATTCGATTGAGGCGAATGCTGACGCCCTTAAATACCGCAAGCCGCTGTTGAATCGCCGGGTACGCAGCGGGGTGTCTGTTAGAAGGTTCTTGATGAGTTGGCTAACACATCCACACCAAACGCGTCCCGCGCCTGTGTAATTCTGCTAATGCTGCGTTCTGATGATTGCTGTGCACGTACACACATACCGACGCTCGTTGCAAAACTATGTCACCTGCATAATGCACTGTCCAGCCTTCGTCCACCGTTTGCCGTGAAGCTATCGCATCGCGCAATGAAACACACCAAAACACAATTTCGCACCGTATTTTCTAAATATCACCCCCTCTCCTCTACAACTGATCCAGGGTGGCAGCAGGAGCAAGGAGGTGGCACGGAGGTCGATGATCTCGGCCAGGGTGGCAGCCTTCACTTGCAGGTAGACCAGTCGCCAATATCAGCATATATTGCGAGGACCTCGGCAGTGTGGCAGCAGTTTTGTGGAGGTTGCACAGGTACCTATGTGAGCATCTATTACAAGGAATCGGGGCCAGGTAGGCAGCAAGCACGACGAGGTAGAGCGGTTGCTGATGTGAGCATCAACTGCCAGGTTCTGAGCCAGGTTGGTAGTAGGCGCGAGGAGGTAGAGTGGACGCCGATGTTAGCATCTATTGCCATGGCTTAGGCCAGTGCGGTAGAAGGGGCGAAGTGGTGGATTGGTGGCAAATGTGTGTCTATCGTCAGTACCTGGGCTAGGGTGGCAGCAGGTGCGGGTAGGTTGTGTGATGACGGATGGGAGTGACAAATGCAAGGGCGTCAATCGACACGACCTGGGCCAGGGTGGCAGGTGGTATGGGGAACTGGCATGGTAGCCGATGTTACTGCCTATTTCAAGGACTTGGGCCGGTGTGGCACCAGATGTGGGCAAGTGGAGCGTTGGCCAATGTGAGAGTTTACTGCCAGCCCTGGGCCAAGGTGGCAGCAGCTGCAAAGAGGTTGTGTGGTTGCCGATGTGAGTGGTTATCGACAGGTTCTGGGCCAGGGTGGCAGCAGGTAGGGGGAGGTGAGTGATGGCAGATGCCAGCGACCATTGCCAGTGCCTTGGCCAGGGGGGCAGCAGTTGTGAGGAGGTGTAGCAGTGGCCAATCTGATCGTCTATTGCCAAGACCAAGGCCAGGTTGGCAGGAGGCGTGAAGAGGTGGCGTGGTGACCGATGTGAGCGTCTATTGCCAGGACCTGGGTTTGGCTGGCAGCCAGCACAAGCTGGTGGAGCAGTGACCAATGCGAGCGTTTATTGCATGTACCTCGGCAGGGTGACACAAGTTGTGTGGAGATGGCATGGTCGCCGATGTGAGCGTCTATTGCCAAGACTCAGGGCCAGTTTGGCAGTAGGAACAACGAGGTGGAGCAGTGGCTGATGTGAGCATCTATTGCCTCAGGGGGAGCCGGCGCATAGAGTTCGGGTTTGGGCCAATTTGAGTGTCTATTGCCAAGACATGGGCCAGTGTGGCAGCAGTCACGATTAGGTGATGTGGAGACTGATGTGAGTGACTATTGCCAGGACCTGAGCCACGGTGGCAGCCGGCGCAAGAAGGTCGTATGTTGGCCAACATGAGCATCTATTGCCTGGACCTATTTGAGGCAAGCAGCAGGTGTGGGGTGGTGGCTTGGTGGCAAATGTGAGCGTCTATAGCCAGGATTTGGGCGAGGGTAGCAGAATGTGCAAGGAGGTGGAGCAGTGGTTGATGTGAGTGTCTATTGCCAGGACCTGTGTAATCGGATGACCGGAGCGGGAGACGTGTTCAGGGTTGTAAGGCTTGGCTTTGTGGAAGAAGGTGGCTGTATGTAGAATTCTTCTCTAGGCGCTACAGTCTGGATGTTAGTGCCTATTTCAAGGACTTGGGCCAGTGTGGCAGCAGATGTGGGGAAGTGGAGCGGTGCCAGTGTGAGCGTTTACTGCCAGGCCTGGGCCAAGGTGGCAGCAGGTGCAAAGAGGTTGTGTGGTTGCCGATGTGAGTGCTTATCGGCAGGTTCTGGGCCAGGGTGGCTGCAAGCATGAAGATGTGGTGCGGCAACTGATGTGAGCATCTACTGGCAGGACTGGATTAGGGTGGCAGCTGGCATGAGCAGGTGGGGCAGTGGGCAAAGTGAGTGTCTATTGCAAGGAACTTGTAGGGTGGCAGCAGTTGTGTGAAGGTGGCACAGTCGCTGATTTCCAGGACTTGTTGGCAGCAGGCACAACGTGGTGGAGCAGTTCCTGATGTGAGCGACTACAGACAGGATGTGGGCCAGGGTGGCAGCAGGTTCGAGGAGGTAGAGTAAGGACTGAGGTGAGTGTCTATAGCCAGGACATGGACCAGTGTGGCAGCAGGGGCGACGAGGTGGAGCGGTGGCCGAAGTAAGTGTTTTTCTTGACAGGAACTGGGCCAGGTGGCAGCAGGTGTGAAGAGGTGTCACTGTGGCCGTAGTGAGCATTTATTGGCAGGACCTGGGCCAGGGTGCCAAAGGTGCGAGGAGGTTCCGTTGTTGGCAATGTGTGTGTCCCTCGCCATGTCGTTGACCAGTGTGGCAGCAAGAGCAACGACGTGGCACGGGGGCCAATGTGAGGTTCTGTTACCGAGACCTGGACCTGGGTGGCAGCCTTTATGGGGAGGTGGTGCATTAGCCCATGCAAGCGCCTATTCTGAGAACCTGGCCCAGGGCAGCAGCAGTAGCGAGGAGGTGGAGCGCTGGCCGAAGTGACTGTCTATGGAAGGGACCCTGGCCAGGATGGCATCAGATGTTAGGAGGTTGCTGGTGAGAGTGTCTATCGCCTTGACCAGGGCCAGGGAAGCAGCAGGCGGGAGGATGTGGCACGGTGGCTGAAGTGAGCATCTAATAGCAGGAGCTGGTCCATGGTGGCAAGAGGAGTGAGGAGATGTAGTGTAGCTGATGTAAGTGTCTATTGCCAGGGCCTGGGCCAGGGTGGCAGCATCATCAAGGAGGTGGCACAGAGGCTGTTGTGAGTTTCTTTTGCCATGACCTGGGCCAGGGTGGCAGCCAGTGTGTAGGAGTGGCACGGTAGAAAATGTGAGAGTCTATTGCTAGGACCTGGGCCAGGGTGGCAGCAGGTGTCGGGAGATGGAGCAGTGGCCAATGTGAGCATCTATTGCGAGGATCTGGGCCACGGTAGCAGAATGCACGAGGAGGTGGAGCAATGGCTGACGTGTCTGTTGACGGGCTCATGTAGGATTTTCTCGGAAATATATGATGAGGAAAGATAATGGAAAAAAAATTAAGGGGTAAGAAATATGTGAACATATAAATGCAGAAAGCATGTTTTAATAAATTTTTTTTTGTGTGTGAACAAATGTTGAAATAAGAGGAAAGGTCTACGGTATGAAGTTTTGGTTTGGACTGCAGTAACAAATGTTACACTGAAAACAAACACCGTCTTTCCTTATGTGTTATTCCGCTATGTGTTTGTGTACCCTTGTGTATTTGTGTTTGTCCTAACGTTATGTATTTATCAAAACAACATTCATGTTACAGAAATTTTCTATTTCACGCCTCCTGCCAACCTGGCCCTGGTCTTGGCAATAGACGATCTCATTGGCCACTGCTACACCTGCCCACACCTGCTGCCCCCCTGGCCAAGGCACTGGCAATGGTCACTGACATCTGCCATCACTCACCTCCCCCTACCTGCTGCCACCCTGGCCCTGGTCCTGGCAGTAAACAGTAACATCAGCCACCACTCCACCTCGAACACCCCTACTGCCACACTTGCCTAGGTCCTGGCCACAAACTCTCACATCAACCTCCACCATTACCTCCTCAAGCCTGCTGGCCTCCCTGTTCCAGATCCTCGCAGTAGACGCTCACATCAGCCACCATGCCATCTTCACACTACTGCTGTCATCCTGCACAGGCCCTCACAATACATGCTGACATTGGCTGATTGTGCTGGCTACCACCCTAATCCATTTCAAGGCAATAAGTGCTTACATCGGCCACCGCATCACCTCTTCACACCTGCTGCTGTCCTGGTCCAGGACCTCGATATAGACACTTTCATCAGCAGTCACGCAACCCCCTTACGCCTGCTGGCACCTTGTCCAAGGACCTGAAATAAACACTCACATTAGACATTGCTCCTCCACCACCTTCTTCTACCCTGGCTCGTGTCCTGGCAGTAGATGTTCGCATTGGCCACTACTACACCTCCCCACACCTGCTACCACTCTGGCCAAGGCCCTGGCAATTGACACCCACATCGGCCACCACACCACATCCCCACACCGCCTGCCACCCTGGCCAATTTCGTGGAAATAGGAACTCACTTCGAGCACCATGCCACCTCCTTGCTCCAGCTTGAATCCTACCCCAGCCTAGGTCCTGGCATAAGACACACAAATCTGCCACCATGCCATCTCCCCACACCTGCTTCCACGCCGGAACAGGTCCTGGCAATAGACAGTCACATTAGCCACCGCTACACCTCCTCACGCCTGCTGCTAAAAGGGCCCAGAGTCCTGGCAGTAGACGATCACATCAGCCACCGCTCCATCTATTTGTGCCTGCAGCCATCCTGGTCCCGAGTCCTGGCAATAGACGCTCACATCGGCCACTGTGCTACCTCCACACAATTTGAAACGTATCCTTTGGAAAAATTAATTAATTACTGAGCTTATAATCCTCTAAATTATTTGATTTTCAAACAGCTGGGCAAAACTGAATGTACTGAGTCATTAATCTCTTTACTTATTCGGATCAACACTAAACTGACACACAATATCTTTAGCGCAACGCAATCTGACTTTCAAAAATCGCTACAAAAAAATGGCCCTGACTAACAGTAACCTATACCTTTCATGAATCATTTACCTCACAATACTCTTCGTTACTCGCACTGTTGCAAAACTGAGAGCGCCACTACTGCCAGCTAAATAAAAGATTTTAGCTACTGAAGGCACTAACTATAACAACTGATAGACATAGTCAGCAAATGAACGATTTTGATAGAGAACAACCAATGTATTTACTTTAAGAATGTTCAAAATTCATAATATATATATGTCAGTTCGTGATATCCAGTATTCCAAACTTACTCTTTCTCGCAGACATATGTCCAGATCGTCCACTCATAAAATTCTGCCAACTCTCTCCTCACGTCCACCACTGCTGGTGGCACACATCCAACTGCGCAACGCTACGCACTGTTCACATTTCGCTGCCCAACACTACCATAGTAAATATTCCAACAACACAAATCAGCCACAGGCTGCACACAACACAGTCAGTGATTTTCATACAGATCGCTATGTGGCGTTACCAACATAAAAACCTAACCTACATACCCATCATGCTCCCCACAAAAAATGTTACAAATTGTTTTGAGCCGTGGCCAATAATGGTTTGATATAATTTTTCATACTTACAGTAACAAAGATACCAAATGCACACACTTTTGATGCAATGTAGGTCAAAAGCAAGAATTGTTCTCATAAAGACAGTCCAGATCATTCATAACGATAGTAATTACAGTTTTCTTTTTTTTCTGAATGTCTGAGCAGTAAAAGAAAATGCACACGTAAGTAGTTAATTTCCATGCAGTCTCGAAGATATAATGTTGTCCTTCCAACGGAAAGACAGTGCTGAATCATGACATGCAGACAGGTAATGGGCCACAACAGAACAAACGCAAAACACAGTCATTCAAATTTTAGAAGAATATTGGATGGTAGGTCATCACGGAGCAGACCCAGTGGAGTCCTGGTAGAGAGTATGGCATTGGTGGGACATCAAAGGTGCAGACCCACTGCAGTCATTGTAGAGATGGTCAGCAGCCATCTGTTGCGGCTGTGCAGGTGCACAATCACCATCGAAGAGTCTTACAGACAATATAGCAAGTCCTTAACCCACTACTTATGCACTCACAATGTTTTTGGAATTGTCCATAGAACCAGCAATGCTGTTAACCAGTCCCTTGCTCAATTATTAACGCGCGAGCAAACACTAACTGTCTCAACTTCTCACATATTGTGCATATACTATTACCAACAGAAATGTGTACTATGAAATGAATGCTTACAAGTTTCTTAATTTGATGAAGTAGTGTCAATTGCAATTTTATAACATGAGAATACAATTATAAAGGTACAGAAAACATCATTAAAAACAATAATACACATAACATTTGTAGTGATATAGGCTTTACAAAAGAATAGAAATAAACGTACACATCAGTGCTACAGGAATTATGACATAAGTAAATACATAAAAGATCAGAATATCTTTTGTGAATAGTGTCTAATCATCTTTACGAAGTAAGTAGCATATTATTAATGCAAATTAAATTTGAGTATAACTGTATTTCTCATCATAGTGTGTGTAGCTTAGAAATAGAAAATTTCTGTAACATGAATGTTGTTTGCTTAACACATACCGTTAGGACAAACACAAATACACAAGGGTACACAAACACATAGCGGTAAAACACAAAGGGAAAGATGGGGTTTGTTTTCAGTGTAACATTTGTTACTGCAGTCCAAACAAACTTCATTCCGTAGATCTTTCCTCTTATTTCAACATTTGTTCACACACAAAAAAAATTGTATTAAAACATGCTTTCTGCATTTATATGTTCACATATTTCTTACCTCATAATTTATTTTCCATTATCTTACCTCATCATATATTTCCGAGAAAATCCTACCTGAGCCCGTCAGTAGACACGTCAGCCATTGCTCCACCTCCTCGCGCATTCTGCTACCCAGGCCCAGATCCTGGCAATAGATGCTCACATTGGCCACTGCTCCATCTCCCGACACCTGCTGCCACCCTGGCCCAGGTCCTATCAATAGACGCTCACATTTTCCACCGTGCCACTTCCACACACTAGCTGCCACCCTGGCCCAGGTCATGGCAAAAGAAACTCACATCGGCCTCTGTGCCACCTCCTTGATGATGCTGCCACCCTGGCCCAGGCCCTGGCAATAGACACTTACATCAGCTACACTGCATCTCCTCACTCCTCTTGCCACCATGGACCAGCTCCTACTATTAGATGCTCAAATCAGCCACCGTGCCACATCTCCCCGCTTGCTGCCACCCAGGGCCTGGTCATGGCGATAGACACTCTCATCAGCAGACTCCTAACATCTGATGCCATCCTGGCCCAGGTCCCTTCAATAGACAGTCACTTCGGCCAGCGCTCCACTTCCTCGCTACTGCTGCTGCCCTGGGCCAGGTTCTCAGAATAGGCGCTTGCATGGGCTAATGCACCACCTCCTCATACTGGCTGCCACCCAGGGCCAGGTCTCGGTAATAGAACCTCACATTGGCCGCCATGCCACCCTCTTGCTCTTGCTGCCACACTGGTCAAGGACATTACGAGGGGCACACACATTGCCAACCACGCAACCTCCTTGCACCTGTGCCACCCTGGCCCAGGTCCTACCAATAAATGCTCACTACGGCCACACCTGCTGCCACCTGGCCCAGTTCCTGTCAAGAAAAACACTTACTTAGGCCACTGCTCCACCTCGTCGCCCCTGCTGTCACAGTGGCCCATATCCTGGCAATAGACACACACATCAGCTATTACTCTACCTCCTCGAACCTGCTGCCACCCTGGCCCACATCCTGGCCGTAGTCGCTCACATCCGGAACTGCTCCATCTCGTTGTGCCTGCTGCCAACCTCGCCATAAGTCCTGGAAATCATGGACTGTGCCACCTTCACACAACTGCTGCCACACTAAAAGGGCCTTGCAATAGACACTCACATTGCCCACTGCCCCGCCTGCTCTTGCCGGCTGCTACCCTAATCCAGATTCTGGCAGTTGATGCTTACATCGGCTGCCACACCACCTCTTCATGCCTGCAGCCACCCTGGCCCAGAACCTGTCGATAAGCACTCACATCGGCAACCACACAACCTCTTTGCACCTGATGCCACTTTGGCACAGGCCTGGCAGTAGACGCTCACATTGGCCACCGCTCCACTTCCCCACATCTGCTGTCACACTGGCCCAAGGTCTTGAAATAGGCGCTAACATCGGCTACCACGCCAGTTCCCCATACCACCTGCCACCCTGCCCCAGGTCGTGGCAATAGAAATTCACATCAGCCCCTGTGCCACCTCCTTGCTCCTGCTACCAACCTGGTCTTGGTCCTGGCAATATACACGCACATCAGCCACCTCTCCGCCTCCAAGCACTTTCTGCTACCTGGGCCCATATTCTGGCAATAGACAATGATTTTGCGGGACTGCTGCACATCCCCACACGTGCTGCCACCCTGGCCCAGGCCCTGGCGATTGACGCCCTTGCATTGGTCACTCACATCTGTCATCTCACAACCTACCCACACCTGCTGCCACCCTAGCCCAAGTACTGACGATAGACACACATCGGCCACCAATCCACCACTTCGCCCCTACTACCACACTGGCCTAACCCCTGGCAATAGATGCTAACATCGGCGCCCATTCTACCTCCTCGCGCCTACTACCAACCTGGCTCATATCATGGCAGTTGATGCTCACATCAGGCACCGCTCTACCTCTTCCTGCTTGCTGCCTAACTGGCACCGATTCCTGGTAATAGATGCTCACATAGGTACCCATGCAACCTCCACACAACTGCTGCCACACTGCCGAGGTCCTCGCAAAACATGCTGACATTAGCCACTGGTCCACCTGCCAGGAATCGGGACCAGGATGGCAGCAGGCACAAATAGATGGAGCGGTGGCTGATGTGATCGTCTACTGCCAGGACTCTGGCCCCTATTAGCAGCAGGCGTGAGGAGGTGTAGCCGTGGCTAATGTGACTGTCTATTGCCAGGACCTTTTCCGGCGTGGAAGCAGGTGTGGGGAGATGGCATGGTGGCAGATTTGTGTGTCTAATGCCTGCACTTAGGCCGGGGTAGGATTCAAGCAGGAGCAAGGAGGTGGCATGGTGCTCGAAGTGAGTTCCTATTTCCTCAAATTGGACAGGGTGGCAGGCGGTGTGGCAGTGTGGCAGCAGTCACGATTAGGTGATGTGGAGGCTGATGTGAGTGACAATTGCCGGGACCAGAGCCACGGTGGCAGCAGGTGCAAGAAGGTCGTATGTTGGCCAACGTGAGCATTTATTGCCTGGACCTATTTGAGGGAAGCAGCAGGTGTGGGGTGGTGGCTTGGTGGTAAATGTGAGCGTCTATAGCCAGGGTTTGGGCGAGGGTAGCAGAATGAGCAAGGAGGTGGAACAGTGGTTGATGTAAGTGTCTATTTCCAGGACCTGTGTAATCGGATGACCGGAGCGGGAGACGTGTTCAGGTTTGTAAGGCTTGGCTTTGTTTAAAGAAGGTGGCTGTTTGTAGAATTCTTCTCTAGGCGCTACAGTCTGGAACGGCTTGACCTCTGGAATGAAAGTGTGTGATATCCTTAGGTTAGTTAGGTTTATGTAGTTCTAAGTTCTAGGGGACTGATGAACCCATAGTGCTCAGAGCCATTTGAAATATTTTCTTAGCAATATTCCTCTTTCTTGTTGATTCTCCCAATACATTTTCCGGTGTCTCAGGGCCACCACACGTGTTGTGGTGGAGTCTTGCTGATGCACGCAGTCCGTGGAACGCGACACCGGGCTCGGTCCACGGCTGCGCAGGCTGTTGGAGGTTAGCAGCACGAGGCCTGGCCCAGCTCGCATCCTGCAGATGATGCGGCTCGTGACAACGCCAGGAGTCGCCAGTGCAGCAGCAGGCAATGCCCACCGCCAGCCGGTCTTCGGAGGCAGCGTCACTGACGATGACGACGTTACAGCGACCAGATACCTATTCGATTGAGCCGAATGCTGACGCCCTTTAATAGCGCAAGTCGTTGTTGAATCGCCGGGTACGCAGCGGGGTGTCTGTTAGAAGGTTCTTGATGAGTTGGCTAACACACCCACATCACACGCGGCCCGCGCCTGTGTATTTCTGCTAATGCTGCGTTCTAATGATTGCCGTGCACGTACACTCATACTGACGCTCGTTGCAAAACTATGTCACCTGCATAATGCACTGTCCAGCCTTCGTCCACCGTTTGCCGTGAAGCTGGCGCATCGCGCACTGAAACACACCAAATCACAATTTCGATCTGTATTTCCTAAATGTCACCCCCTGTCCTCTACAACTGTGCCAGGGTGGCAGCAGGGGCATGAAAGTGGTACGGAGGTCGATGATCTGGGCGAGGGTGGCAGCCTTCACTTGCAGGTGCACCAGTGGCCAATGTCAGCATATTCTGCGAGGACCTCGGCAGTGTGGCAGCAGTTGTGTGGAGGTTGCACGGGTACCTATGTGAGCATCTATTACCAGGTATCGGTGCCAGGTAGGCAGCAAGCACGACGAGGTAGAGCGGTGGCTGATGTGAGCATCAACTGCCAGGATATGAGCCAGGTTGGTAGTAGGCGAGAGGAGGTAGAGTGGACGCCGATGTTAGCATCTATTGCCATGGCTTAGGCCAGTGTGGTAGTAGGGGCGAGGTTGTGGATTGGTGGCCGATGTGTGTCAATCGTCAGTACCTGGGCTAGGGTGGCAGCAGGTGTGGGGAGGTTGTGTGATGACAGATGTGAGTGACCAATGCAAGGGCGTCAATCGCCAGGGCCTGGGCCAGGGTGGCAGCAGGTGTGGGGATATGCAGCAGTGGCCAATGTGAGCATCTATTGCCAGCATCTGGGTCAGGGTAGCAGAATGCGCGAGGACGTGGAGCAATGGCTGACGTGTCTATTGGCGGGCTCAGGTAGGATTTTCTCGGAAATATATGATGAGGCAAATTACTGGAAAATAAATTATGCAGTAAGAAATATGTGAACATATAAATGTAGAAAGCATGTTTTAATATAATTTTTTTGGTGTGTGAACAAATGTTGCAATAAGAGGAAAGATCTACGGAATGAAGTTTTGGTTTGGACTCCAGTAACAAATGTTACACTGAAAACAAACCCCGTCTTTCCTTTTGTGTTATTCCGCTATGTGTTTGTGTACCCTTGTGTATTTGTGTTTGTCCTAACGTTATGTGTTTAGCAAACAACATTTATGTTACAGAAATTTTCTATTTCTAAGCTACACACACTATGATGAGAAATACTGTTATACTCAAATTTAATTTGCATTAATAATATGTTATTTACTTAGTACAGATGATTAGACACTATTCACAAAAGATATTCTCATCTTTTATGTATTTAATTATGTCATAATTCCTGTAGCACTGATGTGTACGTTTATTTCTATTCTTTTGTAAAGCCTATATCACTACAAATGTTGTGTGTATTATTGTTTTTAATGAAGTTTTCTGTACCTTTGTAATTGTATTCTCATGTTATAAAATTGCAATTGACAGTACTTCATCAAATTAAGTAACTTGTAAGCATTCATTTCATAGTACGCATTTCTGTTGGTAATCGAATATGCACAAAATGTGAGAAGTTGAGACTGTTAGTGTTTCCTCGTGCGTTAATAATTGAGCAAGGGACTAGTTAACAGCATTGCTGGTTCTCTGGAGAATTCCAAAAACATTGTGAGTGCATAAGTAGTGGGTTAAGGACTTGCTATATTGTCCGTAAGACTCTTCGATGGTGATTGTGCGCCTGCACAGCCACAACAGATAGCTGCTGACCATCTCTACAATGACTGCGGTGGGTCTGCACGTTCGATGTCCCACCAATACCATACACTCTACCAGGACTCCTGTGGGTCTGCTCTGTGATGACCTACCATCCATTATTCTTCAAAAATTCGAATGACTGTGTTTTGGGTTTGTTCTGTTGTGGACCATTACCTGTCTGCATGTCATGATTCACCACTGTCTTTCCGTTGGAAGGACAACATTATATCTTCGAGAATGCATGGACATTAACTTCTTACATGTGCATTTTCTTTTACTGCTCAGAGATTCAGAAAAAAAGAAAACTGTAATTATTATCGTTATGAATGATCTGGACTGTCTTTATGAGAACAATTCTAGCTATTGACCTACATTGCATCAAAAGTGTGTGCATTTGATATCTTTGTCATTGTAATTATGAAAAATTATATCAAACTATTATTGGCCACAGCTCAAAACAATTTGTAACATTTTCTGTGGGGAGCATGATGGCTATGTAGGTTAGGTTTTTATGTTGGTAACGCCACATAGCGCTCTGTATGAAAATCACTGACTGTGTTGTGTGCAGCCTGTGGCTGGTTTGTGTTGTTGGAATATTTACTATAGTAGTGTTGGGCAGCGTAAGGTGAACAGTGCGTAGCGTTGCGCAGTTGGATGTGTGCAACCAGCAGTGGTGGATGTGAGGAGAGAGATGGCAGAATTTTAAGAGTGGACGATCTGGACATATGTCTGCCAGAAAGAGTAAATTTGGAATACTGGATATCACGAACTGACATATATATATTATGAATTTTGAATATTCTTAAAGTAAATACATTGATTGTTCTCTATCAAAATCGTTCATTTGCTGACTATGTCTATTAGTAGTTATAGTTAGTGCCTTCAGTAGCTAGAATCTGTTAATTAGCTGGCAGTAGAGGCGCTCGCTGTTTTGCAACAGTTCGAGTAACGAAGAGTTTTGTGAGGTAAATGATTCATGAATGGTATAGGTTACTCTTAGTCAGGGCCATTTTTTTGTAGCGATTTTTGAAAGTCAGATTGCGTTGCCCTAAAAATATTGTGTGTCAGTTTAGTGTTGATCCGAATAAGTAAAGAGATTAATGACTCAGTATATTCAGTTTTGAACAGCAGTTTGAAAATCGAATAATTTAGATGATTATAAGGTCAGTAATTAATTAATTTTTCGAAGGGTATGTTTCAAATTGTGTGGAGGTGGCAGGACTCGGGATCAGGATGGCAGCAGGCACAAATAGATGGAGCGGTGGCTGATGTGATCGTCTACTGCCAGGACTCTGGGCCCTATTAGCAGCAGGCGTGAGGAAGTGTAGCGGTGGCTAATGTGACTGTCTATTGCCAGGACCTGTTCCGGCGTGGAAGCAGGTGTGGGGAGATGGCATGGTGGCAGATTTGTGTGTCTAATGCCAGGACCTAGGCTGGGGTAGGATTCTAGCAGGAGCAAGGAGGTGACATGGTGCTCGAAGTGAGTTCCTATTGCTACGAAATTGGCCAGGGTGGCAGGCGGTGTGGGGATGTGGTGTGGTGGCAGATGTGGGTGTCAATTGCCAGGGCCTGGGCCAGAGTGGTAGCTGGTGTGGGAAAGTGTAGTAGTGGCCAATGCGAACATCTACTGCCAGGACACGAGCCAGGGTAGAAGAAGGTGGTGGAGGAGCAATGGCTGATGTGAGTGTTCATTTCCGTTCCTTGGACAAGGTGCCAGCAGGCGCAAGTAGGTTGCGTGACTGCTGATGAAAGTGTCTATATCGAGGTCCTGGACCAGGACAGCAGCAGGTGTGAAGAGGTGATGTGGTGGCCGATGTAAGCACTTATTGCCTTGAAGTGGATTAGGGTGTTAGCCAGAACGATCAGGTGGAGCATTGGCCAATGTCAGCATTTATTGTGAGGGCCTGTGCAGGATGACAGCAGTTGTGTGAAGATGGCATGGTGGCTGATGTGAGCGTCTACTGCCAGGAACTGGAGCAGGGAGGGCATCAGGCGTGAGGAGGTAAGGTGGAGGTTGATGTGAGGGTTTGTTGCCAGGACCTGGGCAAGTGTGGCAGTAGGGGTGGCGAGGTGGAGTGGTGGCTGATGTTACTGTTTACTGCCAGGACCTGGGCCAGGGTGGCAGCAGGTAGGGAGGGTGAGTGATGGCAGATGTCAGCGACCATTGCCAGTGTCTTGGCCAGGGGGGCAGCAGGTGTGGGGAGGTGTAGCAGTGGCCAATGTGATCGTCTATTGCCAAGACCAGGGCCAGGTTGGCAGGAGGCGTGAAGAGGTGGCGTGGTGACCAGTGTGAGCGTCTATTGCCAGGACCTGGGTTTGGCTGGCAGCCAGCACAAGCTGGTGGAGCAGTGACCAATCCGAGCGTTTATTGCATGTACCTTGGCAGGGTGACACAAGTTGTGTGGAGATGGCATGGTCACCGATGTGAGCGTCTATTGCCAAGACTCAGAGCCAGTTTGGCAGTAGGAACAACGAGGTGGAGCAGTGGCTGATGTGAGCATCTATTGCCTCAGGGGAAACCGGCGCATAGAGTTCGGGTTTGGGCCAATTTGAGTGTCTATTGCCAAGACATGGGCCACGGTGGTAGCAGGTGAGGGAGTGTGGTGTGGTGGCTGATGTGAGCGTCTATTACCAGCCCCTGGGTGAGGGAAGCAGCATGTGTATGGTGGTGGCGACGTGGCAGATGTGAGCATCTATTGCTAGGGCCTGAACCAGGGTGGCGGCTGTTGTGGAGAGGTGGTGAGGTGGTGTGGTGGCAGATGTTACCGTCATTTGCCACGGCCTGGGCCAGGGTGGCAGTATGCGCTAAGAGGTCGCACAGAGGTTGATTTGATCGTCTATTGCCAGAACCTGGACCAGGATGGCAGCAGGCTCGAAGAGGTCAAGCGGTGGCTGTTGTCAGCATCTATTGTCAGGACCTGGGCCATGGAGGAAGCAGGCACAAAGAGTTTGAGTGGATGCCAATTTGAGCGTCTATTGCCAGGACGTGGAGCATGGCGGCAGAAGTTGAGAGGAAGTGGAACGGTGGCTGATATAAGTGTTTACTGCCAAGACCTGGGCTAGGGCGACAGCATGTGTGAGGAGGTGGCACTGTGTCTGATGTGACTGTCTCTTGCCATTACCTGGGCCAGTGTGGCAGCAGTCGCGATTAGGTCGTGTGGAGGCTGATGTGAGCGACTATTGCCAGGACCTGAGCCACGGTGGCAGCCGGCGCAAGAAGGTCGTATGTTGGCCAACGTGAGCATCTATTGCCTGGACCTATTTGAGGGAAGCAGCAGGAGTGGGGTGATGACTTGGTGGTAAATGTGAGCGTCTATAGCCAGGATTTGGGCGAGGGTAGCAGAGTGTGCAAGGAGGTGGAGCGGTGGTTGATGTGAGTGTCTATTGCCAGGACCTGTGTAATCGGATGACCGGAGCGGGAGACGTGATCAGGGTTGTAAGGAAGAAGGTTGTGGAAGAAGGTGGCTGTTTGTAGAATTCTTCTCTAGGCGCTAAAGTCTGGAACCTCGCGACCTCGGGAATGAAAGTGTGTGATGTCCTTGGGTTAGTTAGGTTTATGTAGTTCTAAGTTCTAGGGTACTGATGAACCCATAGTGCTCAGAGCCATTTGAACCATTTTTATAGCAACCTTTCTCTTTCTTGTTGATTCTCCCAATACATTTTCCAGTGGCTCAGCCCCACCACACGTGTTGTGGTGGAGCCTTGCTGATGCACGCAGTCCGTGGAACGCGACACCGGGCTCGGTCCACGGCTGCGCAGGCTGTTGGAGGTTAGCAGCACGAGGCCTGGCCCAGCTCGCCTCCTGCAGATGCTGCGGCTCGTGACAACGCCGGGAGTCGCCAGTGCAGCAGCAGACAATGCCCACTGCCAGCCGGTCTTCGGAGGCAGCATCACTGACGATGACGACGTTACAGCGACCAGATGCCTCTTCGACTGAACCGAATGCTGACGCACTTAAATAGCGCAAGCCACTGTTGAATCCCCGGGTACGCAGCGGGGTGTCTGTTAGAAGGTTCTTGATGAGTTGGCTAACACACCCACACCACACGCGGCCCGCACCTGTGTATTTCTGCTAATGCTGCGTTCTGATAACTGCTGTGCACGTACACACATACCGATGCTCGTTGCAAAACTATGTCACCTGCATAATGCACTGTCCAGCCTTCGTCCACCAATTGCCGTGAAGCTGGCGCATCGCGCACTGAAACACACCAAATCACAATTTCGCACCGTATTTCCTAAAAATCACCCCCTGTCCTCTACAACTGTGCCAGGGTGGCAGCAGGAGCAAGGAGGTGGCACGGAGGTCGATGATCTCGGCCAGGGTGGCAGCCTTCAGTTGCAGGTGGGCCAGTGGCCAATGTCAGCATATATTGCGAGGACCTCGGCAGTGTGGCAGCAGTTGTGTGGAGGTTGCATGGGTACCTATGTGAGCATCTATTACCAGGAATCGGTGCCAGGTAGGCAGCAAGCACGACAAGGTAGAGCAGTGGCTGATGTGAGCATCAACTGCCAGGATCTGAGCCAGGTTGTTAGTAGGTGCGAGGCGGTAGAGTGGACGCCGATGTTAGCATCTATAGCAAGGGCTTAGGCCAGTGTGGTAGTAGGGGTGAAGTGGTGGATTGGTGGCCGATGTGTGTCTATCGTCAGTACCTAGGCTAGGGTGGCAGCAGGTGTGGGGAGGTTGTGAGATGACAGATGTGAGTGACCAATGCAAGGGCGTCAATCGCCAGTGCCTGGGCCAGGGTGGCAGCAGGTGTGGGGATGTGCAGCAGTGGCCAAAGTCATTGTCTATTGCCAGAACATGGGCCCGGGAAGCAGAAGGTGCTAGGAGGTGGAGAGGTGGCTGATGTGAGTGTCTATTGCCAGGGCCCGGACCAGGTTGGTAGCAGGAGCAAGGAGGTGGCACAGAGGCTGATGTGAATTTCTATTGCCACGACCTGGGGCAGGGTGGCAGGTGGTATGGGGAACTGGCATGGTAGCCGATGTTAGTGCCTATTTCAAGGACTTGGGCCAGTGTGGCAGCAGATATGGGGAAGTGGAGCGGTGGCCAATGTGAGTGTCTACTGCCAGGCCTGGGCCAAGGTGGCAGCAGGTGCAAAGAAGTTGTGTGGTGGCCGATGTGAGTGCTTATCGACAGGTTCTGGGCCAGGGTGGCTGTAGGCATGAAGAGGTGTTGCGGCAGCCGATGTGAGCATCTACTGCCAGGACCTGGATTAGTGTGGCAGCCGCCATGAGCAGGTGGGGCAGTGGGCAAAGTGAGTGTCTATTGCAAGGACCTTGTAGGGTGGCAGCAGTTGTGTGAAGGTGGCACAGTCGCTGATTTCCAGGACTTGTGGCGTGGTTGTCAGCAGGCACAACGAGGTGGAGCAGTTCCTGATGTGAGCGACTACGGCCAGGATGTGGTCCAGGGTGCCAGCAGGTTCGAGGAGGTAGAGTAAAGGCCGAGGTGAGTGTCTATTGCCAGGACATGGGCCAGTGTAGCAGCAGGGGCGACGAGGTGGATCGGTGGCCAAAGTAAGTGTTTTTCTTGACAGGAACTGGGCCAGGTGGTAGCAGGTGTGAAGAGGTGTCACTGTGGCCGTAGTGAGCATTAATTGGCAGGACCTGGGCCAGGGTGGAACAGGTGCGAGGATTTTACGTGGTTGGCAATGTGTGTGTCCCTCACCATGTCCTTGACCAGTGTGGCAGCAAGAGCAAGGAAGTGGCACGGGGGCCAATGTTTGGATTAGATTAGATTAATACTAGCTCCATGGATCATGAATAAGATATTTCGTAATGATGTGGAACGTGTCGAATTTTCCAATACATGACATAATTAGGTTAATTTAACAACATACTTAAGTTAATATAACAACTTTATTTTTTGTGTTTTTTTGTTTTTCTTTATTTTTTATTTTTTTATTTTTCTTCTTCTTCTTCTTTCGTTTCACCCTCTTTGGGGTACGCTGGATCAATAATTTCTTTGTGCGTTGTTCTTTTCTTAGGGCCCAGTATTTCTTCATTCTTTCTGATCTTCTTCTCCTCTCTTCTTCTGAAATGAAGGATTTGGACTTTTGTGTGGATTTGTCTTGGAACCTTATGTTTTCATCTTTAGTAATTAATTTAGCAGTTCGATCAATAAGTGAATTTTCTGAAATATTTAATTCCACTAGGTCTTTCTCAGTTTCTTTAAACCAGTTGGGCTTCGTTTTTCGGTTACGGAAGAAGTCAAAGATTTGTTTAGTTAATCTGTTGGAATTCATTCTGAGAAGATGACCATAAAAATTTATTCTCCTTTTTCGCATAGAATCTGAAAGTTTTTCAATTTTCTTGTAGAGAGTTTCATTTTCAATGTATATAATCTTATTGTCTTGAAATTTTGGCCCAATGATTTTTCTTAAAATTTTTCTTTCCTTTATCTCAAGTTTCTCCATTTGGCCTTTGAAATTCATGTTAAGTGTTTCTGCTGCATACAGTGCTTCTGGCTTAATCACTGTCTTGTAATGTGTAATTTTGGACCCCCATGAAAGGGATTTTTTGTTGTATGTATTTTTTGTTAGTTGGAAGGCCAGTTCAAGTTTATTTTTTCTGCTTTCCCCAGCATTCCAAGTAATCCATTCTCCGAGATATTTGAATTCTTTTACTATTTCAATTTTCTGTTCTTGAACTTTGAGGTATTTACATGAGTGCTTGATGTTTGTCAATATCTTAGTTTTTTCAGGGGAGATGTGAAGACCAATTTTAGCTGCTTGTTTCTTTAGTTCAAGGATTTGCTCCCGTGCTTCTTCCATTGTTTCAGCAAACAGGGCCATATCATCTGCAAAAGCAATGCAATTTACTTTAAGGTTCTTCTTTTTGCAACCCAGTCTTATACCACTCTTAATATTTGTGTTCCATTCTCTGACTACTTTCTCAAGAGCACAATTGAACAGCAACGGTGAGAGCCCATCGCCCTGTCGCACTCCCGTTTTTATTTCAAAGGGTTCCGATAGTTCGCCCATAAATTTAACTTTCGAAAATGTATTCGTAAGGGTCGCTTTTATAATATTAGTTGTTTTCTTATCCAAACCCATTTCTTCCAGGACTGATAACAGAGATTCTCTATCAATCGAGTCATATGCTTTTTTGAAATCAATGAAGGAGATTACGTATGTCTTTGCCCTTGATTTTTGGTACGCCATGATGTTTTTGAGGTTTAGTATTTGTTCCGAACATGATCTACCCTTTCTAAAACCTCCCTGGTATTCCCCGATTTTCGGATCCAATTGCGGCTCTGCCCTGTTCAAAAGGACTTTAGAAAGAATCTTGTACGTTATATCCAGCAGTGATATTCCTCTGTAATTGTTGGGGTCTGTCTTCACACCTTTCCTATGGATAGGGTGGATGAAAGCTGTTCTCCATTCTGCGGGGATCTCTTCTTCTTTCCAGATTTGATCGAAAACACATTTTAGGGCCCTGCAGCCAAGCGACTAGCGCGAGGTTTGGTGTTCTCGTAAAGATAAGTTATTTTAGGTTATAAAACACATAGATTAGTACTGATTACGTGGTAAATAAGTGTATTAGTGTGCCGTTTAAGTGTACCATTAAAGGTTTCATTTCTCATTACGTAATATAGCAGAAAACGCGAAAAGACCGTACAGTCGTATTTTCTGTTTACGTTCTGCTGCAGCAAATCTATAGAATTTCGTTTAGTTGTTCCTTGCTCTCTCCAGCAATTTAACTTAGCGTACCTCTTCATTATTTAACTAGCATTTCCGGAAAGTAGCGTAAAGTTTAACTTGTTGTTTCAGAAACTTTGCACTTTTGTTTTTGTTTACACACAGTTGCGTATAGGCCAAATTTGTGTAACCATATTTTCGTGTTTATCTGTAATTTAACTGACTTATTCTTAATAAATTAGTACGTTTATCATGAGTGAAAAGTGCTTGACTTGCCGTAGAATTGTTAGGTCGGGGCTTTGGTGTGATGGGTGCTGTAGTTTTGTCCATGTGGGTGACTGTAGTGGCGTGGGAATAGGGGAAGTAAATGAGACTCATCAGTGGTTTTGTAGGATTTGTAGTAGAGATAGGAAGATACTGGAACAGGAGGGGAAAATTGCTGCCCTTCAGGCTGAGTTAGACAAGGCCAGGGGAGATCTTGACAGGTTAAGGAGGGAGAAGGGTAAAGAGAGGTGGGAAGTGGCAACAGGCAACAGGAGGAACAGGCCTAGAACTTTGTCTGACAGCTTTATGGTGAATGTGGAAAATAGATTTGACCTGTTGCTTCAGTTAGAAGCTGGTGAGCCTCAAGCAGTTACAGGTGTAGACAGGGCACAACAAACTTTCAGCAGCAAATTGAAAAGTAAGAATGTAGGGAAATCAGTAAAGAGAAAGAAAGTGTTGTTGTTAGGTAGTTCCCATGGAAGAGGTGTTGGCCAACTCTTGCAGGATGAACTAGGATCAGAATACCAGGTCACCAATTTTTTTAAACCTAGTGCTGGTCTGGAGCAGGTGACAGAGGATTTAGGATCACTTTGCAAAGATTTCACTAAGGAAGACACCGTGGTTATAGTGGGTGGGGCAGGTAACAGTATTGACAGAGATCCTGGGTACAGCATAGAGTGTGACCTGGCGAAGATTGCATCAGCATCGAGGCATACCAGTGTTGAGTTTGTATCTGTTCTTGGGCGCCATGACCGACCTCATTTGAACTCTTCTGTCAAGAGAGTTAATTTGGAGCTGGAACGGCTGCTCATGTCGGGTGCGGGGTCACACATTGGTGTGGTTCATGTTGATTCTGTCAGTAGGTGGGATTATACTAGGCATGGCCTTCACCTCAACAGGAAGGGGAAGGGTAAATTAGCTGGGGAAATAGCAGGAAAGTTAAAGGGGGGAGGCACTGTCATGAGTGGTAAAATACCAGTGGTTATAGGATTCAGAAAAGACCCTTTTTTAGGGTAGGGAGGACAGAAAGAAAACAAATTTTAAGAGAGGTTAGAACTGAGACAAACCTTCAGTTTGAGAAAGAAATCAAAAAACATAATTCCAGCTTATTACATCAACATAAACAGCCATTGGTTAAGAATTTTCAACTGTCAGCAGATATTTTAACTCCATCCAATTTTAAGTCAGTCAATGTGAAATGTCAGCTATCTTTATTGCATCAAAATATTCGAGGACTGAGAAATAAAATTAATGAATTAACTATCTGCATAGATGAATTAGAGTCTTCAAACCCAGCTGACATAATCTGCCTCTCTGAACATCATGTGACCACTGGTATAGAACTTTTAAGTGTTACAGGGTTTAGGTTAGCATCTCACTATTGTAGATCAGAAATGGAGAAAGGAGGAGTTGCCACATTCATCAGGAACTGTCATAAATTTAAGAACATAGACATTCATAAATTTTGCCTAGAACAGCATATGGAAGCATGTGCAACAGAATTAGAATTTCACAAAAAATCTTTCATAATATTAAGTGTATATCGAGCACCTGCAGGTAACTTTAATCTGTTTGTAAACCACCTTGAAGCTGTACTGGCCCATTTAACAACCAAAAACAAAGAAATAGTGGTTGCTGGTGATTTCAATGTAGATTTCCTTAAAGACTCTCCCAATAAGAACCTATTTGAGTTAGTAACACTATCATTCAACTTAATTCCCACAGTAAAGTTCCCCACTAGGATAACCACTTGCTCACAAACAGCCATTGATAATATCTTTATAGAAAAGTCAAATGAACAAAATTATATTACAAAACCAATAGTCAATGGCCTCTCAGACCATGACATGCAGTTCCTTCTGTTAAATGTTAATACTGAACAAGATATAAAATCTGTTAAATCTGAGCTCAAGAGGGTAATCAGTAAGCCAAAAATTGATTATTTTAGGACACTCCTCAGAGACATTCACTGGACTGATGTTTACAGTGCTCATGGCATGAATGAAAAATATAACATTTTTGCTAATAAAGTGCTTACCTTATTTGAACACTGCTTTCCCCCAAAACTTACCAAGGTTAGAGCAAAGTCTACAAAGAAGCCATGGATTACTCGAGGAATAGGGGTACCTTGTAAAACAAAAAGAAAACTGTATCTGTCAATCCGAAACATTTCCAATGTTGATGCTATAGCACATTATAAGAAATACTGCAAAATATTAAAGACTGTAATACAGATGTCAAAGCAAATATATTACAAGGAAAAGATAGTCATATCAGATAACAAAATAAAGACAATATGGGATATAGTGAAGGAGGAGACCGGTAGAACCAGACATGAAGAGGAACAAATAGCATTAAGAGTAAATGATGCATTGGTGACAGATGTGTATAGTGTTGCAGAACTTTTTAACAAACATTTTATAACTGTTACTGAAAAGATGGGGTTGTCAGGTTCGGTAGATGCTGCTATGGATTACCTTAGACCAGACATTTCAAGTAACTTCCATAATATGAATTTGACCCTCACTACCCCAACAGAAATAATGTCCATCATAAAATCTTTAAAATCAAAAACATCTAGTGGGTATGATGAAATATCAACAAAGTTAATTAAAGAATGTGATTCTGAGCTAAGTAACATATTAAGCTATCTGTGTAACCAGTCGTTTATCAGTGGAATATTTCCCGAATGGCTGAAATATGCTGAAGTTAAGCCACTGTTTAAGAAGGGAGATAAAGAAATAGCATCAAATTTCCGTCCAATTTCACTGTTGCCAGCATTCTCAAAAATTTTCGAAAAAGTAATGTACAGTCGTCTTTATAACCATCTTATCTCAAATAACATACTGTCAAAGTCACAGTTTGGATTTCTAAAAGGTTCTGATATTGAGAAGGCTATCTACACTTACAGTGAAAATGTACTTAATTCATTAGACAAAAAATTGCAGGCAACTGGTATATTTTCTGATCTGTCAAAGGCATTTGACTGTGTAAATCACAATATCCTTTTAAGTAAACTAGAATATTATAGTGTAACAGGAAATGCTGCAAAATGGTTCAAATCTTATATCTCTGGCAGGAAACAAAGGGTGTTATTAGGAAAGAGACATGTATCAAGCTATCAGGCATCATCCAACTGGGAACTAATTACATGTGGGGTCCCACAAGGTTCCATTTTGGGGCCCTTACTTTTTCTTGTGTATATCAATGACCTTTCATCAGTAACATTACCAGATGCCAAGTTTGTTTTGTTTGCTGATGATACAAACATTGCAATAAATAGCAAATCAAGTGTAGTCTTAGAAAGATCAGCCAATAAAATATTTGTAGACATTAATCACTGGTTCCTAGCCAATTCTTTGTCACTAAACTTTGAAAAAACACACTACATGCAGTTCAGAACTTGTAAGGGGTGTCCCAAGAGTATATGTCTAACATATGATGACAAGAAGATAGAAGAAGTGGACGGTGTTAAACTCTTGGGATTACAGCTTGATAATAAATTCAACTGGGAGGAGCACACCACAGAACTGCTGAAGCGTCTTAACAAATCTCTGTTTGCAATGCGAATTTTGTCAGACATAGGGGATATAAAAATGAAAAAGCTGGCATACTATGCTTACTTTCATTCCATAATGTCATATGGGATTATTTTCTGGGGTAATTCATCAAGCCAAGCTAAAGTTTTCCGGGCACAAAAACGTGCAGTAAGAATTATATGTGGTGTGAACTCAAGAACATCCTGCAGAAGCCTGTTTAGGGAACTAGGGATACTAACTACAGCTTCCCAATATATTTATTCCTTAATGAAATTTGTCATTAAAAATATATCACTTTTTCAAACCAATAGCTCAATTCATGGAATCAATACTAGAAATAAGAATAATCTTCACAAGGATTTAAAGTCACTTAGTCTTGTACAAAAAGGTGTGCATTATTCAGGAACACACATTTTCAATAACTTGCCAGCAGCCATAAAAAGCTTAACAACCAATGAAATTCAGTTTAAGAGAAGCCTAAAGGATTTATTGGTGGCCAACTCCTTCTACTCCATTGATGAATTTCTGAGGAAAACCAACTGATTTGTATATAAGTACAACATATCTTCTGCACAATTTCAGTGCAGTAATGTGTTCACTGAAAATTTGTGTGTGTGTGTGTGTGTGTGTGTGTGTGTGTGTGTGTGTGTGTGTGTGTGTGTGTAAGTATAATCTAACTTCTGCACCATTTCAGTGCAGTAATGTGTTCATTGTAAATAAGTATTACAGTAGTTGTATTACATGTTTCTTACCTTATAAATAAATAAAAAACTTTTTTATTTTAAATTCAGTGCAATAGTATTTGTAAAATGACTCTTAGTGTTCATTAAAAAATGACGATCATTCCACTTGGGACCTGTGGAATGGTACATTAGCTTATTTGTTTTAGTTTAAATATTTGTCATGTATTGTTGTTTTTCTGACATGTTCCACATCCTGGAGGACCTCCTCACTACGGATCAATTGGAATGAAAGTAAATCTAATCTAATCTAACTGCATTTTTGTCAGCCTTTTTCCATAGTTCGGCCACTATTTGATTTTCTCCGGACGCCTTGTTGTTTTTAAGTTCTGAGATGACCTTCTGTAGTTCTTCAGTCGTCGGTGGTTCTGAATCCGGCTTCTCACGGTTGTTTGGAATGGATTCAAATTTTTCAAGGATGGGTTCACAATTCAAGAGTTTCTCAAAGTAGCCTGCTAGTATTTTGGAGTTTTCCGTGTTGTTGTGAGGGATGGTCCCATTTACATCTCGAAATTGGAGGGTGGGTGCTTTGTATCTTGATAACCTTTGTTTGAATGTTCTGTAAAAGCTCCTTGTGTTGTTTTTAGCAAATTCTTCATCAATTTGGAGGAGAGTTTTGTTTTCATGTGTCTTCTTAATCCTTTTTATATTTTTATCTACCAGTTTTCTAACTGTAATGAAATTCAGTCTACTTTCTTCTGTTTTCTGTGATTGCCAATTTTGCCATGCCTGTTTTCTCGTTTCAATGAGGGCATCACATTCCAGCGACCACCAGGCATGTTTTTTACTTTTTTTGTTAGGTGCTATCCGTTCAGCTGTAGTAATGAGATTTTCCTTGATATCCCCCCAGCTTTGTGTCTGAATGGTTTCTGTTGCTTTTGTAAATTCATCTGATTTTAATATCTTTTCTGTGCTATACTTCCGTCCCTTAATTTGTTTCATGCTGCGTTTCCTGTTTGGGATGACTTTGAACTTAATTTTAGAAAGGTAATGGTCTGAATCCAAGTTTGCACCCCTGAGTACCCTAACGTTCATGATTTCTTTGCTAGAAATCTTCTTAATTGCGACATGATCAAGTTGAAATTCCCCAAGGCTAGGATTTGGGGATACCCATGTTTTTTGTCTTCGTGGTAGTTTTTTGAAAGCTGTGGATTTAAGAATTAAATTGTGTGCTTGGCAAAGTTCTATTAGTCTCTCACCATTTCTGTTTGTTCTCTTGTGTGCAGGATAGTTTCCAACTATTTTCTTATATCTTTTTTCTTTACCAATCTGTGCATTAAAATCTCCAAGAAGAATGATGATGTTTTTATCTGGAATTTTCTGAATAATGTCATCTAGATGATTCCAAAAGGCCTCCACTTTTTCTTTGTTTTTCCTGTTATCCTCGTTTATAGGGGCATGTGAATTGATAATTGTGTAGATTTTGTTTGTGCTTGTGAATGTAAGACTTGAGATTCTTTCTGATTGGGAATCAAAGCCAACTATTGAGTTCAAGATTTGTTTGTTGATTATAAAGGCTGTACCAAGATGTGGTACATTTTTCATTACTCTCGGTCCCACTTTCCCTTTGTATATCCTAAAACCTTCGGAATCGAAGGTATCTGTATCCATGTATCATGTCTCTTGAATGGCTGTTATGAGTATGTTGTGGTTCTTTAGCGTATCTGTTAGATGTTTTAGTTTTCCGGTTTTCAACAATGAGTTTGCATTGAAAGTTGCTAGGTACGTTGATTGCCTATATTGAAATTTGGATGAGATTCCAAGACACTCCGACTTGTCTTTGTGCAATGTTGCAGACTCCCCAGAATCCGAATGTCTGCTGACGTACTGGCGTACGGTGGATCGTCCACCTGGGGTAAAATAGTTTACATCACACACTTCCATGATTGATGAAAGTTATTTTGGGTGTGGCCCAAAGGCCACAAAACGTACAACCAAGATTGTGAGTCCTGGAGGTAGTTCTTCCGCTCTCTCCGCCGTTGGGAATCTGAACTTCCTCTTCCGCCTTTGAGACCGTTGACCAGGTTTCACCTAGTAACCGTAGGCAGGGGCCCTTACAGGGTGCTACCATCCGGAGCCAGATGGACCCAGGTTTTTTTTAACGAGGTGTTACTCCTCCCCCTCCTCCTTCCTCATCACTTGCGAAATGAGGCCCCGGACTTGGGACCGGCAGTGGTGGAGTTTTTTTATTTTTAATATTTTTGTTTTGATTTTTTCTTTTTTTTCTTAATTTATATCTAAAAATTCCTCTATTGAGTAGAAGGAGTTGTCATTCAGATATTCTTTTAATTTCTTCTTAAATACTTGTTGGTTATCTGTCAGACTTTTGATACTATTTGGTAAGTGACCAAAGACTTTAGTGCCAGTATAATTCACCACTTTCTGTGCCAAAGTTAGATTTAATCTTGAATAGTGAAGATAGTCCTTTCTCCTAGTATTGTAGTTATGCTCACTGCTATTACTTTTGAATTGGGTTTGGTTGTTAATAACAAATGTCATAAGAGAGTATATATACTGAGAAGCTACTGTGAATATCCCTAGATCCTTAAATAAATGTCTGCAGGATGATCTTGCGTGGACTCCAGCTATTATTCTGATTACACGCTTTTGTGCAATAAATACTTTATTCCTCAGTGATGAACTACCCCAAAATATGATGCCATATGAAAGCAATGAGTGAAAATAGGGGTAGTAAGCTAATTTACTAAGATGTTTATCACCAAAATTTGCAATGACCCTTATTGCATCAGAAGCTGAACTCAAACGTTTCAGCAGATCATCAATGTGTTTCGTCCAATTTAATCTCTCATCAATGGACATACCTAAAAATTTGGAATATTCTACCTTAGCTATATGCTTCTGATTAAGGTCTATATTTATTAATGGCGTCATACCATTCACTGTACGGAACTGTATGTACTGTGTCTTATCAAAATTCAGTGAGAGTCCGTTTACAAGGAACCACCTAGTAATTTTCTGAAAGACAGTATTGACAATTTCATCAGTTAATTCTTGTTTCTCAAGTGTGATTACTATACTTGTATCATCAGCAAAGAGAACTAACTTTGCCTCTTCATGAATATAGATTGGCAAGTCATTAATATATAACAAGAACAACAAAGGACCCAAGACTGACCCTTGTGGAACCCCATTCTTGATAATTCCCCAGTTTGAGGAATGTGCTGATTTTTGCATGTTACGAGAACTACTTATTTCAACTTTCTGCACTCTTCCAGTTAGGTACGAATTAAACCATTTGTGCACTGTCCCACTCATGCCACAATACTTGAGCTTGTCTAGCAGAATTTCATGATTTACACAATCAAAAGCCTTTGAGAGATCACAAAAAATCCCAATGGGTGGTGTTCGGTTATTCAGATCATTCAAAATTTGACTGGTGAAAGCATATATGGCATTTTCCGTTTAAAAACCTTTCTGGAAACCAAACTGACGTTTTGTTAGTACTTCATTTCTACAGATATGTGAAGCTACTCTTGGATACATTACTTTCTCAAAAGTTTTGGATAAAGCTGTTAGAAGGGAGATTGGACGGTAATTGTTGACATCAGATCTATCCCTCTTTTTATGCAAAGGTATAACAATAGAATATTTCAGTCTATCAGGGAAAATGCCCTGTTCCAGAGAGCTATTACACAGGTGGCTGAGAATCTTACTTATCTGTTGAGAACAAGCTTTTAGTATTTTGCTGGAAATGCCATCAATTCCATGTGAGTTTTTGCTTTTAAGCAAGTTTATTATTTTCCTAATTTCAGAGGGAGAAGTGGGTGAGATTTCAATTGTATCAAATTGCATAGGATTGGCCTCTTCCATTAACAGCCTAGCATCTTCTAATGAACACCTGGATCCTACTATATCCACAACATTTAGAAAATGATTATTAAAAATATTTTCAACTTCTGACTTTTTGTTCGTAAAGCTTTCATTCAATTTGATGGTAATACTGTCTTCCTCTGCTCTTGGTTGACCTGTTTCTCATTTAATAATATTCCAGATTGTTTTAATTTTATTATCAGAGTTGCTGATTTCAGACATGATACACATACTCCTGGATTTTTTAATAACTTTTCTTAATATAACACAGTAGTTTTTATAATTTTTGATAGTTTCTGGGTCACTACTCTTTCTTGCTGTCAGATACATTTCCCTTTTCCGGTTACAAGATATTTTTATACCCTTAGCAAGCCATGGTTTGTTACAAGGTTTCTTACGAGTATATTTAACTATTTTCTTGGGGAAGCAGTTTTCAAATGCATTTACAAAAATGTCATGAAATAAATTATATTTTAAATTGGCATCAGGTTCACGGTACACCTCATCCCAGTCTAAGTGCTGTAGGCTTTCCCTGAAATTTGCAATTGTTAAATCGTTGACTGAACGTACTACTTTGGAGGACTGTTTAGTGTTGTTGAATGGAGCTAAGTCATATACTGTAACTAGCTGTGCACCATGATCAGAAAGACCATTCCCAACAGGCTGAGCATTTATCTAGTTAAACTTATCTTGGTCTATAAAGATATTATCTATCAGTGAGCTGCTATCCTTTACCACCCAAGTAGGAAAATCAATAACGGGTGTCAAATTGAAAGAACCGAGTAATACTTCAAGGTCATTTTTCCTATTACCCTCTTTCAGATGTTCTATTACCGAGACCTGGGACTGGGTGGCAGCCAGTATGGGGAGGTGGTGCATTAGCCCATGCAAGCGCCTAATCTGAGAACCTGGCCCAGGGCAGCAGCAGTAGCGACGAGGTGGAGCGCTGGCCGAAGTGACTGTCTATTGAAGGGACCTGGGCGAGGATGGCATCAGGTGTTAGGAGGATGCTGTGGAGAGTGTCTATCGCCATGGCCAGGGCCAGGGTGGCAGCATCATCAAGGAGGTTGCACAGAGGCCGATGTGAGTTTCTTTTGCCATGACCTGGGCCAGGGTGGCAGCCAGTGTTTTAAGTGGCACGGTAGAAAATGTGAGCGTCTATTGCCAGGACCTGGTCCAGGGTGGCAGCTGGTGTCGTGAGATGGAGCAGTGGCCAATGTGAGCATCTATTGCCAGGATCTGGGCCAAGGTAGCAGAATGCGCAAAGAGGTGGATCAATGGCTGACGTGTTTATTGACGGGCTCAGGTAGGATTTTCTCGGAAATATATGATGAGGTAAGATAATGGAAAATAAATTATGAGGTAAGAAATATGTGAACATATAAATGCAGAAAGCATGTTTTAATATAATTTTTTTTGTGTGTGAACTAATGTTGAAATAAGAGGAAAGATCTACAGAATGAAGTTTTGGTTAGAACTGCAGTAACAAATGTTACACTGAAAACAAACCCCGTCTTTCCTTTTGTGTTATTCCGCTATGTGTTTGTGTACTCTTGTGTATTTGTGTTTGTCCTAACGTTATGTGTTTAGCAAACAACATTCATGTTACAGAAATTTTCTGTTTCTAAGCTACACACACTATGATGAGAAATACTGTTATACTCAAATTTAATTTGCATTAATAATATGTTATTTACTTCGTAAAGATGATTAGACACTATTCACGAAAGATATTCTGATCTTTTATGTATTTACTTATGTCATAATTCCTGTATCACTGATGTGTACGTTTATTTCTATTCTTTTATAAAGCCTATATCACTACAAATGTTATGTGTATTATTGTTTTTAATGATGTTTTCTGTACCTTTGTAATTGTATTCTCATGTTATAAAATTGCAATTGACACTACTTCATCAAATTAACTAACTTGCAAGCATTCATTTCATAGTACACATTTCTATTGGTAATAGTATATGCACAATATGTGAGAAGTTGAGACTGTTAGTGTTTGCTCGTGCGTTAATAATTGAACAAGGGACTGGTTAACAGAATTGCTGGTTCTATGTACAATTCCAAAAACATTGTGAGTGCATCAGTAGTGGTTTAAGGACTTGCTATATTGTCCGTAAGACCCTTCGATGGTGATTGTGCACCTGCACAACCGCAACAGATGGCTGCTGACCATCTCTACAATGACTGCAGTGGGTCTGCACTTTTGATGACCCCCCACCACTACCATACTCTCTACCAGGACTCCTGCGGGTCTGCTCTGTGATGACCTACCATCCAATATTCTTCAAAAATTCGAATGACTGTGTTTTGGGTTTGTTCTGTTGTGGCCCATGACCTGTCTGCATGTCATGATTCAGCAATGTCTTTCCGTTGGAAGGACAACATTATATCTTCGAGACTGCATGGACATTAACTACTTAAGTGTGCATTTTATTTTACTGCTCAGACATTCAGAAAAAAAGAAAACTGTAATTACTATCGTTATGAATGATCTGGACTGTCTTTATGAGACCAATTCTTGCTTTTGACCTACATTGCATCAAAAGTGTGTGCATTTGATATCTTTGTTATTGTAATTATGATAACTTATATCAAACCATTATTGGCCACGGCTCAAAACAATTTGAAACATTTTTTGTGGGGAGCATGTAGGATGGCTGCTTAGGTATTTATGTTGGTAACGCCACATAGCGCTCTGTATGAAAATCACAGACTGTGTTGTGTGCAGCGTGTGGCTGGTTTGTGTTGTTAAAATATTTACTATAGTAGTGTTGGGCAGCGGAATGTGAACAGTCCGTAGCGTTGCGCAGTTGGATGTGTGCCACCAGCAGTGGTGGATGAGAGGAGAGAGATGGCAGAATTTTAAGAGTGGACGATCTGGACATATGTCTGCCAGAAAGAGTAAATTTGGAATACTGGATATCACAAACTGACATATATATATTATGAATTTTGAACATTCTTAAAGTAAATACATTGATTGTTCTCTATCAAAATCGTTCATTTGCTGACTATGTCTATCAGTAGTTATAGTTAGTGCCTTCAGTAGCTAGAATCTGTTATTTAGCTGGCAGTAGTGGCGCTCGCTGTTTTGCAACAGTTCGAGTAACTAAGAGTTTTGTGAGGTAAATGATTCATAAAAGGTATAGGTTACTGTTAGTCAGGGCCATTCTTTTGTAGCGATTTTTGAAAGTCAGATTGCGTTGCGCTAAAAATATTGTGTGTCAGTTTAGTGTTGATCCGAATAAGTAAAGAGATTATTGACTCAGTACATTCAGTTTTGCCCAGCTGTTTGGAAATCAAATAATTTAGAGGATTATAAGCTCACTAATTAATTAATTTTTCGAAAGATATGTTTCAAATTGTGTGGAGGTGGCACAGTGGCCGATGTGAGCGTCTACTGCCAGGACTCGGGACCAGGATGGCTGCAGGCACAAATAGATGGAGCGGTGGCTGATGTGATCGTCTACTGCCAGGACTCTGGGCCCTATTAGCAGCAGGCGTGAGGAGGTGTAGCGGTGGCTAATGTGACTGTCTATTGCCAGGAGCTGTTCCGGCGTGGAAGCAGGTGTGGGGAGATGGCATGGTGGCAGATTTGTGTGTCTAATGGCAGGACCTAGGCTGGAGTAGGATTAAAGTAGGAGCAAGGAGGTGGCATGGTGCTCGAAGTGAGTTCCTATTGCCACGAAATTGGCCAGGGTGGCAGGCGGTGTGGGGATGTCGTGTGGTGGCAGATGTGGGTGTCAATTGCCAGGGCCTTGCCCAGAGTGGTAGCAGGTGTGGGGAGGTGTAGTAGTGGCCAATGCAAACATCTACTGCCACGACACGAGCCAGGGTAGAAGAAAGTGGTGGAGGAGCAATGGCTGATGTGAGTGTTTATTTCAAGTCCTTGGACAAGGTGCCAGCAGGCGCAAGGAGGTTGCGTGACTGCTGATGAAAGTGTCTATATCAAGGTCCTGGACCAGGACAGCAGTAGGTGTGAAGCCGACTTGTCTCCAAGGGTCTATTGCTGCCTCAGGCACCTGATGGTGGTTCTCCTGTGAGTCTAGTTTTTCGAATCCGACGCAAAACTGACAGTTAATTGTAATGTTCAGAGCCTCTTAATGACGATGGAACACACAAATTGCGTCGAGATTCAATACATCGTCCCCCAGCCCATTTGTGTCCAAGGATCTATTGCTGCCTCGGGAGCCTTATTGCCGTTCTACTGTGAGTCTAGTTTTTCAAATCCGACGCAAAACTGACAGCTAATTGTAACGTTCAAAACCTCTTAATGACGATGGAACACACAAACTGCATCGAGATTCAATACATCGTCCTCCCGTCGGTTTTGCCTCCTAGGGCTATTGCTACCTCGGGCACCCTATGGTCGTTCTCCTATGAGTCTAGTTTTTCGAATCCGGCGCAAAACTGACAGTTAATTGTATCGTAGAGCCTCTTAGTGACGATGGAACACACAAATTGCGTCGCGATTCAATACATCGTTCTCCAGCCGACTTGTCTCCAAGGTTCTATTGCTGCCTCAGGCACCTTATTGTCGTTCTCCTGTGAGTCTAGTTTTAAGAATCCGACGCAAAACTGACAGTTAATTGTAACGTTCAGAGCCCGCTAACGACGACGGAACACACAAATCAAGTCGAGATTCAATCCATCGTCCTTCAGCCAACTTGTCTCCAAGGGTCTATTGCTGCCTCGGGAACCTTATAGTCGTTCTACTGTGAGACTAGTTATTCGAATCCGACGCAAAATTGAGAGTTAATTGTAACGTTCGGAGCCTCTTAATGACGATAGAACACACAAATTGCGACGAGATTCAATACATCGTCAACCAGCCCACTTTTGTCCAAGGATCTGTTCCTACCTCTGGCACCTTATGGTAGTTCTCCTGTGGGTCTAGTATTTGGACTCCGTCGCAGAACTGAAAGGTAATTGTAACGTTCAGAATCTCGTAATGAGCATGGAACACACAAATTGCGTCGCGATTCAATACATCGTCCTCCAGCCGATTTGTCTCCAAGGGTCTATTGCTGCCTCGGGCACTCTCGTCGTTCTCTTGTGAGTCTAGTTTTAACAATCCGACGCAAAACTGACTGTTAATAGTGACGTTCAGAGACTGCTACCGACGACGGAACACACAAATTGCGTCCAGATTCAATACATCGTCCTCCATCGGTATTGTCTCCAAGGGTCTATTGCTGCTTCGGGAACCTTATGGTCGTTCTCCTGTGAGTCTAGTTTTTCGAATCAGACGCAAAACTGACAGTTCATTCGAACGTTTAGAGCCTCTTAATGACGATGGGACACACAAATTGCGTCGAGATTCAAAGCATCGTCCTCCAGCCGACTTGTCTCCTTGGGTCTATTTCTACCTCGGGCACCCTATGGTCGTTCTCCTATGTGTCTAGTTTTTCGAATCCGACGTGACACTGACAGTTAATTGTAACGTTCGGAGCCTCTTAATGACGATGGAACACACAAATTGCGTCGCGATTCAATACATCGTCCTCCAGCCGGCTTGTCTCCAAGGGTCTATTGCAACCGCTGGCACCTTATGGTCGTTCTCCTGTGAGTCTAGTTTTTCGATTCCGACGCAAAACTGACAGCCAATTGCAACGTCCTAATGACGATGGAACACACAAATTGCGTCGCGATTCAATACATCGTCCTCAAGCCGACTTGTCTCCAAGGGTCTGTTGCTACCTCTGGCACCTTGCGGTCGTTCTCCGGTGAGTCTAGTATTTCAAATCCGACGCAAAAGTAACAGTTAATTGTAACGTTCAGAGCCTCTTAACGACGATGGAACACACAAATTGCGTCGCGATTCATCACATTGTCCTGCAGCCGACTTGTCTCCAAGGGTCTGCTGCTTCCTCTGGCACCTTACGGTCGTTCTCCTGTTGGTCTAGTATTTGGAATCCGATACAAAGCTGACAGTTAGTTCTAACGTTCAGAACCTCGTAATGAGCATGGAACACACAAATTGCGTCGCGATTCAAAACATCGTCCTCCAGCCGACTTGTCTCCAAGGGTCTGTTGCAACATCTGACACCCTTTGGTCGACCTCCTGTGAGACTAGTTTTTTTAATACGACGCAAAACTGACAGTTAATTGTAACGTTTACAGCCTATTAATGACGATGGAACTCACAAATTGCGTCGAGATTCAATACATCGTCCTCCCGCCGACTTGCCTCCTGGGGCTATTGCTACCTCGGGCACCCAATGGTCGTTCTCCTATGAGTCTAGTTTTTCGAATCCGGCGCAAAACTAACAGTTAATTGTAACGTAGAGCCTGTTAGTGACGATGGTACACACAAATTGCGTCGCGATTCAATACATCTTTCGCCAGCCGACTTGTCTCCAAGGTTCTATTGCTGCCTCAGGCACCTTGTTGTCGTTCTCCTGTGAGTCTAGTTTTAAGAATCCGACGCAAAACTGACAGTTAATTGTAACGTTCAGTGCCCGCTAACGACGACGGAACTCACAAATTATGTCGAGATTCAATACATCGTCCTCCAGCCGACTTCTCTCCAGGGGTCTGTTGATACCTCTGGCACCTTATGGTAGTTCTCCTGTGGGTTTAGTATTTGGTTTCCGTCGCAAAACTGAAAGTTAATTGTAACGTTCAGAATCTCGTAATGTGCATGGAACACACAAATTGCGTCGCGATTCAATACATCGTACTCCAGCCGACTTGTCTCCAAGGGTGTATTGCTGCCTCGGGCACTCTCGTCGTTCTCCTGTGAGTCCAGTTTTAAGAATCCGACGCAAAACTGACTGTTAATAGAGACGTTCAGAGCCTGCTAACAACGACGGAACACACAAATTGCGTCCAGATTCAATACATCGTCCTCCATCGGTATTGTCTCCAAGGGTTTATAGCTGCTTCGGGAACTTTATGGTCGTTCTCCTTTGAGTCTAGTTTTTCGAATCCGACGCAAAACTGACAGTTAATTGTAACGTTCAGAACCTCGTAATGAGCATGGAACACACAAATTGCGTCGCGATTCAATACATCGTCCTCCAGCCGACTTGTCTCCAAGGGTCTGTTGCTACCTCTGGCACCTTATGGTCGTTCTCCTGTGAGTCTAGTATTTCAAATCCGACGCAAAACTAACAGTTAATTGTAACGTTCAGAGCCTCTTAACGACGATGGAACACACAAATTGCGTCGCGATTCATCACATCGTCCTGCAGCCGACTTGTCTCAAAGGGTCTGTTGCTACCTCTGGCACCTTACGGTCGTTCTCCTGTGAGTCTAGTATTTGGAATCCGACACAAACCTGACAGTTAGTTGTAACGTTCAGAGTCTCGTAATGAGCATGGAACACAAACTGCGTCGCGTTTCAATACATCGTCCTCCACCCGGCTTGTTTCCATGGTTCTATTATTACCTCTGGCACCTTATCGTCGTTCTCCTGTTAGTCCAGTATGTCGAATCTGACGCAAAACTGACAGTTAGTTGTAACGTTCAGAGCCTGTTAATGTCGATGAAACACAGAAATTGCGTAGCGATTCAATACATCGTTTTCCTGTCGGCTTGTCTCCAAGTGTCTATTGCTACCTCGGCACCTTATCGTCGTTCTCCTGTAAGTCTAGTATTTGGAATCCGATGCAAACCTGACAGTTAATTGTAACGTTCAGAGCCTGCTAACGACGGCGGAACACACAAATTGGGTCGAGAATCAATACATCGTCCTCCAGCCGACTTGTCTCCAAGGGTCTATTGCTGCCTCGGGAACCTTTTAGTCGTTCTCCTGTGAGACTAGTTATTCGAATCCGACGCCCAAATAACAGTTAATTGTAACGTTCAGAAACTCGTAATGAGCATGGAACACACAAATTGCGTCGCGATTCAATCCATCGTCCTCCAGCCAACTTGTCTCCAAGGGTCTGTTGCTACCTCTGGCACATTCTGGTCGTTCTCCGGTGAGTCTAGTATTTCGAATCCGACGCAAAACTAACAGTTAATTGTAACGTTCAGCGCCTCTTAACGACGATGGGTCACACAAATTGCGTCGCGATTCATCACATCGTCCTCCAGCCGACTTGTCTCCAAGGGTCTGTTGCTACCTCTGGCACTTTACGGTCGTTCTTCTGTGAGACTAGTATTTAAAATCCGACGAAAACTGACAGTTAATTGTAACTTTCAGAGTCTCGTAATGAGCATGGAACACACAAATTGCGTCCCGATTCAATACATCGTCCTCCAGCCGACTTGACTCCAAGGGTCTATTGCTGCCTCAGCCACCCTCGTCGTTCTCGAGTGAGTCTAGTTTTAAGAATCCCAAGCAAAACTGACTGTTAATAGTAACGTTCAGAGCCTGCTACCGATCACGGAACACACAAATTGCGTCCAAATTCAATACATCGTCCTCCACCGTATTGTCATCAAGGGTCTATTGTTGCCTCGGGAACCTTATGGTCGTTCTCCTGTCCGTCTAGTTTTTCGAATCCGACGCAAAACTGACAATTAATTGTAACGTTCGGAAACTCTTAATGACGATGGAACACACAAATTGCAACGCGATTCAATACATCATCCTACAGCCGGCTTGTCGCCAAGGGTCTATCGCTACCTCAGGCACCTTATCGTCGTTCTCCTGTTAGTCCAGTATTTCGAATCTGACGCAAAACTGACAGTTAGTTGTAACGTTCAGAGCCTCTTAATGACGATGCAACACACAAATTGCGTAGCGATTCAAACATCGTTCTCCTGCCGGGTTGTCTCCAAGTGTCTATTGCTACCTCGGCACCTTATCGTAGTTCTCCTGTGAGTCTAGTATTATGAATCCGACGTAAAACTGACATTAATTTATAACGTTCCGACCCTGCTAACGTCGATGGAACACACAAATTGCGTCGCGATTCAATAAATCGTCCTCCAGCAGACTAGTCTCCAAGGGTCTATTGCTACTTCGGGCCCCTTATGGTCGTTCTCCTGTGAGTCTAGTTTTTCGAATTCGACGCGAAACTGACAGTTAATCGTAACGTTCAGGGCCTCTTAATGACGATGGAACACACAAATTGAATCCCGATACAATACATCGACCTCCAGCCGACTTGTCTCCAAGGGTCTATTGCTGCCTCGGGCCCCTGATGGTCGTACTGCTGTGAGTCTAGTATCTCAAAGCCGACGCAAAACTGACAGTTAATTGTAACATTCAGAGCCTCTTAATGACCATGGAACACACAAATTGCGTCGCGATTCAATGCATCGTCCTCTAGCCCCACTGTCTCCAAAGGTCGATTGCTGTGTCGGTCATCTCATGGTGGTTCTCCTGTGAGTCTAGTTTTTCGAATCCGACGCAAAACTGACAATTAATTGTAACTTTCAGAGCCTCTTAATGACCATGGAACACACAAATTGCGTCGCGATTCAATGCATCATCCTCTAGCCCAAATGTCTGCAACTGTCTATTGCTGTGTCGGTCATCTCATAGTGGTTCTCCTGTGAGTCTAGTTTTTCGAATCCGACGCAAAACTGACAGTTAATTGTAACGTTCAGAACCTCTTAATGACGATGGAAGACACAAATTGCGTCGAGATTCAATACATCGTCCTCCAGCCGACGTGTCTCCAAGGGTATATTGCTACCTCGGGTACACCATGGTCCTCCTGTGAGTCTAGTATTTCGAATCCGACGCAAATCTGACGGTTTATTGTAACGTTCCGAGCCTCTTAATGACGTTGGAACACACAAATTGCGTAGCGATTCAATACACCGTCCTCCAGCCGGCTTGTCTCCAAGGGTCTATTGCTGCCTGTGGCACATTATCGTCGTACTCCTGTGAGTCTAGTTTTAAGAATCCGACGCATAACTGATAGTTAATTGTAACGTTCAGAGCCAGTTAGTGACGATGGAACACACAAATTGCGTCGAGATTCAATACATCGTCCTCCAGCTGACTTTTCTCCAAGAGTCATTTGCTATCTCGGGTACCCTATGGTCGTTCTCCTGTGAGTCTTGTTTTTCTAATCCGACCCGAAACTGACAGTTAATTGAAACGTTCTGAGCCTCTCAGTGACCATGGAACACACAAATTGCGTCGCGATTCAATGCATCATCATCTATCCCAACTGTCTAAAACGGTCTATTGCTGTGTCGGTCATCTCATGGTGGTTCTCCTGTGAGTCTAGTTTTTAGAATCCGACGCTAAACTGACAAATAATTGTAACGTTCAGAGCCTCTTAAAGACCATGGAACACACAAATTGCGTCGCGATTCAATGCATCGTCCTCTAGCCCAAATGTCTGCAACGGTCTATTGCTGTGTCGGTCATCTCATAGTGGTTCTCCTGTGAGTCTAGTCTTTCGAATCCGACGCAAGACTGACAGATAATTGTAACGTTCAGAACCTCTTAATGACGATGGAAGACACAAATTGCGTCGAGATTCAGTACATCGTCCTCCAGCTGACTTTTCTCCAAGGGTCTATTGCTCCCTCGGGCACCCTTTGGTCGTTCTCTTGTGAGTCTAGTTTCTCGAATCCGACGCGAAACTGAAATTTAATTGAAACGTTCAGAGCCTCTTAATGACCACGGAACACACAAATTGCGTCGCGATTCAATGCATCGAATTCTAGCAGAACTGTCTCCAACGGTCTATTGCTGTGTCGGTCTTCTCACGGTGCTTCTCCTGTGAGTCTAGTTTTTCGAATCCGACGAAAAATTGACAGTTAATTGTAACGTTCAGAACCTCTTAATGACGATGGAACACAGAAATTGTGTCGCGATTCAATACATCGTCCGCCAGCCGGCCTGTCTCTAAGGGTCTATTGCTACCTCTGGCACCTTATCGTCGTTCTCCTGTGAGTCTTGTATTTCGAATCCGACCCGAAACTGACAGTTACACGTAACGGAAAGAGCCTCTTAACGACGATGGATCACACAAATTGCATCGCGATTCAATACATCGACCTCCAGCCGACTTGTCTCCAAGGGTCTATTGATGCCTAGGGCAACTTATGCCCGTTCTCCTGTGAGTCTAGTATCTCGAATCCGACGCTAAACTGACAGTTAATTGTAACGTTCTGAGCCTCTTAATGACCATGGAACACACAAATTTCGTCGCGATTCAATGCATCGACCTCTAGCAGAACTGTCTCCAACGGTTTATTGCTGTGTCGGTCTTCTCAAGGTGCTTCTCCTGTGAATCAAATTTTCGTATCCGACGCAAAACTGACAATTAATTCTAACGTTCAGAGCCTCTTAATGACGATGGAACATACAAATTACGTCGCGATTCAATACATCGTCCTCCAGGCGCCTTTCTCCAAGGGACTATTGCTACCCCTGGCACCTTATCGTCGTTCTCCTGTGAGTCTAGTATTTCGAATCCGACGCAAAACTGACAGTTAATTGTAACATTCAGAGCCTCTTAATGACGATGGAACACACATATTGCGTCGAGATTCTGTATATCGTCCTCCAGCCGACATGTCTCCAAGGGTCTATACCTACCTCTGGCACCCTGTGGTCGTTCTCCTGTGAGTCTTGTTTTTCTAATCCGACCCGAAACTGACAGTTAATTGTAACCTTCAGAGCTTGTTAATGACCATGGGACCCACAAATTTCGTCGCGGTTCAATGCATCGTCCTCTAGCCCAAATGTTTGCTACGGTCCATTGTTGTGACGATTCTCCTGTGAGTCTAGTTTTTCGAATCCGACGCAAAACTGACAATTAATTGAAACGTTCTGAGCCTCTCAATGACCATGGAACACACAAATTGCGTCGCGATTCAATGCATCATCATCTATTCCAACTGTCTAAAACGGTCTATTGCTGTGTCGGTCATCTCATGGTGGTTCTCCTGTGAGTCTAGTTTTTAGAATCCGACGCTAAACTGACAAATAATTGTAACGTTCAGAGCCTCTTAAAGACCATGGAACACACAAATTGCGTCGCGATTCAATGCATCGTCCTCTAGCCCAAATGTCTGCAACGGTCTATTGCTGTGTCGGTCATCTCATAGTGGTTCTCCTGTGAGTCTAGTTTTTCGAATCCGACGCAAGACTGACAGTTAATTGTAACGTTCAGAACCTCTTAATGACGATGGAAGACACAAATTGCGTCGAGATTCAATACATCGTCCTCCAGCTGACTTTTCTCCAAGGGTCTATTGCTCCCTCGGGCACCCTTTGGTCGTTCTCCTGTGAGTCTAGTTTCTCGAATCCGACGCGAAACTGAAATTTAATCGAATCGTTCACAGCCTCTTAATGACCACGGAACACACAAATTGCGTCGCGATTCAAAACTTCCACCTCCAGCCGATTTGTCTCCAAGGGTCTATTGCTGCCTCGGGCACCTTATGGTCGTTCTCCTGTCAGTCTAGTATTTGGCATCCGACGCAAAACTGACAGTTAATTGTAACGTTCAGAACCTCTTAATGACGATGGAATACAGAAATTGTGTCACGATTCAATACAGCGTCCGCCAGCCGGCTTGTCTCCAAGGGTCTATTGCTACCTCTGGCACCTTATCGTCGTTCTCCTGTGAGTCTAGTATTTCGAATCCGACCCGAAACTGACAGTTAAACGTAACGGAAAGAGCCTCTTAACGACGATGGAACGCACAAATTGCGTCGCAATTCAATACATCGACCTCCAGCCGACTTGCCTCCAAGGGTCTATTGATGCCTAGGGCAAATTATGCCCGTTCTCCTGTGAGTCTAGTATCTCGAATCCGACGCCAAACTGATAGCTAATTGTAACGTTCAGAGCCTGTTAATGACGATGGAACACACAAATTGCGTCGAGATTCAATACATCGTCCCCCAGCCGACGTGACTCCAAGGGTCTGTTGCTACCTCGGGTACACTATGGTCCTCCTGTGAGTCTAGTTTTTCGAACCCGACGCAAAACTAAAAGTTAATTATAACCTTCAAAACCTCTTAATGCCGAAGGAACACACAAATTGCGTCGCGTTTCAATACATCGTCCTCCAGGCGCCTTTCTCCAAGGGTATATTGCTACCCCTAGCACCTTATCGTCGTTCTCCTGTGAGTCTAGTATTTCGAATCCAACGCAAAACTGACAGTTAATTGTAACGTTCAGAGCCTCTTAATGACGATGGAACACACAAACTGCGTCGAGATTCAATAAATCGTCCTCCAGCTGACTTGTCTCAAAAGGTCTATTGCTACCTCGGGCACCATATGGTCGTTCTCCTTTGAGTCAAGTTTTTCGAATCCGACGCGAAACTGATATTTAATCGAATCGTTCAGAGCCTCTTAATGACGATGGAACACACAAATTGCGTCGCGATTCAATACATCGACCTCCAGCCGATTTGTCTCCAAAGGTCTATTGCTGCCACGGGCTCCTTATGGTCGTTCTCCTGTGAGTCTAGTATTTCGAATCCGACGCAAAACTGACAGTTAATTGTAACGTTCAGAGCCTCTTAATGACGATGTAACACACATATTGCGTCGTGATTCAATATATCGTCCTCCAGCCGACTTGTCTCCAAGGGTCTATTGCTACCTCGGGTACACTATGGTCCTCCTGTGAGTCTAGTTTTTCAAATCCGACGCACAACTAACAGTTAATTAAAACCTTCAAAACCTCTTAATGCCGATGGAACACACAAATTGCGTCGCGATTCAATACATCGTCCTCTAGGCGCCTTTCTCCAAGGGACTATTGCTACCCCTGGCACCTTATCGTCGTTCTCCTGTGAGTCTTGTTTTTCGAATCCGACCCGAAACCGACAGTCAATCGTAACGTTCAGAGCCTCTTAATAGCGATGGAACACACAAATTGTGTCGCGATTCAATGAATCGTCCACTAACCAATCTGTCTCCAACGGTCTATTGCTGTGTCGGTCATCTAATGGTGGTTCTCCTGTGAGTCTAGTTTTTCGAATCCGACGCAAAACTGACAGTTAATTGTAACGTTCAGAGCTTGTTAATGACCATGGAACACACAAATTGCGTCGCGATTGAATGCATCGTCCTCTAGCCGAAATGTCTGCAACGGTCTATTGCTGTGTCGGTCATCTCATAGTGGTTCTCCTGTGAGTCTAGTTTTTCGAATCCGACGCGAAACTGACAGTTAATTGTAACGTTCAGAACCTCTTAATGACGATGGAAGACACAAATTGCGTCGAGATTCAATACATCGTCCTCCAGATGACTTTTCTCCAAGGGTCTATTGCTCCCTCGGGCACCCTTTGGTCGCTCTCTTGTGAGTCTAGTTTTTCGAATCCGACGCGAAACTGAAATTTAATCGAAACTTTCAGAGCCTCTCAATGACCAAGGAACACACGAACTGCGTCGCGATTCAATACATCGACCTCCAGCCGATTTGTCTCCAAGGGTCTATTGCTGCCTCGGGCACCTTATGGTCGTTCTCCTGTGAGTCTAGTATTTCGAATCCGACGCAAAACTGACAGTTAATTGTAACGTTCAGAACCTCTTAATGTCGATGGAACACAGAAATTGTGTCGCGATTCAATACATCGTCCGCCAGCCGGCTTGTCTCCAAGGGTCTATTGCTACCTCTGGCACCTTATCGTCATTCTCCTGTGAGTCTAGTATTTCGAACGTAACGGTCAGAGCCTCTTAATGACGATGGAAGACACAAATTGCGTCGAGATTCAATACATCGTCCTCCAGCCGACGTGTCTCCAAGGGTATATTGCTACCTCGGGTACACCATGGTCCTCCTGTGAGTCTAGTATTTCGAATCCGACGCAAATCTGACGGTTTATTGTAACGTTCCGAGCCTCTTAATGACGTTGGAACACACAAATTGCGTAGCGATTCAATACACCGTCCTCCAGCCGGCTTGTCTCCAAGGGTCTATTGCTGCCTGTGGCACATTATCGTCGTACTCCTGTGAGTCTAGTTTTAAGAATCCGACGCATAACTGATAGTTAATTGTAACGTTCAGAGCCAGTTAGTGACGATGGAACACACAAATTGCGTCGAGATTCAATACATCGTCCTCCAGCTGACTTTTCTCCAAGAGTCATTTGCTATCTCGGGTACCCTATGGTCGTTCTCCTGTGAGTCTTGTTTTTCTAATCCGACCCGAAACTGACAGTTAATTGAAACGTTCTGAGCTTCTCAGTGACCATGGAACACACAAATTGCGTCGCGATTCAATGCATCATCATCTATCCCAACTGTCTAAAACGGTCTATTGCTGTGTCGGTCATCTCATGGTGGTTCTCCTGTGAGTCTAGTTTTTAGAATCCGACGCTAAACTGACAAATAATTGTAACGTTCAGAGCCTCTTAAAGACCATGGAACACACAAATTGCGTCGCGATTCAATGCATCGTCCTCTAGCCCAAATGTCTGCAACGGTCTATTGCTGTGTCGGTCATCTCATAGTGGTTCTCCTGTGAGTCTAGTCTTTCGAATCCGACGCAAGACTGACAGATAATTGTAACGTTCAGAACCTCTTAATGACGATGGAAGACACAAATTGCGTCGAGATTCAGTACATCGTCCTCCAGCTGACTTTTCTCCAAGGGTCTATTGCTCCCTCGGGCACCCTTTGGTCGTTCTCTTGTGAGTCTAGTTTCTCGAATCCGACGCGAAACTGAAATTTAATTGAAACGTTCAGAGCCTCTTAATGACCACGGAACACACAAATTGCGTCGCGATTCAATGCATCGAATTCTAGCAGAACTGTCTCCAACGGTCTATTGCTGTGTCGGTCTTCTCACGGTGCTTCTCCTGTGAGTCTAGTTTTTCGAATCCGACGCAAAATTGACAGTTAATTGTAACGTTCAGAACCTCTTAATGACGATGGAACACAGAAATTGTGTCGCGATTCAATACATCGTCCGCCAGCCGGCCTGTCTCTAAGGGTCTATTGCTACCTCTGGCACCTTATCGTCGTTCTCCTGTGAGTCTTGTATTTCGAATCCGACCCGAAACTGACAGTTACACGTAACGGAAAGAGCCTCTTAACGACGATGGATCACACAAATTGCATCGCGATTCAATACATCGACCTCCAGCCGACTTGTCTCCAAGGGTCTATTGATGCCTAGGGCAACTTATGCCCGTTCTCCTGTGAGTCTAGTATCTCGAATCCGACGCTAAACTGACAGTTAATTGTAACGTTCTGAGCCTCTTAATGACCATGGAACACACAAATTTCGTCGCGATTCAATGCATCGACCTCTAGCAGAACTGTCTCCAACGGTTTATTGCTGTGTCGGTCTTCTCAAGGTGCTTCTCCTGTGAGTCAAATTTTCGTATCCGACGCAAAACTGACAATTAATTCTAACGTTCAGAGCCTCTTAATGACGATGGAACATACAAATTACGTCGCGATTCAATACATCGTCCTCCAGGCGCCTTTCTCCAAGGGACTATTGCTACCCCTGGCACCTTATCGTCGTTCTCCTGTGAGTCTAGTATTTCGAATCCGACGCAAAACTGACAGTTAATTGTAACATTCAGAGCCTCTTAATGACGATGGAACACACATATTGCGTCGAGATTCTGTATATCGTCCTCCAGCCGACATGTCTCCAAGGGTCTATACCTACCTCTGGCACCCTGTGGTCGTTCTCCTGTGAGTCTTGTTTTTCTAATCCGACCCGAAACTGACAGTTAATTGTAACCTTCAGAGCTTGTTAATGACCATGGGACCCACAAATTTCGTCGCGGTTCAATGCATCGTCCTCTAGCCCAAATGTTTGCTACGGTCCATCGTTGTGTCGATTCTCCTGTGAGTCTAGTTTTTCGAATCCGACGCAAAACTGACAATTAATTGAAACGTTCTGAGCCTCTCAATGACCATGGAACACACAAATTGCGTCGCGATTCAATGCATCATCATCTATTCCAACTGTCTAAAACGGTCTATTGCTGTGTCGGTCATCTCATGGTGGTTCTCCTGTGAGTCTAGTTTTTAGAATCCGACGCTAAACTGACAAATAATTGTAACGTTCAGAGCCTCTTAAAGACCATGGAACACACAAATTGCGTCGCGATTCAATGCATCGTCCTCTAGCCCAAATGTCTGCAACGGTCTATTGCTGTGTCGGTCATCTCATAGTGGTTCTCCTGTGAGTCTAGTTTTTCGAATCCGACGCAAGACTGACAGTTAATTGTAACGTTCAGAACCTCTTAATGACGATGGAAGACACAAATTGCGTCGAGATTCAATACATCGTCCTCCAGCTGACTTTTCTCCAAGGGTCTATTGCTCCCTCGGGCACCCTTTGGTCGTTCTCCTGTGAGTCTAGTTTCTCGAATCCGACGCGAAACTGAAATTTAATCGAATCGTTCACAGCCTCTTAATGACCACGGAACACACAAATTGCGTCGCGATTCAAAACTTCCACCTCCAGCCGATTTGTCTCCAAGGGTCTATTGCTGCCTCGGGCACCTTATGGTCGTTCTCCTGTCAGTCTAGTATTTGGCATCCGACGCAAAACTGACAGTTAATTGTAACGTTCAGAACCTCTTAATGACGATGGAATACAGAAATTGTGTCACGATTCAATACAGCGTCCGCCAGCCGGCTTGTCTCCAAGGGTCTATTGCTACCTCTGGCACCTTATCGTCGTTCTCCTGTGAGTCTAGTATTTCGAATCCGACCCGAAACTGACAGTTAAACGTAACGGAAAGAGCCTCTTAACGACGATGGAACGCACAAATTGCGTCGCAATTCAATACATCGACCTCCAGCCGACTTGCCTCCAAGGGTCTATTGATGCCTAGGGCAAATTATGCCCGTTCTCCTGTGAGTCTAGTATCTCGAATCCGACGCCAAACTGATAGTTAATTGTAACGTTCAGAGCCTGTTAATGACGATGGAACACACAAATTGCGTCGAGATTCAATACATCGTCCCCCAGCCGACGTGACTCCAAGGGTCTGTTGCTACCTCGGGTACACTATGGTCCTCCTGTGAGTCTAGTTTTTCGAACCCGACGCAAAACTAAAAGTTAATTATAACCTTCAAAACCTCTTAATGCCGAAGGAACACACAAATTGCGTCGCGTTTCAATACATCGTCCTCCAGGCGCCTTTCTCCAAGGGTATATTGCTACCCCTAGCACCTTATCGTCGTTCTCCTGTGAGTCTAGTATTTCGAATCCAACGCAAAACTGACAGTTAATTGTAACGTTCAGAGCCTCTTAATGACGATGGAACACACAAACTGCGTCGAGATTCAATAAATCGTCCTCCAGCTGACTTGTCTCAAAAGGTCTATTGCTACCTCGGGCACCATATGGTCGTTCTCCTTTGAGTCAAGTTTTTCGAATCCGACGCGAAACTGATATTTAATCGAATCGTTCAGAGCCTCTTAATGACGATGGAACACACAAATTGCGTCGCGATTCAATACATCGACCTCCAGCCGATTTGTCTCCAAAGGTCTATTGCTGCCACGGGCTCCTTATGGTCGTTCTCCTGTGAGTCTAGTATTTCGAATCCGACGCAAAACTGACAGTTAATTGTAACGTTCAGAGCCTCTTAATGACGATGTAACACACATATTGCGTCGTGATTCAATATATCGTCCTCCAGCCGACTTGTCTCCAAGGGTCTATTGCTACCTCGGGTACACTATGGTCCTCCTGTGAGTCTAGTTTTTCAAATCCGACGCACAACTAACAGTTAATTAAAACCTTCAAAACCTCTTAATGCCGATGGAACACACAAATTGCGTCGCGATTCAATACATCGTCCTCTAGGCGCCTTTCTCCAAGGGACTATTGCTACCCCTGGCACCTTATCGTCGTTCTCCTGTGAGTCTTGTTTTTCGAATCCGACCCGAAACCGACAGTCAATCGTAACGTTCAGAGCCTCTTAATAGCGATGGAACACACAAATTGTGTCGCGATTCAATGAATCGTCCACTAACCAATCTGTCTCCAACGGTCTATTGCTGTGTCGGTCATCTAATGGTGGTTCTCCTGTGAGTCTAGTTTTTCGAATCCGACGCAAAACTGACAGTTAATTGTAACGTTCAGAGCTTGTTAATGACCATGGAACACACAAATTGCGTCGCGATTGAATGCATCGTCCTCTAGCCGAAATGTCTGCAACGGTCTATTGCTGTGTCGGTCATCTCATAGTGGTTCTCCTGTGAGTCTAGTTTTTCGAATCCGACGCGAAACTGACAGTTAATTGTAACGTTCAGAACCTCTTAATGACGATGGAAGACACAAATTGCGTCGAGATTCAATACATCGTCCTCCAGATGACTTTTCTCCAAGGGTCTATTGCTCCCTCGGGCACCCTTTGGTCGCTCTCTTGTGAGTCTAGTTTTTCGAATCCGACGCGAAACTGAAATTTAATCGAAACTTTCAGAGCCTCTCAATGACCAAGGAACACACGAACTGCGTCGCGATTCAATACATCGACCTCCAGCCGATTTGTCTCCAAGGGTCTATTGCTGCCTCGGGCACCTTATGGTCGTTCTCCTGTGAGTCTAGTATTTCGAATCCGACGCAAAACTGACAGTTAATTGTAACGTTCAGAACCTCTTAATGTCGATGGAACACAGAAATTGTGTCGCGATTCAATACATCGTCCGCCAGCCGGCTTGTCTCCAAGGGTCTATTGCTACCTCTGGCACCTTATCGTCATTCTCCTGTGAGTCTAGTATTTCGAACGTCACGGTCAGAGCCTCTTAATGACGATGGAACACACAAATTGCGTCGAGATTCAATACATCGTCCCCCAGCCGACATGTCTCCAAGGGTCTATTGCTGCCTCTGGCACCTTACCGTCATTCTCCTGTGACTCTAGTATTTCGAATCCGACGCGAAACTGACAGGTAATTGTAACCGTTCAGAGCCTCTTAATGACCATGGAACGCACAAATTGCGTCGCGATTCAATGAATCCTCCTCTAGCCCAACTGTCTCCAACGGTCAATTGCTGTGTCGGACTTCTCATGGTGGTTCTCCTGTGAGTCTAGTTTTTAGAATCCGACGCAAAACTGACAAATAATTGTAACGTTCAGAGCCTCTTAATGACCATGTAACACACAAATTGCGTCGCGATTCAATGCATCGTCCTCTAGCCCAAATGTCTGCAACGGTCTATTGCTGTGTCGGTCATCTCATAGTGGTTTTCCTGTGAGTCTAGTTTTCCGAATCCGACAAAAACTGACAGTTAATCATAATGTTCAGAGCCTCATAATGACGATGGAACACACAAATTGATTCGCGATTCAATACATCGACCTCCAGCCGACTTGTCTCCAAGGGGCTATTGCTGCCTCGGGCCCCTTATGGTCGTTCAACTGTGACTCTAGTATTTCGAATCCGTCGCGAAACTGACAGTTAATTGTAACCGTTCAGATCCTCTTTATGACCATGGAACGCACAAATTACGTCGCGATTCAATGAATCGTTCTCTAGCCCAACTGTCTCCAACGGTCTATTGCTGTGTCGGTCATCTCATGGTGGTTCTCCTGTGAGTCTAGTTTTTGGAATCCGACGCAAAACTGACTGTTAATTGAAACGTTCGGAGCTTGTTAATGACCATGGAACCCACAAATTGCGTCGCGATTCAATGCATCGTCCTCTATCCCAAATGTTTGCTACGGTCTATTGCTGTGTCGGTCCTCCTGTGAGTCTAGTTTTTCGAATCCGACGCAAAACTGACAATTAATTGTAACGTTCTGAGCCTCTCAATGACCATTGAACACACAAATTGCGTCGCGATACAATGCATCATCCTCTAGCCCAACTGTCTAAAACGGTCTATTGCTGTGTCGGTCATCTCATGGTGGTTCTCCTGTGAGTCTAGTTTTTCGAATCCGACGCAAAACAGACAGTTAATTGTAACGTTCAGAACCTCTTAATGACGATGGAAGACACAAATTGCGTCGAGATTCAATACATCGTCCTCCAGCTGACTTTTCTCCAAGGGTCTATTGCTCCCTCGGGCACCCTTTGGTCGTTCTCCTGTGAGTCTAGTTTTTCGAATCCGACGCGAAACTGAAATTTAATCGAAACGTTCAGAGCCTCTTAATGACCATGGAACACACAAATTGCGTCGCGATTCAATACATCGACCTCCAGCCGATTTGTCTCCAAGGGTCTATTGCTGCCCCGGGCACCTTATGGTAGTTCTCCTGTGAGTCTAGTATTTCGAATCCGACGCAAAACTAACACTTAATTGTAACGTTCAGAACCTCTTAATGACGATGGAACACACAAATTGCGTCGCGATTCAATACATCGTCCTCCAGCCGACTTGTCTCCAAGGGTCTATTGCTATCTCGGGAACCTTATTGTCGTTCTCCAGTGAGTCTAGTTTTTCGAATACGACGCAAAGTGACAGTTAATTGTAACGTTCAGAGCCTCTTAATGACGTGGAACACACAAATTACTTCGCGATTCAATACATCGTCCTCCAGATACCTTGTCTCCAAGGGTCTATTGCTGCCTCGGGCACCTTATGGTCGTTCGCCTGTGAGTCTAGTTTTTCGAATCCGACTCAAAACTTCCAGTTAATTGTAATGTTCAGAGCCTCTTAATGACGATGGAACACACAAATTGCTTCGCGATTCAATAAATCGTCCTCAAGCCGGCTTGTCTCCAAGGAACTATTGCTACCTTTGGCACCTAATCGTCGATCTTCTGTGAGTCTAGTATTTCGAATCCGAACCGAGACTGACAGTTAATCGTAACGTTCAGAGCCTCTTAATGACGATGGAACACACAAATTGCCTCGCGATTCAATACATCGACCTCCAGCCGACTTGTCTCCAAGGGTCTATTGCTGCCTATTACTGTGAGTCTAGTATTTTGAATCCGACGCAAAACTGACAGTTAATTGTAACGTTCTGAGCCTCTTAATGACAATGGAAGACACAAATTGGGTCGCGATTCGATGCATCGTCCTCTAGCACAACTGTCTCCAACGGTCTATTGCTGTGTCGGTCTTCTCACGGTGCTTCTCCTGTGAGTCTAGTTTTTCGAATCCGACTCAAAACTTCCAGTTAATTGTAATGTTAGAGCCTCTTAATGACGATGGAACACACAAATTGCTTCGCGATTCAATAAATCGTCCTCAAGCCGGCTTGTCTCCAAGGAACTATTGCTACCCCTGGCACCTTATCGTCGTTCTCCTGTGAGTCTAGTATTTCAAATCAGACGCAAAACTGACAGTTAATTGTAACGTTCAGAGCCTCTTAATGACGATGTAACACACATATTGCGTCGAGCCTCAATATATCGTCCTCCAGCCGACTTGTCTCCAAGGGTCTATTGCTACCTCGGGTACACTATGGTCCTCCTGTGAGTCTAGTTTTTCGAATCCGACGCGCATCTAACAGTTAATTATAACCTTCAAATTCTCTTAATGCCGATGGAACACACAAATTGCGTCGCGATTAAATGCATCGTCCTCTAGCCCAAATGTCTCCGACGGTCTATTGCTGTGTCGGTCGTCTCATGGTGGTTCTCCTGTGAGTCTAGCTTTCCGAATCCGACGCAAAACTGACAATTAATTGTAACGTTCAGAGCCTCTTAATGACCATGTAACACACAAATTGCGTCGCGATTCAATGCATTGTCCTCTAGCGCAAATGTCTGCAACGGTCTATTGCTGTGTCGGTCATCTCATAGTGGTTTTCCTGTGAGTCTAGTTTTCCGAATCCGACAAAAACTGACAGTTAATCATAATGTTCAGAGCCTCATAATGACGATGGAACACACAAATTGTTTCGCGATTCAATACATCGACCTCCAGCCGACTTGTCTCCAAGGGTCTATTGCTGCCTCGGGCCCCTTATGGTCGTTCACCCGTGACTCTAGTATTTCGAATCCGTCGCGAAACTGACAGTTAATTGTAACCGTTCAGAGCCTCTTAATGACCATGGAACCCACAAATTGCGTCGTGATTCAATGCATCGTCCTCTATCCCAAATGTTTGCTACGGTCTATTGCTGTGTCGGTCCTCCTGTGAGTCTAGTTTTTCGAATCCGACGCAAAACTGACAATTAATTGTAACGTTCTGAGCCTCTCAATGACCATTGAACACACAAATTGCGTCGCGAATCAATGCATCATCCTCTAGCCCAACTGTCTAAAACGGTCTATTGCTGTGTCGGTCATCTCATGGTGGTTCTCCTGTGAGTCTAGTTTTTAGAATCCGACGCAAAACTGACAAATAATTGTAACGTTCAGAGCCTCTTAAAGACCATGGAACACACAAATTGCGTCGCGATTCAATGCATCGTCCTCTAGCCCAAATGTCTGCAACGGTCTATTGCTGTGTCGGTCATCTCATAGTGGTTCTTCTGTGAGTCTAGTTTTTCGAATCCGACGCAAAACTGACAGTTAATTGTAACGTTCAGAACCTCTTAATGACGATGGAAGACACAAATTGCGTCGAGATTCAATACATCGTCCTCCAGCTGACTTCTCTCCAAGGGTCTATTGCTCCCTCGGGCACCCTTTGGTCGTTCTCCTGTGAGTCTAGTTTTTCGAATCCGAAGCGAAACTGAAATTTAATCGAAACGTTCAGAGCCTCTTAATGACCATGGAACACACAAATTGCGTCGCGATTCAATACATCGACCTCCAGCCGATTTGTCTCCAAGGGTCTATTGCTGCCTCGGGCACCTTATGGTAGTTCTCCTGTGAACTAGTATTTCGAATCCGACGCAAAACTGACAGTTAATTGTAACGTTCAGAACCTCTTAATGCCGATGGAACACACAAATTGCGTCGCGATTCAATACATCGTCCTCCAGCCGACTTGTCTCCAAGGGTCTATTGCTATCTCGGGAACCTTATCGTCGTTCTCCTGTGAGTCTAGTATTTCGAATCCGACGCAAAACTGACAGTTAATTGTAACATTCAGAGCCTCTTAATGACGATGGAACACACAAACTGCGTCGAGATTCAATATATCGTCCTCCAGCCGACTTGTCTCCAAAGGTCTATTGCTACCTCGGGCGCCCTTTGGTCGTTCTCCTTTGAGTCTAGTTTTTCGAAACCGATGCAAAACTAACTGTTAATTGTAACATTCAGAGCCTCTTAATGACCATGGAACACACAAATTGCGTCGCGATTAAATGCATCGTCCTCTAGCCCAAATGTCTCCGACGGTCTATTGCTGTGTCGGTCGTCTCATGGTGGTTCTCCTGTGAGTCTAGCTTTCCGAATCCGACGCAAAACCGACAATTAATTGTAACGTTCAGAGCCTCTTAATGACGATGGAACACACAAATTGCGTCGAGATTCAATACTTCGTCTTAAAGCCCAAATATCTCCAAGGGTCTATTGCTGTGTCGGTCACCTCATGGTCGTTCTCCTGTGAGTCTACTTTTTCGAATCCGATGCATGACTGAAATTTAATTGTACCGTTCCGATCCTACTAACGACGATGGGACACAAAATTGCGTCGCGATTCAATACATCGTCCTCCAGCCGACTTGTCTCCAAGTGTCTGTTGCTGCCTCGGGAACCTCATGGTCGTTCTCCTGCGAGTCTAGTTTTTCGAATCCGACGCAAAACTTACACTTAATTGTAACGTTCAGAGCCTCGTAATGACGATGCGACTTACAAATTGCGTCGCGATTCAATACATCGTCCTCAAGCCGGCTTGTCTCCAAGGTTCTATTGCTACCTCTGGCACCTAATCGTCGATCTCCTGTGAGTCTAGTATTTCGAATCCGACGCGAAACTGACAGTTAATTGAAACGTTCAGAGCCCCTTAATGACGATGGAACACACAAATTGCGTCGCGATTCAATACATCGTCCTCCAGCCCAAATGTCTCCAAGGGTATATTGCTGTGTCGGTCACCTCATGGTTGTTCCCCTGTGAGTCTAGTTTTTCGAATCCGACGTAAAAATAACATTTAATTGTAATGTTCCGACCCTGCTAACGACAATGGAACACAAAATTGCGTCGCGATTCAATACATCGTCCTTCAGCCGACTTGTCTCCAAGTGTCTGTTGCTGCCTCGGAAACGTTATTATCGTACTCCTACGAGTCTAGTTTTTCGAATCCGACGCAAAACTGACAGTTAACTGTAACTTTCAGAGCCTCTTAATGACGATGTGACACACAAATTGCGTCGAGATTCAATGCTTCGTCTTAAAGCCCAAATGTCTCGAAGGGTATATTGCTGTGTCGGTCACCTCATGGTTATTCCCCTGTGATTCTAGTTTTTCGAATCCGACGCAATAATAACATTTAATTGTAATGTTCCGACCCTGCTAACGACGATGGAACACACAAATTGCGTCGCGATTCATCACATCGTCCTGCAGCCAACTTGTCTGCAAGGGACTGTTGCTACCTCTGGCACCTTACGGTCGTTCTCCTGTGAGTCTAGTATTTGGAATCCGACACAAACCTGACAGTTAGTTGTAACGTTCAGAGTCTCGTAATAAGCATGGAACACAAATTGCGTCGCGATTCAATACATCGTCCTCCACCCGGCTTGTTTCCAAGGTTCTATTGCTACCTCTGGCACCTTATCGTCGTTCTCCTGTTAGTCCAGTATTTCGAATCTGACGCAAAACTGACAGTTAGTTGTAACGTTCAGAGCCTGTTAATGTCGATGCAACACAGAAATTGCGTAGGGATTCAATACATCGTACTCCTGCCGGCTTGTCTCCAAGTGTCTATTGCTACCTCGGCACCTTATCGTCGTTCTCCTGTAAGTCTAGTATTTGGAATCCGATGCAAACCTGACAGTTAATTGTAACGATCAGAGCCTGTTAATGACGGTTGAACACACAAATTGCGTCGCGATTGAATATATCGTCCTATGGCCGGCTGGTCTCCATGGCACCTTATCGTTGTTCACCTGTGAGTCTAGTATTATGAATCCGCCGCTAAACTGACATTTCATTGTAACGTTCAGAGCCTGCTAAGGACGGCGGAACACACAAATTGCGTCAAGAATCAATACATCGTCCTCCAGCCGACTTGTCTCCAAGGGTCTATTGCTGCCTCGGGAACCTTTTAGTCGTTCTCCTGTGAGACTAGTTATTCGAATCCGACGCAATTCTGAGAGTTATTTGTAACGTTTGGAGCCTCTTAATAACGATGGAACACACAAATTGCGTCGCGATTCAATATATCGTCCTCCAGCCGACTTGTCTCCAAGGGTCTGTTGCTACCTCTGGCACCTTACGGTCGTTCTCCAATGAGTCTAGTTTTTCGAATCCGACGCTAAACTGACAGTTAATTGTAACGTTCAGAGCTTCTATATGACGTGGAACGCACAAATTGCTTCGCGATTCAATACATCGTCCTCCAGATGCCTTGTTTCCAAAAGTCTATTGCTGCCTCGGGCACCTATGGTTGATCGCCTGTGAGTCTAGTTTTTCGAATCCGACGCGAAACTGACAGTTAATTGTAACGTTCAGAGCCTCTTAATGACGATGGAACACACAAATTGCGTCGTGATTCAATACATCGTCCACCAGGGGATTTGACTCCAAGGGTCTATTGCTACCTCGGGCAACCTATGGTGACCCTGTGAGTCTAGTTTTTCGAATCCGACGCAAAACTGACAATTAATTGTAATGTTTAGAGGCTCTTTATGACGATGGAACACACAAATTGCGTCGCGATTCAATACATCGCCCTCCAGCCGGCTTGTCTCCAAGGTCCTATTGCTACCTCTGGCACCTTATGGTCGTTCTTCTCTGAGTCTAGTTTTTCGAATCCGACGCAAAACTGACAGTTAATTGTAACGTTCATAGCCTCTTAATATCGATGGAACACACAAAGTGCGTCGAGATTCAATACATCGTCCTCAAGCCGGCTTGTCACCAAGGTTCTATTGATACCTTTGGCACCTTATCGTCGATCTCTCGCGAGTCTAGTATTTCGAATCCGACGCAAAACTTACGGTTAATTGTAACGTTGAGAGCCTCTTAATGACCATGGAACCCACAAATTGCTTCGCGATTCAATGCATCGTCCTCCAGGCCAAATGTCTCCAACGGTCTATTGCTGTGTAGGTCATCTTATGGTGGTTCTCCTGTAGGTCTAGTTTTCCGAATCCGACGCAAAACTGACAATTAATTGTAACGTTCAGAGCCTCTTAATGACGATGGAACACACAAATTCCGTTGCGATTCAATGCATCGTCCTCTAGCCCAAATGTCTCCAACTGTCTACTGCTGTGTCGGTCATCTCATGGTGGTTCTCTTGTGAGTCTAGTTTACCGAATCCGACGCAAAACTGACAATTAATTGAAACGCTCATAGCGTCTTAATGACGATGGAACACACAAATTGCGTCGAGATTAAGTACATCGTCCTCCGGCCGACTTGTCTCCAAGGTCTATTGCAGCCTCGCGCACCTAATGGTCTAGTATTTCGAATCCGACCCAAAATGGACAGTTAATTGTAACGTTCAGAGCCTCTTAATAACGATGGAACACACAAATTGCGCCGCGATTCAGTACATCGTCCTCTAGCCGACTTGTCTCCAAGGGTTATTGCTGCCTCGGGCACTTTATGGTCGTTCTCCTGTGAGTCTAGTATTTCGAATCCGACGCAAAACTGACAGTTAATTGTAACGTTCACAGCCTCTTAATGACAATGGAACACACAAATTGCTTCGCGATTCAATGCATCGTCCTCTAGCCCCAATGTCTCCAACGGTCTATTGCTGTGTCGGTCATCTCATGGTGGTTCTCCTGTGAGTCTAGTTTTCCGAATCCGACGCAAAACTGACAATTAATTGTAACGTTCAGAGCCACTTAATGACGATGGAACACACAAATTCCCTCGCGATTCAATACATCGTCCCCCAGCCGACATGTTTCCAAAGGTCTATTGCTGCCTAGGGCACCTCATCGGCATTATCCTGTGGGTCTAGCTTTAAGAATCCGACGCAAAACTGAAAGTTAATTATAACGTTCACAGCCTCTTAATGACAATGGAACACACAAATTGCTTCGCGATTCAATGCATCGTCCTCTAGCCCCAATGTCTCCAACGGTCTATTGCTGTGTCGGTCATCTCATGGTGGTTCTCCTGTGAGTCTAGTTTTCCGCATCCGACGCAAGACTGACATTTAATTGTAACGTACAGAACCTCTTAATGACGATGGAACACACAAATTGCGTCGCGATTCAATACATCGTCCTCCAGCCGGCTTGTCTCCAAGGGTCTATTGCTATCTCGGGAACCTTATGGTCGTTCTCCTGTGAGTCTAGTTTTTCGAATCCGACGCTAAAGTGACAGTTAATTGTAACGTTCTGAGCCTCTTAATGCCGTGGAACACACAAATTGCTTCGCGATTCAATACATCGTCCTCCAGATGCCTTGTCTCCAAGGGTCTATTGCTGCCTCGGGCACCTTATGGTCGTTCGCCTGTGAGTATAGTTTTCCAAATCCGACGCAAAACTTTCAGTTAATTGTAACGTTCAGAGCCTCTTACTGACGATGGAACACACAAATTCCGTCGCGATTCAATAAATCGTCCTCAAGCCGTCTTGTCTCAAAGGTTCTATTGCTACCTCTGGCACCTAATCGTCGATCTCCTGTGAGTCGAGTATTTCGAATCCGACGCGAAACTGACAGTTAATTGTAACGTTCAGAGCCTCTTAATGGCGATGGAACACACAAAATGCGTCGCGATTCATTACATCGTCCACCAGGGGATTTGAATCCAAGGGTCTATTTGTTGTAACCGCAGGAACAAGCCAAGTCTAATTGCAGTACCTTAAGAATAGTACGTGGGACGAAGTTAAAATTGTAGCGTGGGACGCCAGCCGTGGCAGAAGGGCCAGCCGTGGCGGCACTCGAGCTGCAGGGCAGCTGGGTGCTTTGATAAGAAAGTAAACAGCCGGTAGATACAAACGAGGGTCTGTGCAGGGACTCATGATAAGCATTCAATTAAGAATATCAACAGTAAGCATTCCTGGCTAGAGAGAGAGGTCTGGGAGTGGAGAGAGAAAGAAAGAGGGCCCTTGGTGGGGACCGCACTACATCACGAGGAGCCAATGAAGGGCTCAGGACGCAGTGCGTGGCCATATAGGGAGAGGCGCCTCTGCCCCTCCACTCAGCCTCTGAAGAACAATAGCAACAACAATGTTTTAACGCTACCAAATAAGGGCACGTTGCCTTCGACGCTACGTCAGGCCAAGCGCTGGCGGAGTCGGAGGGGAAACGTTAACAAAACCCGAGAGCACGCCGCTCTGGGCAGCTAAGTTTTGTGTGGTGAGGGCGAAGAGTTAGATAGCAGCAGCCGACTTGGGCTGGGGAACGGGCTGTAGGCAGGCAGCCGGAGATAGTCGCTGGAGAGCGTCAGGGCGTAGCCGCGGGACTCTAACGTAGGGTGTTAAGAAACGTTGCAGACCTTCTAGTAGGCAGTCGGAACGGTGGAGTCAGTCACCGTCTCTGTATTAGACTTGGCCTTCCTGTGAGTGCAACCACCGTCAGATAGGGCGATTTGTATTCACTTAGAATAAACTGCAATTTGTTAAAGTTATCACGACTTTAATTTCTATCACCTTCCTAGCCTTGTGAAAACCAGGGATTATTACATCTTAGCCAGATCAAAAGTCTCCCTCTCATTACGGTCAACCGGCTAAAATCCCATCCACGAACCGTGTCGCTCAATCCCTCGCAATACCCAGGCTTGGGACGCGACATAAATAAAAACTTTTTGGTGCCAGGTGTGGGGTTATCACAAAGGCGCATAGGCAAATAGGAGGCAGAGACATTAGATTTTGCTACAGCGACTGTGGCAATTGGCAGGAAGTTGTGGCGACTCGCAACTTTCAGCATTAGTAGCACCAGTACGTCAGAGTCCAGAAAGGTAGTCCTCGCGGGTGCAGGGCAACGCAGGACAGCGGCAGCGCGACGCGGAGCGACGAGGCACAGAGGTGCCTAAACAGCCAGCGTTCGAGTCCGGGGGTCCGGGCCGAGCAGCAGCAGAAGCGGCAGCAGCCGTAGCAGCGGCAACCGAGGAGAGCGACGGGGTCGGCACAGCCCACAGAGCGGCGGCCGGCGCATCGCAGCAGCGCGGGACAGTGCGGGCGCAGACACAGCGCGGGGCAGCGCGGGACAGCGCGGGCACAAAGAGAGCGCGGAGCAGCGCGGGACAGCGCGGGCACAAGGAGAGCGCGAAGCAGCGCAGGACGACGCGAGCCAAGAGAGCAGACGGCGCACCACAAAAGAAGCGGTAATTTTAAAACTGTATTAAGAATATTGTATTTTGTTGTGTAAAGTGTTAACTTAGTTAAGATGCCCCTAACTAATGAAGTTGCGTCATCCTCCACCAGTGGTAAGATGTCAGTGAAAGAGGCCCTATGTATTGTGTCGAAAGTGTTCGAAGGGAACAAGAAGGATTTAAGAGAATTTATCGAAAATGTAGATGCAGCTTTTGAATTAGTAAAGCCTGAGGAACACGAAACGTTATTGAAGTTCGTGAAAGCAAAGATAACCGGTGAGGCCAGGTCGAGATTGCAGGTGCGTGAACGCACAGGTACGTGGCAAGAGGTGAAACACGTTTTAGAAGAAAATTATGCCAGTAAGCGTACTATAGACTACTACGCATGTAAAATTTTCCAAGCCAGACAGGGACAAGGGGAACCGATAGCAATGTGGGCAAGCAGAATTGATGAAATGCAGGGAGACTTTCGCGAAGCGGTAAACAGAGTTACGGCCAGAGAAAACTTGAAAGGTGCAATAGAACTAGTTGACTCCTTAGGAAGAGCGTGTTTTATACAGGGTTTAAGTAATGACAGAATACAAACAATAGTGAGAAGTAGAGGCGATGAAATCACGTTGGCAGCAGCAGTGGAGTTGGCACTGCAGGAGGAGAGTGCGATATTGTCCATGAGAGAGCGGGGACTAGCCCCGAGGATAACGTATACTCGAAATAAGGAAGCTGTAAAAAACATGAGAGAAAGTAAAGAGTTGAGATGTTTCAATTGTGGGCTGAGAGGTCACATAGCGAGCAAGTGTAGGAAAAGCAGGCCAGAGCATAGAGTACGAGCCATGACAGGTAAAGAATTTACAAACTTTTGCTATGGGTGTGACAGGCCGGGACACACAGACATGGAATGCTGGGTGCGGTTAAGGAAAGTTCACCCGATAGATGTAAGGGAATTCAGAGGGAATGATAGAGAAACCGATGGAGGGTTACGAGAGTGGAGATGTCCACAGTGTAATTTACCAGGGAACTGCGGAGTTCCGTGCACAAGAGTAAAAGATGTTGTATGCTTTAAGTGTAAGCGGCAGGGCCACTACGCGAAAGACTGCCACGAAGGGCCCTGGCACGCCTGGAGAAATGGCAGGGTGCCAGTATCGAGCAAAACAGGAAAGGTAGTACAGGGAAACTAAGAGGCGGCAAGGCCGCGCAGTCGGGCCTTGTTGCAATAGGTAAACCCATAGTGAGGGTAATCGACTGTGCAACAGAAAACGACGTGGTAATGTTGTACTGCGTAGAACTAAAGAAGTACTTAAAGTTGCTAATAGACACAGGAGCACAATTGTGTTTGTTAAAGAGGACGAGCATTCCGGTAAAGAGTAGGCTGGGAATCAATGAAACAGAAAAGCTTCGGTTAAAAGGTGTAACGAGTGAAGCCGTTAGCACAATAGGCACGGTACAAATAAACTTAAGTATAGACGGATCTGAAAAGGTGAGACAGAAATTTCACATGTACGGTAGAGGTCTAGACATTCCGTACGACGGATTGATAGGGAGAAATTTCTTAACACAGCATAGAGTCCAGCTGGACTATGCGGGTAAAGTCCAGGGAACTGCGGAGTTCCGTGCACAAGAGTAAAAGATGTTGCATGCTTTAAGTGTAAGCGGCAGGGCCACTACGCGAAAGACTGCCACGAAGGGCCCTGGCACGCCTGGAGAAATGGCAGGGTGCCAGTATCGAGCAAAACAGGAAAGGTAGTACAGGGAAACTAAGAGGCGGCAAGGCCGCGCAGTCGGGCCTTGTTGCAATAGGTAAACCCATAGTGAGGGTAATCGACTGTGCAACAGAAAACGACGTGGTAATGTTGTACTGCGTAGAACTAAAGAAGTACTTAAAGTTGCTAATAGACACAGGAGCACAATTGTGTTTGTTAAAGAGGACGAGCATTCCGGTAAAGAGTAGGCTGGGAATCAATGAAACAGAAAAGCTTCGGTTAAAAGGTGTAACGAGTGAAGCCGTTAGCACAATAGGCACGGTACAAATAAACTTAAGTATAGACGGATCTGAAAAGGTGAGACAGAAATTTCACGTGTACGGTAGAGGTCTAGACATTCCGTACGACGGATTGATAGGGAGAAATTTCTTAACACAGCATAGAGTCAAGCTGGACTATGCGGGTAAAGTAATAAGACTAAAAGGGCGAGATATACCCTTAGTAGTAGAGGAAGAACCAAAGGGACAAGAGATAGAAGCAGATTCAGAAATAGGCGGGGAGATAGGGCCCCGGGAAGAAAGAATAATGTTGTTGGAAGTGGACGGAAAGGTACCACGGGGAATCGAAAGAGAAATGGTCATACCGAGGCAGGAGATTGCACAAGGGGTACATGTACCTGAGTCATTAGTAAAAGTGCGAAATGGGAAATGCATAGTACGTGCATTAAACGTGTCAGAGGACAGAGTTCGACTAGAAAATGTAAGATTAGTAACGGAAGAGTTAGAAAGAATAGCGAAAGTACGCGAAGTAAAATGTAGCACTGAAGCAGTAGGTAAGACGGAAAGTCGTGCTAGTGTGTTGCGAAGGCAACTCAGAATGGATCATTTGAATGTCGAAGAAAAGAGCGCTCTAGCAGAGGTCTGCACGGAGTACGGAGATGTATTTCATCTACCGGGGGACAAACTGTCCAATACTTCTGCAGTGAAACATAGAATACCGATTGCGCCGGAACACGCGGGGAAGGTAGTGAACGCTAGACCGTACAGGATCCCTGAAGCGCAAAAGGAAGTGCTAAGAGAGCAGATAGAACAAATGCTGAAGGATGACATAATTGTCGAAAGCAAGAGCGCATGGAACGCACCGTTACTGTTAGTTCCAAAGAAGTTGGATGCAAGTGGCAAGCAGAAGTGGAGAATAGTAGTGGACTACCGACAATTAAATGACATCACGGTAGGCGATGCATTTCCACTGCCGAATATCTCCGATATCCTGGATCAATTAGGGCAAGCCAAGTACTTCTCGACGCTTGACCTTGCAAGCGGGTACCATCAAATATTGACGGACGAGAAGGACAGAGAGAAAACGGCATTCAGCTCAAACTATCAGCATTACGAATACAAAAGAATGCCGATGGGACTGAAAGGAGCCCCAGGATGTTTCCAGAGACTAATGAACACAGTATTGGCAGGTTTACAAGGTGTTAAATGTTTTGTCTATTTGGACGACATAGTATGTTATGGGAAAAACCTGCAGGAGCATAACGAAAAACTCCGGGAAATATTTGACAGGTTGCGAGAGCACAATTTGAATTTGCAACCGGACAAGTGTGAATTTCTGAGGAAGGAGGTAATCTTCCTAGGTCATTGTATCACGGACAAGGGAATATCACCGGATATGGCAAAGGTGGAGAAGGTGAAGTTCTTCCCACAGCCGAGAACAACAAAAGAACTAAAAGGGTTTCTAGGATTGATAGGTTACTATCGACGTTTCATTGCAAATTTCAGCAAAATTGCGAAACCTCTCCATGAACTCTTAAAGAAAGGAGTAGAATACCAATGGGGAGAACGACAGAAGAATGCGTTCGAGGAACTGAAAGAGAAATTAGTGAATCCTCCGTTACTTCAGTATCCCGACTTTACGAAACCGTTTATAATCACAACGGATGCGAGTAACGCAGCGTTGGGAGCCGTGTTATCGCAAGGGAAAAAGATTGGCGAAGACTTGCCGATTGCATATGCATCCAGACCACTGAACAAAGCAGAACTGAACTATAGTACAACGGAAAAAGAGTTGTTGGCTATAGTGTACGCGGTAAAACAGTTTAGACCATACGTGTATGGGCGAAAATTCACAGTGGTGACAGACCATAAGCCACTAACATGGATATTTAGTGTGAAGGATCCGAGTTCGAGGCTCCTAAAGTGGAGACTGAAGCTCGAAGAGTGCGACTACGAGGTAGTATATAAGCCAGGAAGGCTAAACAGTAATGCGGACGCGTTAAGCCGGATAAGGCAGGAAGGAAAGGAAGAGACAAGTTTAAAGCGAAATGTGGAGGCAGAAAGAACCTCAGTAGCACAAGAAAAGGCGGAACAGAGTTCCGTAAACGTGCGGCAAGCGCAAGTGTCAGGTGAGATAGACCAAGAGACAAATAGTAATGAGGAAATTAGCCCCGAAGAAAAGGAAAGTATATTAAAGGAGATGCACGATAATCCCTTGGGAGGGCACCAGGGAATGCATAGGACATTCGAGAGGATAAAAGCGTACAAGCAGTGGCGCGGAATGAAGCGGGACATTGAAAATTATATTAGGAAGTGTCTATCATGTCAAAAGAACAAAAACACACAAATGAAAACAAGGATGCCTTTAGAAATTACAGACACAGCTGAAACAGTATTTGAAAAATGTGCAATGGATATAGTGGGTCCACTAGATGTATCTAGTTGTAACGTCTAGTAAGAAACAAAAACAACATATTATGTAGTAACGAGAAAATTATATGTATCATATTGTGTTATTGTATAAAATTATGTATTTTTTTTATTATTTATTTCTGAGAATATCTGCGTCGGCGAGTAATGAAACCGCCACAGACGATAAATGTCGAACAAAGATTAAAATAAGTAACTAGTATATAATACGTGACGAATAGCAATTTCTTTGTCTTCTTCATCTGGGAGTCGAACGAGTAAGATATCCTGTGTCGTAGTAGCGAACGCTAGTGTAGCATTCTTTTGTCGAGACTAAGCAATGTACGCCATTACGTGCGAATTCACAAAGGTCTGTAATCACTGAGATATTTAAAGGTTTTAATAGAGTTGTTTAAATGAAAACTTGTATTATTTATTGTTAAGCTTGCTTGCATATTATCCCATCCTGTTGAGACATTTTTCAGTTATATAAATATTATCTGTGGTGCTGAGCTGCGTGGAGAACGAAGAGCCGCTGCCGCTGCGTATTTAAACGACTTACAATATAGTCGAGCATACCGCAAGGAAGCGGTAAAATAATAGTAAAATAATATTATTTCTTTTAGCTCCCAGACTGGCAGTGAAGATCAGCAGATTTTATGATGTGTTGCAGATTGACGCGGGCTGCTGATAGGATATAATTTACAGTGCAAATAATTTAATGTACCTTCAGAATCTGATAGGAATCTTGCTGTGCTCCGTTCTGATCTGGCAAACTTTATAGTGACAACGTATTTTTTAATGAGAGTCTCATGTTCTTGGGCTAGTCGTGGTATGAAATAGCATTTTAACGAGAAATAAAATCCACTGCGAACTTGTGTTTTTGAACGATCACACGGACTGTAACATCAGTGCTCATAACAAAGTAATTTCAACTTTTAATCACTATGAAGTAGGGAAGATATATTGATTCTTGGCATGAGTTACAGTTACGAAAAATCGTTCCTTAAATAACAATAAGACTTCCATATATACATTTTATTCCGCTAAAGGGTAATGATGATAAAGAAAAGCAAAGCACAGCATTATTAACAGATATTTCGCGGCTCTTTTCGTATATGCGATAATAAAAAACGCGAAACTGTCGCCCAAAAACGCGGGGCCCGAATTTGCAGTGGCCACAAATATAAAATTTTATATATTTTTCTTTCAGTGTTGATTGTTATGTATGTGTAGATATATATGTATTCAGTGATAAATGTATGTATGTATATCATAATCAATGCTATGTATTAATGAATGTGTAAACACTCTTTCATGACAAAACGTACTACTGCAAACGAGTCTGAGAAGACGATCCTGATAGTACTGAGAAGCTGTAACGACTACGTAATCCGGGGGCAGCCGAACCCCGAGATAAGATAAACTAAAGGTAAGACTAGAGTGTAGTTGTCCTGTTTGTAGAAGTCGAGCTCCAGTGAAGTGATCTCATTTCGCTAGTGGTGTGCATATTGTGCGTAGTTTGATGTTAGTGTTTGTGACAGGACAAAGTTGATGGTAGATAGTAATTTTTAGTGTGCAGTTAGTGTAGATAAATTAACGTATTTTGTGTGCAAGGGGCAAAACTGTCAGACTTTGTGGTTTAGTAAGCAATTTATGAATATGGTTAAGTTGCGTAGTCAACGTCCGAGCAATATGGATACTGAGGAACAACAATTAGTTAGTGCAGGAAATGTGGAACCGGGTACCTCAAGTAGTACTAGTACTCTCTTTGAGGATATAACATGTGAGAATGTGGGGGCAGGGGCACAGGAAGTGGTGCCACCGCCCACTAGTCCTCAAGGGGATGTAGAGAAAGAAGTTGTACCACCACCAGAAAAGCAGGAACCAGAGAGTGGTAATCTGCCTGGTGGGTATTCGCTTCAGGCTATATTAGAGCGCGTGCTGAATTACCAGGCAGAATTTGCGCTACTGCAAGTCGAGCGAGACCGCCAGCAAGCTGAGCGAGATCGCCGGCAAGCTGAGCGGGACCAGCAACTTGTGCAATCGTTAGAAAACATGAAAAAAGAGATTGCAGATATGAAACAGAATTATGAGTCGATACCTAAGGCCGTGCAGGAGCTGACTGAACAGGTCAACAACCTGCAAGTAGCAAACACTAACAGGGTAGACGAAATAGGTGTATTAGCCAATCGAGTAGAAAAGCTAGAAATAGATTCCACGCAGCTTCTAGAGCAGAAGTGGAACGAACAAGCAACTAAAATTGAAACAGAATTCAACTCATGGCTAGAAGTGAAGGAGTGTGAGATTGACAAGAACATTAATTCCAAAGTACAAGCAGCCATAGCAAATAGAGGCTCTGAATCGTTCAGTACCGCAGTGAATAGTCAGGTACAGAACGACGTGCAAACCATCAAACAAATACTCAGTGAGGATATTCCGCAGTGGCAAGTGAATATGAACAAACCGATATCCGACCTGGAGAAGGGTTTAGCACAAAGCAGAAAACATTTGGAACAGGAACCTCTGTCGCCAACAGCCCATGGTTTCGGCAACGCACAAACTTATACGCGATACAACAATGGGGAATCTGTAGTCGATAATGCGAAGAGCTGTAGCTTCGGTTCGGAGCACACAGCATATGTCCAAGGAGCAAAACCATGTAGTTCAAAAATATTAGTGGAAGAAAGTTTAATCAAAAATAGACAATTTCAAACGTTTACTGCTGAACGGAAATCAGTACACCCAGTAGTATTCATAAAAAGCTTTAAAAATATCTTGCCCAGTGTGTGGAACGAAACACAGAAATGACCATGTAACACACAAATTGCGTCGCGATTCAATGCATTGTCCTCTAGCGCAAATGTCTGCAACGGTCTATTGCTGTGTCGGTCATCTCATAGTGGTTCTCCTGTGAGTCTAGTTTTCCGAATCCGACGCAAAACTGACAATTAATTGTAACGCTCAGAGTGTCTTAATGACGATGGAACACACAAACTGCGTCGAGATTCAATACATCGTCCCACAGCCGTCGTGTCTCCAAGGGTCTATTGCGGCCTCTGGCACATTATCGTCGTACTCCTGTGAGTCTAGTTTTAAGAATCCGACGCAAAACTGATAGTTAATTGTAACGTTGAGAGCCTGTTAATGACGATGGAACACACAAATTGCGTCGAGATTCAATACATCGTCCTCCAGCTGACTTTTATCCAAGGGTCTATTGCTACCTCGGGTACCCTATGGTCGTTCTCCTGTGAGTCTAGTTTTTCGAATCCGACGCAAAACTGACAGTTAATTGTAACGTTCAGAACCTCTTAATGACGATGGAACACACAAATTGCGTCGCGATTCAATACATCGTCCTCCTAAAAAGTAATTAGGACCTGACAATATAGGTAGACTAGCAATCTTCTTGAGATTTGATACCATTTTACTGGCACCTGGCGCTGGAACGGTACCATAAGTGCCAGTAATATTCACCAATTGTTTGTAGACCAGTATTCGTCTGCGACGGCGATATCCAAAACGGCGACCCATTCTTGAATAATGCTATTCATATAATGAATGCGCGAAGTTGAATCAGCAGCTATTTATAGCTCAAGATACAAGCGCACGCTGCTTAGTCGCCTGTACAAACTCGCCCACAAGCGGGCCGGGGCACATGTTATTCTCCACAGGCAAACTCGCCCCCGTTCTTACTTAGTACCTTATGGTTCATTGTCACTTAATTGTAGGACTAGACGTAAGATTAATTCCGACGAAAAAATTTATATTTGGTCTAAAATAAGCGTTACATCTAATATGGAAGATTGTAAATTTGTTGGTGATTGTATGGTGTATTATCATTAATAAAAACTACACATTGATCTTGCCAAAAGCCGAGAACCGATTTTATGCTTTTGTAGCACCACACCTCACTCAGTATCCTGCTCCCTGGCTCCCCTCAGGGGCCTATCACAGTAGATATGCTTATGTAACAGTTGCATGTGATTACGTCAGCGCTTGGCAGCGTTCCGCTCGCTGATAACTCTGAGCACCTTTGGCACCTTACCGTCGTTCTCCTGTGAGTCTAGTATTTCGAATCCGACGCAAAACTGACAGTTAATTGCAACGTTCAGAGCCTCTTAATGACAATGGAATACACAAATTGCGTCGAGATTCAATATATCGTCCTCCAGCCGACTTGTCTCCAAGGGTCTAATGCTACCTCGGGCACCCTTTGGTCGTTCTCCTGTGAGTATAGTTTTTCGAATCCGACGCAAAACTGACAGTTAATTGTAACGTTCAGAACCTCTCAATGAAGATGGAATACACAAATTGCGTCGAGATTCATGTCCTGGCAATAGATACTCACCTCAGCCGTTACTCTACCTTCTCGAACCTGCTGCCACCCTGACCCACATCCTGGCCGTAGTCGCTCACATCAGGACCTGCTCCATCTCGTTGTGCCTGCTGCCAACCTCGCCACAAGTCCTGGAAATCAGCGACTGTGCCACCTTCACACAACTGCTGCCACCCTGCAAGGTTCTTGCAGTAGACACTCACATTGCCCACTGCCCCACCTGCACATGCCGGCTGCCACCCTAATCCAGGTCCTGGCAGTAGATGCTCACATCGGCTGCCGCACCACCTCTTCATGGCTACAGCCACCCTGACCCAGAACCTGTCGATAAGCACTCACATCGACAACCCACACAACCTCTTTGCACCTGCTGCCACCTTGGCCCAGGCCTGGCAGTAGACGCTCACATTGGCCACCGCTCCACTTCCCCAAATCTCCTGCCACACTGGCCCAAGTCCTTGAAATAGTCACTAACATCGGCTACCATGCCAGTTCCCCATACCACCTGCCACCCTGGCCCAGGTCGTGGCAATAGAAATTCACATCAGCCTCTGTTCCATCTCCTTGCTCCTGCTACCAAACTGGTCTGGGCTCTTGCAATAGACACTCACATCAGTCACCTCTCCACCACCTAGCACCTTCTGCTACCTGGGCCCATGTTCTGGCAATAGACAATGATTTTTGGCCACTGCTGCACATCCCCACACCTGCTGCCAGCCTGGCCCAGGCCCTGGCGATTGACGCCCTTGCATTGGTCACTCACATCTGTCATCACACAACCTCCCCACACCTGCTGCCACCCTAGCCCAGGTACTGACAATAGACACACATCGGCCACCAATCCACCACTTCGCCCCTACTACCACACTGGCCTAAGCCCTGGCAATAGATGCTAACATCAGTGTCCACTCTACCTCCTCGCACCTACGACCAACCTGGCTCACATCCTGGCAGTTGATGCTCACATCAGCCACCGCTCTACCTCGTCGTGCTTGCTGCCTACCTGGCATAGATTCCTGGTAATAGATGCTCACATAGGTACCCGTGCAACCTCCACACAACTGCTGCCACACTGCCGAGGTCCTCGCAATATATGCTGACATTGGCCACTGGTCCACCTGCAAGTGAAGGCTGCCAACCTGGCCGAGATCATCGACCTCCGTGCCACCTACTTGCTCCTGCTGCCACCCTGGCACAGTTGTAGAAGACAGGGGGTGATTTTTAGGAAATACGGTGCGAAATTGTGATTTGGTGTGTTTCAGTGCGCGATGCGCCAGCTTCACAGCAAACGGTGGACAAAGGCTGGACAGTGCACTATGCAGGTGACATAGTTTTGCAACGAGCGTCGGTATGTGTGTACGTGCACAGCAATCATCAGAACGCAGCATTAGCAGAATTACACAGGCGCGGGCCGCGTGTGGTGTGGGTGTGTTAGGCAAATCATCAAAAACTTTCTAACAGACACCCCACTGCGTACCCGGAGATTCAACAGCGGCTTGCGCTATTTAAGGGCGCCAGCATTCGGTTCGATCGAATAGGCATCTGGTCGCTGTAACGTCGTCATCGTCAGTGACGCTGCCTCCGAAGACCGGCTGGCGGTGGGCATTGGCTGCTGCTCCACTGGCGACTCCCGGCATTGTCACGAGCCGCAGCATCTGCAGGAGGCGAGCTGGGCCAGACCTCGTGCTGCTAACCTCCAACAGCCTGCGCAGCCGTGGACCGAGCCCGGTGTCGCGTTCCACGGACTGCGTGCATCAACAAGGCTCCACCACAACACGTGTGGTGGGGCTGAGCCACCGGAAAATGTATTGGGAGAATCAACAAGAAAGAGAAAGATTGCTAAAAAAATGTTTCAAATGGCTCTGAGCACTATGGGTTCATCAGTCCCCTAGAACTTAGAACTACATAAACCTAACTAACCTAAGGACATCACATACTTTCATTCCCGAGGTCGCGCGGTTCCCGACTGTAGCACCTAGAGAAGAATTCTGCAAACACCCACCTTCTTTCACAAAGCCAACCCTTACAACCCTGAACATGTCTCCCACTCCGGTCATCCGATTACACAGGTCCTGGCAATAGACACTCACATCAACCACTGCTCCACCTCCTTGCACATTCTGCTACCCTCGCCCAAATCCTGGCTATAGACGCTCATATTTGCCACCAAGCCACCACCCCACACCTGCTGCTTCCCTCAAATAGGTCCAGGCAATAGAAGCTCACGTTGGCCAACATACGACCTTCTTGCGCCTGCTGCCACCGTGGCTCAGGTCCTGGCAATTATCGCTCACATCAGCCTCCACACCACCTAACCGTGACTGCTGCCACAGTGGCCCAGGTAATGACAAGAGACAGTCACATCAGACACAGTGCCAACTGCTCACACACGCTGTCGCCCTAGCCCAGGTCTTGGCAGTAAACACTTATATCAGCCACCGTTCCACTTCCTCTCGTCTTATGCCGCCATGATCCATGTCCTGGCAATAGACGCTCAATTTGGCATCCACTCAAACTCTTCGTGGCTGCTTCCTCCATGGCTCAGGTCCTGACAATAGATGCTCACATCAGCCACCGCTTGACATCTTCGAGCCTGCTGCCATCCTGGTCCAGGTTCTGGCAATAGACGATCAAATCAACCTCTGTGCCACCTCTTAGCGCATACTGCCACCCTGGCCCAGGCCGTGGCAAATGACGGTATCATCTGCCACCACACCACCTCATCACCTCTCCACAACAGCCGGCACCCTGGTTCAGGCCCTAGCAGTAGATGCTCACATCTGCCACGTCGCCACCACCTTACACCTGCTGCTTCCCTCACCCTTGAGGCTGGCAATAGACGCTCACATCAGCCGCCACACCACACTCCCTCAACTGCTACCGCCGTGGCCCATGTCTTGGCAATAGACACTCAATTTGGCCCAAACCCGAACTCTATGCGCCGGCTTCCCCTGAGGCAATAGATGCTCACATCAGCCACTGCTCCACCTCGTTGTTCCTACTGCCAAACTGGCCCTGAGTCTTGGCAATAGACGCTCACATCGGCGACCATGCCATCTCAACACAACTTGTGTCACCCTGCCCAGTTACATGCAATAAACGCTCGCATTGGTCACTGCTCCACCTGCTTGTGCTGGCTGCCAGTCAAACCCAGGTCCTGGCAATAGACGCTCGCATCGGTCACCACTCCACCTCTTCATGCCACCTGCCAACCTGGCCCTGGTCTTGGCAATAGACGATCACATTGGCCGCTGCTACATCTCCCCACACCTGCTGCCCCCTGGCCAAGTCACTGGCAATGGTCGCTGACATCTGCTATCACTCACCTCCCCCTACCTGCTGCCACCCTGGCCCAGGTCCTGGCAGTAAACAGTAATATCAGCCACCTCTCCACCTCGCCACCCCTACTGCCACACTTGCCCAGGTCCTGGCAACAAACCCTCACATCAGCCTCCACCTTACCTCCTCACGCCTGCTGCCCTCCCTGTTCCAGATCCTGGCAGTGGACGCTCACATCGGCCACTGTGCCACCTCCACACAATTTGAAACATATCCTTCGAAAAATTAATTAATTACTGAGCTTATAATCCTCTAAATTATTTGATTTTCAAACATCTGGGCAAAACTAAATGTACTGAGTCATTAATCTCTTTACTTATTCGGATCAACACTAAACTGGCACACAATATCTTTGCGCAACGCAATCTGACTTTCAAAAATCGCTACAAAAGAATGGCCCTGACTATCAGTAACCTCTACCTTTCATGAATCATTTACCTCACAAAACTCTTCGTTACTGGAACTGTTGCAAAACAGCGAGCGGCACTACTGCCAGCTAAATAAAAGGTTCTAGCTACTGAAGGCACTAACTATAACTACTGATAGACATAGTCAGCAAATGAACGATTTTGATAGAGAACAATCAATGTATGTACTTTAAGAATGTTCAGAATTCATAATATATATATGTCAGTTCGTGATATCCAGTATTCCAAATTTACTCTTTCTGGCAGACATATGTCCAGATCGTCCACTCTTAAAATTCTGCCATCTCTCTCCTCACATCCACTACTGCTGGTGGCACACATCCAACTGCGCAACGTTACGCACTGTTCACATTCCGCTGCCTAACACTACTATAGTAAATATTCCAACAACACAAACCAGCAACAGGCTGCACACAACACAGTCAGGGATTTTCATACAGAGAGCTATGTGGCGTTACCAACATAAAAACCTAACCTACATAGCCATCATGCTCCCCACAGAAAATGTTACGAATTGTTTTGAGCCGTGGCCAATAATGGTTTGATATAATTTTTCATAATTACAATAACAAAGATATCAAATGCACACACTTTTGATGCAATGTAGGTCAAAAGCAAGAATTTTTCTCATAAAGACAGTCCAGATCATTCATAACGATAGTAATTACAGTTTTCTTTTTTTCTGAATCTCTGAGCAGTAAAAGAAAATGCACACGTAAGTAGTTAATGTCCATGCAGTCTCGAAGATATAATGTTGTTCTTCCAACGGAAAGACAGTGCTCAATCATGACATGCAGAGAGGTAATGGGCCACAACAGAACAAAGCCAAAACACAGTCATTCGAATTTTTGAAGAATATTGGATGGTAGGTCATCACAGAGCAGACCCACAGGAGTCCTGGTAGAGAGTATGGTAGTGGTGGGGGGTCATCAAAAGTGCAGACCCACTGCAGTCACTGTAGAGATGGTCAGCAGCCACCTGTTGCGGCTGTGCAGGTGCACAATCACCATCGAAGAGTCTTACGGACAATATAGCAAGTCCTTAAACCATTACTTATGCACTCACAATGTTTTTGGAATTGTCCATAGAACCAGCAATGCTGTTAACCAGTCCCTTGCTCAATTATTAACGCACGAGCAAGCACTAAGAGTCTCAACTTCTCACATATTGTGCATATACTATTCCCAACAGAAATGTTCACTATGAAATGAATGCTTACATAAGTTACTTAATTTGATGAAGTAGTGTCAATTGCAATTTTATAACATGAGAATACAATTACAAAGGTACAGAAAACATCATTAAAAACAATAATACACATAACATTTGTAGTGATATAGCCTTTACAAAAGAATGGAAATAAACGTATACATCAGTGCTACAGGAATTATGACATAAGTAAATACATAAAAGATCAGAATATCTTTCGTGAATAGTGTCTAATCATCTTTACGAAGTAAATAACATATTATTAATGCAAATTAAATTTGAGTGTAACAGTATTTCTCATCATAGTGTGTGCAGCTCAGAAATAGAAAATTTCTGTAACATGAATGTTGTTTGCTAAACACATAACGTTAGGACAAACATAAATACACAAGGGTACACAAACACATAGCGGAATAACACAAAAGGAAAGACGGGGTTTGTTTTCAGTGTAACATTTGTTACTGCAGTCCAAAGCAAAACTTCATTCCGTAGATCTTTCCTCTTATTTCAACATTTGTTCACACACAAAAAAATTGTATTAAAACATGCTTTCTGCATTTATATGTTCACATATTTCTTACATCATTATTTATTTTCCATTATCTTACCTCATCATATACACTCCTGGAAATTGAAATAAGAACACCGTGAATTCATTGTCCCAGGAAGGGGAAACTTTATTGACACATTCCTGGGGTCAGATACATCACATGAACACACTGACAGAACCACAGGCACATAGACACAGGCATCAGAGCATGCACAATGTCGGCACTAGTACAGTGTATATCCACCTTTCGCAGCAATGCAGGCTGCTATTCTCCCATGGAGACGATCGTAGAGATGCTGGATGTAGTCCTGTGGAACGGCTTGCCATGCCATTTCCACCTGGCGCCTCAGTTGGACCAGCGTTCGTGCTGGACGTGCAGACCGCGTGAGACGACGCTTCATCCAGTCCCAAACATGCTCAATGGGGGACAGATCCGGAGATCTTGCTGGCCAGGGTAGTTGACTTACACCTTCTAGAGCACGTTGGGTGGCACGGGATACATGCGGACGTGCATTGTCCTGTTGGAACAGCAAGTTCCCTTGCCGGTCTAGGAATGGTAGAACGATGGGTTCGATGACGGTTTGGATGTACCGTGCACTATTCAGTGTCCCCTCGACGATCACCAGTGGTGTACGGCCAGTGTAGAAGATCGCTCCCCACACCATGATGCCGGGTGTTGGCCCTGTGTGCCTCGGTCGTATGCAGTCCTGATTGTGGCGCTCACCTGCACGGCGCCAAACACGCATACGACCATCATTGGCACCAAGGCAGAAGCGACTCTCATCGCTGAAGACGACACGTCTCCATTCGTCCCTCCATTCACGCCTGTCGCGACACCACTGGAGGCGGGCTTCACGATGTTGGGGCGTGAGCGGAAGACGGCCTAACGGTGTGCGGGACCGTAGCCCAGCTTCATGGAGACGGTTGCGAATGGTCCTCGCCGATACCCCAGGAGCAACAGTGTCCCTAATTTGCTGGGAAGTGGCGGTGCGGTCCCCTACGGCACTGCGTAGGATCCTACGGTCTTGGCGTGCATCCGTGCGTCGCTGCGGTCCGGTCCCAGGTCGACGGGCACGTGCACCTTCCGCCGACCACTGGCGACAACATCGATGTACTGTGGAGACCTCACGCCCCACATGTTGAGCAATTCGGTGGTACGTCCACCCGGCCTCCCGCATGCCCACTATATGCCCTCGCTCAAAGTCCGTCAACTGCACATACGGTTCACGTCCACGCTGTCGCGGCATGCTACCAGTGTTAAAGACTGCGATGGAGCTCCGTATGCCACGACAAACTGGCTGACACTGACGGCGGCGGTGCACAAATGCTGCGCAGCTAGCGCCATTCGACGGCCAACACCGCGGTTCCTGGTGTGTCCGCTGTGCCGTGCGTGTGATCATTGCTTGTACAGCCCTCTCGCAGTGTCCGGAGCAAGTATGGTGGGTCTGACACACCGGTGTCAATGTGCTCTTTTTTCCATTTCCAGGAGTGTATTTCCGAGAAAATCCTACCTGAGCCCGTCAATAGACACGTCAGCCATTGCTCCACCTCTACATCTACATCTACATCTACATTTATACTCCGCAAGCCACTTAAAGGTGTGTGGCGGGGGGCATTTTACGTGCCACTGTCATTTCCTCCCTTTCGTGTTCCAGTCGCGTATGGTACGCGGGGAGAACGACTATCTGAAAGCCTCCGTGCGCGCTCTAATCTCTCTAATTCTACATTCGTGATCTCCTCGGGAGGTATAAGTAGGGGGAAGCAATATATTCGATACCTCATCCAAAAACGCACCCTCTCGAAACCTGGCGAGCAATCTACACCGCGATGCAGAGCGCCTCTCTTGCATTGTCTGCCACTTGAGTTTATTAAACATTGATAACAACACGCTGTGTTCTGTTTGCTAAAAACTCTTCAATCCAGCCACAGAGCTGACGTCATAAGCGCGTGACTGCGTGTGAGATCGCTCTCTTAGTTTTCATCTATTTTTAGGTTTCAGATATATATTTTAACTGTTTTTGTGACAATATTTACTATATAAGTGACTTATTAGTGGTTTCTTCATTCACCTCTGCATTTCTTGTGTTGTGACCTGATATTTGTGAGTGTTTCGTATCGAGCAACTTAACCTCTTACCCGTGTTTACATTCCGCGCTGACCAGTTGCAGCTGTAGCGGCGCATCGAAAGCTAAGTACTAATTAATTGTTTGTGTATAGTAGTTTATTTAGGAACTTTAGTAGTCTTCAACCGGTGTTCTTGGTGTTTTCCGGTGAAATAACTTCAGAAGAAATTTTCAGTTTCGTTACTGTCATTAGACGTTTGATTTTCTTTCTGTGTTAGTATTTTGTTAAATTCTCGTTTGTTGTTGATTAATACTGCCAATAATAATAGTTACTTTCCTTGTAGAGCAAGTTTGTGATAATTGTAGTCAGTTTGTAACATCTTCTTATTGTAGTAGCGGAACTTAGATAAAGTTGTTTTCTTGTTTCAATAATTGTAAAATTTTACCATGAGTGAGAAGTGTGGGCTTTGCCGTAGGTTCGTGAGTAGTGGATTGCGGTGTGATACTTTTTCGAAGTATTTTCACTGGAGGGAATGCAGTGGGGAAGCCAGTGGGCATTCTGGTGAGATCCTCTCCTGGAATTGCAGGTTATGTAGCAAGAGTAAGTTGATAGAGGAGCAGGAGCGTAAGATCTGTGCCCTTCAGGTGCCGTTGAAAAACGCACAGGAGGAGCTAGATAGGATGAGGAGGGAGAAGGGGGTTGGGGAATGGGAGCTGGCTGTTGGCAAGAGATCTGCTAGGAGAAGGAGATTTTCAGATAGTTTTACTATTGGTGTTTGTAATAGATATGACCAACTGTCAGAGTCTAGTGGAGAGGAATCTCTAGTAGCTGTAGATATAGGAAGTATGCAGCAGACCTCAGCAGTTACGGTGGCTAGGACAGTTGCAAAGTCTAAGAGAAAAAAGAAGGTTCTGCTGTTAGGTAGTTCTCATGGTAGAGGTGTAGGCCAGCAGTTGCAGGAAGTTTTGGGGAGTAAGTACCAGGTCACCAGCATTGTGAAGCCTAATGCAGGATTGGCTCAGGTGACTTTTAACATAGGGGGGTTATGTAGGGATTTTACTAAAGAGGATCAGATAGTGATTGTGGGTGGGGCTGGTAATAGTATTGATAGGGATGGGGAGTACCACATAGATGGTGACCTGGAAAAGATAGCCACTCAGACTGGCAACACGAATGTGCATTTAGTGGAACTGTTTCAGCGTCACGATCGGCCTCATCTTAATACAGCCGTCAGGCGTAATAATATGAGACTTGGGGGTGCGCTGATGACAGAAGGCATGAGTCACATTTCAGTGGTGTCGGTGGAGTCTATCAGTAGGACGGGTTTCACTAGACGTGGCCTGCACCTCAACAGGTATGGGAAGGGGAGGTTGGCAAAACTTATAGGTGACAGCATAGGTGGGGGTGGTGTGATCACTCATGGGAAAATTCCGGTAGTTGTGGGTGTTAAAGCTGTACCTTTTTTAGATTGAAGTCAGCTGATGGGTATTCCTGCTTAAGGGAAGTCTCTCTAACAAAGAAACCACTTTCTACAAAGCTTGGGTATCCAATTAATGAGGGAATTAGTATATTTCATCAAAATATACAGGATATTGGAGATAAAGTTGGTGAACTGCTTATAGATGTTGACTCTGAAATTATTGGTATATCTGAACACTTCTTAAATAAGGAGATAATTCAGAGGCTTCCTTTACCAGGATACAGGTTGGCTGGCAGCTTTTCTAGGAGCTCTTTGCGGTGTGGGGGAGTAGCCATGTATGTGAAAAACGGTATCCCATTTGAGTCAATTGATGTTTCAAAGTACTGCACTGAAAAGGTGTTTGAATGTTGTGCAGGTGTGATTAAATTTAGTGGAGCTAAACTTCTTACTGTTGTTATTTATAGATCCCCAGACTCCGATTTCACAACATTTTTGCTAAAGCTAGAGGAGGTTCTTGGTTCACTTTATAGGAAATACAAAAAGTTAGTTATATGTGGTGACTTCAATATTAATTGTATAAGTGATTGTGCAAGGAAAAGGATGCTGGTAGACCTCCTTAAATCATATAATCTTATGCAAACCGTATTCTTTCCAACGAGAGTGCAAGGGAACAGTAGAACAACCACAGACAATATTTTTGTCCATTCGTCATTATTAGAAGGGCATTCTGTTAGCAAAAAGGTGAATGGCCTTTCAGATCATGATGCACAAATTTTAAGTCTAAAAGATTTTTGTGCTGCAACACATGTTAAATATAGTTACCAACTTTTTAGGAAATCTGATCCAGTTGCTGTACAGACTTTTGTAAACCTTATCAAGGAACAAGAGTGGCAAGATGTTTATAGTGCTGATACAGTAGACGATAAATATAATGCTTTCCTCAAGACTTTTCTCGTGCTCTTTGAAAGTTGCTTTCCGTTAGAACGTTCAAAACAGGGTACTAACACAAACAGGCAGCCTGGGTGGGTGACTAAAGGGATAAGAATATCTTGTAGAACAAAGTGGCAATTATATCAAAACGTTAGAAACAGTCAAAATCTAAATGCAGCAGCCCATTACAAACAGTATTGTAAGGTGCTTAAAAAAGTTATTAGGAAGGCAAAAAGTATGTGGTATGCAGATAGAATAGCTAAGTCTCAGGATAAAATTAAAACCATATGGTCAGTCGTAAAGGAAGTGGCTGGTCTGCAGAGACAGGTCGAGAATATAGAATCAGTGCGTAGTGGGGATGTCCGTGTTACTGATAAGTCGCATATATGTACAGTACTTAATAATCACTTTCTGAATATAGCAGGTGAACTAAATAGAAACCTAGTCCCAACAGGGAATCATATAGCGCTCTTAGAAAAAAGTGTTCCGAGACTGTTACCTGAAATGCTCCTCCATGATACTGACAAGGGGGAGATTGAGTTAATAATTAAATCACTAAAGACCAAGAACTCTCATGGATATGACGGGGTATCTAGCAGAATACTGAAGTATTGTTCCACGTATGTTAGCTCAATACTTAGCCATATCTGTAACTTTTCCTTTAGGAGTGGTCGGTTTCCTGACCGATTAAAGTACTCGGTAGTGAAGCCACTTTATAAAAAGGGTGACAGGGATAATGTTGTCAATTATAGACCTATTTCTATGCCATCGGTGTTTGCTAAAGTTATCGAGAGGGTTGTATATACAAGGTTACTGCAGCATTTAAATTCACATAATTTGCTGTCAAATGTACAGTTTGGTTTTAGAAATGGCTTAACAACTGAAAATGCTATAGTCTCTTTTCTCTATGAGGTTTTGGACGGATTATTTTTTGGGGTAATTCTTCTGATTCAAAAAGGGTATTTTTGGCTCAAAAACGGGATGTTCGAGCTATGTATGGTGTAAGTTCGAAAACCTCTTGTCGACCCCTATGCAATAGTCTGGGAATTTTGACATTGCCCTCACAGTATGTATTTTCTTTAATGTCGTTTGTTGTTAGCAATATTAGCTTATTCCCAAGAGTTAGCAGCTTTCACTCAGTTAATACTAGGCAGAAATCAAATCTGCATGTGGAATGAACTTCCTTGACTCTTGTGCAGAAAGGAGTGCAGTATTCTGCTGCATACATTTTCAATAAGCTACCACAAGAACTCAAAAATCTTAGCAGTAGCCCAAACACTTTTAAGTCTAAACTGAAGAGTTTCCTCATGGCTCACTCCTTCTATTCTGTCGAGGAGCTCCTGGAAGAGATAAAAAATTAAGCAAATTCCAGTGTTACATTCTTGATTTTCTTTATTTAAACTAACGACTTGTCGCCTGAATATGTTTCTTATATTTCATTTTATCTGTTTCTACAATCGTGTTATAATTTCATGTATTGACTCGTTCCATGACCATGGAGACTTCTCCTAAATATGGTCCCACGGAACAATAAATAAATAAATAAAAAAAATAAATATTCCGTAGGCTCTTACTTTGTTTATCAGGTGACAGTGCGGAACCGTATCGAACGCCTTCCGGAAGTCAAGAAAAGTAGCATCTACCTGGGAGCCTGTATCTAATATTTTCTGGGTCTCATGAACAAATAAAGCGAGTTGGGTCACACACGATCGCTGTTTCCGGAATCCATGTTGATTCCTACATAGTAGATTCTGGGTTTCCAGAAACGACATGATACTCGAGCAAAAATCATGTTCTAAAATTCTACAACAGATCGACGTCAGAGATATAGGTCTATAGTTTTGCGCAACTGCTCGACGACCCTTCTTGAAGACTGGGACTACCTGTGCTCTTTTCCAATCATTTGGAACCCTCAGTTCCTCTAGAGACTTGAGGTACCCGGCTGTTAGAAGGGGGGCAAGTTCTTTCGCGTACTCTGTGTAGAATCGAATTGGTATCCCGTCAGGTCCAGTGGACTTTCCTCTATTGAGTGATTCCAGTTGCTTTTCTATTCCTTGGACATTTATTTCGATGTCAGCCATTTTTTCGTTTGTGCGAGGATTTAGAGAAGGAATTGCAGTGTGGTCTTCCTCTGTGAAACAGCTTTGCAAAAAGGTGTTTAGAATTTCAGCTTTACGCGTGTCATCCTCTGTTTCAATGCCATCATCCCGGTGTGTCTGGATATGCTGTTTCGAGCCACTTACTGATTTAACGTAAGACCAGAACTTCCTAGGATTTTCTGTCAAGTCGGTACATAGAATTTTACTTTCGAATCCACTGAACGCTCCACGCATAGCCCTCCTTAGGCTAACTTTGATATCGTTTAGTTTCTGTTTGTCTGAGAGGTTTTGGCTGCGTTTAAACTTGGAGTGAAGCTCTCTTGGCTTTCGCAGTAGTTTCCTAACTTTGTTGTTGTACCACGGTAGGTTTTTCCCGTCCCCCACAGTTTTACTCTGCACGTACCTGTCTAAAACGCATTTTACGATTGCCTTGAACTTTTTCCATAAACACTCAACATTGTCAGTGTCGGAACAGAAATTTTCGTTTTGATGTGTTAGGTAGTCTGAAATCTGCCTTCTATTACTCTCGCTAAACAGATAAACCTTCCTCCCTTTTTTATATTCCTATTAACTTCCATATTCAGGGATGCTGCAACCCTGGCCCAGATCGTGGCAATAGATGCTCACATTGGCCACTGCTCCATTTCCCGACACCTGCTGCCACCCTGGCCCAGGTCCTAGAAATAGACGCTCACATTTTCTACCGTGCCACTTCCACACACTGGCTGCCACCCTGGCCCAGGTCATGGCAAAAGAAACTCACATCGGCCTCTGTGCCACCTCCTTGATGATGCTGCCACCTTGGCCCAGGCCCTGGCAATAGACACTTACATCGGCTACACTACATCCCCTCACTCCTCTTGCCTCCATGGACCAGCTCCTACTATTAGATGCTCACTTCAGCCACCATGCCACATCCTCCCACCTGCTGCCACCCTGGCCCTGGTCATGGCAATAGACACTCTCACCAGCAACCTCCTAACATCTGATGCCATCCTGGCCCAGGTCCCTTCAATAGACAGTCACTTCGGCCAGTGCTCCACCTCCTCGCTACTGCTGCTGCCCTGGGCCAGGTTCTCAGAATAGGCGCTTGCATGGGCTAATGCACCACCTCCCCATACTGGCTGCCACCCAGGCCCAGGTCTCAGTAGTAGAACCTCACATTGGCCCCTGTGCCACCTCCTTGCTCTTGCTGTTACACTGGTCAAGGACGTGGCGAGGGACACACACATTGTAAAACCACGCAACCTCCTCGCACCTTGGCACCCTGGCCCAGGTCCTGCCAATAAATGCTCACTACGGCCACAATGACACCTCTTCACACCTGCTGCCACCTGGCACAGTTCCTGTCAAGAAAAACACTTACTTCGGCCACCGCTCCACCACGTCGCCCCTGCTGACACACTGGCCCGTGTCCTGGCAATTGACACTCACCTCAGCCTTTACTCTACCTCCTCGAACCTGCTGCCACCCTGGCCCACATCCTGGCCATAGTCGCTCACATCAGGAACTGCTCCATCTCGTTGTGCATGCTGCCAACCTCGCCACAAGTCCTGGAAATCAGCGACTGTGCCACCTTCACACAACTGCTGCCACCCTACAAGGTCTTTGCAATAGACACTCACATTGCCCACTGCCCCACCTGCTCATGCCGGCTGCCACCCTAATCCAGGTCCTGGCAGTAGATGCTCACATCGGCTGCCGCACCACCTCTTCATGCCTACAGCCATCCTGGCCCAGAACCTGTCGATAAACACTCACATCGGCAACCACACAACCTCTTTGCACCTGCTGCCACCTTGGCCCAGGCCTGGCAGTAGACGCTCACATTGGCCACCGCTCCACTTCCCCACATCTGTTGCCACACTGGCCCAAGTCGTTGTAATAGGCACTAACATCGGCTACCATGCCAGTTCCCCATACCATCTGCCACCCTGGCCCAGGTCGTGGCAGTAGAAATTCAAATCAGCCTCTGTGCCACCTCCTTGCTCCTGCTACCAACTTGGTCTGGGCCCTGGCAATAGGCACTCACATCAGTCACCTCTCCACCTCCTAGCACCTTCTGCTACCCGGGCCCATGTTCTGGCAATAGACAATGATTTTTGGCCACTGCTGCACATCCCAACACCTGCTGCCACCCAGGCCCAGGCCCTGGCGATTGACGCCCTTGCATTGGCCACTCATATTTGTCATCACACAACCTCTCCACACCTGCTGCCACCCTAGCCTAGGTACTGACGATAGACACACATCGGCCACCAATCCACCACTTCGCCCCTACTACCACACTGGCCTAAGCCCTGGCAATAGATGCTAACATCGGCGTCCACTCTACCTCCTCGCGCCTACTACCAACCTGGCTCAGATCCTGGCAGTTGATGCTCACATCAGCCACCGCTCTACCTCGTCGTGCTTGCTGCCTACCTGGCACCGAATCCTGGTAATAGATGCTCACATAGGTACCCGTGCAACTTCCACACAACTGCTGCCACACTGCCGTGGTCCTCGCAATATATGCTGACATTGGCCACTGGTCCACCTGCAAGTGAAGGCTGCCACCCAGGCCGAGATAATCGACCTCCGTGCCACCTCCTTGCTCCTGCTGCCACCCTGGCACAGTTCTAGAGGACAGGGGGTGATTTTTAGGAAATACAGTGCGAAATTGTGATTTGGTGTGTTTCAGTGCGCGATGCGCCAGGTTCACGGCAAACGGTGGACGAAGGCTGGACAGTGAATTATGCAGGTGACATAGTTTTGCAACGAGCGTCGGTATGTGTGTACGTGCACAAGAATCATCAGAACGCAGCATTAGCAGAATTACACAGGCGCGGGCCGCGTGTGGTGTGGGTGTGTTAGCCAACTCATCAAGAACCTTCTAACAGACACCCCGCTGCGTACCCGGGGATTCAACAGTGGCTTGCGCTATTTAAGGGCGTCAGCATTCGGTTCAATCGAATAGGCATCTGGTCGCTGTAACGTCGTCATCGTCAGTGACGCTGCCTCTGAAGACCGGCTGGCGGTGGGCATTGCCTGCTGCTGCACTGGCGACTCCCGGCGTTGTCACGAGCCGCAGCATCTGCAGGAGGCGAGCTGGGCCAGGCCTCATGCTGCTAACCTCCAACAGCCTGTGCAGCCGTGGACCGAGCCCGGTGTCGCGTTCCACGGACTGCGTGCATCAACAAGGCTCCACCACAACACGTGTGGTGGGGCTGAGCCACCGGAAAATGTATTGGGAGAATCAACAAGAAAGAGAAAGATTGCTAAAAAAATGTTTCAAATGGCTCTGAGCACTATGGGTTCATCAGTCCCCTAGAACTTAGAACCACGTAAACCTAACTAACCTAAGGACATCACACACTTTCATTCCCGAGGTCGCGCGGTTCCAGACTGTAGCGCCTAGAGCAGAATTCTACAAACAGCCACCTTCTTCCACAAAGCAAAGCCTTACAACCCTGAACACGTCTCCCACTACGTCATCCGATTACACATGTCCTGGCAATAGATACTCACATCAACCACCGCTCCACCTCCTTGCACATTCTGCTACCCTCGCCCAAATCCTGGCTACAGACGCTCACATTTGCCACCAAGCCACCACCCCACACCTGCTGCTTCCCTCAAATAGGTCCAGGCAATAGATGCTCACGTTGGCCAACATACGACCTTCTTGCGCCTGCTGCCACTGTGGCTCAGGTCCTGGCAATAGCCGCTCACATCAGCCTCCACACAACCTAATCGTGACTGCTGCCACACTGGCCCAGGTAATGGCAAGAGACAGTCACATCAGACACAGTGCCACCTCCTCACACATGCTGTCGAACTAGCCCAGGTCTTGGCAGTAAACACTTATATCAGCCACCGTTCCACTTCCTCTCAACTTCTGCCGCCATGCTCCATGTCCTGGCAATAGACGCTCAAATTGGCATCGACTCAAACTCTTCGTGCCTGCTTCCTCAATGGCCCAGGTCCTAACAATAGATGCTCACATCAGCCACCGCTTGACCTCTTCGAGCCTGCTGCCATCCTGATCCAGGTTCTGGCAATAGACGATCAAATCAACCTCTGTGCCACCTCTTAGCGCATACTGCCACCCTGGCCCAGGCCGTGGCAAATGACGGTAACATCTGCCACCACACCACCTCCCCACCTCTCCACAACAGCCGCCACCCTGGTTCAGGCCCTAGCAGTAGATGCTCACATCTGACACGTCGCCACCACCTTACACCTCCTGCTTCCCTCACCCAGGGGCTGGCAATAGACGCTCACATCAGCCACCACACCACACTCCCTCACCTACTACCGCCGTGGACCATGTCTTGGCAATAGACACTCAAATTGGCCCAAACCGAAACTCTATGCGCCGGCTTCCCATGAAGCAATAGATGCTCACATCTGCCACAGCTCCACCTCGTTGTTCCTACTGCCAAACTGGCCCTGAGGCTTGGCAATAGACGCTCACATCGGCGACCATGCCACCTCTTCACGCCTCCTGCAAACCTGGCCCTGGTTTTGGCAATAGACGATCACACTGGCCACTGCTACACCTCCCCACACCTGCTGCACCCCTGGCCAAGGCACTGGCAGTGGTCGCTGCCATCTGCCATCACTCACCTCCCCCTACCTGATGGTACCCTGGCCCAGGTCCTGGCAGTAAACAGTAACATCAGCCACCACTCCACCTCGCCACCCCTACTGCCACACTTGCCCAGGTCCTGGCAACAAACCCTCACATCAACCTCCACCTTACCTCCTCACGCCTGCTGCCCTCCCTGTTCCAGATCCTGGCAGTAGACGCTCACATTAGACACCATGCCATCTTCACATAACTGCTGTCATCCTGCACAGGCCCTCACAATACATGCTGACATTGGCCAATGCTCCACCAGATCGTGCTGGCTACTACCCTAATCCATTTCAAGGCAATAAGTGCTTACATCGGCCACCGCATCACCTCTTCACACCAGCTGCTGTCCTGGTCCAGTTCCTGTCAAGAAAAACACTTACTTCGGCCACCGCTCCACCTTGCCGCCCCTGCAGCCACACTGGCCCATCTCCTGGCAATAGACACTCACCTCAGCCTTTACTCTACCTCCTCGAACCTGCTGCCACCCTGGCCCACATCCTGGCCATAGTTGCTCACATCAGGAACTGCTCCACCTCGTTGTGCCTGCTGCCAACCTCGCCACAAGTCCTGGAAATCAGCGATTGTGCCACCTTCACACAACTGCTGCCACCCTACAAGGTCCTTGCAATAGACACTCACATTGCCCACTGACCCACCTGCTCATGCCGGCTGCCACCCTAATCCAGTCCTGGCAGCAGATGCTCACATTGGCTGCCGCACAACCTGTTCATGCCTGCAGCCACCATGGCCCAGAACCTGTCGATAAACACTCGCATCGGCAACCACACAACCTCTTTGCACCTGCTACCACCTTGGCTCAGGCCTGGCAGTAGACGCTCACATTGGCCACCGCTCCACTTCCCCACATCTGCTTTCACACTGGCCCAAGTCCTTGAAATAGGCACTAACATTGGCTACCATGCCAGTTCCCCATACCACCTGCCACCCTGGCCCAGGTCGTGGCAATAGAATTTCACATCAGCCCCTGTGCCACCACCTTGCTCCTGCAACAAACCTGGTCTGGGCCCTGGCAATAGACACATCAGCCACCTCTCCACCTCCTAGCACCTTCTGCTGCCCAGGCCCATGTTCTGGCAGTAGACAATGATTTTTGGCCACTGCTGCACATCCCAACACCTGCTGCCACCCTGGCCCAGGCGCTGGCGATTGACGCCCTTGCATTGGTCACTCACATCTGTCATCACACAACCTCCCCACACCTGCTGCCACCCTAGCCCAGGTACTGACGATAGACACACATCGGCCACCAATCCACCACTTCGCCCCTACTACCACACTGGCCTAAGCCCTGGCAATAGATGTTAACATCGGCGTCCACTCTACCTCCTCGCGTCTACTACCAACCTGGCTCTGATCCTGGCAGCTGATGCTCACATCAGCCACCGCTCTACCTCGTCGTGCTTGCTGCCTACCTGGTCCCGATTCCTGGTTATAGATGCTCACATAGGTACCTGTGCAACCTCCACACAACTGCTGCCACACTGCCGAGGTCCTCGCAATATATGCTGACATTGGCCACTGGTCCACCTGCAAGTGAAGGCTGCCACCCTGGCCGAGATCATCGACCTCCGTGCCACCTCCTTGCTCCTGCTGCCACCCTGGCACAGTTGTAGAGGACAGGGGGTGATTTTTAGGAAATACGGTGCGAAATTGTAATTTGGTGTGTCTCTGTGCGCGACGCGCCAGATTCACGGCAAACGACGGACGAAGGCTGGACAGTGCATTATGCAGGTGACATAGTTTTGCAACGAGCGTCGGTATGTGTGTATGTGCACAGCAATCATCAGAATGCAGCATTAGCAGAATTACACAGGCGCGGGCCGCGTGTGGTGTGGGAGTATGAGCCAACTCATCAAGAACCTTCTAACAGACACCCCGCTGCGTACCCAGGGATTCAACAGCGGCTTGCGCTACTTAAGGGCGTCAGCATTCGGTTCAACCGAATAGGCATCTGGTCGCTGTAACGTCTTCATCGTCAGTGACACTTCCTCCGAAGACCGGCTGGCGGTGGGCATTGGCTGCTGCTGCACTGTCGACTCCCTGCGTTGTCACGAGCCGCAGCATCTGCAGGAGGCGAGCTGGGCCAGGCCTCATGCTGCTAACCTCCAACAGCCTGCGCAGCCGTGGACCGAGCCCGGTGTCACGTTCACGGACTGCGTGCTTCAGCAAGCTCCACCACAACACGTGTGGTGGGGCTGAGCCACCGGAAAGATTGCTAAAAAAATGTTTCAAATGGCTCTGTGCACTATGGGTTCATCAGTCCCCTAGAACTTAGAACTACATAAACCTAACTAACCTAAGGACATCACACACTTTTATTCCCGAGGTCGCGCGGTTCCAGACTGCAGCGCCTTGAGAAGAATTCTAGAAACAGCCACCTTCTTCCACAAAGCCAAGCCTTACAACCCTGAACAAGTCTCCCACTCGGTCATCTGATTACACTGGTCCTGGCAATAGACACTCACATCAACCACTGCTCCACCTCCTTGCACATTCTGCTACCCTCGCCCAAATCCTGGCTATAGACGCTCACGTTTGCCACCAAGCCACCACCCCACACCTGCTGCTTCCCTCAAATAGGTCCAGGCAATAGATGCTCATGTTGGCCAACATACGACCTTCTTGCGCCTGCTGCCACTGTGGCCTAGGTCCTAGCAATAGTCGCTCACATCAGCCTCCACAGCACCTAATCGTGACTGCTGCCTCACTGGCCCAGGTAATGGCAAGAGACAATCACATCAGACACAGTGCCACCTCTTCACACATGCTGTCGCCCCAGCCCAGGACTTGGCAGTAAACACTTAAATCAGCCACTGTTCCCCTTCCGCTCATCTTCTGCCGCCATGCTCCATGTCCTGGCAATAGATGCTCGAATTGGCATCCACTCAAACTCTTCGTGCCTGCTCCCTCCATGTCCCAGGTTCCGACAATAGATGCTCACATCAGCCACCGCTTGACCTCTTCGAGCCTGCTGCCATCCTGGTCCAGGCCGTGGCAAATGACGGTAACATCTGCCACCACACCACCTCCCCACCTCTCCACAACAGCTGCCAAGCTGGTTCAGGCCCTAGCAATAGATGCTCACATCTGCCACGTCGCCACCACCTTACACCTGCTGCTTCCCTCACCCAGGGGCTGGCAATAGACGCTCACATCAGCCACCACACCACACTCCCTCACCTGCTACCGCCGTGGCCCATGTGTTGGCAATAGACACTCAAATTGGCCCAAACCCGAACTCTATGCGCCAGCTTCCCCTGAGGCAATAGATGCTCACATCTGCCACTGCTCCACCTCGTTGTTCCTACTTCCAAACTGGCCCTGAGTCTTGGCAATAGACGCTCACATCGGCGACCATGCCATCTCCTCACAACTTGTGACAACCTGCCCAGGTACATGCAATAAACGCTCGCATTGGTCACTGCTCCACCTGCTTGTGCTAGCTGCCAGCCAAACCCAGGTCCTGGCAATAGACACTCACATCGGTCACCACCATACCTCTTCACGCCTCCTGCTAACCTGGCCCTGGTCTTGGCAATAGATGCTCACATCAGCCACCACTCCACCTCGCCACCCCTACTGCCACACTTGCCCAGGTCCTGGCAACAAACCCTCACATCAAGCTCCACCTTACCTCCTCACACCTGCTTCCCTCCTTGTTCCAGATCCTGGCAGTAGACGCTCACATCAGCCACCATGCCATTTTCACACAACTGCTGTCATCCTGCACAGGCCCTCACAATACATGCTGACATTGGCCAATGCTCCACCTGATCGTGCAGGCTACCACCCTAATCCATTTCCAGCAATAAGTACTTACATCGGCCACTACTGCATCACCTCTTCACACCTGCTGCTGTCCTGGTCCAGGACCTCGATATAGACACTTTCATCAGCAGTCACGCAACCTCCTAGCGCCTGCTGGCACCTTGTCAGAGGACCTGAAATAAACACTCACATCAGCCGTTGCTCCTCCACCACCTTCTTCTACCCTGGCTCGCGTCCTGGCAGTAGATGTTCGCATTGGCCACTACTACACCTCCCCACACCTGCTACCACTCTGGCCCAGGCCCTGGCAAATGACACCCACATCTGCCACCACACCACATCCCAATACCGCCTGCCACCCTGGCCAATTTCATGGCAATAGGAACTGACTTCGAGCACCATGCCACCTCCTTGCTCCTGCTTGAATCCTAACCCAGCCTAGGTCCTGGCATTGGACACACAAATCTGCCACCATGCCATCTCCCCACACCTGCTTCCACGCCGGATCAGTCCTGGCAATAGACAGTCACATTAGCCACCGCTACACCTCCTAACGCCTGCTGCTAATAGGGCCCAGAGTCCTGGCAGTAGACGACCACATCAGCCACCGCTCCATCTATTTGGGCCTGCTGCCATCCTGGTCCCGAGTCCTGGCAATAGACGCTCACATCGGCCACTGTGCCACCTCCACACAATTTGAAACATATCGTTCGAAAAATTAATTAATTACTGAGCTTATAATCCTCTAAATTATTTGATTTTCTAACAGCTGGGCAAAACTGAATGTACTGAGTCATTAATCTCTTTACTTATTCGGATCAACACTAAACTGACACACAATATTTTTAGCGCAACGCAATCTGACTTTCAAAAATCGCTTCAAAAGAATGGCCCTGACTAATAGTAACCTATACCTTTCATGAATCATTTACCTCATAAATCTCTTAGTTACTCGAACTGTTGCAAAACAGCGAGCGCCACTACTGCCAGCTAAATGAAAGATTCTAGTTACTGAACGCACTAACTATAACAACTGATAGACATAGTCAGCAAATGAACGATTTTGATAGAGAACAATCAATGTATTTCCTTTAAGAATATTCAAAATTCATAATATATATATGTCAGTTCGTGATATCCAGTAGCAGTATTTTCCGGCAGCAGCAGTAGTGAGGAGAAGGAGCGCTGGCCGAAGTGACTGTCTATAGAAGGGACCTGGGCCAGGATGGCATCAGATGTTAGGAGGTTGCTGGTGAGAGTGTCTATCGCCATGACCAGGGCCAGGGTGGCAGCATGCGGGAGGATGTGGCACGGTGGCTGAAGTGAGCATCTAATAGCAGGAGCTGGTCCATGGTGGCAAGAGGAGTGAGGGGATGTAGTGTAGCCGATGTAAGTGTCTATTGCCAGGGCGTGGGCCAGGGTGGCAGCATCATCAAGGAGGTGGCACAGAGGCCGATGTGAGTTTCTTTTGCCATGACCTGGGCCAGAGTGGCAGCCAGTGTGTGGAAGTGGCACGGTAGAAAATGTGAGCGTCTATTGCTAGCACCTGCGACATTGTGGCAGCAGGTGTCGGAAGTTGGACCAGTGGCCAATGTGAGCGTCTATTGCCAGGATCTAGGCCAGGGTAGCAGAATACAAGAGGGGGTAGAGCAATGGCTGACGTGTCTATTGACTGGCTCAGGTAGGATTTTCTCGGAAATATATGATGAGGTAAGATAATGGAAAATAAATTATGAGGTAAGAAATATGTGAATATATAAATGCAGAAAGCATGTTTTCATATATTTTTTTTGTGTGTGTGAACAAATGTTGAAATAAGAGGACTCAGTAACAAATGTTACACTGAAAACAAACCCCATCTTTTCTTTTGTGTTATTCCGCTATGCGTTTGTGTACCTTTGTGTATTTGTGTTTGTCCTAACGTTATGTGTTTAGCAAACAACATTCATGTTACAGAAATTTTCTATTTCTAAGCTACACACACTATGATGAGAAATACTGTTATACTCAAATTTAATTTGCATTAATAATTTGTTATTTACTTCGTAAAGATGATTAGACACTATTCACGAAAAATATTCTGATCTTTTATGTATTTACTTATGTCATAATTCCTGTAGCACTGATGTGTACGTTTATTTCTATTCTTTTGTAAGGCCTATATCACTACAAATGCTATGTGTATTATTGTTTTTAATGATGTTTTCTGTACCTTTGTAATTGTATTCTCATGTTATAAAATTGCAATTAACACTACATCATCAAATTAAGTAACCTGTAAGCATTCATTTCATAGTACACATTTCTGTTGGTAATAGTATATGCACAATATGTGAGAAGTTGAGACTGTTAGTGTTTGCTCGTGCGTTAATAATTGAGCAAGGGACTGGTTAACATCATTGCTGGTTCTATGGACAATTCCAAAAACATTGTGAGTGCATAAGTAGTGGTTTAAGGACTTGCTATATTGTCCGTAAGACTCTTCGATGGTGATTGTGCACCTGCACAGCCGCAACAGATGGCTGCTGACCATCTCTACAATGACTGCAGTGGGTCTGCACCTTTGATGTTGACTCCTGTGGGTCTGCTCTGTGATGCCCTACCATCCAATATTCTTCAAATATTCGAATGACTGTGTTTTGGGCTTGTTCTGTTGTGGCCCATTACCTGTCTGCATGTCATGATTCAGCACTGTCTTTCCGTTGGAAGGACAACATTATATCTTCGAGACTGCATGGACATTAACTACTTACGTGTGCATTTTCTTTTACTGCTCAGACATTCAGAAAAAAAGAAAACTGTAATCACTATCGTTATGAATTATCTGGACTATATTTTTGAGAACAATTCTTGCTTTTGACCTACATTGCATCAAAAGTGTGTGCATTTGATATCTTTGTTATTGTAAATAAGAAAAATTATATCAAACCATTATTGGCCACGGCTCAAAACAATTTGTAACATTTTTTGTGGGGAGCATGATGTCTATGTAGGTTAGGTTTTTATGTTGGTAACGCCAAATAGCGCTCTGTATGAAAATCACTGACTGTGTTGTGTGCAGCCTGTGGCTGGTTTGTGTTGTTGGAATACTTACTATAGTAGTGTTGGGCAGCGGAATGTGAACAGTGTGTAGCGTTGCGCAATTGGATGTGTGCCACCAGCAGTCGTGGATGTGAGGAGAGAGATGGCAGAATTTTAAGAGTGGATGATCTGGACATATGTCTGCCAGAAAGAGTAAATTTGGAATACTGGATATCACGAACTGACATATATATATTATGAATTTTGAACATTCTTAAAGTAAATACATTAATTGTTCTCCATCAAAATCGTTCATTTGCTGACTATGTCTATCAGTTGTTATAGTTAGTGCCTTCAGTAGCTAGAATTTTTTATTTAGCTCACAGTAGTGGCGCTCGCTGTTTTGCAACAGTTCGAGTAACGAAGAGTTTTGTGAGGTAAATGATTCATGAAAGCTACAGGTTACTGTTAGTCAGGGCCATTCTTTTGCAGCAATTTTTGAAAGACAGATTGCGTTGCGCTAAAAATATTGTGTGTCAGTTTAGTGTTGATCCGAATAAGTAAAGAGATTAATGACTCAATACATTCAGTTTTGCCCAGCTGTTTCAAAATCAAATAATTTAGAGGATTATAAGCTCTGTAATTAATTAATTTTTCGAAGGATATGTTTCATATTGTGTGGAGGTGGCACAGTGGCCGATGTGAGCGTCTATTGCCAGGACTCGGGACCAGGATGGCAGCAGGCCCAAATAGATGGAGCGGTGGCTGATGTGATCGTCTACTGCCAGGACTCTGGGCCCTATTAGCAGCAGGCGTGAGGAGGTGTAGCGGTGGCTAATGTGACTGTCTATTGCCAGGACCTGTTCCGGCGTGGAAGCAGGTGTGGGGAGATGGCATGGTGGCAGATTTGTGTGTCCAATGCCAGGACCTAGGCTGGGTTAGGATTCAAGCAGGAGCAAGGAGGTGGCATGGTGCTCGAAGTCAGTTCCTATTGCCATGAAATTGGCCAGGGTGGCAGGCGGTATTGGGATGTGGTGTGGTGGCAGATGTGGGTGTCATTTGCCAGGGCCTGGGCCAGAGTGGTAGCAGGTGTGGGGAGGTGTAGTAGTGGCCAATGCGAACATCTACTGCCAGGACACGAGCCAGGGTAGAAGAAGGTGGTGGAGGAGCAATGGCTGATGTGAGTGTTTATTTCAGGTCCTTGGACAAGGTGCCAACAGGAGCAAGGAGGTTGCGTGACTGCTGATGAAAGTGTCTATATCGAGGTCCTGGACCAGGACAGCAGCAGGTGTGAAGAGGTGATGCGGTGGCCGATGTAAGCACTTATTGCCTTGAAATGAATTAGGGTGGTAGCCTGCACGATCAGGTGGAGCATTGGCCAATGTCAGCATGTATTGTGAGGGCGTGTGCAGGATGACAGCAGTTGTGTGAAGATGGCATGGTGGCTGATGTGAGCGTCTACTGCCAGGATCTGGAACAGGGAAGGCAGCAGGTGTGAGGATGTAAGGTGGAGGTTGATGTGAGGGTTTGTTGCCAGGACCTGGGCAAGTGTGGCAGTAGGGGTGGCGAGGTTGAGTGGTGGCTTATGTTACTGTTTACTGCCAGGACCTGGGCCAGGGTGGCAGCAGGTAGGGGGAGGTGAGTGATGGCAGATGTCAGCGACCATTGCCAGTGCTTTGGCCTGGGGGCAGCAGGTGTGGGGAGGTGTAGCAGTGGCCAATTTGAGTGTCTATTGCCAAGACACGGGCCACGGCGGTAGCAGGTGAGTGTGGTGTGGTGGCTGATGTGAGAGTCTATTGCCACATTTGTGAGGGAAGCAGCTGGTGTAAGGTGGTGGCGACGTGGCAGATGTGAGCATCTATTGCTAGGGCCTGAACCGGGGTGGCGGCTTTTGTGGAGAGGTGGTGAGGTGGTGTGGTGGCAGATGTTACCGTCATTTGCCACGGTCTGGGCCAGGGTGGCAGTGTTCGCTAAGAGGTGGCACAGAGGTTGATTTGATCGTCTATTGCGAGAACCTGGACCAGGATGGCAGCAGGCTCGAAGAGGTCAAGCGGTGGCTGATGTGAGCATCTATTGTCAGGACCTGGGACATGGAGGGAGCAGGCACGAAGAGTTTGAGTGGATGCCAATTTGAGCATCTATTGCCAGGACATGGAGCATGGCGGCAGAAGTTGAGAGGAAGGGGAACGGAGGCTGATATAAGTGTTTACTGCCAAGACCTGGGCTAGGACGACAGCATGTGTGAGGAGGTGACACTGTGTCTGATGTGACTGTCTCTTGCCATTACCTGGGCCAGTGTGGCAGCAGTCACGATTATGTGGTGTGGAGGCTGATGTGGGCAACTATTGCTAGGACCTAGTCCACAGTGGCAGCAGGCACAAGAAGGTCGTATGTTGGCCAATGAGAGCATCTATTGCCTGGACCTATATGAGGGAAGCAGCAGGTGTGGGGTGGTGGCTTGGTGGCAAATGTGAGCGTCTATAGCCAGGATTTGGGCGAGGGTAGCAGAATGTGCAAGGAGGTGGAGCAGTGGTTGATGTGAGTGTCTATTGCCAGGACCTGTGTAATCGGATGACCGGAATGGGAGACGTGTTCAGGGTAGTAAGGCTTGGCTTTGTGGAAGAAGGTGGCTGTTTGTAGAATTCTTCTCTAGGCGCTACAGTCTGGAACCGAGCGACCTCGGGAATGAAAGTGTGTGATGTCCTTAGGTTAGTTAGGTTTATGTAGTTCTAAGTTCTAGGGGACTGATGAACCCATAGTGCTCAGAGCCATTTGAAACATTTTTTTAGCAATCTTTCTCTTTCTTGTTGATTCTCCCAATACATTTTCCGGTGGCTCAACCCCATCACACATGTTGTGGTGGAGCCTTACTGATGCACGCAGTCCGTGGAACGCGACACCGGGATCGGTCCACGGCTGCGCAGGCTGTTGGAGGTTAGCAGCACGAGGCCCGGCCCAGCTCGCCTCCTGCAGATGCTGCGGCTCGTGACAACGCCGGGAGTCGCCAGTGCAGCAGCAGGCAATGCCCACCGACAGCCGGTCTTCGGAGGCAGCGTCACTGACGATGACGACGTTACAGAGACCAGATGCCTATTCGATCGAACCGAATGCTGGCGCCCTTAAATAGCGCAAGCCGCTGTTGAATCTCCGGGTACGCAGTGTTGGCTAACACACCCACACCACACGCGGCCCGCGCCTGTGTAATTCTGCTAATGCTGCGTTCTGATGATTGCTGTGCACATACACACATACCGACGCTCGTTGCAAAACTATGTCACCTGCATAATGCACTGTCCAGCCTTCGTCCACCGTTTGCCGTGAATCTGGCGCATCACGCACTGAAACACTTTAAATCACAATTTCACACCGTATTTCCTAAAAATCACCCCCTGTCCTCTCCAACTGTTCCAGGGTGGCAGCAGGAGAAAGGAGGTGGCACGGAGGTCGATGATCTCGGTTAGGGTGGCAGCCTTCACTTGCAGGTGGACCAGTGACCAATGTCAGCATATATTGCCAGGACCTCGGCAGTGTGGCAGCAGTTGTGTGGAGGTTGCACGGGTACCTATGTCAGCATCTGTTACCAGGAATCGGGGCCAGGTAGGCAGCAAGCACGACGAGGTAGAGCGGTGGCTGATGTGAGCATCAACTGCCAGGATCTGAGCCAGGTTGGTAGCAGGCGCGAGGAGGTAGAGTACACGCCGATGTTAGCATCTATTGCCAGGGCTTAGGCCAGTGTGGTAGTAGGGGCGAAGTGGTGGATTGGTGGCCGATGTGTGTCTATCGTCAGTACCTGGGCTAGGGTGGCAGCAGGTGTGGGGAGGTTGTGTGATGACAGATGTGAGTGACCAATGCAAGGGCGTCAATCGCCAGCGCCTGGGACTGGGTGGCAGCAGGTGTTGGGATGTGCAGCAGTGGCCAAAAATCATTGTCTACTGCCAGAACATGGGCGCGGGTAGCAGAAGGTGCTAGGAGGTGGAGAGGTGGCTGATGTGAGTGTCTATTGCCAGGGCCCAGACCAGGTTGGTAGCAGGAGCAAGGAGGTGGCTCAGAGGCTTTTGTGAATTTCTGTTGCCACGACCTGGGCCAGGGTGGCAGGTAGTATGGGGAACTGGCATGGTAGCCGATGTTAGTGCCTACTTCAAGAAGTTGGGCCAGTATGGCAGCAGATGTGGGGAAGTGGAGCGGTGGCCAATGTAAGCGTCTACTGCCAGGCCTGGGCCAAGGTGGAAGCAGGTGCAAAGAGATTGTGTGGATGCCAATGTGAGTGTTTATCGACAGGTTCTGGGCCATGGTGGCTGCAGGCATGAAGAGGTGGTGCGGCAGCCGATGTGAGTGTCTGCGGCCAGGACCTGGATTAGGGTGGCAGCCGGCATGAGCAGGTGGGGCAGTGGGTAATGTGAGTGTCTATTGCAAGGACCATTTAGGGTGGCAGCAGTTGTGTGAAGGTGGCACATTCGCTGATTTCCAGGACTTGTGGCGACGTTGGCAGCAGGCACAACGAGGTGGAGCAGTTCCTGATGTGAGCAACTACGGCCAGGATGTGGGCCAGGGTGGCAGCAGGTCCGAGGAGGTCGAGTAAGGGCTGAGGTGAGTGTCTATTGCCAGGACATGAGCCAGTGTGGCTGCAGGGGCGACAAGGTGGAGCGGTGGCCGAAGTAGGTGTTTTTCTTGACAGGAACTGGGCCAGGTGGCAGCAGGTGTGAAGAGGTGTCATTGTCGCTGTAGTGAGCATTTATTGGCAGGACCTGGGCCAGAGTGGCACAGGTGTGAGGTGGTTGCGTGGTTGGCAATGTGTGTGTCCCTCGCCATGTCATTGACCAGTGTGGCAGCTAGAGCAAGGAGGTGGCACAGGGGCCAATATGAGGTTCTATTACCGAGACCTGGGCCTGGGTGGCAGCCAGTATGGGGAGGTGGTGTTTTAGCCAATGCAAGCGCCTATTCTGAGAACCTGGCCCACGGCAGCAGCAGTAGCGAGGTGGTGGAGCACTGGCCGAAGTGACTGTCTATTGAAGGGACCTGGGCCAGGATGGCATCAGATGTTAGGAGGCTACTGGTGAGAGTGTCTATCGCCATGACCAGGGTCAGGGTGGCAGCAGGCGGGTGGATGTCGCACGGTGGCTGATGTGAGCACCTACTAGCAGGAGCTGGTCCATGGTGGCAATAGGAGTGAGGAGATGTAGTGTAATTGATGTAAGTGTCTATTGCCAAGGCCTGGGTCAGGGTGGCAGCATCATCAAGGAGGTGGCACAGAGGCCGATGTGAGTTTCTTTTGCCATGACTTGGACCAGTGTGGCAATCAGTGTGTGGAAGTGGCACGGTAGAAAATTTGAGCGTCTATTTCTAGGACCTGGGCCAGGGTGGCAGCAGGTGTCGGGAGATGGAGCAATGGGCAATGTGAGCATTATTGCCAGGATCTGGGCCAGGTTAGCAGAATGCGCAAGGGGCAGGAGCAATGGCTGACGTGTCTACTGACGGGCTCAGGTGGGATTTTCTGGGAAATATATGATAATGGATAATAAATTATGAGGTAAGTAATATATGAACCTATAACTGCAGAAAGCATGTTTTAATACAATTTATTTTGTGTGTGAACAAATGTTGAAGTAAGAGGAAAGATCTACGGAATAAAGTTTTCGTTTGGACTGAAGTAACAAATGTTACACTGAAAACAAACCCCGTGTTTCCTTTTGTGTTATTCTGCTTTGTGTTTGTGTACCCTTGTGTATTTGTGTTTGTCCTAACGTTATGTGTTTAGCAAACAACATTCATGTTACAGAAATTTTCTATTTCTAAGCTACACACACTATGATGAGAAGTACTGTTATACTCAAATTTAATTTGCATTAATAATATGTGTTTTACTTCGTAAAGATGATTAGACACTATTCAAGAAAGATATTCTTATCTTTTATGTATTTACATTTGTCAATTACTGTACCACTGATGTGTATGTTTACTTCTAATCTTTTGTAAAGTCTATATCACTAAAAATGTTATGTGTATTATTGTTTTTAATGATGTTTTCTGTACCTTTGGAATTGTATTCTCATGTTATAAAATTGTAATTGACACTACTTCATTAAATTAAGTAACTTGTAAGCATTCATTTCATAGTACACATTTCTGTTGGTAATAGTATATGCACAATATGTGAGAAGTTGAGACTGTTAGTGTTTGCTCGTGCGTTAATAATTGAGCAAGGGACTGGTTAACAGCATTGCTGGTTCTATGGACAATTCCAAAAACATTGTGAGTGCGTAAGTAGTGGTTTAAGGACTTGCTATATTGTCCGTAAGACTCTTCGATGGTGATTGAGCACCTGCACAGCCGCAACAGATGGCTGCTGACCACCTCTACAATGACTGCAGTGGGTCTGGACCTTTGATGTCCCACCAATACCATACTCTGTACCAGGACTCCTGTGGGTCTGCTCTGTGATGACCTACCATCAATTATTCTTCAAAAATTCGAGTGACTGTGTTTTGGGTTTGTTCTGTTGTGGCTCGTTAGCTGTCTGCATGTCATGATTCAGCACTGTCTTTCAGTCGGAAGGACAACATTATATCTTCGAGACTGCATGGACATTAACTACTTACGTGTGCATTTTCTTTTACTGCTCAGACATTCAGAAAAAAAGAAGACTGTAATTACTATCGTTATGAATGATCTGGACTGTCTTTATGAGAAAAATTCTTGCTTTTGACCTACATTGCATCAAAAGTGTGTGCATTTGATATCTTTGTTATTGTAATTATGAAAAATTATATCAAACCACTATTGGTCACGGCTTAAAACAATTTGAAACATTTTTTGTGGGGAGCATGATGGCTATGTAGGTAGGCTGCTTAGGTTTTTATGTTGGTAACGCCAGATAGCGCTCTGCATGAAAATCACTGAAGGTGTTGTGTGCAGCCTGTGGCTGGTTTGTGTTGTTGGAATATTGACTATAGTAGTGTTGGGCAGCGGAATGTGAACAGTGCGTAGCGTTGCGCAGTTGGATGTGTGCCACCAGCAGTGGTGGATGTGAGGAGAGAGATGGCAGAATTTTAAGAGTGGACGATCTGGACATACGTCTGCCAGAAAGAGTAAATTTGGTATACTGGATATCACGAACTGACATATATATATTATGAATTTTGAACATTCTTAAAGGAAATACATTGATTGTTCTCTATCAAAATCGTTCAATTGCTGACTATGTCCATCAGTAGTTATAGTTAGTGCCTTCAGTAGCTAGAATGTTCTATTTAGCTGGCAGTAGTGGCGCTCGCTGTTTTGCGACAGTTCGAGTAACGAAGAGTTTTGTGAGGTAAATGATTCATGAAAGGTATAGGTTACTGTTAGTCAGGGCCATTCTTTTGTAGCGATTTTTGAAAGTCAGATTGCGTTGCGCTAAAAATATTGTAGGTCAGTTTAGTGTTGATCCGAATAAGTAAAGAGATTAATGACTCAGTACATTCAGTTTTGCCCAGCTGTTAGAAAATCAAATAATTTAGAGGATTATAAGCTCAGTAATCAATTAATTTTTCGAAGGATATGTTTCAAATTGTGTGGAGGTGGCACAGTGGCCGATGTGAGCGTCTATTGCCAGGACTCGGGACCAGGATGGCAGCAGGCACAAATAGATGGAGCGGTGGCTGATGTGATCGTCTACTGCCAGGACTCTGGGCCCTATTAGCAGCAGGCGTGAGGAGGTGTAGCGGTGGCTAATGTGACTGTCTATTGACATGACCTGTTCCAGCGTGGAAGCAGGTGTGGGGAGTTGGCATCGTGGCAGATTTGTGTGTCTAATGCCAGGACCTAGGCTGAGGTAGGATTCAAGCAGGAGCAAGGAGGTGGCATGGTGCTCGAAGCGAGTTCCTATTGCCACGGTGTGGGGATATGGTGTGGTGGCAGATGTGTTTGTCAATTGCCAGGGCCTGGGCCAGAGTTGTAGCAGGTGTGGGGAGGTGTAGTAGTGGCCAATGCGAACATCTACTGCCAGGACACGAGCCAGGGTAGAAGAAGGTGGTGGAGGAGCAATGGCTGATGTGAGTGTTTATTTCAGGTCCTTGGACAAGGTGCCAGCAGGCGCAAGGGGGTTGAAGGCTGCTGATGAAATTGTCTATATCGAGGTCCTGGACCAGGAGAGCAGTAGGTGTGAAGAGGTGATGCGGTGGCCGATGTAAGCACTTATTACCTTGATTTGGATTAGGGTGGAAGCCAGCACGATCAGGTGGAGCTTTGGCCAATGTCAGCATGTATTGTGAGGGTCTGTGCAGGATGACAGCAGTTGTGTGAAGATGGCATGGTGGCTGATGTGAGCGTCTACTGCCAGGATCTGGAACAAGGAGGGCAGCAGGCGTGAGGAGGTAAGGTGGAGGTTGATGTGAGGGTTTGTTGCCAGGACCTGGGCAAGTGTGGCAGTAGGGGTGGCGAGGTGGAGTGGTGGCTGATGTTACTATTTATTGCCAGGACCTGGGCCAGGGTGGCAGCAGGTATGGGGAGGTGAGTGATGGCAGATGTCAGCGACCATTGCCAGTGCCTTGGCCAGGGGGGCAGCAGGTGTGGGGAGGTGTAGCAGTGGCCAATGTGATCGTCTATTGCTAAGACCAGGGCCAGGTTGGCAGGAGGCGTGTCGAGGTGGCGTGGTGACCGATGTGAGCGTCTATTGCCAGGACCTGGGTTTGGCTGGCAGCCAGCATAAGCAGGTGGAGCAGTGACCAATGCGAGCGTTTCTTGCATGTACCTGGGCAGGGTGACCCAAGTTGTGTGGAGATGGCATGGTCGCCGATGTGAGCGTCTATTGCCAAGACTCAGGGCCTGTTCGGCAGTAGGAACAACGAGGTGGAGCACTGACTGATGTGAGCATGTATTGCCTCAGGGGAAGCCGGCGCATAGAGATCGGGTTTGGGCCAATTTGAGTGTCTATTGCAAGACATGGGCCACCGCGGTAGCAGGTGAGGGAGTGTAGTGTGGTGGCTGATGTGAGCGTCTATTGCCAGCCCCTTGGTGAGGGAAGCAGCAGGTGTAAGGTGGTGGCGACGTGTCAGATGTGAGCATCTATTGCTGGGGCCTGATCCAGGGTGACGGCTGTTGTGGAGCGGTGGTGAGGTGGTGTGGTGGCAGATGTTACCGTCATTTGCCACGGCCAGTGTGGCAGTATGCGCTAAGAGGTGGCACAGAGTTTGATTTGAACGTCTATTGCCAGAACCTGGACCAGGATGGCAGGACCTATTTGAGGGAAGCAGCAGGTGTGGGGTGGTGGCTTGGTTTCAAATGTGAGCGTCTATAGCCAGGATTTGGGCGAGGGTAGCAGAATGTGCAAGGAGGTGGAGCAGTGGTTGATGTGAGTGTCTATTGCCAGGACCTGTGTAATCGGATGACCGGAGCGGGAGACGTGTTCAGGGTTGTAATGATTGGCTTTGTGGAAGAAGATGGCTGATTGTAGAATTCTACTCTAGGCGCTACAGTCTGGAACCGCGCGACTTCGGGAATGACAGTGTGTGATGTCCTTAAGTTAGTTAGGTTTATGTAGTTCTAAGTTCTAGGGGACTGATGAACCCATAGTGCTCAGAGCCATTTGAAACATTTTTTTAGCAATCTTTCTCTTTCTTGTTGATTCTCCCAATACATTTTCTGGTGGCTCAGCCCCAAAACACGTGTTGTTGTGGAGCCTTGCTGATGCACGCAGTCTGTGGAATGCGACACCGGGATCGGTCCACGGCTGCGCAGGCTGTTGGAGGTTAGCAGCACGAGGCCTGGCCCAGCTCGCCTCCTGCAGATGCTGCGGCTCGTGACAACGCCAGGAGTCGCCAGTGCAGCAGCAGGCAATGCCCACCGCCAGCCGGTCTTCGGAGGCAGCGTCACTGACGATGACGACGTTACAGCGACCAGATACCTATTCGATTGAACCGAATGCCGACGCCCTTCAATAGTGCAAGCCGCTGTTGAATCCGCCTGTATGCAGCGGGGTGTCTGTTGGAAGGTTCTTGATGAGTTGGCTAACACACCCACACCACACGCGGCCCGCGCCTGTGTAATTCTGCTTATGCTGCGTTCTGATGATTGCTGTGCACGTACACACATACCGACGCTCGTTGCAAAACTATGTCACCTGCATAATGCACTGTCCAGCTTTCGTCCACCGTTTGCCGTCAAACTGGCGCATCGCGCACTGAAACACAGCAAATCACAATTTCGCTCCGTATTTCCTAGAAATCACACCCTGTCCTCTACAACTGTGCCAGGGTGGCAGCAGGAGCAAGGAGGTGGCAAGGAGGTCGATGATCTCGGACAGGGTGGCACCCTTCACTTGCAGGTGGCCCAGTGGCCAATGTCAGCATTTATTGCGAGGACCTCGGCACTGAAGCAGCAGTTGTGTGGGGAGGTTGCACGGGTACCTATGTGAGCATCTATTACCAGGAATCGGTGTCAGGTAGGCAGCAGGCACGACGAGGTAGAGCGGTGGCTGATGTGAGCATCAACTGCCAGGATCTGAGCCAGGTTGGTAGTAAGCGCGACGAGGTAGAGTGGACGCCGATGTTAGCATCTATTGCCAGTGCTTAGGCCAGTGTGGTAGTAGGGGCGAAGTGGTTGATTAGTGGCCGTTGTGTGTCTTTCGTCAGTACCTGGGCTAGGGTGGCAGCAGGTGTGGTGAGGTGGTGTGATGACAGATGTGAGTGACCAATGCAAGGGCGTCATTCGTCACGGCCTGGGCCAGGCTGGTTGCAGGTGTAGGGATGTGCAGCAGTGGCCAAAAATCATTGTCTATGTTAGGGCCTATTTCAAGGACTTGGGCCAGTGTGGCAGCAGATGTGGGGAAGTGGAGCGGTGGCCAATGTGAGCGTCTACTGCCGGCCTGGACCAAGGTGGCAGCAGGTGCAAATAGGTTGTGTGGTGGCCGATGTGAGTGCTTATCGGCAGGTTCTGGGTCAGGGCGGCTGCAGGCATGAAGAGGTGGTGCGGCAGCCGATGTGAGCATCTACTGCCAGGACCTGGGTTAGGGTGGCAGCCGGCATGAGCAGGTGGAGCAGTGGGCAATGGGAGTGTCTATTGCAAGGACGTTGTAGTGTGGCAGCAGTTGTGAGAAGGTTGCCAGTCGCTGATTTCCAGGACTTGTGGCGAGGTTGGCAGCAGGCACAACGAGGTGGAGCAGTTCATGATGTGAGCGACTACGGCCAGGATGTGGGCCAGGGTGGCAGCAGGTTCGAGGAGATAGAGTAAGGGCTGAGGTGTGTGTCTATTGCCAGGACATGGGCCAGTGTGGCAGCAGGGGCGACAAGGTGGAGCGGTGGCCGAAATAAGTGTTTTTCTTGACAGGAACTGGGCCAGGTTACAGCAGGTGTGAAGAGGTGTCATTGTGGCCGTAGTGAGCATTTATTGGCAGGACCTGGGCCAGGGTGGTACATGTGCGAGGAGGTAGCGTGGTTGGCAATGTTTGTGTCCCTCGCCATGTGCTTGACCAGTGTGGCAGCAAAAGCAAGGGCCAATGTGAGGTTCTATTACCGAGACCTGGGCCTGGGTGGCAGCCAGTATGGGGAGGTGGTGCATTAGCTCATGCAAGCGCCTATTCTGAGAACCTGGCCCAGGGCAGCAGCAGTAGCGAGGAGGTGGAGCGCTGGCCGAAGTGCGAAGTGACTGTCTATTGAAGGGACCTGGGCCAGGATGGCATCAGATGTAAGGAGGTTGCTGGTGAGAGTGTCTATCGCCATGACCAGCGACAGGGTGGCAGCAGGCGGTAGGATGTGGCACGGTGGCTGATGTGAGCATCTAATGGCAGGAGCTGGTCCATGGTGGCAAGAGGAGTGAGGAGATGTAGTGTAGCTGCCCGAGGCAGCAATAGATCCTATGAGACAAGACGGCTGGAGGACGATGTATTGAATCTCGACCAAACTTGAATGTGTCATGGTCGTTTGCAGGGTCGGAATGTTAAGATTCTATGTCAGTTTTGGGTCGGATTCGAAAATCTAGACTCACAGGAGAACGATCATAAGGTGCCCGAGGCAGCAATAGACCGTTGGAACCAAGTCGGCTGGAGGACGATGTATTGAATCTCGACCAAACTTGAATGAACCGTCGTCGTTAGCAGGGTCGGAAAGTTAGAATTAAATGTCAGCTTTGCATCTGATTCGAAAATCTAGACTCACAGGAGAACGACCATAAGGTGCCTGAGGCAGCGTCAAACCTTTGCAGACAAGTCGGCTGGAGGACGATTTATTCAATCTCGAACAAACTTGAATGTATCATCGTCGTTAGCAATTCTCGGAACTTTTGAATTCAAAGTCAGTTTTGCGTCGGATTCGAAAATGTAAACTCACAGGAGAACCACCATAAGGTGCCCGAGGCAGCAATAGACCCTATGAGACAAGTCGGCTGGAGGACGATGTATTGAATCTCGACAAACTTGAATCTACCATCGTCGTTAGCGGGGTCGGAACGTTGGAATTAAATGTCAGTTTTGGGTCCGATTTGATAATCGGGACTCACAGGAGAACGACCATAAGATGCCCGAGGCAGCCTTAAACCCTTGGAGGCAAGTCGGCTGGAGGACGATGTATTTAATCTCGACCAAACTTGTGTCTACCATCGTCGTTAGCAGCGTCGGAATGTTAGAATTAAATGTCAGTTTTGCGTCCGATTCGAAAATCTAGACTCACAGGAGAACGACTATAAGGTGCCCGAGGTAGCGTTAAACCCTTGGAGACAAGTCGGCTGGAGGACGATTTATTGAATCTCGACCAAACATGAGTGTACTATCGTCTTTAGCAGGGTCGGAACGTTATAATTCAATACTAGTTTTGCGTCGGATTCGAAAACCTAGACCCTCAGAAGAACGACCATAAGGTGCCCGAGGCAGCAATAGACCCCTGGAGACTAGTCGGCTGGATGACGATGTATTGAATTTCCACCAAACTTGAATGTACTATCGTCGTTAGCAGAGTCGGAACGTCCTAATTCAATGTCAGTTTTGCGTCGGATTCGAAAATCTAGACTAACAGGAGAACGACAATAAGATGCCCGAGGTAGCAATAGACCTTTGGAGACAAGTCGGGTGTAGGATGATTTATTGAATCTCGACCAAACATGAGTGTACCATCGCCTATAGCCTGGTCAGAACGCTATAATTGAATAACAGTTTTCGTCGGATTCGAAAACCTAGACTCACAGGAGCACGACCGTAAGGTGCCTGTGGCAGCAGTAGACCCTTTGTAGACAAGTCAGCTGCAGGACGATTTATTGAATCTCGACCAAACATGAGTGTACCATCGTTTTTAGCAGGGTCGGAACGTTGTAATTTAACGTCAGTTTTGCGTCGGATTCGAAAATCTAGACTCACAGGAGAACGACCATAAGGTGCCCTAGGCAGCAATACACCCTTGTAGACAAGTCGGCTGGAGGACGATGTATTGAATCTCGACCAAACTTGTGACTACCATCGTCGTTAGCAGCGTGGGAACGTTAGAATTAAATGTTAGTTTTGCGTCGGATTCGTAAATGTAGACTCAGGAGAACGACCACAAGGTGCCCAAGGCAGCAATAGACCTTTGGAGACAAGTCGGTTGGAGGGCGATGTATTGAATCTCGACAAAACTTGAATCTACCATCGTCGTTAGCTGGGTCGGAACGTTGGAATTAAATGTCAATTTTGCGTCGGATTCGAAAATCTAGACTGTCAGGAGAATGACCGTTGGGTGCCCGAGGCAGCAGTAGACCCTTGAAGACAAGTCGGCAGCAGGACGATTTATTGAATCTCGAGCAAACATTAGTGTACCATCGTTTTTAGCAGGGTCGGAACGATATAATTGGATGTCAGTTTTGCGTCGGATTCTAAAATCTAGACTCACAGGAGAACGACCATAAGGTTGCCGATGCAGCAATAGACCCTTGTAGACAAGTCGGCTGTAGGACGATGTATTGCATCTCGACGCTATTTGTGTGTACCGTCGTCGTTAGCAGGGTCGGAACGTTAGAATTAAATGTGAGTTATGCGTCCGATTCGAAAATCTAGACCCTCAGGAGAACGACCATAAGGTGCCCGAAGCAGCAATAGACCCCTGGAGATTAGTCGGCTGGAGGACGGTATATTGAATTTCCACAAAACTTGAATGTACAATCGTCGTTAGCAGGGTCGGAACGGCCTAATTCAATGTCAGTTTTGCGTCGGATTCGAAAATCTAGACTGAGAGGAGAACAACCATAAGGTCCCCGAGGCAGCAATAGACCCCAGGAGACAAGTCGGCTGGAGGACAATGTATTGAATCTCGCTCAAACTTGAATGTTCTATGGTCGATAGCAGGATCGGAACGTTGGAATTCAACTTGAATGTACCATCGTCGTTAGCAGGGTCGGAAAGTTGGAACTAAATGTCAGTTTTGCGTCCGATTCGATAATCTAGAGTCACAGGCGAACGACAATATGGTGCCGGAGACTGCCTTAAACCCTTGGATACAAGTCGGCTGGAGGACGATATATTGAATCTCGACCAAACTTGAATGTACCATCGTCGTTAGCAGGATCGGAACGTTAGAATTAAATGTCAGTTTTGCGTCCTACTCGAAAATCTAGACCCACAGGTGGACGAACATAAGGTGCCCGAGGGAGCAATAGACCCCTGGAGACTTGGCGGCTGGAGGTCGATGTATTGAATTTCCACCAATCTTGAATATACTATCGTCGTAAGCAGGGTCGGAACGTCCTAATTCAATGTCAGTTTTGCGTCGGATTCAAAAACCTAGACTAACAGGAGAACGACCATAAAGTGCCTGAGGCAGCAGTAGACCCTATGAGAAAAGTCGGCTGGAAGACGATGTATTGACTCTCGATTAAACTTGAATTTACCATCGTCGTTAGCAGGGTCGGAACGTTAGAATTAAATGTCGGTTTTCCGTCCGATTCGAAAATGTAGACTCACTGGAGAACGAACATAAGGTGCCCAAGCCAGCCTTAAACCCTTGGAGGCAACTCGGATGGAGGACGATGAATTGAATCTCGACCACACTTGAATGTACCATCGTCGTTAGCAGGGTCGGAACGTTAGAATTAAATGTCGGTTTTCCGTCCGATTCGAAAGAGTAGACTCACAGGAGAACGACAATAAGTTGACCGAGGCAGCGTCAAACCCTTGAAGACAAGTCGGCTGGAGGACGATTTATTCAATCTCGACCAAACATGAGTATACTGTCGTCTTTAGCAGGGTCGGAACGTTATAATTAAATAACAGTTTTGCGTCGGACTCGAAAACATAGACCGACAGGAGAACGACCATAAGGTGCCGGAGCCAGCAAAAGACCCTTGGAAACAAGTCGCCTGGAGGACGTTTTATTGAATCTCGAACAAACTTGAATGTATCATCGTCGTTAGCATTTCTCGGAACTTTTGAATTCAAAGTAAGTTTTCCGTCGGATTCGAAAATGTAAATTCACAGGAGAACCACCATAAGGTGCCCGAGGCAGCAATAGACCCTATGAGACAAGTCGGCTGGAGAACGATAAATTGAATCTCGACCAAACATGAGTGTACTACCGTCTTTAGCAGGGTCGGAACGTTATAATTTAATACTAGTTTTGCGTCGGATTCGAAAACCTAGACCCTCAGGAGAACGACCATAAGGTGCCCGAGGCAGCATTAGACCTTTGGAGACAAATCGGCTGGAGGACAATGTATTGAATCTCGACGCAATTTGTGTGTACCATCGTCGTTAGCATGGTCGGAATGTTAGAATTAAATGTCGGTTTTGCGTCCGATTCGAAAATGTAGACTCACAGGAGAACGACCATTAGGTGCCCGAGGCTGCGTCAAACCCTTGCAGACAAGTCCGCTGGAGGACGATTTACTGAATCTCGACCAAACATGAGTGTACTATCGTCTTTAGCAGGGTCGGAACGTTATAATTAAATAACAGTTTTGCGTCGGATTCGAAAACCTAGACCCACAGGAGAACGACCATGAGGTGCCCGAGCCATCAAAAGACCCTTGGAGACAAGTCGGCTGGAGGACGTTTTATTGAATCTCGAACAAACTTGAATGTATCATCGTCGTTAGCATTTCTCAGAACTTTTGAATTCAAAGTCAGTTTTGCGTCGGATTCGAAAATGTAAACTCACAGGAGAACGACCATAAGGTGCCCGAGTCAGCAATAGACCCTATGAGACAAGTCGGCTGGAGGACGATGTATTGAATCTCCATTAAACTTGAATTTACCATCGTCGTTAGCAGAGTTTGAACGTTAGAATTAAATGTCAGTTTTGCGTCCGATTCGAAAATATAGACTCACAGGAGAACGACAATATGATGCCCGAGACTGCCTTAAACCCTTGGATACAAGCCGGCTGGCGGACGATGTATTGAATCTCGACCAATCTTGAATGTACCATCGTCGTTAGCAGGACCGGAACGTTAGAATTAACTGTCAGTTATGCGTCCTATTCGAAAATCTAGACCCACAGGAGAACGACCATAAGGTGCCCGAGGCAGCATTAGACCTTTGGAGACAAGTCGGCTGGAGGACGATATATTGAATCTCGTCGCAATTTGTGTGTACCATCGTCGTTAGCAAGACCGGAACGTTAGAATAAACTGTCAGTTTTGCGTCCTATTCGAAAATCTATACTAACAGGAGAACGACCATAAAGTGCCCGAGGCAGCAATAGACCCTATGAGAGATGTCGGCTGGAGGACGATGTATTGAATCTCGACCAAAGTTGAATCTATCATCGTCGTTAGCACTGTCGGAACTTTTGAATTCAGAGTCAGTTTTGCGTCAGATTCGAAAATCTAGACTCACAGGAGAACGACCGTAAGTCCCCCGAGGCAGCAATAGACCTCTGGAGATATGTCGGCTGGAGGACAATGTATTGAATCTCGATCAAACTTGAATGTACTATGGTCGTTCGGAGGGTCGGAACGTTAAAATTATATGTCAGTTTTGCGTCGGATTCGAAAATCTAGACTAGCAGGAGAACGACCATAAGATGCCCGGGGCAGAAATAAACCCTTGGAGACAAGTCGGCTGGAGGACGATGTATTGAATCTCGACCAAAATAGAATGTACCATCGTCGTAAGATGGGTCCGAACGTTAGAATTTAATGTCAGTTTTGCGTCGGAATCGAAAATCTAGACTCTCAGGAGAACGACCTTAAGGTGCCCGAGGCACACGTAGACCCTTGAAGACAAGTCAGATGAAGACGACTTATTGCATCTCGACCAAACATGTGTGTACCATCGTCCTTAGCAGGGTTGGACCGTTATAATTGAATGTCAGTTTTGAATCCGATTCGAAAATCTAGACTCACAGGACAACGACCATAAGGTGCCCAAGGCAGCCTTAAACCCTTGGAGGCAAGTCGGCTGGAGGACGATGTATTGAATCTCGACCAAACTTGAATGTATCATCGGCGTTAGCAGGGTCGGAACGTAAGAATTAAATGTCGGTTTTGCGTCGGATTCGAAAATCTAGACTAACAGGAGAACGACAGTAAGGTGCCCGAGGTAGCAATAGACCTTTGGAGACAAGTCGGGTGTAGGATGATTTATTGAATCTCGACCAAACATGAGTGTACCATCGCCTATAGCCTTTTCGGAACGTTATAATTGAATAACAGTTTTCGTCGGATTCGAAAACCTAGACTCATAGGAGAACGACCGTAAGGTGCCTGAGGCAGCAGTAGACCCTTTGTAGACAAGTCAGCTGCAGGACAATTTATTGAATCTCGGCCAAACATGAGTGTACCATCGTTTTTAGCAGGGTCGGAACGTTATAATTAAATAACAGTTTTGCGTCGGATTCGAAAATGTAGACCCAGGAGAACGACCATAAGGTGCCCGAGGCACCAATGAACCTTTGGAGACAAGTCGGCTGGAGGACGATGTATTGAATCTCGACAAAACTTGTATCTACCATCGTCGTTAGCAGGGTCGGATCGTTGGAATTAAATGTCAGTTTTGTGTCCGATTCGATATTCGGGACTCACAGGAGAACGACCATAAGATGCCCGAGGCAGCCTTAAACCCTTTTAGGCAAGTCGGCTGGAGGACGATGTATCGAATCTCGAGCAAAATTGAATCTACCATCGTCGTAAGCAGGGTCCGAACGTTAGAATTAAATGTCAATTTTGTGTCGGATTCGAAAATCTAGACTCTCAGGAGAACGACCGTTGGGTGCCCGAGGCAGCAGTAGACCCTTGAAGACAAGTGGGCTGCAGGACGATTTATAGAATCTCGACCAAACATGAGTGTACCATAGTTTTCAGCAGGGTCGGAACGATATAATTGAATGTCAGTTTTGCGTCGGATTCCAAAATCTAGACTCACAGGAGAACGACCAGAAGGTGCCCGAGGCAGCAATAGACCCTTGGAGACAAGTCGGCTGGAGGACGATGTATTGAATCTCGACGCAATTTGTGTGTACCTTCGTCGTTAGCATGGTAGGAATGTTAGATTTAAATCTCGGCTTTGCGTCCGATTCGAAAACCTAGACCCACAGGAGAACGACCATAAGGTGCTCGAGGCAGCAATAGACCCTTGGAGACAAGTCGGCTGGAAGACGATGTATTGAATCTCGACGCAATTTGTGTGTACCATCGTCGTTAGCATCGTCGGAATGTTAGAATTAAATGTCGGTTTTGCGTCCGATTCGAAAATGTAGACTCACAGGAGAACGTCCATAAGGTGCCCGAGGCAGCGTCTAACCCTTGCAGACAAGTCGGCTGGAGGACGATTTACTGAATCTCGACCAAACATGAGTGTACTATCGTCTTTAGCAGGGTCGGAACGTTATAATTAAATAACAGTTTTGCGTCGGATTCGAAAACCTAGACCCACAGGAGAACGACCATGAGGTGCCCGAGCAGGCAAAATACCCTTGGAGACAAGTCGGCTGGAGGACGTTTTATTGCATCTCGAACAAACTTGAATGTATCATCGTCGTTAGCATTTCTCGGAACTTTTGAATTCAAAGTCAGTTTTGCGTCGGATTCGAAAATGTAAACTCACAGGAGAACGACCATAAGGTGCCCGAGGCAGCAATAGACCCTATGAGACAAGTCGGCTGGAGGACGATGTATTGAATCTCCATTAAACTTGAATTTACCATCCTCGTTAGCAGGGTTTGAACGTTAGAATTAAAGGTCAGTTTTGCGTCCCATTCGATAATCTAGACTCACAGGAGAACGACAATATGGTGCCCGAGACTGCCTTAAACCCTTGGATACAAGTCGGCTGGAAGACGATGTATTGAATCTCGACCAATCTTGAATGTACCATCGTCGTTAGCAGCATCGGACCGTAGAATTAAATGTCAGTTTTGCGTCCAATTCGAAAATCTAGACCCACAGGAGAACGACCATAAGGTGCCCGAAGCAGCAATAGACCCCTGTAGACATGTCGTCTGGAGGACGATGTATTGAATTTCCACCAAACTTGAATATACTATCGTCGTAAGCAGGGTCGGAACGTCCTAATTCAATGTCAGGTTTGCGTCGGATTCGAAAATATAAACTCACAGGAGAACGACCATAAGGTGCCCGAGGCAGCAATAGACCCTATGAGACAAGTCGGCTGGAGGACGATGTATTGAATCTCGACAAAACTTGAATCTACCATCGTCGTTAGCAGGGTCGGAACGTTGGAATTCAATGTCAGTTTTGTGTCCGATTCGATAATCGGGACTCACAGGAGAACGACCATAAGATGCCCGAGGCAGCCCTAAACCCTTTTAGGCAAGTCGGCTGGAGGACGATGTATCGAATCTCGAGCAAAATTGAATCTACCATCGTCGTAAGCAGGGTCCGAACGTTACAATTAAATGTCAATTTTGCGTCGGATTCGAAAATCTAGACTCTCAGGAGAACGACCGTTGGATGCCCGAGGCAGCAGTAGACCCTTGAAGACAAGTGGGCTGCAGGACGATTTATAGAATCTCGACCAAACATGAGTGTACCATAGTTTTCAGCAGGGTCGGATCGATATAATTGAATGTCAGTTTTGCGTCGGATTCCAAAATCTAGACTCACAGGAAAACGACCATAAGGTGCCCGAGGCAGCGTCAAACCGTTGGTGACATATCGGGTGGAGGACGATTTATTGAATCTCGACCAAACATGAGTGTACTATCGTCTTTAGCAGGGTCGGAACGTTATAATTAAATACTAGTTTAGCGTCGGATTCGAAAACCTAGACCCACAGGAGAACGACCAAAAGGTGTCCGAGCCAGCAAAAGACCCTTGAATACAAATCGGCTGGAGGACGTTTTATTGAATCTCGAACAAACTTGAATGTATCATCGTCGTTAGCATTTCTCGGAACTTTTGAATTCAAAGTCAGTTTTGCGTCGTATTCGAAAATGTAAACTCACAGGAGAACGACAATAAGGTGCCCGAGGTAGCAATAGACCTTTGGCGACAAGTCGGGTGTAGGACGATTTATTGAATCTCGACCAAACATGAGTGTACCATCGCCTATAGCCTGGTCGGAACGTTATAATTGAATAGCAGTTTTCGTCGGATTCGAAAATCTAGACTCACAGGAGAGCGACCATAAGGTGCTCGAGGCAGCAATAGACCCTTGTAGACAAGTCGGCTGGAGGACGATGTATTGAATCTCGACGCAATTTGTATGTACCATCGTCGTTAGCATGGTCGGAATGTTAGAATTAAATGTCGGTTTTGCGTCCGATTTGAAAATGTAGACTCACAGGAGAACGACCATAAGGTGCCCGAGGCAGCGTCAAACCCTTGCAGACAAGTCGGCTGGAGGACGATTTACTAAATCTCGACCAAACATGAATGTATCATCGTCGTTAGCATTTCTCGGAACTTTTGAATTCAAAGTCAGTTTTGCGTCGGATTCGAAAATGTAAACTCACAGGAGAACGACCATAAGGTGCCCGAGGCAGCAATAGACCCTATGAGACAAGTCGGCTGGAGGACGATGTATTGAATCTCCATTAAACTTGAATCTACCATCGTCGTTAGCAGGGTTTGAACGTTAGTATTAAATGTCAGTTTTGCGTCCGATTCGAAAATCTAGGCTCACAGGAGAACGACAGTATGGTGCCCGAGACTGCCTTAAACCCTTGGATACAAGTCGGCTGGAGGACGATGTATTGAATCTCGACCAATCTTGAATGTACCATCGTCGTTAGCAGCATCGGAACGTTAGAATTAAATGTCAGTTTTGCGACCTATTCGAAAATCTAGACCCACAGGAGAACGACCATAAGGTGCCCGAGGCAGCAATAGACCCCTGGAGACGAGTCGGTTGGAGGACGATGTATTGAATTTCCACCAAACTTGAATATACTATCGTCGTAAGCAGGGTCGGAACGTCCTAAATCAATGTCAGTTTTGCGTCGGATTCTAAAATCTAGACGAACAGGAGAACGACCATAAAGTGCCTGAGGCCGCAATAGACCCTATGAGAGAAGTCGGCTGGAGGACGATGTATTGAATCTCGACCAAAGTTGAATGTATCATCGTCGTTAGCATTTCTCGGAACTTTTGAATTCAAAGTCAGTTTTGCGTCGGATTCGAAAATGTAAACTAACAGGAGAACGACTATAAGGTGCCCGAGGCAGCAATAGACCCTATGAGACAAGTCGGCTGGAGGACGATGTATTGAATCTTGATTAAACTTGAATGTACTATCGTCGTTAGCAGGGTCGGAACGTAAGAATTAAATGTCGGTTTTGCGTCGGATTCGAAAATCTAGACTAACAGGAGAACGACAGTAATGTGCCCGAGGTAGCAATAGACCTTTGGAGACAAGTCGGGTGTAGGATGATTTATTGAATCTCGACCAAACATGAGTGTACCATCGCCTATAGCCTGGTCGGAACGTTATAATTGAATAACAGTTTTCGTCGGATTCGAAAACCTAGACTCACAGGAGAACGACCGTAAGGCTGGCTCTGAGCACTATGGGACTTAACTTCTGTGGGCATCAGTCCCCTAGAACTTAGAACTACTTAAACCTAACTAACCTAAGGACATCACACACATCCATGCCCGAAGCAGGATTCGAACCTGCGACCGTAGCGGTCACGCGGTTCCAGACTGAAGCGCCTTTAACCGCACGGCCACACCGGCCGGCAACGACCGTAAGGTGCCTGAGGCAGCAGTAGACCCTTTGTAGACAAGTCAGCTGCAGGACGATTTATTGAATCTCGTCCAAACATGAGTTTACCATCGTTTTTAGCAGAGTCGGAACGTTATAATTAAATAACAGTTTTGCGTCGGATTCGAAAATGTAGACCCAGGACAACGACCATAAGGGCCCGAGGCACCAATGGACCTTTGGAGACAAGTCGGCTGGAGGACGTGGTATTGAATCTCGACAAAACTTGAATCTACCATCGTCGTTGGCAGGGTCGGAACGTTGGAATTAAATGTCAGTTTTGCGTTCGACTCGATAATCGGGACTCACAGGAGAACGACCATAAGATGCCCGAGGCAGCGTCAAACCCTTGCAGACAAGTCGGCAGGAGGACGATTTACTGAATCTCGACCAAACATGAGTGTACTATCGTCTTTAGCAGGGCCGGAACGTTATAATTAAATACTAGTTTTGCGTAGGATTCGAAAACCTAGACCCACAGGAGAACGACCATAAGGTGTCCGAGCCAGCAAAAGACCCTTGGAGACAAGTAGGCTGGAGGACGTTTTATTGAATCTCGAACAAACTTGAATGTATCATCGTCGTTGGCATTTCTTGGACTTTTGAATTCAAAGTCACTTTTGCGTCGGATTCGAAAATGTAAACTCACTGGAGAACGACAATAAGGTGCCCGAGGTAGCAATAGACCTTTGAAGAAAAGTCGGGTGTAGGACGATTTATTGAATCTCGACCAAACATGAGTGTACCATCGCCTATAGCCTGGTCGGAACGCTATAATTGAATAACAGTTTTCGTCGGATTCGAAAACCTAGACTCACAGGAGAACGACCGTAAGGTGCCTGAGGCAGCAGTAGTCCCTTTGTAGACAAGTCAGCTGCAGGACGATTTATTGAATCTCGACCAAACATGAGTGTACCATCGTTTTTAGCAGGGTCGGAACGTTATAATTGAACGTCAGTTTTGCGTCGGATTCGAAAATCTAGACTCACAGGAGAACGACCATAAGGTGCTCGAGGCAGCAATAGACCCTAGTAGAGAAGTCGACTACAGGACGATGTATTGAATCTCGACGCAATTTGTGTGTACCATCGCCGTTAGCATGGTCGGAATGTTAGAATTAAATGTCGGTTTTGCGTCCGATTCGAAAATCTAGACTCACAGGGGAACGACCATAAGGTGCCCGAGGCAGCGTCAAACCCTTGCAGACAAGGCGGCTGGAGGACGATTTACTGAATCTCGACCAAACATGAGTGTACTATCGTCTTTAGCAGGGCCGGAACGTTATAATTAAATACTAGTTTTGCGTCGGATTCGAAAACCTAGACCCACAGGAGAACGACCATAAGGTGTCCGAGCCAGCAAAAGACCCTTGGAGACAAGTAGGCTGGAGGACGTTTTATTGAATCTCGAACAAACTTGAATGTATCATCGTCGTTAGCATTTCTTGGACTTTTGAATTTAAAGTCACTTTTGCGTCGGATTCGAAAATGTAAACTCACAGGAGAACGACAATAAGGTGCCCGAGGTAGCAATAGACCTTTGGAGAAAAGTCGGGTGTAGGACGATTTATTGAATCTCGACCAAACTTGAATGTATCATCGTCGTTAGCATTTCTCGGAACTTTTGAATTCAAAGTCAGTTTTGCGTCGGATTCGAAAATGTAAACTCACAGGAGAACGACCATAAGGTGCCCGAGGCAGCAATAGACCCTATGAGACAAGTCGGCTGGAGGACGATGTATTGAATCTCCATTAAACTTGAATCTACCATCGTCGTTAGCAGGGTTTGAACGTTAGTATTAAATGTCAGTTTTGCGTCCGATTCGAAAATCTAGGCTCACAGGAGAACGACAGTATGGTGCCCGAGACTGCCTTAAACCCTTGGATACAAGTCGGCTGGAGGACGATGTATTGAATCTCGACCAATCTTGAATGTACCATCGTCGTTAGCAGCATCGGAACGTTAGAATTAAATGTCAGTTTTGCGACCTATTCGAAAATCTAGACCCACAGGAGAACGACCATAAGGTGCCCGAGGCAGCAATAGACCCCTGGAGACGAGTCGGCTGGAGGACGATGTATTGAATTTCCACCAAACTTGAATATACTATCGTCGTAAGCAGGGTCGGAACGTCCTAAATCAATGTCAGTTTTGCGTCGGATTCTAAAATCTAGACGAACAGGAGAACGACCATAAAGTGCCTGAGGCCGCAATAGACCCTATGAGAGAAGTCGGCTGGAGGACGATGTATTGAATCTCGACCAAAGTTGAATGTATCATCGTCGTTAGCATTTCTCGGAACTTTTGAATTCAAAGTCAGTTTTGCGTCGGATTCGAAAATGTAAACTAACAGGAGAACGACTATAAGGTGCCCGAGGCAGCAATAGACCCTATGAGACAAGTCGGCTGGAGGACGATGTATTGAATCTTGATTAAACTTGAATGTACTATCGTCGTTAGCAGGGTCGGAACGTAAGAATTAAATGTCGGTTTTGCGTCGGATTCGAAAATCTAGACTAACAGGAGAACGACAGTAATGTGCCCGAGGTAGCAATAGACCTTTGGAGACAAGTCGGGTGTAGGATGATTTATTGAATCTCGACCAAACATGAGTGTACCATCGCCTATAGCCTGGTCGGAACGTTATAATTGAATAACAGTTTTCGTCGGATTCGAAAACCTAGACTCACAGGAGAACGACCGTAAGGCTGGCTCTGAGCACTATGGGACTTAACTTCTGTGGGCATCAGTCCCCTAGAACTTAGAACTACTTAAACCTAACTAACCTAAGGACATCACACACATCCATGCCCGAAGCAGGATTCGAACCTGCGACCGTAGCGGTCACGCGGTTCCAGACTGAAGCGCCATTAACCGCACGGCCACACCGGCCGGCAACGACCGTAAGGTGCCTGAGGCAGCAGTAGACCCTTTGTAGACAAGTCAGCTGCAGGACGATTTATTGAATCTCGTCCAAACATGAGTTTACCATCGTTTTTAGCAGGGTCGGAACGTTGTAATTAAATAACAGTTTTGCGTCGGATTCGAAAATGTAGACCCAGGACAACGACCATAAGGGCCCGAGGCACCAATGGACCTTTGGAGACAAGTCGGCTGGAGGACGTGGTATTGAATCTCGACAAAACTTGAATCTACCATCGTCGTTGGCAGGGTCGGAACGTTGGAATTAAATGTCAGTTTTGCGTTCGACTCGATAATCGGGACTCACAGGAGAACGACCATAAGATGCCCGAGGCAGCGTCAAACCCTTGCAGACAAGTCGGCAGGAGGACGATTTACTGAATCTCGACCAAACATGAGTGTACTATCGTCTTTAGCAGGGCCGGAACGTTATAATTAAATACTAGTTTTGCGTAGGATTCGAAAACCTAGACCCACAGGAGAACGACCATAAGGTGTCCGAGCCAGCAAAAGACCCTTGGAGACAAGTAGGCTGGAGGACGTTTTATTGAATCTCGAACAAACTTGAATGTATCATCGTCGTTAGCATTTCTTGGACTTTTGAATTCAAAGTCACTTTTGCGTCGGATTCGAAAATGTAAACTCACTGGAGAACGACAATAAGGTGCCCGAGGTAGCAATAGACCTTTGAAGAAAAGTCGGGTGTAGGACGATTTATTGAATCTCGACCAAACATGAGTGTACCATCGCCTATAGCCTGGTCGGAACGCTATAATTGAATAACAGTTTTCGTCGGATTCGAAAACCTAGACTCACAGGAGAACGACCGTAAGGTGCCTGAGGCAGCAGTAGTCCCTTTGTAGACAAGTCAGCTGCAGGACGATTTATTGAATCTCGACCAAACATGAGTGTACCATCGTTTTTAGCAGGGTCGGAACGTTATAATTGAACGTAAGTTTTGCGTCGGATTCGAAAATCTAGACTCACAGGAGAACGACCATAAGGTGCTCGAGGCAGCAATAGACCCTAGTAGAGAAGTCGACTACAGGACGATGTATTGAATCTCGACGCAATTTGTGTGTACCATCGCCGTTAGCATGGTCGGAATGTTAGAATTAAATGTCGGTTTTGCGTCCGATTCGAAAATCTAGACTCACAGGGGAACGACCATAAGGTGCCCGAGGCAGCGTCAAACCCTTGCAGACAAGTCGGCTGGAGGACGATTTACTGAATCTCGACCAAACATGAGTGTACTATCGTCTTTAGCAGGGCCGGAACGTTATAATTAAATACTAGTTTTGCGTCGGATTCGAAAACCTAGACCCACAGGAGAACGACCATAAGGTGTCCGAGCCAGCAAAAGACCCTTGGAGACAAGTAGGCTGGAGGACGTTTTATTGAATCTCGAACAAACTTGAATGTATCATCGTCGTTAGCATTTCTTGGACTTTTGAATTTAAAGTCACTTTTGCGTCGGATTCGAAAATGTAAACTCACAGGAGAACGACAATAAGGTGCCCGAGGTAGCAATAGACCTTTGGAGAAAAGTCGGGTGTAGGACGATTTATTGAATCTCGACCAAACTTGAATGTATCATCGTCGTTAGCATTTCTCGGAACTTTTGAATTCAAAGTCAGTTTTGCGTCGGATTCGAAAATGTAAACTCACAGGAGAACGACCATAAGGTGCCCGAGGCAGCAATAGACCCTATGAGACAAGTCGGCTGGAGGACGATGTATTGAATCTCCATTAAACTTGAATCTACCATCGTCGTTAGCAGGGTTTGAACGTTAGTATTAAATGTCAGTTTTGCGTCCGATTCGAAAATCTAGGCTCACAGGAGAACGACAGTATGGTGCCCGAGACTGCCTTAAACCCTTGGATACAAGTCGGCTGGAGGACGATGTATTGAATCTCGACCAATCTTGAATGTACCATCGTCGTTAGCAGCATCGGAACGTTAGAATTAAATGTCAGTTTTGCGACCTATTCGAAAATCTAGACCCACAGGAGAACGACCATAAGGTGCCCGAGGCAGCAATAGACCCTATGAGACAAGTCGGCTGGAGGACGATGTATTGAATTTCCACCAAACTTGAATATACTATCGTCGTAAGCAGGGTCGGAACGTCCTAAATCAATGTCAGTTTTGCGTCGGATTCTAAAATCTAGACGAACAGGAGAACGACCATAAAGTGCCTGAGGCCGCAATAGACCCTATGAGAGAAGTCGGCTGGAGGACGATGTATTGAATCTCGACCAAAGTTGAATGTATCATCGTCGTTAGCATTTCTCGGAACTTTTGAATTCAAAGTCAGTTTTGCGTCGGATTCGAAAATGTAAACTAACAGGAGAACGACTATAAGGTGCCCGAGGCAGCAATAGACCCTATGAGACAAGTCGGCTGGAGGACGATGTATTGAATCTTGATTAAACTTGAATGTACTATCGTCGTTAGCAGGGTCGGAACGTAAGAATTAAATGTCGGTTTTGCGTCGGATTCGAAAATCTAGACTAACAGGAGAACGACAGTAATGTGCCCGAGGTAGCAATAGACCTTTGGAGACAAGTCGGGTGTAGGATGATTTATTGAATCTCGACCAAACATGAGTGTACCATCGCCTATAGCCTGGTCGGAACGTTATAATTGAATAACAGTTTTCGTCGGATTCGAAAACCTAGACTCACAGGAGAACGACCGTAAGGCTGGCTCTGAGCACTATGGGACTTAACTTCTGTGGGCATCAGTCCCCTAGAACTTAGAACTACTTAAACCTAACTAACCTAAGGACATCACACACATCCATGCCCGAAGCAGGATTCGAACCTGCGACCGTAGCGGTCACGCGGTTCCAGACTGAAGCGCCTTTAACCGCACGGCCACACCGGCCGGCAACGACCGTAAGGTGCCTGAGGCAGCAGTAGACCCTTTGTAGACAAGTCAGCTGCAGGACGATTTATTGAATCTCGTCCAGACATGAGTTTACCATCGTTTTTAGCAGGGTCGGAACGTTGTAATTAAATAACAGTTTTGCGTCGGATTCGAAAATGTAGACCCAGGACAACGACCATAAGCTCCCGAGGCACCAATGGACCTTTGGAGACAAGTCGGCTGGAGGACGTGGTATTGAATCTCGACAAAACTTGAATCTACCATCGTCGTTGGCAGGGTCGGAACGTTGGAATTAAATGTCAGTTTTGCGTTCGACTCGATAATCGGGACTCACAGGAGAACGACCATAAGATGCCCGAGGCAGCGTCAAACCCTTGCAGACAAGTCGGCAGGAGGACGATTTACTGAATCTCGACCAAACATGAGTGTACTATCGTCTTTAGCAGGGCCGGAACGTTATAATTAAATACTAGTTTTGCGTAGGATTCGAAAACCTAGACCCACAGGAGAACGACCATAAGGTGTCCGAGCCAGCAAAAGACCCTTGGAGACAAGTAGGCTGGAGGACGTTTTATTGAATCTCGAACAAACTTGAATGTATCATCGTCGTTAGCATTTCTTGGACTTTTGAATTCAAAGTCACTTTTGCGTCGGATTCGAAAATGTAAACTCACTGGAGAACGACAATAAGGTGCCCGAGGTAGCAATAGACCTTTGAAGAAAAGTCGGGTGTAGGACGATTTATTGAATCTCGACCAAACATGAGTGTACCATCGCCTATAGCCTGGTCGGAACGCTATAATTGAATAACAGTTTTCGTCGGATTCGAAAACCTAGACTCACAGGAGAACGACCGTAAGGTGCCTGAGGCAGCAGTAGTCCCTTTGTAGACAAGTCAGCTGCAGGACGATTTATTGAATCTCGACCAAACATGAGTGTACCATCGTTTTTAGCAGGGTCGGAACGTTATAATTGAACGTCAGTTTTGCGTCGGATTCGAAAATCTAGACTCACAGGAGAACGACCATAAGGTGCTCGAGGCAGCAATAGACCCTAGTAGAGAAGTCGACTACAGGGCGATGTATTGAATCTCGACGCAATTTGTGTGTACCATCGCCGTTAGCATGGTCGGAATGTTAGAATTAAATGTCGGTTTTGCGTCCGATTCGAAAATCTAGACTCACAGGGGAACGACCATAAGGTGCCCGAGGCAGCGTCAAACCCTTGCAGACAAGTCGGCTGGAGGACGATTTACTGAATCTCGACCAAACATGAGTGTACTATCGTCTTTAGCAGGGCCGGAACGTTATAATTAAATACTAGTTTTGCGTCGGATTCGAAAACCTAGACCCACAGGAGAACGACCATAAGGTGTCCGAGCCAGCAAAAGACCCTTGGAGACAAGTAGGCTGGAGGACGTTTTATTGAATCTCGAATAAACTTGAATGTATCATCGTCGTTAGCATTTCTTGGACTTTTGAATTTAAAGTCACTTTTGCGTCGGATTCGAAAATGTAAACTCACAGGAGAACGACAATAAGGTGCCCGAGGTAGCAATAGACCTTTGGAGAAAAGTCGGGTGTAATACGATTTATTGAATCTCGACCAAACTTGAATGTATCATCGTCGTTAACATTGTGGGAACTTTTGAATTCTGAGTCAGTTTTGCGTCAGATTCGATAATCTAGACTCACAGGAGAACGACTGTAAGGTACCCGAGGCAGCAATAGACCTCTGTAGATAAGTCGGCTGGAGTACAATGTATTGAATCTCGATCAAACTTGAATGTACTATGGTCGTTAGGAGGGTCAGAACGTTAGAATTAAATGTCAGTTTTGCGTCGGATTCGAAAATCTAGACTAACAGGAGAACGACCATAAGATGCCCGAGGCATCCTTAAACCCTTGGATACAAGTCGGCTGGAGGACGATGTATTGAATCTCGACCAAACATGAGTGTACTATCGTCTTTAACAGGGTCGGAACGTTATAATTAAATAACAGTTTTGCGTCGGATTCGAAAATCTAGACTCACAGGAGACGGACCACATGGTGCCCGAGGCAGCAATATCCCCTTTGAGACAAGACGGCGTGAGGACAATGTATTGAATCTCGACGCAATTTGAGTGCTCCATCGTCATTAGGAGGCCATGAACGTTACAATTAACTACAAGTTTTGCGTCGGATTCGAAAATTTAGACTAACAGGAGAACGACCATAAGGTGCCCGAGGTAGCAATAGACCTTTGGAGACAAGTCGACTGGAGGACGATTTATTGAATCTCGACCAAACATGAGTGTACCATCGTTTTTAGCAGAGTCGGAACGTTAGAATTAAATGTCGGTTTTCCGTCCGATTCGAAAATGTAGACTCACAGGAGAACGACCATATGGTGCCCGAGGCAGCGTCAAACCCTTGCAGACAAGTCGGCTGGAAGACGATTTACTGAATCTCGACTAAACATGAGTGTACTATCGTCTTTAGCAGGGTCGGAACGTTATAATTAAATAACAGTTTTGCGTCGGATTCGAAAACCTAGACCCACAGCAGAACGACCATAAGGTGCCCGAGCCAGCGATACCCTATGAGACAAGTCGGCTGGAGGACGATGTATTGAATCTCGATTAAACTTGAATTTACCATCGTCGTTAGCAGGGTCGAAACGTTAGAATTAAATGTCAGTTTTTCGTCCGATTCGAAATTCTAGACTCACACAAGAATGTCCATAAGGTGTCCGAGGCAGCAATAGACCCTAAGAGACAAGACGGCTGGAGTACGATGTATTTAATCTCGACCAAACTTGAATGTATCATCGTCGTTAGCAGGGTCGGAAGGTTACGAATCTATGTCAGTTTTGGGTCGGATTCGAAAATCTAGACTCCCAGGAGAACGACCGTAAGGTGACCGAGGCAGCAATAGCCCCTTCGACACAAGTCGGCTGGAGGACGATGTGTTGAATCTCGACCAAACTTGTGACGACCCTCGTCGTTAGCAGTGTTTGAACGTTAGAATTATATGTCAGTTTTGCGTATGATTCGAAAATCTGGACTCACAGGAGAACGACAATATGCTGCCCGAGACTGCCTCAAACCCTTGGATGCAAGTCGGCTGGAGGACGATGTATTGAATTTCCACCAAACTTGAATATAGTATCGTCGTTAGCAGGGTCGGAACGTCCTAATTCAATGTCAGTTTTGCGTCGGATTCGAAAATCTAGACTAACAGGAGAACGACCATAAAGTGCCTGAGGCAGCAATAGACCCTATGAGAGAAGTCGGCTGGAGGACGATGTATTGAATCTCGACCAAAATTGAATGCACCATCGTCGTAAGATGGGTCCGAACGTTAGAATTTAATGTCAGTTTTGCGTCGGAATAGAAAATCTAGACTCTCAGGAGAACGACCGTAAGGTGCACGAGGCACACGTAGACCCTTGAAGACAAGTCGGATGCAGGACGATGTCTTGAATCTCGACCAAACTTGAATGTACCATCGTCGTTAGCAGAGTCGGAACGTTAGAATTAAATGTCGGTTTTCCGTCCGATTCGAAAATGTAGACTCACAGGTGAACGACCATATGGTGCCCGAGGCAGCGTCAAACCCTTGCAGACAAGTCGGCTGAAGGACGATTTATTCAATCTCGACCAAACATGAGTGTACTATAGTCTTTAGCAGGGTCGGAACGTTATAATTAAATAACAGTTTTGCGTCGGATTCGAAAACCTAGACCCACAGGAGAACAATTATAAGCTGCCCGAGCCAGGAAAAGGCCCTTGGAGACAAGTCGGCTGGAGGACGTTTTATTGAATCTCGAACAATCTTGAATGTATCATCGTCGTTAGCATTTCTCGGAACTTTTGAATTCAAAGTCAGTTTTGCGTCGGATTCGAAAATGTAAACTCACAGGAGAACCACCATAAGGTGCCCGAGGCAGCAATAGACCCTATGAGACAAGTCGGCTGGAGGACGATGTATTGAATCTCGATTAAACTTGAATTTACCATCGTCGTTAGCAGGGTCGCAACGTTAGAATTAAATGTCAGTTTTGCGTCCGATTCGAAAATCTAGACTCACAGGAGAACGACCATAAATTGCCCGAGGTAGCGTTAAACCCTTGGAGACAAGTCGGCTGGAGGACGATTTATTGAATATCGACCAAACATGAGTGTACTATCGTCTTTAACAGGGTCGGAACTTTATAATTAAATAACAGTTTTGCGTCGAATTCGAAAACCTAGACTCACAGGAGACGGACCACATGGTGCCCGAGGCAGCAATATCCCCTTTGAGACAAGACGGCATGAGGACAATGTATTGAATCTCGACGCAATTTGAGTGTTCCATCGTCATTAGGAGGCCATGAACGTAACAATTAACTACAAGTTTTGCGTCGGATTCGAAAATTTAGACTAACAGGAGAACGACCATAAGGTGCCCGAAGTAGCAATAGACCTTTGGAGACAAGTCGGGTGTAGGACGATTTATTGAATCTCGACCAAACATGAGTGTACCATCGCCTATAGCCTGGTCGGTACGTTATAACTGAATAACAGTTTACGACGGATTCGAAAACCTAGACTCACAGGAGAACGACCGTAAGGTGCCTGAGGCAGCAGTAGACCCTTTGTAGACAAGTCAGCTGCAGGACGATTTATTGAATCTCGACCAAACATGAGTGTACATTTTCGAATCCGACGCAAAACTTACATTTAATTCTAATGTTCCGACGCTGCTGACGACGATGGTAGACACAAGTTTGGTCGAGATTCAATACATCGTACTCCAGCCGACTTGTGTGCATGGGGCTATTGCTGCCTCAGTGACCTTATGTTCGTTCTTGTGTGAGTCTACATTCTCGAATCCGACGCAAAACTCACATTGAATCCTAACGTTCCGAAGCTGCTAACGACGATGATAGATTCAGGTATGGTCGAGATTCAATACATCGTCCTCCAGCCGTCTTGTCTCATAGGGTCTATTGCTGCCTCGGGCACCTTATGGACGATCTTCTGTGAGTCTAGATTTTCGAATCGGACGAAAAACTGACATTTAATTCTAACGTTCCGACCCTGCTAACGACAGTGGGAAATTCAAGTTTAATCGAGATTCGATACATCGTCCTCCAGCCGACTTGTCTCCAAGGGTTTAAGGCTGCCTCGGGCACCTTATGGTCGTTCTCCTGTGACTCTAAATTATCGAATCGGAGCAAATCTGACATTTAATTCTAACGTTCCGACCCTGCTATCGTTGATGGTACATTCAAGTTTGGTGGAGATCCAATACGTCGTCCTCCAGCCGACTTGTCTCCGAGGGTCTATTGCTGCCTCGGGCACTTTATGGTCGTTCTCCAGTGAGTCTAGATTTTCGAAGCCGATCAAAACTCACATTGAATCCCAACGTTCCGACCCTGCTAACGACGATGATACATTTAAGTATGGTCGAGATTCAATACATCGTCCTCCAGCTGTCATGTCTCATAGGGTCTATTGCTGCCTCGGGCACCTTATGGAAGTTCTTCTGTGAGTCTAGATTTTGGAATCGGACGAAAAATTGAAATTTAATTCTAACATTCCGACCCTGCTAACGACGAAGGTAGATACAAATTTGGTCGAGAATCAATACATCGTCCTCCAGCCGACTTGTCTCCGAGGTTCTATTGCTGCCTCGGGCACCTTATGGTCGCTCTCCTGTGAGTCTACATTTTCGAAGCCGATCAAAACTCACATAGAATTCTAACCTTCCGACCCTGCTAACGTCGATGATACATTTAAGTTTGGTCGAGATTCAATACATCGTCCTCCAGCCGCCTAGTCACCAAGGGTCTATTGCTGCCTCGGGCTCCTTATGGTATTTCTCGTGTGAGTCTCCTTTTCGAATCCGACGTAAAACTGACAGTTAATTGTAACGTTCAGAGCCACGTAATGACGATGGAACACACAAATTGTGTCGAGCTTCAATACATCGGCTTCCGGCAGACTTGTCTCCAAGGGTCTATTGCTGCTTCGGGCACCTTATGCTCGTTCTCCTGTGAGTCTCCGTTTCGAATCCGACGCAAAACTGACATTTATTTCTAACGTTCCGACGCTGCTAACGACGATGGTGGACACAAATTTGGTCGAGATTTTATACATCGTCCTCCAGCCGACTTGTGTCATGAGGCTATTGCTGCGTCGGTCACCTTATGGTCGTTCTCCTGTGAGTCTAGATTTTCGAATCCGACGCAAAACACATTGAAATCTAACGCTCCGACCCTGCTAACGACGATGATACATTGAAGTTTGGTCGAGATTCAATCCATGGTCCTCCAGCCGAGTTGTCTCCAAGCGTTTAAGGCTGCCTCCGGCACCTTATGGTCACTCACCTGTGACTCTAGACTATCGAATCGGACGCAAAACTGACCTTCAAATACGTATAACGTTCCGGCCCTGCCAAAGACGGTGGTACACTCAAGTTTGGTCGAGATTCAATAAATCGTCCTACAATCGACTTGTCTCCAATGGTCTATTGCTGCCTCGGGCACCTTATGGTCGTTCTCCGACCAAAACTTACATAGAATTCTAAAGTTCCGACCCTGCTAACGCCGATGATACATTCAAGTTTGGTCGAGATTCAATACATCGTCCTTCAGGCGGCTTGTCTCCAAAGGTCTATAACTGCCTCGGGCACCTTATGTTCGTCTTCCTGTGAGTCTCCTTTTCGAATCCGACGCAAAACAGACATTCTTTTTTAACGTTCCGCCGCTGCTAACAACGATGGTAGACACAAGTTTGATCGAGATTCAATACATCGTCCTCCAGCCGACTTGTGTCCAAGGATCTAATGCAGCCTTGTTCACCTTATGGCCGTTCACCTGCGAGTCTAGATTTTCGAATCCGACGCAAAACTGACATTTAATTATAACGTTCCGAAGCTGCTAAATACTATGGTACACCCACGTTTGGTCGAAACTGACATTTAATTGTAACGTTCCGACCCTGCTAAAGACGATGGTACATTCAACTTTGGTCGAGATTCAATACTTCGTCCTCCAGGCGACTTGTCTCATAGGGTCTATTGCTGCCTCGGGCACTAACGGTCGTTCTTCTGTGAGTCTAGATTTTTGAATCGGACGAAAAACTGACATTTAATTCTAAAGTTCCGACCCTGCTAACGACGATGATACATTCAACTTTGGTCGAGGATCAATACATCGTCCTCCAGCCGACTTTTCTGCAAGGGTTTGACGCTGCCTCGGGCACCTTATGGCCTTTCTCCTGTGATGCTACTTTTTCGAATCGGACGGAAAACCGACATTTAATTCTAACGTTCCGACCCTGCTAACGACGATGGTTTATTCAAGTTTGGTCGAGATTCAATACATCGTCCTCCAGCCGACTTGCCTCCAAGGGCTTAAGGCTGCAGTGGGCACCTTATGGTCGTTCTCCTGTGAGTCTAGATTTTCGAATCGGACGCAAAACTGACATTTAATTCTAACGTTCTGACCCTGCTAACGACGCTGGTACATTCAAGTTTGGTCGAGATTCAATACATCGTCCTCCTTCCGTTTTGTCTCCAAGGGGTCTATTGCTGCCTCGGGCACCTTATGGCGGTTTCCCAGTCCACATTTTCGAATCCGACGCAAAACTAACATTTAATTCTAACGTTCCGACGCTGCTAACGACGATGGTAGGCACAAATTTGGTCGAGATTAAATACATCGTCCTCCAGCCAACTTGTGTCAAGGTGCTATTGCTGCCACGGCCACCATATGGGACGTTCTCCTCTGAGTCTAGATTTTCGAATCCGACGCAAAACACATTGAACTCTAACGTTCCGACCCTGCTAACGACGATGATACGTTGAAGTTTGGTCGAGATTCAATACATGGTCCTCCAGCCGACTTGTCTCATAGGGTATATTGCTGCCTCGGGCACCTTTGGTCGTTCTCTTGTGAATCTAGGTTTTCAAATCCGACGCAAAACTGACATTTAATTCTAACGTTCTGACCCTGCTAACGACGATGGTACATTCAATTTTGGTCGAGATTCAATACATCGTCCTCCAGCCGATTTGTCTCCTACGGTTTAGTTCTGCCTCGGGCACCTTATATTCGTTCTCCTGCGATCCTAGATTTTCGAATCGGACGCAAAACTGACATTTAATTCTAACTTTCCGACCCTGCTAGCGACGATGGTTTATTCAAGTATGGTCAAGATTCAATACACCATCCTCCAGCTTACTTGTCTCTAATGGTCTCATGCTGCCTCGGGCACCTTATGGTCGTTCTTCTGTGAGTCTAGATTTTCGAATCGGAGGAAAAACTGACATTTAATTCTAACGTTCCGACCCTGCTAACCGCGATGGTACATTCAAATTTGGTCGAGATTCAGTATACCGTCCTCCAGCCGACTTGGGTCCAAGGGTCTATTGCTGCCTCGGGAACCTTATGGTCATTCTCTTGTGAGTCTAGGTTTTCGAATCCGACGCGAAACTGACATTGAATTATAACTTTCCGACCCTGCTAAAGACGATGGTACACACATGTTTGGGCGAGATTCAATACATCGTCCTCCAGCCGACTTGTGTCCAAGGGTCAATTGAAGCCTCGCTCACCTTATGGCCGTTCTCCTGTGAGTCTACATTTTCGAATCCGACGAAAAACTGACATTTACTTATAACGTTCCGAAGCTGCTAAATACGATGGTACACCCAAGTTTGGTCGAGATTCTATACATCGTCCTCCAGCTGACGTGTCTCATAGTGTCTACAGCTGCCTCGGAAACCTTATGGTCGCTCTCCTGTTAGGCTAGATTTCCGAATCCGACGCAAAACGGACATTGAATTCCAATGTTCCGACCCTGCTAACGACCATACTACATTCAAGTTTTTTCGGGATTCAATACATCGTCCTCCAGCCGACTTGTCTCCAGGGGTTTATTGCTGCCTCGGGCACCTTATTGTCGTTCTTCTGTGAGTCTAGATTTTCGAATCCGACGCAACAGTGACATTGAATTCTAACTTTCCGACCCTGCTAACGATGATGATACATTCAAATTTGGTCGAGATTCAATACATCATCCTCCAGCCGACTTGTCTCTTAGGGTCTATTGCTGCCTCGGGCACTTACTGGTCGTTCTTCTGTGAGTCTAGATTTTCGAATCGGACGCAAAACTGACATTTAATTCTAACGTTCCGACCCTGCTAACGACGATGGTATATTCAAATTTGGTCGAGATTCAACGCATCGTCCTCCAGCCGGCTTGTGTCCAAGGGTCTATTGCCGCCTCGGACACATTATGTTCGTTCTCCTGTTAATCTACGTTTTCGGATCCGACGCAAAACTGACATTCTATTAAACGTTCCCAACCTGCTAAAGACGATGGTACACTCATGTATGGTCGAGATTCAATAAGTCGTCCTACAGCCGACGTCTCTCCAAGGGTCTACTGCTGCCTCGGTCACCTTATGGTCGTTCTCCTGTGAGTCTACATTTTCGAATCCGACCAAAACTGACATAGAATTCTAACGTTCTGACCCTGCTAACGCCGATGATACATTAAAGTTTGGTCGAGATTCAATACATCGTCCTCCAGCCGGCTAGTCTCCAATGGAAATGTAGACTCACAGTAGAACGTCAATACGGTGCCCGAGGCAGAAGTAGACCCATGGAGACAAATCGGCTGCTGGACGATTTATTGAATCTCGACCAAACATGAGGTTACCATCGTCTTTAGCAGGGTCGGAATGCTATAATTGAATGTCAGTTTTGCGTCGGATTCGAAAATCTAGACTCTCAGGAGAACGACCATAAGTTGCCCGTGGCAGCAATACAACCCTGGAGAGAAGTCGGCTGGAGGACGACCAAACTTGAATGTATCATCGTAGATAGCAGGGTCGGAACCTTAGAATTCAATGACACTTTTGCGTCGGATTCGAAAACGTAGACTCACAGTAGAACTTCCATAAGTTGCCCGAGGCAGCAATAGACCCTTGGAGACAAGTCCGCTGGAGGACGATGTATTGAATCCCGACCAAACTTGAATGTATCATCGGCGTTAGCAGGGTCGGGACGTTAGAATTCTATGTCAGTTTTGGTCGGATTCGAAAATGTAAACCCACAGGAGAACGACCATAAGGTGCCCGAGGCAGCCTTAAACCCTTTGAGACAAGTCGGCTGGAGGACGATGTATTGAATCTCGACTAAATTTACCATCGTCGTTAGCAGTGTGTGTTCCATGCTCATTACGAGATTCTGAACGTTACAATTAACTGTCAGTTTAGCGTCGGATTCCAAATACTAGACTCACAGGAGTACGACCATAATGTGCCAGAGGTAGCAACAGACCCTTGGAGTCACGTCGGCTGGGGGACGATGTATTGAAACTCGACGCAATTTGTGTGTTCCATCGTCATTAAGAGGCTCTAAACGTTACAATTAATTGTCAGTTTCCGTCGGATTCCAAACATTAGACTCACAGGAGAACGACCATAATGTGCCAGAGGTAGCAACAGACCCTTGGGGACAAGTCGGCTGGAGGGCGATGTATTGAATCGCGACGCAATTTGTGTGTTTCATCGTCATTAAGAGGCTCTGAAAGTTACGATTAACCGTCAGTTTCCCGTCGGATTCGAAAACTCACAGGAGAACGATAATAGGGTGCCCGCGGTAGAGCCTCCTAATGACGATGGAACACTCGAATTCCGTCGCGATTCAATACATCGTCCCCCAGCCGACTTGTCTCCAAGGGGATATTGCTGCCTCGGGCACCTTCTGGTCCGTCTCCTGTGAGTCTAGATTTTCGAATCCGACGCGCAACTGGTAGTTAATTGAAACGTTCATGGCCTCCTAATGACGATGGAACACTCATATTGTGTCGAAATTCAATACATCGTCCTTCAGCCGACTTGTCTCCAAGGGTCTATTACTGCCTCGGGCACCTTATGGTCGTTCTCCTGCGACTCTATTTTTCGAATCCGACGCGAAACTGATAGTTAATTGTAACGTTCTGGGCCTCCTATTGACGATGGAACACTAAAAATGCGTCGCGATTCAATATATAGTCCTCTAGCCGAATGGTTTCCAAGGGTCTATTGTTGCCTCGGACGCCTTTTGGTCGTTCTCCTGTGAGTCTAGATTATCGAATCCGACGCAAAACTGATAGTTAATTGTAACGTTCACAGCACCTAATGACGATGGAACACTCAAATTGCGTCGAGATAAATACATCGTCCTCCAGCCGACTTGTCTCCGAGGGTCTATTGCTGCCTCTGGCACCTAATGGTCGTTCTCCTGTGAGTCCGGATTATGGAATCCGACGCAAAACTGATAGTTAAATGTAACGTTCAGTGCCTTCTAATGACGATGGAACACTCAAATTGCGTCGAGATTCAATACATCGTCTTCAGTCGACTTGTCTCCAAGGGTCTATTGCTGCCTCGGGCACCTTATGGTCGCTCTTCTGTGAGTCAAGATTTTCGAATCCGTCGCAAAACTGATTGTTAATTGTAACGTTCAAGGCCTCCTAATGACGATGGAACACTCAAATTGCGTCGAGATTCAATACATTGTCCTCCAGCCGACTTGTCTCCAAGGGTCTATTGTTGCCTCGGGCACCTTATGGTCGTTCTCCTGTGAGTCTAGATTATCGAATCCGACGCAAAACTGATACTTAATTGTATAGATCATGGTCTCCTAATGACGATGGAACACTCAAATTGTGTCGACATTCAATTCATCGTCCGTCAGCCGACTTGTCTCCAAGGGTCTATTGCTGCCTCGGGCACCTTATGGTCGTTCTCCTGTGAAACTAGATTTTCGAATCAGACGCAAACTGATAGTTAATTGTAAGGTACAGGGCCTCTTAATGACGATGGAACACTCAAATTGCGTCGAGATTCAATACATCGTCCTCCAGCCGACTTGTCTCCAAGGGGATATTGCTGACTCGGGCACCATATGGTCCGTCTCCTGTGAGTCTAGATTATTGAATCCGACGCAAAACTGATAGTTAATTGTAACGTTCACGGCTCCAATGACGATGGAACACTCAAATTGCGTCGAGATTAAATACATCGTCCTCCAGCCGACTTGTCTCCAAGGGTCTATTGCTGCCTCTGGCACGTTGTGGTCGTTTTCCTGTGAGTCTAGATTATGGAATCAGACGCAAATCTGATAGTTAATTGTAACGTTCAGGTCCTCCTAATGACGAAGGAACACTCAAATTGCGGCGAGATTCAATACATCGTCCACCAGCCGACTTGTCTTCAAGGGGATATTGCTGCCTCGGGCACCATACGGTCCGTCTCTTTTGAGTCTAGAGTTTCGAATCCGACGCGATACTGATAGTTATATGTAACGTTCAGGGCCTCATAATGACGATGGAACACTCAAATTGCGTCGCGATTCAATACATCGTCCTCCAGCCGACTTGTCCCCAAGTGTCTATTGCTGCCTCGGGCACCCTATGGTCGTTCTCCTGTGAGTCTAGATTATCGAATCCGACGCAAAATGATAGTTAATTGTAACATCCAGGGCCTCATAATGACGGTGGAACACTCAAATTCCGTCGCGATTCAATACATCGTCCTCCAGCCGACTTGTCTCCGAAGGTCTATTGTTTCCTCGGGCGCCATTTGGTCGTACTCCTGTGAGTCTAGATTTTCGAATCCGACGCATAACTGGTAGTTAATTGTAACGTTCAGGGATTCCTAATGTCGATGGAAAACTCAAATTGCGTCGCGATTCAATACATCGTCCTCCAGCCGACTTGTCTCCAAGGGGATATTGCTGCCTCGGGCACCATATGGTCCGTCTCCTGTGAGTCTAGATTTTCGAATCCGACGCGAAACTGATAGTTAATTGTAACGTTCGGTGCCTCCTAATGTCGATGGAACACTCAAATTTCGTCGCGAATCAATTCATCGTCCTCCAGCCGACATGTTTCCAAGGGTCTATAGTTGCCTCGGGCGCTTTTGGTCGTTCTCTTGTGAGTCTAGATTAACGATTCCGACGCAAAACTGATAGATAATTGTAACGATCACGGCCTTCTAATGACGATGGAACACACAAATTGCGTCGAGATTCAATTCATGGTCCTCCAGCCGACTTGTCTCCAAGGGTCTATTGCTGCCTCGGGCGCCTTTTGGTCGTTCTCCTGTGAGTCTAGATTATCGAATCCGACACAAAAGTGATAGTTAATTGCAGCGTTCACGGCTCCTAATGACGATGGAACACTCAAATTGCGTCGAGATTAAATACATCGTCCTCCTGCCGACTTGTCTCCAAGTGTCTATTGCTGCCTCTGGCACCTTATGGTCGTTCTCCTGTGAGTCTAGATTATGGAATCAGACGCAAATCTGATAGTTAATTGTAACGTTCAAGACCTCCTAGTGACGATGGAACACTGAAATTGCGTCGAGATTCAATACATCGCCCTCCAGCCGACATGTCTCCAAGGGTCTATTGCTGACTCGGGCACCTTGTGGTCGTTCTCCTACGAGTCTTGATTTACGAATCCGACGCATAACTGATAGTTAATTGTAACGTTCAGGGCCTCCTAATGATGATGGAACACTCAATTTACGTCGAGATTCAATCCATCGTCCACCAGCCGACTTGTCTTCAGGGGGATATTGCTGCCTCGGGCACCATACGCTCCGTCTCCTGTGAGTCTAGGTTTTCGTAGCCGACTCGAAACTGATAGTTAAATGTAACGTTCAGGGCCTCCTAATGACGATGGGACACTCAAATTGCGTCGAGATTCAATACATCGTCATTCAGCCGACTTGTCTCCAAGGGTCTATTGCTGCCTCGGGCACCCTATGGTCGTTCTCCTGTGAGTCTAGATTTTCGAATCCGACGCAAAACTTATAGTTAATTGTAACGTTCAGGGCCTCCTAATGCCGATGGAACACTCAAACTGCGTCGAGATTCAATACATCGTCCTCCAGCCGACCTATCTCCAAGGGTCAATTGATGCCTCGGGCACTTATGATCATTCTCCTATGAGTCTAGATTATCGAATCCAACGCAAAACTGATACTTAGTTGTAACGTTCAGGGCCTCCTAATGACGATGGAACATTCAAATTGCGTCGCGATTCAATACATCGTCCTCCAGCCGACTTGTCTCCAAGTGTCTATTGTTGCCTCGGGCGCCTTTTGGTCGTACTCCTGTGAGTCTAGATTTTCGAATCCGACGCAAAACTGATAGTTAATTGTAACGTTCAGGGCCTACTAATGACGATGGAACACTCAAACTGCGTCGAGATTCAATACATCGTCCTCCAGCCGACTTGTCTCCAAGTGTCTATTGATGCCTCGGGCACCTTATGATCGTTCTCCTGTGAGTCTAGATTATGGAATCAGACGCAAATCTGATAGTTAATTGTAACGTTCAGGGCCTCCTAATGACGATGGAACACTCAAATTGCGGCGAAATTCAATCCATCGTCCACAAGCCGATTTGTCTTCAGGGGGATATTGCTGCCTCGGGCACCATACGGTCCTTATCCTGTGAGTCTAGATTTTCGAAACCGACGCGACACTGATAGTTAATTGTAACGTTCAGGGCCTCCTAATGTCGATGGAACACTCAAATTGCGTCGCGACTCAATACATCTTCCTCCAGCCGACTTGTCTCCAAGGGTCTATTGCTGCCTCGGGCACCTTATGATCGTTCTCCTGTGAGTCTAGATTATCGAATCCGACGCGATACTGATAGTTAATTGAAACGTTCAGGGCCTCCTAATCACGATGGATCACTCAAATTGCGTCGAGATTCAATACATCGTCCTAAAGCCGACTTGTCTCCAAGGGTCTATTGTTGCCTCGTGCACCTTATGGTCGTTCTCCTGTGACTCTAGATTTTCGAATCCAGCGCAAAACTGATAGTTGATTGTAACGTTCAGGGCCTCCCAATGACGACGGAACACTCAAACTGCGTCGAGATTCAATACATCATCCTCCAGCCGACTTGTCTCCAAGGGTCTATTGCTGCCTAGGGCACCTTGTGGTCGTTCTCCTACGAGTCTTGATTTACGAATCCGACGCATAACTGATAGTTAATTGTAACGTTCAGGGCCTCCTAATGATGATGGAACACTCAATTTACGTCGAGATTCAATATATCGTCCTCCAGCCGACTTGTCTCCAAGGGGATATTGCTGCCTCGGGCACCTTATGATCGTTCTCCTGTGAGTCTAGATTTTCGAACCCGACGCAAAACTGATAGTTAATTATAACGTTCAGGGCCTTCTAATGACGAAGGAACACTCAAATTGCGGCGAGATTCAATACATCGTCCACCAACCGACTTGTCTTCAAGGGGATATTGCTGCCTCGGGCACCATACGGTCCGTCTCTTTTGAGTCTAGATTTTCGAATCCGACGCGATACTGATAGTTATATGTAACGTTCAGGGCCTCCTAATGACGATGGAACACTCAAATTGCGTCGCGATTCAATACATCGTCCTCCAGCCGACTTGTTCCCAAGTGTCTATTGCTGCCTCGGGCACCCTATGGTCGTTCTCCTGTGAGTCTAGATTATCGAATCCGACGCAAAATGATAGTTAATTGTAACGTCCAGGGCCTCATAATGACGGTGGAACACTCAAATTCCGTCGCGATTCAATACATCGTCCTCCAGCCGACTTGTCTCCGAAGGTCTATTGTTTCCTCGGGCGCCATTTGGTCGTACTCCTGTGAGTCTAGATTTTCGAATCCGACGCATAACTGGTAGTTAATTGTAACATTCAGGGATTCCTAATGACGATGGAAAACTCAAATTGCGTCGAGATTCATTACCTCGTCCCCCAGCCGACTTGTCTCCAAGGGGATATAGCTGCCTCGGGGACCTTATGGTCCTTCTCCTGTGAGTCTAGATTTTCGAATCAGGCGCAAAACTCATAGTTAATTGTGACGTTCATGGCCTCCTAATGACGATGGAACACTCAAATTGTGTCGAAATTCAATACATCGTCCGTCAGCCGACTTCTCTCCAAGGGTCTATTGCTGCCTCGGGCACCTTATGGTCGTTCTCCTGTGAGTCTAGATTTTCGAATCAGGCGCAAAACTCATAGTTAATTGTAACGTTCAGGGCCTCTTAATGACGATGGAACACTCAAATTGCGTCGAAATTCAATACATCGTCCTCCAGCCGACTTGTCTCCAAGGGGATATTGCTGCCTCGGGCACCATATGGTCCGTCTCCTGTGAGTCTAGATTTTCGAATCCGACGCGAAACTGATAGTTAATTGTAACGTTCGGTGCCTCCTAATGTCGATGGAACACTCAAATTTCGTCGCGAATCAATTCATCGTCCTCCAGCCGACATGTTTCCAAGGGTCTATTGTTGCCTCGGGCGCTTTTGGTCGTTCTCTTGTGAGTCTAGATTATCGATTCCGACGCAAAACTGATAGATAATTGTAACGATCACGGCCTCCTAATGACGATGGAACACTCAAATTGCGTCGAGATTCAATACATGGTCCTCCAGCCGACTTGTCTCCAAGGGTCTATTGCTGCCTCGGGCGCCTTTTGGTCGTTCTCCTGTGAGTCTAGATTATCGAATCCGACACAAAACTGATAGTTAATTGCAGCGTTCACGGCTCCTAATGATGAAGGAACACTCAAATTGCGTCGAGATTCAATACATGGTCCTCCAGCCGACTTGTCTCCAAGGGTCTATTGCTGACTCGGGCACCTTGTGGTCGTTCTCCTACGAGTCTTGATTTCCGAGTCCAACGCATAACTGATAGTTAATTGTAAAGTTCAGGGCCTCCTAATGATGATGGAACACTCAATTTACGTCGAGATTCAATCCATCGTCCACCAGCCGACTTGTCTTCAGGTGGATATTGCTGCCTCGGGCACCATACGCTCCGTCTCCTGTGAGTCTAGATTTTCGTATCCGACTCGAAACTGATAGTTAAATGTAACGTTCAGGGCCTCCTAATGACGATGGGACACTCAAATTGCGTCGAGATTCAATACATCGTCCTTCAGCCGACTTGTCTCCAAGGGTCTATTGCTGCCTCGGGCACCCTATGGTCGTTCTCCTGAGAGTCTAGATTTTCGAATCCGACGCAAAACTTATAGTTAATTGTAACGTTCAGGGCCTCCTAATGACGATGGAACACTCAAATTGCGTCGCGATTCAATACATCGTCCTCCAGCCGACTTGTCTCCAAGTGTCTATTGTTGCCTCGGGAGCCTTTTGGTCGTACTCCTGTGAGTCTAGATTTTCGAATCCGACGCAAAACTGATAGTTAATTGTAACGTTCAGGGCCTACTAATGACGATGGAACACTCAAACTGCGTCGAGATTCAATACATCGTCCTTCAGCCGACTTGTCTCCAAGGGTCTATTGATGCCTCCTGCACCTTATGATCGTTCTCCTGTGAGTCTAGATTATGGAATCAGACGCAAATCTGATAGTTAATTGTAGCGTTCAGGGCCTCCTAATGACGATGGAACACTCAAATTCCGGCGAAATTCAATCCATCGTCCACCAGCCGATTTGTCTTCAGGGGGATATTGCTGCCTCGGGCACCATACGGTCCGTGTCCTGTGAGTCTAGATTTTCGAAACCGACGCGACACTGATAGTTAATAGTAACGTTCAGGGCCTCCTAATGTCGATGGAACACTCAAATTGCGTCGCGATTCAATACATCTTCCTCCAGCCGACTTGTCTCCAAGGGTCTATTGCTGCCTCGGGCACCTTATGATCGTTCTCCTATGAGTCTAGATTATCGAATCCGACGCGATACTGATAGTTAATTGAAACGTTCAGGGCCTCCTAATCACGATGGATCACTCAAATTGCGTCGAGATTCAATACATCGTCCTAAAGCCGACTTGTCTCCAAGGGTCTATTGTTGCCTCGAGCATTTTATGGGCGTTCTCCTGTGACTCTAGATTTTCGAATCCAACGCAAAACTGATAGTTGATTGTAACGTTCAGGGCCTCCTAATGACGACGGAACACTCAAACTGCGTCGAGATTCAATACATCGTCCTCCAGCCGACTTGTCTCCAAGGGTCTATTGCTGCCTCGGGCACCTTGTGGTCGTTCTCCTACGAGTCTTGATTTACGAATCCGACGCATAACTGATAGTTAATTGTAACGTTCAGGGCCTCCTAATGATGATGGAACACTCAATTTACATCGAGATTCAATATATCGTCCTCCAGTCGACTTGTCTCCAAGGGGATATTGCTGCCTCGGGCACCTTATGATCGTTCTCCTGTGAGTCTAGATTTTCGAACCCGACGCAAAACTGATAGTTAATTATAACGTTCAGGGCCTTCTAATGACGAAGGAACACTCAAATTGCGGCGAGATTCAATACATCGTCCACCAGCCGACTTGTCTTCAAGGGGATATTGCTGCCTCGGGCACCATACGGTCCGTCTCTTTTGAGTCCAGATTTTCGAATCCGACGCAATACTGATAGTTATATGTAACGTTCAGGGCCTCCTAATGACGATGGAACACTCAAATTGCGTCGCGATTCAATACATCGTCCTCCAGCCGACTTGTCCCCAAGTGTCTATTGCTGCCTCGGGCACCCTATGGTCGTTCTCCTGTGAGTCTAGATTATCGAATCCGACGCAAAATGATAGTTAATTGTAACGTCCAGGGCCTCATAATGACGGTGGAACACTAAAATTCCGTCGCGATTCAATACATCGTCCTCCAGCCGACTTGTCTCCGAAGGTCTATTGTTTCCTCGGGCGCCATTTGGTCGTACTCCTGTGAGTCTAGATTTTCGAATCCGACGCATAACTGGTAGTTAATTGTAACGTTCAGGGATTCCTAATGACGATGGAAAACTCAAATTGCGTCGAGATTCAATACCTCGTCCGCCAGCTGACTTGTCTCCAAGGGGATATAGCTGCCTCGGGGACATTATGGTCCTTCTCCTGTGAGTCTAGATTTTCGAATCCGACGCGAAACTGATAGTTAATTGTGACGTTCATGGCCTCCTTATGACGATGGAACACTCAAATTGTGTCGAAATTCAATACATCGTCCGTCAGCCGACTTCTCTCCAAGGGTCTATTGCTGCCTCGGGCACCTTATGGTCGTTCTCCTGTGAGTCTAGATTTTCGAATCAGGCGCAAAACTCATAGTTAATTGTAACGTTCAGGGCCTCTTAATGACGATGGAACACTCAAATTGCGTCGAGATTCAATACATCGTCCTCCAGCCGACTTGTCTCCAAGGGGATATTGCTGCCTCGGGCACCATATGGTCCGTCTCCTGGGAGTCTAGATTTTCGAATTCGACGCGAAACTGATAGTTAATTGTAACGTTCGGTGCCTCCTAATGTCGATGGAACACTCAAATTTCGTCGCGAATCAATACATCGTCCTCCAGCCGACATGTTTCCAAGGGTCTATTGTTGCCTCGGGCGCTTTTGGTCTTCTCTTGTGAGTCTAGATTATCGATTCCGACGCAAAACTGATAGATAAATGTAACGATCACGGCCTCCTAATGACGATGGAACACTCAAATTGCGTCGAGATTCAATACATGGTCCTCCAGCCGACTTGTCTCCAAGGGTCTATTGCTGCCTCGGGCGCCTTTTGGTCGTTCTCCTGTGAGTCTAGATTATGGAATCAGACGCAAATCTGATAGTTAATTGTTACGTTCAGGACCTCCTAGTGACGATGGAACACTGAAATTGCGTCGAGATTCAATACATCGTCCTCCAGCCGACTTGTCTCCAAGGGTCTATTGCTGCCTCGGGCACCCTATGGTCGTTCTCCTGTGAGTGTAGATTTTCGAATCCGACGCAAAACTGATAGTTAATTGTAACGTTCAGGGCCTCCTAATGATGATGGAACTCTCAATTTACATCGAGATTCAATCCATCGTCCACCAGCCGACTTGTCTTCAGGGGGATATTGCTGCCTCGGGCACCATACGCTCCGTCTCCTGTGAGTCTAGATTTTCGTATCCGACTCGAAACTGATAGTTAAATGTAACGTTCAGGACCTCCTAATGACGATGGGACACTCAAATTGCGTCGAGATTCAATACATCGTCCTTCAGCCAACTTGTCTCCAAGGGTCTATTGCTGCCTCGGGCACCCTATGGTCGTTCTCCTGTGAGTGTAGATTTTCGAATCCGACGCAAAACTTATAGTTAATTGTAACGTTCAGGGCCTCCTAATGACGATGGAACACTCAAACTGCGTCGAGATTCAATACATCGTCCTCCAGCCGACCTATCTCCAAGGGTCAATTGATGCCTCGGGCACTTATGATCGTTCTCCTATGAGTCTAGATTATCGAATCCAACGCAAAACTGATACTTAGTTGTAACGTTCAGGGCCTCCTAATGACGATGGAACATTCAAATTGCGTCGCGATTCAATACATCGTCCTCCAGCCGACTTGTCTCCAAGTGTCTATTGTTGCCTCGGGCGCCTTTTGGTCGTACTCCTGTGAGTCTAGATTTTCGAATCCGACGCAAAACTGGTAGTTAATTGTAACGTTCAGGGCCTACTAATGACGATGGAACACTCAAACTGCGTCGAGATTCAATACATCGTCCTCCAGCCGACTTGTCTCCAAGGGTCTATCGATGCCTCGGGCACCTTATGATCGTTTTCCTGTGAGTCTACATTATGGAATCAGACGCAAATCTGATAGTTAATTGTAACGTTCAGGACCTCCTAGTGACGATGGAACACTGAAAATGCGTCGAGATTCAATACATCGTCCTCCAGCCGACTTGTCTCCAAGGGTCTATTGCTGACTCGGGCACATTGTGGTCGTTCTCCTACGAGTCTTGATTTACGAATCCGACGCATAACTGATAGTTAATTGTAACGTTCAGGGCCTCCTAATGATGATGGAACACTCAATTTACGTCGAGATTCAATCCATCGTCCACCAGCCGACTTGTCTTCAGGGGGATATTGCTGCCTCGGGCACCATACGCTCCGTCTCCTGTGAGTCTAGATTTTCGTATCCGACTCGAAACTGATAGTTAAATGTAACGTTCAGGGCCTCCTAATGACGATGGGACACTCAAATTGCATCGAGATTCAATACATCGTCCTTCAGCCACTTGTCTCCAAGGGTCTATTGCTGCCTCGGGCACCCTATGGTCGTTCTCCTGTGAGTCTAGATTTTCGAATCCGACGCAAAACTTATAGTTAATTGTAACGTTCAGGGCCTCCTAATGACGATGGAACACTCAAACTGCGTCGAGATTCAATACATCGTCCTCCAGCCGACCTATCTCCAAGGGTCAATTGATGCCTCGGGCACTTATGATCGTTCTCCTATGAGTCTAGATTATCGAATCCAACGCAAAACTGATACTTAGTTGTAACGTTCAGGGCCTCCTAATGTCGATGGAACATTCAAATTGCGTCGCGATTCAATACATCGTCCTCCAGCCGACTTGTCTCCAAGTGTCTATTGTTGCCTCGGGCGCCTTTTGGTCGTACTCCTGTGAGTCTAGATTTTCGAATCCGACGCAAAACTGATAGTTAATTGTAACGTTCAGGGCCTACTAATGACGATGGAACACTCAAACTGCGTCGAGATTCAATACATCGTCCTCCAGCCGACTTGTCTCCAAGGGTCTATTGATGCCTCGGGCACCTTATGATCGTTCTCCTGTGAGTCTAGATTATGGAATCAGACGCAAATCTGATAGTTAATTGTAACGTTCAGGGCCTCCTAATGACGATGGAACACTCAAATTGCGGCGAAATTCAATCCATCGTCCACCAGCCGATTTGTCTTCAGGGGGATATTGATGCCTCGGGCACCATACGGTCCGTCTCCTGTGAGTCTAGATTTTCGAAACCGACGCGACACTGATAGTTAATTGTAACGTTCAGGGCCTCCTAATGTCGATGGAACACTCAAATTGCGTCGCGATTCAATACATCTTCCTCCAGCCGACTTGTCTCCAAGCGTCTATTGCTGCCTCGGGCACCTTATGATCGTTCTCCTGTGAGTCTAGATTATCGAATCCGACGCGATACTGATAGTTAATTGAAACGTTCAGGGCCTCCTAATGACGATGGATCACTCAAATTGCGTCGAGATTCAATACATCGTCCTAAAGCCGACTTGTCTCCAAGGGTCTATTGTTGCCTCGTGCACCTTATGGTCGTTCTCCTGTGACTCTAGATTTTCGAATCCAACGAAAAACTGATAGTTGATTGTAACGTTCAGGGCCTCCTAATGACGATGGAACACTCAAACTGCGTCGAGATTCAATACATCGTCCTCCAGCCGACTTGTCTCCAAGGGTCTATTGATGCCTCGGGCACCTTATGATCGTTCTCCTGTGAGTCTAGATTTTCGAATCCGACGCAAAACTGATAGTTAATTGTAACGTTCACATCTCCTAATTACGAAGGAACACTCAAACTGCGTCGAGATAAATACATCGTCCTCCAGCCGACTTGCCTCCAAGGGTCTATTGTTGGCTCTGGCACCTTATGGTCGTTCTCCTGTGAGTCCAGATTATGGAATCCGACGCAAAACTGATAGTTAAATGTAACGTTCAGGGCCTTCTAATGACGATGGAACTCTCAAATTGCGTCGAGATTCAATACATCGTCCTCCAGCCGACTTGACTCCAAGGGTCTATTGTTGCCTCGGGCACCTTATAATCGTTCTCTTGTGAGTCTAGATTATCGAATCCCACGCAAAATTGATACTTAATTGTAACGTTCAGGGCCTCCAATAGCCGATGGAACATTCAAATTGCGCCGCGATACAATACATCGTCCTCCATCCGACTTGTCTCCAAGGGTCTATTGTTTTCTCGGGCGCCTTTTGGTCGTACTCCTGTGAGTCTAGATTTTCGAATCCGACGCAAAACTGATAGTTAATTGTAACGTTCAGGGCCTACTAATGACGATGGAACACTCAAACTGTGTCGAGATTCAATACATCGTCCTCCAGCCGACTTGTCTCCAAGGGTCTATTGTTGCCTCGGGCACCTTATGATCGTTCTCCTGTGAGTCTAGATTGTGGAATCAGACGCAAATCTGATAGTTAATTGTAACGTTCATGGCCTCCTAATGACGATGGAACACTCAAATTGCGGCGAAATTCAATCCATCGTCCACCAGCCGATTTGTCTTCAGGGGGATATTGCTGCCTCGGGCACCATACGGTCCGTCTCCTGTGAGTCTAGATTTTCGAAACCGACGCGATACTGATAGTTAATTGTAACGTTCAGGGCCTCCTAATGACGATGGAACACTCAAATTGCGTCGCGATTCAATACATCGTCCTCCAGCCGACTTGTCTGCAAGGGTCTATTGCTGCCTCGGGCACCTTATGGTCGTTCTCCTGTGAGTCTAGATTATCGAATCCGACGCAAAATTATAGTTAATTGAAACGTGCAGGGCCTCCTAATGACAATGGAACACTCAAATTCCGTCGCGATTCAATAAATCGTCCTCCAGCCGACTTGTCTCCAAGGGTCTATTGTTGTTCGGGCGCCTTTTGGTCGTTCTCCTGTGGGTGAGAATTATTGAATACGACAGAAAAACTGATAGTTAATTGAAACGTTCAGGGCCTCCTAATGACGATGGATCACTCAAATTGCGTCGAGATTCAATACATCGTCCTCCAGCCGACTTGTCTCCAAGGGTCTATTGCTGACTCGGGCACCTTGTGGTCGTTCTCCTACGAGTCTTGATTTACGAATCCGACGCATAACTGATAGTTAATTGTAACGTTCAGGGCCTCCTAATGATGATGGAACTCTCAATTTACGTCGAGATTCAATCCATCGTCCACCAGCCGACTTGTCTTCAGGGGGATATTGCTGCCTCGGGCACCATACGCTCCGTCTCCTGTGAGTCTAGATTTTCGTATCCGACTCGAAACTGATAGTTAAATGTAACGTTCAGGACCTCCTAATGACGATGGGACACTCAAATTGCGTCGAGATTCAATACATCGTCCTTCAGCCAACTTGTCTCCAAGGGTCTATTGCTGCCTCGGGCACCCTATGGTCGTTCTCCTGTGAGTGTAGATTTTCGAATCCGACGCAAAACTTATAGTTAATTGTAACGTTCAGGGCCTCTTAATGACGATGGAACACTCAAACTGCGTCGAGATTCAATACATCGTCCTCCAGCCGACCTATCTCCAAGGGTCAATTGATGCCTCGGGCACTTATGATCGTTCTCCTATGAGTCTAGATTATCGAATCCAACGCAAAACTGATACTTAGTTGTAACGTTCAGGGCCTCCTAATGACGATGGAACATTCAAATTGCGTCGCGATTCAATACATCGTCCTCCAGCCGACTTGTCTCCAAGTGTCTATTGTTGCCTCGGGCGCCTTTTGGTCGTACTCCTGTGAGTCTAGATTTTCGAATCCGACGCAAAACTGATAGTTAATTGTAACGTTCAGGGCCTACTAATGACGATGGAACACTCAAACTGCGTCGAGATTCAATACATCGTCCTCCAGCCGACTTGTCTCCAAGGGTCTATCGATGCCTCGGGCACCTTATGATCGTTCTCCTGTGAGTCTAGATTATGGAATCAGACGCAAATCTGAAAGTTAATTGTAACGTTCAGGACCTCCTAGTGACGATGGAACACTGAAATTGCGTCGAGATTCAATACATCGTCCTCCAGCCGACTTGTCTCCAAGGGTCTATTGCTGACTCGGGCACATTGTGGTCGTTCTCCTACGAGTCTTAATTTACGAATCCGACGCATAACTGATAGTTAATTGTAACGTTCAGGGCCTCCTAATGATGATGGAACACTCAATTTACGTCGAGATTCAATCCATCGTCCACCAGCCGACTTGTCTTAAGGGGGATATTGCTGCCTCGGGCACCATACGCTCCGTCTCCTGTGAGTCTAGATTTTCGTATCCGACTCGAAACTGATAGTTAAATGTAACGTTCAGGGCCTCCTAATGACGATGGGACACTCAAATTGCATCGAGATTCAATACATCGTCCTTCAGCCACTTGTCTCCAAGGGTCTATTGCTGCCTCGGGCACCCTATGGTCGTTCTCCTGTGAGTCTAGATTTTCGAATCCGACGCAAAACTTATAGTTAATTGTAACGTTCAGGGCCTATTAATGACGATGGAACACTCAAACTGCGTCGAGATTCAATACATCGTCCTCCAGCCGACCTATCTCCAAGGGTCAATTGATGCCTCGGGCACTTATGATCGTTCTCCTATGAGTCTAGATTATCGAATCCATCGCAAAACTGATACTTAGTTGTAACGTTCAGGGCCTCCTAATGTCGATGGAACATTCAAATTGCGTCGCGATTCAATACATCGTCCTCCAGCCGACTTGTCTCCAAGTGTCTATTGTTGCCTCGGGCGCCTTTTGGTCGTACTCCTGTGAGTCTAGATTTTAGAATCCGACGCAAAACTGATAGTTAATTGTAACGTTCAGGGCCTACTAATGACGATGGAACACTCAAACTGCGTCGAGATTCAATACATCGTCCTCCAGCCGACTTGTCTCCAAGGGTCTATTGATGCCTCGGGCACCTTATGATCGTTCTCCTGTGAGTCTAGATTATGGAATCAGACGCAAATCTGATAGTTAATTGTAATGTTCAGGGCCTCCTAATGACGATGGAACACTCAAATTGCGGCGAAATTCAATCCATCGTCCACCAGCCGATTTGTCTTCAGGGGGGTATTGATGCCTCGGGCACCATACGGTCCGTCTCCTGTGAGTCTAGATTTTCGAAACCGACGCGACACTGATAGTTAATTGTAACGTTCAGGGCCTCCTAATGTCGATGGAACACTCAAATTGCGTCGCGATTCAATACATTTTCCTCCAGCCGACTTGTCTCCAAGGGTCTATTGCTGCCTCGGGCACCTTATGATCGTTCTCCTGTGAGTCTAGATTATCGAATCCGACGCGATACTGATAGTTAATTGAAACGTTCAGGGCCTCCTAATGACGATGGATCACTCAAATTGCGTCGAGATTCAATACATCGTCCTAAAGCCGACTTGTCTCCAAGGGTCTATTGTTGCCTCGTGCACCTTATGGTCGTTCTCCTGTGACTCTAAATTTTCGAATCCAACGAAAAACTGATAGTTGATTGTAACGTTCAGGGCCTCCTAATGACGATGGAACACTCAAACTGCGTCGAGATTCAATACATCGTCCTCCAGCCGACTTGTCTCCAAGGGTCTATTGATGCCTCGGGCACCTTATGATCGTTCTCCTGTGAGTCTAGATTTTCGAATCCGACGCAAAACTGATAGTTAATTGTAACGTTCACATCTCCTAATTACGAAGGAACACTCAAACTGCGTCGAGATAAATACATCGTCCTCCAGCCGACTTGCCTCCAAGGGTCTATTGTTGGCTCTGGCACCTTATGGTCGTTCTCCTGTGAGTCCAGATTATGGAATCCGACGCAAAACTGATAGTTAAATGTAACGTTCAGGGCCTTCTAATGACGATGGAACTCTCAAATTGCGTCGAGATTCAATACATCGTCCTCCAGCCGACTTGACTCCAAGGGTGCCTCGGGCACCTTATAATCGTTCTCTTGTGAGTCTAGATTATCGAATCCCACGCAAAATTGATACTTAATTGTAACGTTCAGGGCCTCCAATAGCCGATGGAACATTCAAATTGCGCCGCGATACAATACATCGTCCTCCATCCGACTTGTCTCCAAGGGTCTATTGTTTTCTCGGGCGCCTTTTGGTCGTACTCCTGTGAGTCTAGATTTTCGAATCCGACGCATAACTGGTAATTACCTGTAACGTTCAAGGCTTCCTAATGACGATGGAACACTCAAATTGCGTCGAGATTCAATACCTTGTCCACCAGCCGACTTGTCTCCAAGGGGATATTGCTGCCCCGGGCACCTTATGGTCCGTCTCCTGTGAGTCACGATTTTCGAATCCGACGCGAAACTGACAGATAATTGTAACGTTCATGGCCTCCTAATGACGATGGAACACTCAAATTGTGTCGAAATTCAATACATCGTCCTTCAGCCGACTTGTCTCCAAGGGCCTATTGCTGCCTCTGGTACCTTTTGGTCGTTCTCCTGAGAGTCTAGATTTTTGAATCAGACGCAAAACTGATACTTAATTGTAACGTTGAGGGCCTCCAAATGACGATGCAACACTCAAATTGCGTCGAGATTCAATACATCGTCCTCCAGCCGACTTGTCTCCAAGGGGATATTGCTGCCTCGGGCCCCAATTGGTCCGTGTCCTGTGAGTCTAGATTTTCGAATCCGACGCAAAACTGATGGTTAATTGTAATGTTCAGGGCCTTCTAATGACGATGGAACACTCAAATTGCGTCGGGATTCAATATATCGTCCTCCAGCCGATATGTCTCCAGGGGTCTATTGTTGCCTCGGGCGCCTTTTGGTCGTACTCCTGTGAGTCTAGATTATCGAATCCGACGCAAAATTATAGTTAATTGAAACGTGCAGGGCCTCCTAATGACAATGGAACACTCAAATTCCGTCGCGATTCAATAAATCGTCCTCCAGCCGACTTGTCTCCAAGGGTCTATTGTTGTTCGGGCGCCTTTTGGTCGTTCTCCTGTGGGTGAGAATTATTGAATACGACGAAAAACTGATAGTTAATTGAAACGTTCAGGGCCTCCTAATGACGATGGATCACTCAAATTGCGTCGAGATTCAATACATCGTCCTAAAGCCGACTTGTCTCCAAGGGGATATTGGTGCCTCGGGCACCATATGGTCCGTCTCCTGTGAGTCTAGATTTTCGTATCCGACGCGTAACTGATAGTTAATTGTAACGTTCAGGGCCTACTAATGACGATGGAACACTCAAACTGCGTCGAGATTCAATACATCGTCCTTCAGCCGACTTGTCTCCAAGGGTCTATTGTTGCCTCGGGCACCATATGATCGTTCTCCTGTGAGTCTAGATTGTGGAATCAGACGCAAATCTGATAGTTAATTGTAACGTTCAGGGCCTCCTAATGACGATGGAACACTCAAATTGCGGCGAAATTCAATCCATCGTCCACCAGCCGATTTGTCTTCAGGGGGATATTGCTGCCTCGGGCACCATACGGTCCGTCTCCTGAGAGTCTAGATTTTCGAAACCGACGCGATACTGCTAGTTAATTGTAACGTTCAGGGCCTCCTAATGACGATGGAACACTCAAATTGCGTCGCGATTCAATACATCGTCCTCCAGCCAACTTGTCTCCAAGGGTCTATTGCTGCCTCGGGCACCTTATGGTCGTTCTCCTGTGAGTCTAGATTACCGAATCCGACGCAAAATGATAGTTAATTGAAACGTGCAGGGCCTCCTAATGACAATGGAACACTCAAATTCCGTCGCGATTCAATACATCGTCCTCCAGCCGACTTGTCTCCAAGGGTCTATTGTTGCTCGGGCGCCTTTTGGTCGTTCTCCTGTGGGTGAGGACTATCGAATACGACGAAAAACTGATAGTTTATTGAAACGTTCAGTGCCTCCTAATGACGATGGAACACTCAAATTGCGTCGAGATTCAATACATCGTCCTTCAGCCGACTTGTCTCCAAGGGTCTATTGCTGCCTCGGGCACCTTATGGTCGTTCTCCTGTGAGTCTAGATTTTCGAATCCGTAGCAAAACTGATAGTTAATTGTCACGTTCAGGGCCTCCTAATGACGATGGAACACTCAAATTGCGTCGAGATTCAATACACCGTCCTCCAGCCGTCTTGTCTCCAAGGGTCTATTGTTGCCTCGGGCACCTTATAATCGTTCTCTCGTGAGTCTAGATTATCGAATCCCACGCAAAACTGATACTTAATTGTAACGTTCGGGGCCTCCTATTGACGATGGAACATTCAAATTGCGTCGCGATACAATACATCGTCCTCCATCCGACTTGTCTCCAAGGGTCTTCAGTTTTCTCGGGCGCCTTTTGGTCGTACGTCTGTGAGTCTAGATTTTCGAATCCGACGCATAACTGGTAGTTAACTGTAACGTTCAAGGCTTCCTAATGACGATGGAACACTCAAATTGCGTCGAGATTCAATACCTCGTCCACCAGCCGACTTGTCTCCAAGGGGATATTGCTGCCTCGGGCACCTTATGGTCCGTCTCCTGTGAGTCAAGATTTCGAATCCGACGCGAAACTGATTGTTAATTGTAACGTTCATGGCCTCCTAATGACGATGGAACACTCAAATTGTGTGGAAATTCAATACATCGTCCTTCAGCCGATTTGTCTCCAAGGACCTATTGTTGCCTCGGGGACCTTATGGTCGTTCTCCTGAGAGTCTAGATTTTTGAATCTGACGCAAAACTGATAGTTAATTGTAACGTTGAGGGCCTCCAAATGACGATGGAACACTCAAATTGCGTCGAGATTCAATACATCGTCCTCCAGCTGACTTGTCTCCAAGGGGATATTGCTGCCTCGGGCACCATGTGGTCCGTGTCCTGTGAGTCTAGATTCTCGAATCCGACGCGAAACTGATAGTTAATTGTAACGTTCAGGGCCTCCGAATGACGATGGAACACTCAAATTGCGTCTTGATTCAATTTAACGTCCTCTAGACGACTTGTCTCCAAGGGTCTATTGTTGCCTCGGGCGTCTTTTGGTAGTTCTCGTGTGAGTCCAGATTATCGAATCCGACGAAAACTGATAGATAATTGTAACGTTCACGGCCTCCTAATAACGATGGAACACTCAAATTACGTCGAGATTCAATACATGGTCCTCCAGCCGACTTGTCTGCAAGGGTCTATTGCTGCCTTGGGCACCTTATGGTCGTTCAGCTGTGACTCTAGATTATGGAATCCGACGCAAAACTGATAGTTAATTGTAACGTTCAGGGCCTCCTAATGGCGATGGAACACTCAAATTGCGTCGAGATTCTATGCATCGTCCTCCAGCCCACGTGTCTCCAAGGGGATGTTGCTGCCTCGGGCACCTTATGCTCCGTCTCCTGTGAGTCTAGATTTTCGAATCCGACGCAAAACTGATGGTTAATTGTAATGTTCAGGGCCGCCTAATGACGATGGAACACTAAATTGCGTCGCGATTCAATACATCGTCCCCAAGCCGATATGTCTCCAAGGGTCTACTGCTGTCTCGGGCGCCTTTTGGTCGTTCTCCTGTGAGTCTAGATTATAGAATCCGATGAAAATCTGATAGTTAATTGTAACGCTCAGGGTCTCCTAATGATGATGGAACACTCAAATTACGTCGAGATTCAATATATCGTTCTCCAGCCGACTTGTCTCCTAGGGGATATTGCTGCCTCGGGCACCTTCTGGTCGTTCTCCTGTAAGTCTATATTTTCGAATCCGTAGATAAACTGATAGTTAATTGTCACGTTCAGGGCCTCCTAATGACGATGGAACACTCAAATTGCGTCGAGATTCAATACATCGTCCTCCAGCCGACTTGTCTCCAAGGGTCTATTGTTGCCTCGGGCAACTTATAATCGTTCTCTTGTGAGTCTAGATTATCGAATCCCACGCAAAACTGATACTTAATTGTAACGTTCAGGGCCTCCTATTGACGATGGAACATTCAAATTGCGTCGCGATACAATACATCGTCCTCCATCCGACTTGTCTCCGAGGGTCTATTGTTTTCTCGGGCGCCTTTTGGTCGTACTCCTATGAGTCTAGATTTTCGAATCCGACGCATAACTCGTAGTTACCTGTAACGTTCAAGGCTTCCTAATGACGATGGAACACTCAAATTGCGTCGAGATTCAATACCTCGTCCACCAGCCGACTTGTCTCAAAGGGGATATTGCTGCCTCGGGCACCTTATGGTCCGTCACCTGTGAGTCAAGATTTTCGAATCCGACGCGAAACTGACAGTTAATTGTAACGTTCATGGCCTCCTAATGACGATAGAACACTCAAATTGTGTCGAAATTCAATACATCGTCATTCAGCCGACTTGTCTCCAAGGGTCTATTGCTGTCTTGGGCGCCTTTTGGTCGTTCTCCTGTGAGTCTAGATTATAGAATCCGACGAATATCTGATAGTTAATTGTAACGTTCAGGGCCTCCTAATGTCGATGGAACACTCAAATTGCGTCGAGATTCAATACATCGGCCTCCAGCCGACTTGTATCCAAGGGTCTATTGCTGCCTCGGGCAACTTGTGGTCGTTCTCCTACGAGTCTTGATTTACGATTCCGACGCATAACTGACAGTTAATTGTAACGTTCAGGGCCTCCTAATGATGATGGAACACTCGATTACGTCGAGATTCAATATATCGTTCTCCAGCCGACTTGTCTCTAAGAGGATATTGCTGCCTCGGGCACTTTATGGTCGTTCTACTGTGAGTCTAGATTTTCGGACCCGACGCAAAACTGAGAGTTAATTAAAACGTTCAGGGCCTCCAAACGACGTTGGAACACTCAATTTGCGTCGAGATTCAATACATCGTCCTCCAGCCGACTTGTGTCCAAGGGGTATTGCTTCCTCGGGCACCAAATGGTCCGTGTCCTGTGAGTCTAAATTTTCGAATCCGACGCGAAACTGATAGTTATATGTAACGTTCAGGGCCTCCTAATGACGATGGAACACTCAAATTGCGTCGCGATTCAATACATCGTCCTCCAGCCGACTTGTCCCCAAGGGTCTATTGCTGCCTCGGTCACCTTATCGTAGTTCTCCTGTGAGTCTAGATTATCGAATCCGACGCAAACTGATAATTAATTGTAACGTTCAGGGCCTCCTAATGACGATGGAAAACTCAAATTCCGGCGCGATTCAATACATCGTCCTCCAGCCGACTTGTCTCCAAGGGTCTATTGCTGTCTCGGGCGCCTTTTGGTCGTTCTCCTGTGAGTCTAGATTATAGAATCCGACGAAAATCTGATAGTTAATCGCAACGTTCAGGGCCTCCTAATGACGATGGATCACTCAAATTGCGTCGACATTCAATACATCGTCCTCCAGCCGGCTTGTCTCCAAGGGTCTATTGCTGCCTGGGGCACCTTATTGTCGTTCTCTTGTGAGTCTAGATTTTCGAATCAGACGCGAAACTGATAGTTAATTGTAGCGTTCAGGGCCTCCTAATGTCGATGGAACACTCAAATTGCGTCGAGATTCAATACATCGGCCTCCAGCCGACTTGTATCCAAGGGTCTATTGCTGCCTCGGGCACCTTGTGGTCGTTCACCTACGAGTCTTGATTTACGAATCCGACGCATAACTGATAGTTAATTGTTACGTTCAGGGCCTCCTAATGATGATGAAACACTCAAATTACGTCGAGATTCAATAAATCGTCCTCCAGCCGACTTGTCTCCAAGGGGATATTGCTTCCTCGGGAACCATATGGTCCGTGTCCTGTGAGTCTAGATTTTCGAATCCGACGCGAAACTGATAGTAAATTGCAACGTTCAGGGCCTCCTAATGACGATGGAACATTCAAATTGCGTCGCGATTCAGTACATCGTCCTCCAGCCGATATCTCTCCAAGGGTCTATAGCTGCCTGTGGCACCTAATGGTCGTTCTCCTGTGATTCTAGATTTTCGAATCCGACGCGAAACTGATAGTTAATTGTAACGTTCAGGGCCTCCTAATGACGATGGAACACTCAAATTGCGTCGAGATTCAATACATCGGCCTCCAGCCGACTTGTATCCAAGGGTCTATTGCTGCCTCGGGCACCTTGTGGTCGTTCTCCTACGAGTCTTGATTTACGAATCCGACGCATAACTGAGAGTTAATTACAACGTTCAGGGCCTCCTAATGACGATGGAACACTCAAATTGCGGCGAGATTCAATACATCGTCCACCAGCCGACTTGTCTTCAAGGGGATATTGCTGCCTCGGGCACCATACAGTCCGTCTGTTGTGAGTCTAGATTTTCGAATCCGTCGCGATACTGATTGTTATATGTAACATTCAGGGCCTCCTAATGACGATGGATCACTCAAATAGCGTCGCGATTCAATACATCGTCCTCCAGCCGACTTGTCCCCAAGGGTATATTGCTGCCTCGGGCACCTTATCGTATTTCTCCTGTGAGTCTAGATTATCGAATCCGACGCAAACTGATAGTTAATTGTAAAATTCAGGGCCTCCTAATGACGATGGAACACTCAAATTAAGTCGTAATTCAATACATCGTCCTCCAGCCGACTTGTTTCCAAGGGTCTATTGTTGCCTCGGGCACCTTTTGGTCGTTTTCCTGTGAGTCTAGATTATCGAATCCGACGCAAAACTGATAGTTAATTGTAACGTTCACGGCTCCTAATGACGATGGAACACTCAAATTGCGTCGAGATCCAATACATCGGCCTCCAGCCGACTTGTATCCAAGGGTCTATTGCTGCCTCGGGCACCTTGTGGTCGTTCTCCTACGAGTCTTGATTTACGAATCCGACGCATAACTGATAGTTAATTGTAACGTTCAGGGCCTCCTAATGTCGATGGAACACTCAAATTGCGTCGAGATTCAATACATCGGCCTCCAGCCGACTTGTATCCAAGGGTCTATTGCTGCCTCGGGCACCTTGTGGTCGTTCTCCTACGAGTCTTGATTTGCGAATCCGACGCATAACTGATAGTTAATTGTACCGTTCAGGGGCTCCTAATGATGATGGAACACTCAAATTACGTCGAGATTCAATATATCGTTCTCCAGCCGACTTGTCTGTAAGAGGATATTGCTGCCTCGGGCACTTTATGGTCGTTCTCCTGTGAGTCTAGATTTTCAAACCCGACGCAAAACTGAGAGTTAATTAAAACGTTCAGGGCCTCCAAATGACGTTGGAACACTCAATTTGCGTCGAGATTCAATACATCGTCCTCCAGCCGACTTGTTTCCAAGGGGATATTGCTTCCTCCGGCACCATATGGTCCGTGTCCTGTGAGTCTAAATTTTCGAATCCGACGCGAAACTGATAGTTAAATGTAACGTTCAGGGCCTCCTAATGACGATGGAACATTCAAATTGCGTCTCGATTCAATTTAACGTCCTCCAGCCGACCTTGTCTCCAAGGGTCTATTGTTGCCCCGGGCGCCTTTTGGTCGTTCTCGTGTGAGTCTAGATTATCGAATCCGACGCAAAACTGATAGATAATTGTAACGTTCACGGCCTCCTAATAACGATGAAACACTCAAATTACGTCGAGATTCAATACATGGTCCTCCAGCCGACTTGTCTCCAAGGGTCTATTGCTGCCTCGGGCACCTTATGGTCGTTCTCCTGTGACTCTAGATTATGGAATCCGACGCAAAACTGATAGTTAATTGTATCGTTCAGGGCCTCCTAATGACGATGGAACATTCAAATTGCGTCGCGATTCAATACATCGTCCTCCAGCCGATATCTCTCCAAGGGTCTATAGCTGCCTGTGGCACCTAATGGTCGTTCTCCTGTGAGTCTAGATTTTCGAATCCGACGAGAAACTGATAGTTAATTGTAACGTTCAGGGCCTCCTAATGACGATGGAACACTCAAATTGCGTCGAGAGTCAATACATCGGCCTCCAGCCGACTTGTATCCAAGGGTCTATTGCTGCCTCGGGCACCTTGTGGTCGATCTCCTACGAGTCTTGATTTACGAATCCGACGCATAACTGTCAGTTAATTACAACGTTCAGGGCCTCCTAATGATAATGGAACACTCAAATTGCGGCGAGATTCAATACATCGTCCACCAGCCGACTTGTCTTCAAGGGGATATTACTGCCTCTGGCACCATACAGTCCGTCTGTTGTGAGTCTAGATTTTCGAATCCGACGCTATTCTGATAGTTATATGTAACGTTCAGGGCCTCCTAATGACGATGGAACACTCAAATTGCGTCGCGATTCAATACGTCGTCCTCCAGCCGACTTGTCCCCAAGGGTCTATTGCTGCCTCGGGCACCTTATCGTAGTCCTCCTGTGAGTCTAGATTATCGAATCCGACGCAAACTGATAGTTAATTGTAACGTTCAGGGCCTCCTAATGACGATGGAAAACTCAAATTCCGGCGCGATTCAATACATCGTTTTCCAGCCGACTTGTCTCCAAGGGTCTATTGCTGTCTCGGGCGCCTTTTGGTCGTTCTCCTGTGAGTCTAGATTACAGAATCCGACGAAAATCTGATAGTTAATTGCAACGTCCAGGGCCTCCTAATGACGATGGATCACTCAAATTGCGTCGACATTCAATACATCGTCCTCCAGCCGGCTTGTCTCCAAGGGTCTATTGCTGCCTGGGGCACCTTATTGTCGTTCTCTTGTGAGTCTAGATTTTCGAATCAGACGCAAAACTGATAGTTAATTGTAACGTTCAGTGCCCCCAAATGACGATGGATCACTCAAATTGCGTCGAGATTCAATACATCGTCTTCCAGCCGACTTGTCACCAAGGGGATATTGCTGCCTCGGGCACCATATGGTCCGTGTCCTGTGAGTCTAGATTTTCGAATCCGACGCGAAACTGATATTTAATTGTAACGTTCAGGGCCTCCTAATGTCGATGGAACATTCAAATTGCGTCGCGATTCAATACATCGTCCTCCAGCCGATATCTCTCCAAGGGTCTATAGCTGCCTGTGGCACCTAATGGTCGTTCTCCTGTGATTCTAGATTTTCGAATCCGACGCGAAACTGATAGTTAATTGTAACGTTCAGGCCTCCTAATGACGATGGAACACTCAAATTGCGTCGAGATTCAATACATCGGCCCTCAGCCGACTTGTATCCAATTGTCTATTGCTGCCTCGGGCACCTTGTGGTCGTCCTCCTACGAGTCTTGATTTACGAATCCGACGCATAACTGAGAGTTAATTATAACGTTCAGGGCCTCCTAATGACGATGGAACACTCAAATTGCGGCGAGATTCAATACATCGTCCACCAGCCATCTTGTCTTCAAGGGGATATTGCTACCTCGGGCACCATACAGTCCGTCTGTTGTGAGTCCAGATTATGGAATCCGACGCAAAACTGATAGTTAACTGTAACGTTCAGGGCTTCCTAATGACGATGGAACACTCAAATTGCGTCGTGATTCAATACCTCGTCCCCTAGCCGACTTGTCTCCAAGGGGATATCGCTGCATCGGGCACCTTATGGTCCGACTCCTGTGAGTCTAGATTTTCGAATCGGACGCGAAACTGACAGTTAATTGTAACGTTCATGGCCTCCTAATGACGATGGAACACTCAAATTGTGTCGAAATTCAATACATCGTCCTTCAGCCGACGTGTCACCAAGGGTCTATTGCTGCCTCGGGCACCTTATGGTCGTTCTCCTGAGAGTCTAGATTTTCGAATCAGACGCAAAACTGATAGTTAATTGTAACGTTCAGGACATCCTAATGACGATGGAACACTCAAATTGCATCGAGAATCAATACATTGTCCTCCAGCCGACTTGTCTCCAAGGGGATATTGCTGCCTCGTGCACCATATGGTCCGTCTCCTGTGAGTCTAGATTTTCGAATCCGACGCGAAACTGATAGTTAATTGTATCGTTCAGGGCCTCCTAATGATGAAGGAACACCCAAATTGCGTCTCGATTCAATTTAACGTCCTCCAGCCGACTTGTCTCCAAGGGTCTATTGTTGCCTCGGGCGCTCCTTGGTCGTTCTCCTGTGAGTCTAGATTATTGAATCCGACGCAAAACTGATGGATAATTGTAACGTTCGCGGCCTCCTAGTAACGATTTAACACTCAAATTACGTCGAGATTCAATACATGGTCCTCCAGCCGACTTGTTTCCAAGGGTCTATTGCTGCCTCGGGCACCTTATGGACGTACTCCTGTGAATCTAGATATCCGAATCCGACGCAAAACTGATAGTGAATTGTAACGTTCAGGGCCTCTTATTGACAATGGAACACTCAAATTGCGTCGCGATTCAATTCATCGTCCTCCAGCCGACTTGTTTCCAAGGGTCTATTGTTGCCTCGGGCACCTTTTGGTCGTTTTCCTGTGAGTCTAGATCATCGAATCCGACGCAAAACTGATAGTTAATTGTAACGTTCACGGCTCCTAATGACGATGGAACACTCAAATTGCGTCGAGATTAAATACATCGTCCTCCAGCCGACGTGTCTCCAAAGGTCTATTGCTGCCTCTGGCACCTTATGATCGTTCTCCTGTGAGTCTAGATTATGGAGTCCGACGCAAAACTGATAGTTAATTGTAACGTTCAGGGCCTCCTAATGAAGATGGAACACTCAAATTGCGTCGAGATTCTATACATCGTCCTCCAGCCGACTTGTCTCCAAGGGGATATTGCTGCCTCGGGCACCTTATGGTCCGTCTCCTGTGAGTCTAGATTTTCTAATCCGACGCAAAACTGATGGTTAATTGTAATGTTCAGGGCCTCTTAATGACGATGGAACACTCAAATTGCGTCGCGTTTCAACACATCGTCCTCCAGCCGATATGTCTCCAAAGGTCTATTGCTGCCTGTGGCACCTAATGGTCGTTCTCCTGTGAGTCTAGATTTTCGAATCCGACGCAAAATTGATAGTTAATTGTAACGTTCAGGGCCACCTAATGACGATGGGCTACTCAAATTGCGTCGAGATTCAATACATCGGCCTCCAGCCGACTTGTCTCAAAGGGTCTATTGCTGCCTCGGGCACCTTGTGGTCGTTCTCATACGAGTCTTGATTTACGAATCAGACGCATAACTGATAGTTAATTGTAACGTTCAGGGCCTCCTAATGATGATGGAACACTCAAATAACGTCGAGATTCAAGATATCGTTCTCCAGCCTACTTGTTTCCAAGGGGATATTGCTGCCTCGGGCACCTTATGGTCGTTCTCCTGTGAGTCTAGATTTTCGAACCCGGCGCAAAACTGAGAGTTAATTATAACATTGAGTGCCTCGTAATGACGATGGAACACTCAAATTGCGGCGTGATTCAATACATCGTCCTCCAGCCGACTTGTTTCCAGGGGTCTATTGTTGCCTCCGGCACCTTTTGATCGTTTTCCTGTGAGTCTGGATTATCGAATCCGACGCAAAACTGATAGTTAATTGTAACTTTCAGGGCTCCTAATGACGATGGAACACTCAAATTGCGTCGAGATTAAATACATCGTCCTCAAGCCGACTTGTCTCCAAAGGTCTATTGCTGCCTCTGGCACCTTATGGTCGTTCTCCTGTGACTCTAGATTTTCGAATCCGACGCAAAACTGATAGTTAATTGTAACGTTCATGGCTTCCTAATGACGATGGAACACTCAAATTGTGTCGAAATTCAATACATCGTCCTTCAGACGACTTGTCTCCAAGGGTCTATTGCTCCCTCGGGCACCTTATGGACGTTCTCCTGAGAGTCTAGATTTTCGAATCAGACGCAAAACTGATAGTTAATTGTAACGTTCAGGGCCTCCTAATGACGATTGAACACTCAAATTGCGTCTCGATTCAATGTAACGTCCACCAGCCGACTTGTCTCCAAGGGTCTATTGATGCCTCGGGCGCCTTTTGGTCGTTCTCCTGTGAGTCTAGATTATCGAATCCGACGCAAAACTGATGGTTAATTGTAACGTTCACGGCCTCCTAATAACGATGGAACACTCAAATTACGTCGTGATTCAATACATGGTCCTCCAGCCGACATGTCTCCAAGGGTCTACTGCTGCCTCGTGCACCTTATGGGCGTTCTGCTGTGCCTCTAGATTTTCGAATCCGACGCAAAACTGATAATTAATTGTAACGTTCAGGGCCTCCTATTGACGATGGAACACTCAAATTGCGTCGCGATTCAATACATCGTCCTCCAGCCGACTTGTTTCCAAGGGTCTATTGTTGCCTCGGGCACCTTTTGGTCGTTCTCCTATGAGTCTAGATTATCGAATCCGACGCAAAACTGATAGTTAATTGTAACGTTCACGGCTCCTAATGACGGTGGAGCACTCAAATTGCGTCGATATTAAATACATCGTCCTCCAGCCGACTTGTCTCCAAGGGTCTATTGCTGCCTCTGGCACCTTATGGTCGTTCTCCTGTGAGTCTAGATTATCGAATCCGACGCAAAACTGATAGTTAATTGTAACGTTCAGGGCCTCCTAAAGACGATGGAACACTCAAATTGCGTCGAGATTCAATACATCGTCCTCCAGCCGACCTGTCTCCAAGGGTCTATTGTTGCCTCGGGCGCCTTTAGGTCGTACTACTGAGAGTCTAGATTTTCGAATCCGACCCATAACTCGTAGTTAACTGTAACGTTCAGGGCTTCCTAAAGACGATGTAACACTAAAATTGCGTCGAGATTCAATACCTCGTCCCCCAGCCGACTTGTCCCCAAGGGGATATTGCTGCCTCCGGCACCTTATGGTCCGTCTCATGTGAGTCTAGATTTTCGAATCCGACGCGAAACTGACAGTTAATTGTAACATGCATGGCCTCCTAATGACGATGGAACACTCAAATTGTGTTGAAATTCGATACGTCGTCCTTCAGCCGACTTGTCTCCAAGGGTCAATTGCTGCCTCGGGCACCTTATGGTCGTTCTCCTGAGAGTCTAGATTTTCGAATCAGACGCAATACTGATAGTTAATTGTAACGTTCAGAGCCTCCTAATGACGATGGAACACTCAAATTGCGTCGAGATTCAATACATCGGCCTCCAGCCGACTTGTCTCCAAGGGTCTATTGCTGCCTCGGGCCCCTTGTGGTCGTTCTCATACGAGTCTTGATTTACGAATCCGACGCAAAACTGATAGTTAATTGTAACGTTGAGGGCCTCCTAATGATGATGGAACACTAAAATTACGTTGAGATTCAATATATCGTTCTCCAGCCGACTTGTCTCCAAGGGGATATTGCTGCCTCGGGCACCTTATGGTCGTTCTCCTTTGAGTCTAGATTTTCGAACCCGACGCAAAACTGAGAGTCAATTATAACGTTCAGGGCCACCTATTGACGTTTGAACACTCAAAGTGCGTCGCGATTCAATACATCGTCCTCCAGCCGACTTGTTTCCAAGGGTCTATTGTTGCCTCGGGCACCTTTTGGACGTTCTCCTGTGAATCTAGGTTTTCGAATCCGACGCAAACTGATGGTTAATTGTAATGTTCAGGGCCCCCTAATGACGATGGAACACTCAAATTGCGTCGCGATTCAATACATCGTCCTTCAGCCGATATGTCTCCATGGGTCTATTGCTGCCTGTGGCAAATAATGGTCGTTCTCCTGTGAGTCTAAATTTTCGAATCGGACGCAAAACTGATAGATAATTGAAACGTTCAGGGCCTCCTAATGACGATGGACTACTCAATTGGCGTCGAGATTCAATACATCGTCCTCCAGCCGACTTGTCTCCAAATGGATATTGCTGCCTCGAGCACCATATGGTCCGTCTCCTGTGAGTCTAGATTTTCGAATCCGACGCAAAACTGATTGTTAATTGTAACGTTCAGGGCCTCCTAATGACGATGGAACACTCAAAATTGCGTCGAGATTCAATACATCGGCCTCCAGCCGACTTGTCTCCAAGAGTCTATTGCTGCCTCGGGCACCTTGTGGTCGTTCTCCTTTGAGTCTTGATTTACGTATCCGACGCATAACTGATAGTTTAATTGTAACGTTCAGGGCCTCCTAATGATGATTGAACACTCAAATTACGTCGAGATTCAATATATCGTCCTCCAGCCAACTTGTCTCCTGTCTGCGTCGGGCGCCTTATGGGCGTTCTCCTGTGAGTCTAGATTTTCGAATCGGACGCGAAACTGATAGTTAATTGTAACGTTCAGGGCCTCCTAATGACGATGGAACACTCAAATTGCGTCGCGATTCAATACATCGTCCTCCAGCCGACTTGTCTCCATGGCCCTATTGCTGCCTCGGGCACCTTATGGGCGTTCTCCTGTGAGTCTAGATTTTCGAATCCGACGCGAAACTGATAGTTAATTGTAACGTTCAGGGCCTCCTAATGACGATGGAACACTCAAATTGCGTCGAGATTCGATACATCGTCCTCCAGCCGACTTGTCTCCAAGGGGATATAGCTGCCTCGGGCACCATATGGTCCGTCTCCTGTGAGCCTAGATTTTCGAATCCGACGCGAAACTGATAGTTAATTGTAACGCTCAGGGCCTCCTAATGACGATGGAACACTCAAATTGCGTCGAGATTCAATACATCGGCCTCCAGCCGACTTGTCTCCAAGGGTCTATTGCTGCCTCGGGCACCTTGTAGTCGTTCTCCTGTGAGTCTGGATTTACGTATCCGACGCGTAACTAATAGTAAATTGTAACGTTCACGGCCCCCTAATGACGATGGAACACTCAAATTACGTCGAGAATCAATATATCGTCCTCCAGCCGACATGTCTCCAAGGGGATATTCCTGCCTCAGGCACCATATGGTCCGTCTCCTGTAAGTCTAGATTTTCAAATCCGACGCGAAACTGATAGTTAATTGTAACCTTCAGGGCCTCCTAATGACGATGGAACACTCAAATTGCGTCGAGATTCAACACATCGGCCTCCAGCCGACTTGACTCCAAGGGTCTATTGCTGCCTCGGGCCCCTTGTGGTCGTTCTCATACGAGTCTTGATTTACGAATCCGACGCATAATTGATAGTCAATTGTAACGTTCGGGGCTTCCTAATGATGATGGAACACTCAAATTACGTCGAGATTCAATATATCGTTATCCAGCCGACTTGTCTCCAAGGGGATATTGCTGCCTCGGGCAGGTTATGGTCGTTCACCTGTGAGTCTAGATCTTCGAACCCGACGCAAAACTGTGAGTTAATTATAACGTTAAGGGCCTCCTAATGACGATGGAACACTCAAATTGCGGTGAGATTCAATACATCGTCCACCAGCCGACATGTCTTCAAGGGGATAATGCTGCCTCGGGCACCTTGTGGTCGTTCTCCTACGAGTCTTGATTTACGAATCCGACGCATAACTGATAGTTAATTGTAACGTTGAGGGCCTCCTAATGATGATGGAACACTAAAATTACGTTGAGTTTCAATATATCGTTCTCCAGCCGACTTGTCTCCAAGGGGATATTGCTGCCTCGGGCACCTTATGGTCGTTCTCCTGTGAGTCTAGTTTTTCGAACCCGACGCAAAACTGAGAGTTAATTATAACGTTCAGGGCCACCTATTGACGATGGAACACTCAAATTGCGTCGCGATTCAATACATCGTCCTCCAGCCGACTTATTTCCAAGGGTCTATTGTTGCCTCGGGCACCATTTGGACGTTCTCCTGTGAGTCTAGATTATCGAATCCGACGCAAAACTGATAGTTAATTGTAACGTTCACGGCTCCTAATGACGATGGAACACTCAAATTGCGTCGAGATTCAATACATTGTCCTCCAGCCGACTTGTCTCCAAGGGGATATTGCTGCCTCGGGCACCTCGTGGCCGTTCTCCTTTGAGTCTTGATTTACGTATCCGACGCATAACTGATAGTTTAATTGTAGCGTTCAGGGCCTCCTAATGATGATTGAACACTCAAATTACGTCGAGATTCAATATATCGTCCTCCAGCCAACTTGTCTCCTGTCTGCATCGGGCACCATTTGGACGTTCTCCTGTGAGTCTAGATTATCGAATCCGACGCATAACTGATAGTTTAATTGTAACGTTCAGGGCCTCCTAATGACGATGGAACACTCAAATTGCGTCGCCATTCAATTCATCGTCCTCCATTCGACTTGTCTCCAAGGGCCTATTGCTGCCTCGGGCACCTTATGGTCGTTCTCTTCTGAGTCTACATTTTCGAATCCGACGCAAAACTGATAGTTAATTGTAATGTTCAGGGCCTCCTAAGGACGATGGAACACTCAAATTGCGTCGAGATTCAATACATCGTCCTCCAGCCGACTTGCCTCCAAGGGTCTATTGTTGCCTCGGGCGCCTTTTGGTCGTCCTCCTGTGAGTCTAGATTTTCGAATCCGACGCGAAACTGATAGTTAATTGTAACGTTCAGGGCCTCCTAATGACGATGGACCACTCAAATTGCGTCGAGATTCGATACATCGTCCTCCAGCCGACTTGTCTCCAAGGGGATAAAGCTGCCTCGGGCACCATATGGTCCGTCTCCTGTGAGCCTAGATTTTCGTATCCGACGCGAAACTGATAGTTAATTGTAACGCTCAGGGCCTCCTAATGACGATGGAACACTCAAATTGTGTCGAGATTCAATACATCGGCCTCCAGCCGACTTGTCTCCAAGGGTCTATTGCTGCCTCGGGCACCTTGTAGTCGTTCTCCTGTGAGTCTGGATTTACGTATCCGACGCGTAACTGATAGTAAATTGTAACGTTCACGGCCTCCTAATGACGATGGAACACTCAAATTACGTCGAGAATCAATATATCGTCCTCCAGCCGACATGTCTCCAAGGGGATATTCCTGCCTCAGGCACCATATGGTCCGTCTCCTGTAAGTCTAGATTTTCGAATCCGACGCGAAACTGATAGTTAATTGTAACCTTCAGGGCCTCCTAATGACGATGGAACACTCAAATTGCGTCGAGATTCAACACATCGGCCTCCAGCCGGCTTGTCTCCAAGGGTCTATTGCTGCCTCGGGCCCCTTGTGGTCGTTCTCATACGAGTCTTGATTTACGAATCCGACGCATAACTGATAGTCAATTGTAACGTTCACGGCTCCTAATGACGATGGAACACTCAAATTGCGTCGAGATTCAATACATTGTCCTCCAGCCGACTTGTCTCCAAGGGGATATTGCTGCCTCGGGCACCTTATGGTCGTTCTCCTTTGAGTCTTGATTTACGTATCCGACGCATAACTGATAGTTAATTGTAACGTTCAGGGCCTCCTAAGGACGATAGAACACTCAAATTGCGTCGATATTCAATACATCGTCCTCCAGCCGACTTGCCTCCAAGGGTCTATTGTTGCCTCGGGCGCCTTTTGGTCGTCCTCCTGAGAGTCTAGATTTTCGAATCCGACGCATAATTGATAGTTAATTGTAACGTTCACGGTGTCCTAATGATGATGGAACACTCAAATTGCGTCGAGATTCAATACATCGTCCTGCAGCCGACATGTCTCCAAGGGTCTATTGCTGCCTCTGGCACCTTATGGTCCGACTCCTGAGAGTCTAGATTTTCGAATCCGACGCAAAACTGATAGTTAATAGTAACGTTCCGGGCCTCCTAATGACGATGGGACACTCTAATTGCGTCGAGAAACAATACATCGGCCTCCCTCCGACTTATCTCCAAGGGTCTATTGTTGCCTCGGGCGTCTTGTGGTCGTTCTCCTGTGAGTCTAGATTATCGAATCCGACGCAAAACTGATAGTATATTGTAACGTTCAGGGCCTCCTAATGACGATGGAACACTCAAATTGCGTCGAGATTCAATACATCGTCCTCCAGCCGACTTGTCTCCAAGGGTCTATTGCTGCCTCGAGCACCTTATGGTCGTTCTCCTGTGAGCCTAGATTGTCGATTCCGACGCAAAACTGATAGTTAATTGTAACGTTCAGGGCCTCTTAATGACGGTGGAACACTCAAATTGTGTTGAGATTCATTAGATCGCCCTTCAGCCGACTTGTCTCCAAGGGTCTAATGCTGCCTCAGGCACCTTATGGTCGTTCTCCTGTGACTCTAGATTTTCGAATCCGACGCAAAACTGATAGTTAATTGTAACGTTCAGGGCCTCCTAAATACGATGGAACACTCAAATTGCGTCGAGATTCAATACATCGTCCTCCAGCCGACTTGCCTCCAAGGGTCTATTGTTGCCTCGGGCGCCTTTAGGTCGTCCTCCTGTGAGTCTAGATTTTCGAATCCGACGCATAATTGATAGTTAATTGTAACGTTCACGGCCTCCTAATGATGATGGGAAACTCAAATTGCGTCGAGAATCAATACATAGGTCTCCCTCCGACTTGTCTCCAAGGGTCTATTGTTGCCACGGGCGTCTTGTGGTCGTTCTCCTGTGAGTCTAGATTATCGAATCCGACGCAAAACTGATAGTATATTGTAACGTTCAGGGCCTCCTAATGACGATGGAACACTTAAATTGCGTCGAGATTCAATACATCGTCCTCCAGCCGACTTGTTTCCAAGGGACTATTGTTGCCTCGGGCGCCTTTTCGTCGTCCTCCTGTAAGTCTATATTTTCAAATCCGACGCAAAAGTGATAGTTAATTGTAACGTTCAGGTCTTCGTAATGACGATGGAACACTCAAATTGCGTCGAGATTCAATACATCGTCCTCCAGTCGACTTGTCTCCAAGGGTCTATTGCTGCCTCGGGCACCTTATTGTAGTTCCCCTGTGAGTCTAGATTGTCGAATCCGACGCAAAACTGATAGTTAATTGTAACGTTCAGGGCCTCCTAATGACGATGGAACTTTCAAATTGCTTCCAGATTCAATACATCGTCCTCCAGCCGACTTGTCACCAAGGGGATTATGCTTGCTCAGGCTCCATATGGTCTGTCTCCCGTGAGTCTAGATTTTCGAATCCGACTCGAAACTGATAGTTATTTGAAACTTTCAGGGCCTCCTAATGACGATGGAACACTCAAATTGCTTCGAGATTTTGTACATAGTCCTCCAGGCTACTTGCCTCCAAGCGGATATTGCTGCCTCGGGCACCATATGGTCCGTCTCCCGTGAGTTTAGATATTCGTATCCGAAGCGAAACTGATAGTTAATTGTAACGTTCAGGGCGTCCTAATGACGATGGAACACTCAAATTGCGTCGACATTCAATATATCGTCCTTCAGCCGACTTGTCTCCAAGGGTCTTTTGGGGCCTCGAGCACCTCATGGTCGTTCTCCTCTGACTCTAGATTTTAGAATCAGACGCAATACTAATAGCTAAATGTACCGTTCAGGGCCTCCTAATGACGATGAAACACTCAAATTGCGTCGAGATTCAATACATCGTCCTCCAGCCGACTTGTCTCCAAGGGTCTATTGCTGCCTCGGGCACCTTATGGTCGTTCTCCTGTGAGTCTAGATTTTCGAATCCGACGCAAAACTGATAGTTAATTGAAACTTTCAGGGCCTCCTAATGACGATGGAACACTCAAATTGCTTCGAGATTTTATACATAGTCCTCCAGGCTACTTGTCTCCAAGCGGATATTGCTGCCTCGGGCACCATATGGTCCGTCTCCCGTGAGTCTATATATTCATATCCGAAGCGAAACTGATAGTTAATTGTAACGTTCAGGGCGTCCTAATGACGATGGAACACTCAAATTACGTCGAGCTTCAATATATCGTCTTCCAGCCGACAAGTCTCCAAGGGGATATTCCTGCCTCGGGCACCTTATGGTCGTTCTCCTGTGAGTCTAGATTTTCGAATCCGACGCAAAACTGATAGTTAATAGTAACGTTCAGGGCCTCCTAATGACAATGGGACACTCAAATTGCGTCGAGAATCAATTCATCGGCCTCCCTCCAACTTGTCTCCAAGGGTCTATTGTTGCCTCGGGCGTCTTGTGGTCGTTCTCCTGTGAGTCTAGATTATCGAATCCGACGCAAAACTGATAGTATATTGTAACTTTCAGGGTCTCCTAATGACGATGGAACACTCAAATTGCGTCGAGATTCAATACATCGTCCTCCAGCCGACTTGTCTCCAAGGGTCTATTGCTGCCTCGAGCACCTTATGGTCGTTCTCCTGTGAGTCCAGATTGTCGATTCCGACGCAAAACTGATAGTTAATTGTAACGTTCAGGGCCTCCTAATGACGATGGAACACTCAAATTGTGTCGAGATTCAATAGATCGCCCTTCGGCCGACTTGTCTCCAAGAGTCTAATGCTGCCTCAGGCACCTTATGGTCGTTCTCCTGTGACTCTAGATTTTCGAATCCGACGCAAAACTGATAGTTAATTGTAGCGTTCAGGGCATCCTAATTACGATGGAACACTCAAATTGCGTCGAGATTCAATACATCGTCCTCCAGCCGACATGTATCCAGGGGTCTATTGCTTCCACGGGCACCTTATTGCCGTTCTCCCGTGAGTCTGGATTGTCGAATCCGACGCAAAACTGATAGTTAATTGTAACGTTGAGGGCCTCCTAATGACGATGGAACACTCATATTTTGTCGAAATTCAATACATCGTCCTTCAGCCGACTTGTCTCCATGGGTCTATTGCTGCCTCGGGCGCCTTTTAGTCGTTCTCCTGAGTCTAGATTATGGAATCCGACGCAAAACTGATAGTTAATTGTAACGTTCACGGCCTCCTAATGTCGATGGAATACTCAAAATGCGTCGATATTCAATACATCGTCCTTCAGACGACTTGTCTCCAAGGGTCTATTGCTGCCTCGGGCACCTTATGGTCGTTCTCCTGTGAGTCTAGATTTTCGAATCCGACGCAAAACTGATAGTTAATTGTAACGTTCAGGGCCTCCTAATGACGATGGAACACTCAAATTGCGTCGCGATTCAATACATCGTCTTCCATCCGACCTGTCTCGAAGGGACTATTGTTGCCTCGGGCGAATTTCCGTCGTCCTCCTGTAAGTCTATATTTTCAAATCCGACGCAAAACTGATAGTTAATTGTAACGTTCAGGTCCTCGTAATGACGATGGAACACTCAAATTGCGTCGAGATTCAATACATCGTCCTCCAGTCGACTTGTCTCCAAGGGTCTATTGCTGCCTCGGGCACAATATTGTAGTTCCCCTGTGAGTCTAGATTGTCGAATCCGACGCAAAACTGATAGTTAATTGTAACGTTCAGGGCCTCCTAATGACGATGAAACTTTCAAATTGCTTCCAGATTCAATACATCGTCCTCCAGCCGACTTGTCACCAAGGGGATGTTGCTACCTCAGGCACCATATGGTCCGTCTCCTGTGAGTCTAGATTTTCGAATCCGACTCGAAACTGATAGTTAATTGTAACGTTCAGGGCCTCCTAATGGCGATGGAACACTCAAATTGCGTCGATATTCAATACATCGTCCTTCAGCCGACTTGTCTCCAAGGGTCTATTGCTGCCTCGGGCACCTCATGGTCGTTCTCCTGTGTGTCTAGATTTTCGAATCCGACGCAAAACTGATAGTTAATTGAATCCTTCAGGGCCTCCTAATGACGATGGAACACTCAAATTGCTTCGAGATTTTATACATAGTCCTCCAGGCTACTTGTCTCCAAGGGGATATTGCAGCCTCGGGCACCCTATGGTCGTTCTCCTGTGAGTGTAGATTATCGAATCCGACGCAAAACTGATACTTAATTGTAACGTACAGGGCCTCGTAATGACGATGGAACACTCAAATTGCGTCGGGATTCAAAACATCGTCCTCCAGCCGACTTGTCTCTAAGGGGATATTGCTGCCACGGGCACCATATGGTCCGGCTACTGTGAGTCTAGATTTTTGAATCCGACGCGAAACTGATTGTTAATTGTAACGTTCATGGCCTCCTAATGACGATCGAACACTCAAATTGCGTCGAAATTCAATACATCGTCCTCCAGCCGACTTGTCCCCAAGGGGATATTGCTGCCTCGGGCACCTTTTGGTCGTTCTCCTGTGAGTCTAGATTTACGAATCCGACGCATAACTGATAGTTAATTGTAATGTTCAGGGCCTCCTAATGACGATGGAACACTCAAATTACGTCGAGATTCAATATATCCTCCTCCAGCCGACTTGTCTCCAAGGGGATATTGCTGCCTCGGGCACCTTATTGTCGTTCTCCTGTGAGTCTAGATTTTCAAATCCGACGCAAAACTGAGAGTTAATTATAACGTTCAGGGCCTCCTAATGACGATGGAACACTCAAATTACGTCGAGATTCAATATATCCTCCTCCAGCCGACTTGTCTCCAAGGGGATATTGCTGCCTCGGGCACCTTATTGTCGTTCTCCTGTGAGTCTAGATTTTCAAATCCGACGCAAAACTGAGAGTTAATTATAACGTTCAGGGCCTCCTAATGACGATGGAACACTCAAATTGCGGCGAGATTCAATACTTCGTCCTCCAGCTGACTTGTCTTCAAGGGGATATTGCTGCCTCGGACACCATACGGTCCGTCTCTTGTGAGTCTAGATTTTCGAATCCGACGCGATACTGATAGTTAATTGTAACGTTCAGGGCCTCCTAATGACGATGGAACACTTAAATTGCGTCGGGATTCAATACATCGTCCTCCAGCAAACTTGTCTCCAAGGGGATATTGCTGCCTCGGGCACCTTGTGGTCGTTCTCCTGTGAGTCCAGATTTTCGAAAGCGATGCAAAACTGATAGTTAATTGTAACGTTCAGGGCCTCCTAATGACGATGAATCGTTCAAATTGCTTCCAGATTCAATACATCGTCCTCCAGCCGACTTTTCTCCAAGGGGATATTGCTGCCTCGGGCACCTTATGGTCGTTCTCCTGTGAGTCTAGATTGTCGAATCAGACGCAAAACTAATAGTTAATTGTTACGTCCAGGGCCTCTTAATGACGAAGGAACACTCAAATTGCGTCGAGATTCAATACATCGTCCTTCAGCCGACTTGTCTCCAAGGGTCTATTGATGCCTCGGGCGCCTTTTGGTTGTCCTCCTGTAAGTCTAGATTTTCGAATCCGACGCATAACTGATAGTTAATTGTAACGTTCAGGTCTTCGTAATTACGATGGAACACTAAAATTGCGTCGAGATTCAATACATAGTCCTCCAGCCGACTTGTCTCCAAGTGGATATCGCTGCCTTGGGCACCTTATGGACTGTCTCCTGTGAGCCTTGATTTTCGAATCCGACGCAAAACTGATAGTTAATTGTATCGTTCAGAGCCTCCTATTGACGATGTAACACTCAAAGTGCGTCGAGATTCAATACATCGTTCTGCAGCCGACTTGTCTCTACGGGGATATTGCTGCCTCGGGCACCATATAGTCCGGCTCCTGTGAGTCTAGATTTCCGAATCCGACGCAAAACTGATAGTTAATTGTAACGTTCATGGCCTCCTAGTGACGATGGAACACTCAAATTTCGTCGAAATTCAATACATCGTCCTTAGACGACTTGTGTCCAAGGGTCTATTGCTGCCTCTGTCATTTTATGGTCGTGGTCCTGTGAGTGTAGATTTACGAATCCGTCGCGAAACTGATAGCTAATTGTAACGTTCAGGGCCTCCTAATGACGATGGAAAACTCAAATTGCGTCGAGATTCAATACATCGTCCTCCAGCCGACTTGTCTGCAAGGGTCTATTGCTGCCTCGGGCACCTTATTGTCGTTCTCCTGTGAGTCCAGATTGTCGAATCAGACGCAAAACTACACTCCTGGAAATGGAAAAGGAACACATTGACACCGGTGTGTCAGACCCACCATACTTGCTCCGGACACTGCGAGAGGGCTGTACAAGCAATGATCACACGCACGGCACAGCGGACACACCAGGAACCGCGGTGTTGGCCGTCGAATGGCGCTAGCTGCGCAGCATTTGTGCACCGCTGCCGTCAGTGTCAGCCAGTTTGCCGTGGCATACGGAGCTCCATCGCAGTCTTTAACACTGGTAGCATGCCGCGACAGCGTGGACGTGAACCGTATGTGCAGTTGGCGGACTTTGAGCGAGGGCGTATAGTGGGCATGCGGGAGGCCGGGTGGACGTACCGCCGAATTGCTCAACACGTGGGACGTGAGGTCTCCACAGTACATCGATGTTGTCGCCAGTGGTCGGCGGAAGGTGCACGTGCCCGTCGACCTGGGACCAGGCCGCAGCGACGCATGGATGCACGCCAAGACCATAGGATCCTACGCAGTGCCGTAGGGGACCGCACCGCCACTTCCCAGCAAATTAGGGACACTGTTGCTCCTGGGGTATCGGCGAGGACCATTGGCAACCGTCTCCATGAAGCTGGGCTACGGTCCCGCACACCGTAAGGCCGTCTTCCGCTCTCGCCCCAACATCGTGCAGCCCGCCTCCAGTGGTGTCGCGACAGGCGTGAATGGAGGGACGAATGGAGACGTGTCGTCTTCAGCGATGAGAGTCGCTTCTGCATTGGTGCCAATGATGGTCGTATGCGTGTTTGGCGCCGTGCAGGTGAGCGCCACAATCAGGACTGCATACGACCGAGGCACACAGGGCCAACACCCGGCATCATGGTGTGGGGAGCGATCTCCTACACTGGCCGTACACCACTGGTGATCGTCGAGGGGACACTGAATAGTGCACGGTACATCCAAACCGTCATCGAACCCATCGTTCTACCATTCCTAGACCGGCAAGGGAACTTGCTGTTCCAACAGGACAATGCACGTCCGCATGTATCCCGTGCCACCCAATGTGCTCTAGAAGGTGTAAGTCAACTACCCTGGCCAGCAAGATCTCCGGATCTGTCCCCCGTTGAGCATGTTTGGGACTGGATGAAGCGTCGTCTCACGCGGTCTGCACGTCCAGCACGAACGCTGGTCCAACTGAGGCGCCAGGTGGAAATGGCATGGCAAGCCGTTCCACAGGACTACATCCAGCATCTCTACGATCGTCTGCATGGGAGAATAGCAGCCTGCATTGCTGCAAAAGGTGGATATACACTGTACTAGTGCCGACATTGTGCATGCTCTGTTGCCTGTGTCTATGTGCCTGTGGTTCTGTCAGTGTGATCATGTGATGTATCTGACCCCAGGAATGTGTCAATAAAGTTTCCCCTTCCTGGGACAATGAATTCACGGTGTTCTCATTTCAATTTCCAGGAGTGTAATAGTTAATTGTTACGTCCAGGGCCTCTTAATGACGATGGAACCCACAAATTACGTCGAGATTCAATATATCATCCTCCAGCCGACTTGTCTCCAAGGGGATATTGCTGCCTCGGGCACCTTATGGTCGTTCTTCTGTGAGTCTAGATTTTCGAATCCGACACAATACTGATAGTTAATTGTATCGTTCAGGGCCTCCTAATGACGATGGAACACTCAAATTGCGTCGCAATTCAATACATCGTCCTCCAGCAGACTTGTCGCCAAGGGTCTATTGCTGCCTCGGGTACCTTATGGTCGTTCTTCTCTGAGTCATGATTATGGAATCCGACGCAAAACAGACAGTTAATTGTAACGTTCAGAGCCTCCTAATGACGATGGAAAACTCAAATTGCGTCGAGATTCAATACATCGTCCTCCAGCCGACTTGTCCCCAAGGGTCTATTGCTGCCTCGGGCACCTTATGGTCGTTCTCCAGTGAGTCTAGTTCTTCATATCCGACGCAAAACTGATAGTTAATTGTAACGTTCAGGGCCTCCTAATGACGATGGAACATTCAAATTGCGTCGCGATTCAATACATCGTCCTCCAGGCGACTTGTCTCCAGTGGTCTATTGCTGCCTCGGGCACCTTATGGTCGTTCTCTAGTGAGTCTAGTGTATGCAATCCGACGCAAAACTGATAGTTAAATGTAACGTTCAGAGCCTCCTAATGACGATGGAACACTCAAATTCCGTCGAGATTCAATACATCGACCTCCAGCCGACTTGTCTCCAAGGGTCTATTGCTGCCTCGGGCACCTTATGGTCGTTCTCCTGTGAATCTAGATTTTCGAATCCGCGCAAAACTGATAGTTAATTGTAACGTTCAGGGCCTCCTGATGACGATGGAACGCTCAAATTTCGTCGAGTTTCAATACATCGTCCTTCAGCCGACTTGTCTCCAAGGGTCTATTGGTGCCTCGGGCATCTCATGGTCGTTGTCCTGTGACTCTAGATTTTCGAATCCGACGCAAAACTAATAGTTAATTGTAACTTTCACGGCCTCCTAATGACGATGGAACACTCAAATTGTTTCGAGATTCCATACATCGTCTTCCAGCCGACTTGTCTCCAAGGGGATATTGCTGCCTCGGGCACCTTATGGTCCGTCTCCTGTGAGTCTAGATTTTCGAATCCGACCCAAAACAGATGGTTAATTGTAACGTTCAGGGCCTCCTAATGACGATGGAACACTCAAATTGCGTCGAGATTCAGTACATCGTCCTTCAGCCGACTTGCTCCAAGGATCTATTGGTGCCTCGGGCACCTCATGGTCGTTCTCCTGTGACTCTAGATTTTCGAATCCGACGCAAAACTAATAGTTAATTGTAACGTTGAGAGCCTCCTAATGACGATGGAACACTCAAATTGCTTCGAGATTCCACACATCGTCCTCCAGCCGACTTTTCTCCAAGGAGATATTGCTGCCTCGGGCACCTTATGGTCGTTCTCCTGTGAGTCTTGATTATGGAATCCGACGAAAAACTGATAGTTAATTGTAACGTTCAGTGCCTCCTAATGACGATGGAACACCCAAATTGCGCCGAGAATCAATACATCGTCCTCCAGCCGACTTGTCTCCAAGGGTCTATTGGTTCCACGGGCACCTCATGGTCGTTCTCCTGTGCCTCTAGATTTTTGAATCCGACGCAAAACTAATAGTTATTTGTAACGTTCAGGGCCTACTAATGACGATGGAATACTCAAATTGCGTCGAGATTCAATACATCGCCCTTCAGCCGACTTGTCTCCAAGGGTCGATTGGTACATCGGGCACCTGATGGTCGTTCTCCTGTGACTCTAGATTTTCGAATCCGACGCAAAGCTAATAGTTAATTGTAACGTTCAGGGCCTCCTAATGACGATGGAACACTCAAATTGCTTCGAGATTCCGTACATCGTCTTCCAGCTGACTTGTCTCCAAGGGGATATTGCTGCCTCGGGCACCTTATGGTCTGTCTCCTGTGAGTCTAGATTTTTGAATCCGAAGCAAAACAGATGGTTAATTGTAACGGTCATGGCCTCCTAATGTCGATGGAACACTCAAATTGCGCTTAGATTCAATACATCGGCCTCCAGCCGACTGGTCTCCAAGGGGATATTGCTGCCGCGGGTACCTTATGGTCGTTCTCCTGTGAGTGTAGATTTTCGAATCCGACGCAAAACTCATAGTTAGATGTAACGTTCACGGCCTCCTAATGACCATGGAACACTCAAATTGCGTCGAGATTCAATACATATTCCTCCAGGCGACTTGTCTCCAAGGGTCTATTGCTGCCTCGGGCACCTTATGATCGTTCTCCTCAGAGTCTACAATTTCGAACCCGACGCAAAACTGATAGCTAATTGTAACGTTCAGGGCCTCCTAATGACGATGGAACACTCAAATTGCCTCGAGATTCAATACATCGGCCTCCAGCCGACTTGTCTCCAAGGGGATATTGCTGCCTTGGGCACCTTATAGTCTGTCTCCTGTGAGTCTAGATTTTCGAATCCGACGCAAAACAGATGGTTAGTTGTAACGGTCATGGCCTCCTAATGTCGATGGAACACTCAAATTGCGTCGAGATTCAATTCATCGGCCTCCAGCCGACTTGTCTGCAAGGGGATATTGCTGCCGCGGGCACCTTATGGTCGTTCTCCTGTGAGTGTAGATTTTCGAATCCGACGCAAAACTGATAGTTAGATGTAACGTTCACGGCCTCCTAATGACAATGGAACACCCAAATTGCTTCGAAATTCAATACATCGTCCTCCAGCCGACTTGCCTCCAAGGGTCTATTGCTGCCTCGGGCACCTTATTGTCGTTCTCCTGTGAGTCTAGATAATCGAATTCGACGCAAAACTGATAGTTAATTGTTACGTTCAGGGCCTCCTAATGACGATGGAACATTCAAATTGCGTCTCGATTCAATACATCGTCCTCCAGCCGACTTGTAGCTAAGGGTCTATTGCTGCCTCGGGCACCCTATTGTCGTTCTCCTGTGAGTCTAGATTGTCGAATCCGACTCAAAATGGATAGTTAATAGTAACGTTCATGGCCTCCTAGTGACGTTGGAGCACTCAAATTTCGTCGAAATTCAATACATCGTCCTTAGACGACTTGTGTCCAAGGGTCTATTGCTGCCTCTGGCATTTTATGGTCGTGGTCCTGTGAGTGTAGATTTACGAATCCGTCGCGAAACTGATAGTTAATTGTAACGTTCAGGGGCTCCTAATGACGATGGAACAATCAAATTGCGTCGAGATTCAATACATAGTCCTCCAGGCAACTTGTCTCCAAGGGTCTATTGCTGCCTCGTGCACCTTGTAGTCGTTCTCCTGTGATTCTAGATTTACGATTCCGACGCATAACTGATAGTTAATTGTAACGTTCAGGGCCTCCTAATGACGATGGAAAACTCAAATTGCGTCGAGATTCAATACATCGTCCTCCAGCCGACTTGTCTGCAAGGGTCTATTGCTGCCTCGGGCACCTTATTGTCGTTCTCCTGTGAGTCTAGATTGTCGAATCAGACGCAAAACTACACTCCTGGAAATGGAAAAAAGAACACATTGACACCGGTGTGTCAGACCCACCATACTTGCTCCGGACACTGCGAGACGGCTGTACAAGCAATGATCACACGCACGGCACAGCGGACACACCAGGAACCGCGGTGTTGGCCGTCGAATGGCGCTAGCTGCGCAGCATTTGTGCACCGCTGCCGTCAGTGTCAGCCAGTTTGCCGTGGCATACGGAGCTCCATCGCAGTCTTTAACACTGGTAGCATGCCGCGACAGCGTGGACGTGAACCGTATGTGCAGTTGACGGACTTTGAGCGAGGGCGTATAGTGGGCATGCGGGAGGCCGGGTGGACGTACCACCGAATTGCTCAACACGTGGGACGTGAGGTCTCCACAGTACATCGATGTTGTCGCCAGTGGTCGGCGGAAGGTGCACGTGCCCGTCGACCTGGGACCAGGCCGCAGCGACGCATGGATGCACGCCAAGACCATAGGATCCTACGCAGTGCCGTAGGGGACCGCACCGCCACTTCCCAGCAAATTAGGGACACTGTTGCTCCTGGGGTATCGGCGAGGACCATTGGCAACCGTCTCCATGAACCTGGGCTACGGTCCCGCACACCGTAAGGCCGTCTTCCCCTCTCGCCCCAACATCGTGCAGCCCGCCTCCAGTGGTGTCGCGACAGGCGTGAATGGAGGGACGAATGGAGACGTGTCGTCTTCAGCGATGAGAGTCGCTTCTGCATTGGTGCCAATGATGGTCGTATGCGTGTTTGGCGCCGCGCAGGTGAGCGCCACAATCAGGACTGCATACGACCGAGGCACACAGGGCCAACACCCGGCATCATGGTGTGGGGAGCGATCTCCTACACTGGCCGTACACCACTGGTGATCGTCGAGGGGACACTGAATAGTGCACGGTACATCCAAACCGTCATCGAACCCATCGTTCTACCATTCCTAGACCGGCAAGGGAACTTGCTGTTCCAACAGGACAATGCACGTCCGCATGTATCCCGTGCCACCCAACGTGCTCTAGAAGGTGTAAGTCAACTACCCTGGCCAGCAAGATCTCCGGATCTGTCCCCCGTTGAGCATGTTTGGGACTGGATGAAGCGTCGTCTCACGCGGTCTGCACGTCCAGCACGAACGCTGGTCCAACTGAGGCGCCAGGTGGAAATGGCATGGCAAGCCGTTCCACAGGACTACATCCAGCATCTCTACGATCGTCTGCATGGGAGAATAGCAGCCTGCATTGCTGCAAAAGGTGGATATACACTGTACTAGTGCCGACATTGTGCATGCTCTGTTGCCTGTGTCTATGTGCCTGTGGTTCTGTCAGTGTGATCATGTGATGTATCTGACCCCAGGAATGTGTCAATAAAGTTTCCCCTTCCTGGGACAATGAATTCACGGTGTTCTCATTTCAATTTCCAGGAGTGTAATAGTTAATTGTTACGTCCAGGGCCTCTTAATGACGATGGAACCCACAAATTACGTCGAGATTCAATATATCGTCCTCCAGCCGACTTGTCTCCAAGGGGATATTGCTGCCTCGGGCACCTTATGGTCGTTCTTCTGTGAGTCTAGATTTTCGAATCCGACACAATACTGATAGTTAATTGTAACGTTCAGGGCCTCCTAATGACGATGGAACACTCAAATTGCGTCGCAATTCAATACATCGTCTTCCAGCAGACTTGTCGCCAAGGGTCTATTGCTGCCTCGGGTACCTTATGGTCGTTCTTCTCTGAGTCATGATTATGGAATCCGACGCAAAACAGACAGTTAATTGTAACGTTCAGAGCCTCCTAATGACGATGGAAAACTCAAATTCCGTCGAGATTCAATACATCGTCCTCCAGCCGACTTGTCTCCAAGGGTCTATTGCTGCCTCGGGCACCTTATGGTCGTTCTCCAGTGAGTCTAGTTCTTCATATCCGACGCAAAACTGATAGTTAATTGTAACGTTCAGGGCCTCCTAATGACGATGGAACATTCAAATTGCGTCGCGATTCAATACATCGTCCTCCAGGCGACTTGTCTCCAGTGGTCTATTGCTGCCTCGGGCACCTTATGGTCGTTCTCTAGTGAGTCTAGTTTATGGAATCCGACGCAAAACTGATAGTTAAATGTAACGTTCAGAGCCTCCTAATGACGATGGAACACTCAAATTCCGTCGAGATTCAATACATCGACCTCCAGCCGACTTGTCTCCAAGGGTCTATTGCTGCCTCGGGCACCTTATGGTCGTTCTCCTGTGAATCTAGATTTTCGAATCCGCGCAAAACTGATAGTTAATTGTAACGTTCAGGGCCTCCTGATGACGATGGAACGCTCAAATTTCGTCGAGTTTCAATACACCGTCCTTCAGCCGACTTGTCTCCAAGGGTCTATTGGTGCCTCGGGCATCTCATGGTCGTTGTCCTGTGACTCTAGATTTTCGAATCCGACGCAAAACTAATAGTTAATTGTAACTTTCACGGCCTCCTAATGACGATGGAACACTCAAATTGTTTCGAGATTCCATACATCGTCTTCCAGCCGACTTGTCTCCAAGGGGATATTGCTGCCTCGGGCACCTTATGGTCCGTCTCCTGTGAGTCTAGATTTTCGAATCCGACCCAAAACAGATGGTTAATTGTAACGTTCAGGGCCTCCTAATGACGATGGAACACTCAAATTGCGTCGAGATTCAGTACATCGTCCTTCAGCCGACTTGCTCCAAGGATCTATTGGTGCCTCGGGCACCTCATGGTCGTTCTCCTGTGACTCTAGATTTTCGAATCCGACGCAAAACTAATAGTTAATTGTAACGTTGAGAGCCTCCTAATGACGATGGAACACTCAAATTGCTTCGAGATTCCACACATCGTCCTCCAGCCGACTTTTCTCCAAGGAGATATTGCTGCCTCGGGCACCTTATGGTCGTTCTCCTGTGAGTCTTGATTATGGAATCTGACGAAAAACTGATAGTTAATTGTAACGTTCAGTGCCTCCTAATGACGATGGAACACCCAAATTGCGTCGAGATTCAATACATCGTCTTCCAGCCGACTTGTCTCCAAGGGGATATTGCTGCCTCGGGCACCTTATGGTCCGTCTCCTGTGAGTCTAGATTTTCGAATCCGACCCAAAACAGATGGTTAATTGTAACGTTCAGGGCCTACTAATGACGATGGAATACTCAAATTGCGTCGAGATTCAATACATCGCCCTTCAGCCGACTTGTCTCCAAGGGTCGATTGGTACATCGGGCACCTCATGGTCGTTCTCCTGTGACTCTAGATTTTCGAATCCGACGCAAAGCTAATAGTTAATTGTAACGTTCAGGGCCTCCTAATGACGATGGAACACTCAAATTGCTTCGAGATTCCATACATCGTCTTCCAGCCGACTTGTCTCCAAGGGGATATTGCTGCCTCGGGCACCTTATGGTCTGTCTCCTGTGAGTCTAGATTTTTGAATCCGAAGCAAAACAGATGGTTAATTGTAACGGTCATGGCCTCCTAATGTCGATGGAACACTCAAATTGCGTTTAGATTCAATACATCGGCCTCCAGCCGACTGGTCTCCAAGGGGATATTGCTGCCGCGGGTACCTTATGGTCGTTCTCCTGTGAGTGTAGATTTTCGAATCCGACGCAAAACTCATAGTTAGATGTAACGTTCAGGGCCTCCTAATGACCATGGAACACTCAAATTGCGTCGAGATTCAATACATATTCCTCCAGGCGACTTGTCTCCAAGGGTCTATTGCTGCCTCGGGCACCTTATGATCGTTCTCCTCAGAGTCTACAATTTCGAACCCTACGCAAAACTGATAGTTAATTGTAACGTTCAGGGCCTCCTAATGACGATGGAACCCACAAATTACGTCGAGATTCAATATATCGTCCTCCAGCCGACTTGTCTCCAAGGGGATATTGCTGCCTCGGGCAACTTATGGTCGTTCTTCTGTGAGTCTAGATTTTCGAATCCGACACAATACTGATAGTTAATTGTAACGTTCAGGGCCTCCTAATGACGATGGAACACTCAAATTGCGTCGCAATTCAATACATCGTCTTCCAGCAGACTTGTCGCCAAGGGTCTATTGCTGCCTCGGGTACCTTATGGTCGTTCTTCTCTGAGTCATGATTATGGAATCCGACGCAAAACAGACAGTTAATTGTAACGTTCAGAGCCTCCTAATGACGATGGAAAACTCAAATTGCGTCGAGATTCAATACATCGTCCTCCAGCCGACTTGTCTCCAAGGGTCTATTGCTGCCTCGGGCACCTTATGGTCGTTCTCCAGTGAGTCTAGTTCTTCATATCCGACGCAAAACTGATAGTTAATTGTAACGTTCAGGGCCTCCTAATGACGATGGAACATTCAAATTGCGTCGCGATTCAATACATCGTCCTCCAGGCGACTTGTCTCCAGTGGTCTATTGCTGCCTCGGGCACCTTATGGTCGTTCTCTAGTGAGTCTAGTTTATGGAATCCGACGCAAAACTGATAGTTAAATGTAACGTTCAGAGCCTCCTAATGACGATGGAACACTCAAAGTCCGTCGAGATTCAATACATCGACCTCCAGCCGACTTGTCTCCAAGGGTCTATTGCTGCCTCGGGCACCTTATGGTCGTTCTCCTGTGAATCTAGATTTTCGAATCCGCGCAAAACTGATAGTTAATTGTAACGTTCAGGGCCTCCTGATGACGATGGAACGCTCAAATTTCGTCGAGTTTCAATACATCGTCCTTCAGCCGACTTGTCTCCAAGGGTCTATTGGTGCCTCGGGCATCTCATGGTCGTTGTCCTGTGACTCTAGATTTTCGAATCCGACGCAAAACTAATAGTTAATTGTAACTTTCACGGCCTCCTAATGACGATGGAACACTCAAATTGTTTCGAGATTCCATACATCGTCTTCCAGCCGACTTGTCTCCAAGGGATATTGCTGCCTCGGGCACCTTATGGTCCGTCTCCTGTGAGTCTAGATTTTCGAATCCGACCCAAAACAGATGGTTAATTGTAACGTTCAGGGCCTCCTAATGACGATGGAACACTCAAATTGCGTCGAGATTCAGTACATCGTCCTTCAGCCGACTTGCTCCAAGGATCTATTGGTGCCTCGGGCACCTCATGGTCGTGCTCCTGTGACTCTAGATTTTCGAATCCGACGCAAAACTAATAGTTAATTGTAACGTTGAGAGCCTCCTAATGACGATGGAACACTCAAATTGCTTCGAGATTCCACACATCGTCCTCCAGCCGACTTTTCTCCAAGGAGATATTGCTGCCTCGGGCACCTTATGGTCGTTCTCCTGTGAGTCTTGATTATGGAATCTGACGAAAAACTGATAGTTAATTGTAACGTTCAGTGCCTCCTAATGACGATGGAACACCCAAATTGCGTCGAGATTCAATACATCGTCTTCCAGCCGACTTGTCTCCAAGGGGATATTGCTGCCTCGGGCACCTTATGGTCCGTCTCCTGTGAGTCTAGATTTTCGAATCCGACCCAAAACAGATGGTTAATTGTAACGTTCAGGGCCTACTAATGACGATGGAATACTCAAATTGCGTCGAGATTCAATACATCGCCCTTCAGCCGACTTATCTCCAAGGGTCGATTGGTACATCGGGCACCTCATGGTCGTTCTCCTGTGACTCTAGATTTTCGAATCCGACGCAAAGCTAATAGTTAATTGTAACGTTCAGGGCCTCCTAATGACGATGGAACACTCAAATTGCTTCGAGATTCCATACATCGTCTTCCAGCCGACTTGTCTCCAAGGGGATATTGCTGCCTCGGGCACCTTATGGTCTGTCTCCTGTGAGTCTAGATTTTTGAATCCGAAGCAAAACAGATGGTTAATTGTAACGTTCAGGGCCTACTAATGACGATGGAATACTCAAATTGCGTCGAGATTCAATACATCGCCCTTCAGCCGACTTGTCTCCAAGGGTCGATTGGTACATCGGGCACCTCATGGTCGTTCTCCTGTGACTCTAGATTTTCGAATCCGACGCAAAGCTAATAGTTAATTGTAACGTTCAGGGCCTCCTAATGACGATGGAACACTCAAATTGCTTCGAGATTCCATACATCGTCTTCCAGCCGACTTGTCTCCAAGGGGATATTGCTGCCTCGGGCACCTTATGGTCTGTCTCCTGTGAGTCTAGATTTTTGAATCCGAAGCAAAACAGATGGTTAATTGTAACGGTCATGGCCTCCTAATGTCGATGGAACACTCAAATTGCGTTTAGATTCAATACATCGGCCTCCAGCCGACTGGTCTCCAAGGGGATATTGCTGCCGCGGGTACCTTATGGTCGTTCTCCTGTGAGTGTAGATTTTCGAATCCGACGCAAAACTCATAGTTAGATGTAACGTTCAGGGCCTCCTAATGACCATGGAACACTCAAATTGCGTCGAGATTCAATACATATTCCTCCAGGCGACTTGTCTCCAAGGGTCTATTGCTGCCTCGGGCACCTTATGATCGTTCTCCTCAGAGTCTACAATTTCGAACCCTACGCAAAACTGATAGTTAATTGTAACGTTCAGGGCCTCCTAATGACGATGGAACCCACAAATTACGTCGAGATTCAATATATCGTCCTCCAGCCGACTTGTCTCCAAGGGGATATTGCTGCCTCGGGCAACTTATGGTCGTTCTTCTGTGAGTCTAGATTTTCGAATCCGACACAATACTGATAGTTAATTGTAACGTTCAGGGCCTCCTAATGACGATGGAACACTCAAATTGCGTCGCAATTCAATACATCGTCTTCCAGCAGACTTGTCGCCAAGGGTCTATTGCTGCCTCGGGTACCTTATGGTCGTTCTTCTCTGAGTCATGATTATGGAATCCGACGCAAAACAGACAGTTAATTGTAACGTTCAGAGCCTCCTAATGACGATGGAAAACTCAAATTGCGTCGAGATTCAATACATCGTCCTCCAGCCGACTTGTCTCCAAGGGTCTATTGCTGCCTCGGGCACCTTATGGTCGTTCTCCAGTGAGTCTAGTTCTTCATATCCGACGCAAAACTGATAGTTAATTGTAACGTTCAGGGCCTCCTAATGACGATGGAACATTCAAATTGCGTCGCGATTCAATACATCGTCCTCCAGGCGACTTGTCTCCAGTGGTCTATTGCTGCCTCGGGCACCTTATGGTCGTTCTCTAGTGAGTCTAGTTTATGGAATCCGACGCAAAACTGATAGTTAAATGTAACGTTCAGAGCCTCCTAATGACGATGGAACACTCAAAGTCCGTCGAGATTCAATACATCGACCTCCAGCCGACTTGTCTCCAAGGGTCTATTGCTGCCTCGGGCACCTTATGGTCGTTCTCCTGTGAATCTAGATTTTCGAATCCGCGCAAAACTGATAGTTAATTGTAACGTTCAGGGCCTCCTGATGACGATGGAACGCTCAAATTTCGTCGAGTTTCAATACATCGTCCTTCAGCCGACTTGTCTCCAAGGGTCTATTGGTGCCTCGGGCATCTCATGGTCGTTGTCCTGTGACTCTAGATTTTCGAATCCGACGCAAAACTAATAGTTAATTGTAACTTTCACGGCCTCCTAATGACGATGGAACACTCAAATTGTTTCGAGATTCCATACATCGTCTTCCAGCCGACTTGTCTCCAAGGGATATTGCTGCCTCGGGCACCTTATGGTCCGTCTCCTGTGAGTCTAGATTTTCGAATCCGACCCAAAACAGATGGTTAATTGTAACGTTCAGGGCCTCCTAATGACGATGGAACACTCAAATTGCGTCGAGATTCAGTACATCGTCCTTCAGCCGACTTGCTCCAAGGATCTATTGGTGCCTCGGGCACCTCATGGTCGTGCTCCTGTGACTCTAGATTTTCGAATCCGACGCAAAACTAATAGTTAATTGTAACGTTGAGAGCCTCCTAATGACGATGGAACACTCAAATTGCTTCGAGATTCCACACATCGTCCTCCAGCCGACTTTTCTCCAAGGAGATATTGCTGCCTCGGGCACCTTATGGTCGTTCTCCTGTGAGTCTTGATTATGGAATCTGACGAAAAACTGATAGTTAATTGTAACGTTCAGTGCCTCCTAATGACGATGGAACACCCAAATTGCGTCGAGATTCAATACATCGTCTTCCAGCCGACTTGTCTCCAAGGGGATATTGCTGCCTCGGGCACCTTATGGTCCGTCTCCTGTGAGTCTAGATTTTCGAATCCGACCCAAAACAGATGGTTAATTGTAACGTTCAGGGCCTACTAATGACGATGGAATACTCAAATTGCGTCGAGATTCAATACATCGCCCTTCAGCCGACTTGTCTCCAAGGGTCGATTGGTACATCGGGCACCTCATGGTCGTTCTCCTGTGACTCTAGATTTTCGAATCCGACGCAAAGCTAATAGTTAATTGTAACGTTCAGGGCCTCCTAATGACGATGGAACACTCAAATTGCTTCGAGATTCCATACATCGTCTTCCAGCCGACTTGTCTCCAAGGGGATATTGCTGCCTCGGGCACCTTATGGTCTGTCTCCTGTGAGTCTAGATTTTTGAATCCGAAGCAAAACAGATGGTTAATTGTAACGGTCATGGCCTCCTAATGTCGATGGAACACTCAAATTGCGTTTAGATTCAATACATCGGCCTCCAGCCGACTGGTCTCCAAGGGGATATTGCTGCCGCGGGTACCTTATGGTCGTTCTCCTGTGAGTGTAGATTTTCGAATCCGACGCAAAACTCATAGTTAGATGTAACGTTCAGGGCCTCCTAATGACCATGGAACACTCAAATTGCGTCGAGATTCAATACATATTCCTCCAGGCGACTTGTCTCCAAGGGTCTATTGCTGCCTCGGGCACCTTATGATCGTTCTCCTCAGAGTCTACAATTTCGAACCCTACGCAAAACCGATAGTTAATTGTAACGTTCAGGGCCTCCTAATGACGATGGAACCCACAAATTACGTCGAGATACAATATATCGTATTCCAGCCGACTTGTCTCCAAGGGGATATTGCTGCCTCGGGCACCTTTTGGTCGTTCTCCTGTGAGTCTAGATTTTCGAATCCGACACGATACTGATAGTTAATTGTAACGTTCAGGGCCTCCTAATGACGATGGAACACTCAAATTGCGTCGCAATTCAATACATCGTCCTCCAGCAGACTTGTCTCCAAGGGTCTATTGCTGCCTCGTGCACCTTATGGTCGTTCTTCTCTGAGTCATGATTATGGAATCCGACGCAAAACAGACAGTTAATTGTAACGTTCAGAACCTCCTAATGACGATGGAAAACTCAAATTGCGTCGAGATTCAATACATCGTCCTCCAGCCGACTTGTCTCCAAGGGTCTATTGCTGCCTCCGGCACCTTATGGTCGTTCTCCAGTGAGTCTAGATTTTCATATCCGACGCAAAACTGATAGTTAATTGTAACGTTCAGGGCCTCCTAATGACGATGGAACATTCAATTTGCGTCGCGATTCAATACATCGTCCACCAGCCTTCCTGTCTCCTAGGATCTATTGTTGGCTCGGGCGCCTTCTGGTCGTCCTCCTGTAAGTCTAGATTTTCGAATCCGACGCATAACTGATAGTTAATTGTAACGTTCAGGTGTTCGTAATGACAATGGAACACTCAAATTGCTTCGCGATTCAATACATCGTCCTCCAAGCGACTTGTCTCCAGTGGTCTATTGCTGCCTCGGGCACCTTATGGTCGTTCTCTTGTGAGTCTTGATTGTGGAATCCGACGCAAAACTGATAGTTAAATGTAACGTTCAGAGCCTCCTAATGAAGAAGGAACACTCCAATTCCGTCGAGATTCAATACATCGACCTCCAGCCGACATGTCTCCAAGGGTCTATTGCTGCCTCGGGCACCTTATGGTCGTTCTCCTGTGAATCTAGATTTTCGAATCCGCGCAAAACTGATAGTTAATTGTAACGTTCAGGGCCTCCTGATGACGATGGAACACTCAAAATGCGTCGAGTTTCAATACATCGTCCTTCAGCCGACTTGTCTCCAAGGGTCTATTGGTGCCTCGGGCATCTCATGGTCGTTGTCCTGTGACTCTAGATTTTCGAATCCGACGCAAAACTAATAGTTAATTGTAACTTTCAGGGCCTCCTAATGACGATGGAACACTCAAATTGCGTCGAGATTCAGTACATCGTCCTTCAGCCGACTTGCTCCAAGGATCTATTGGTGCCTCGGGCACCTCATGGTCGTTCTCCTGTGACTCTAGATTTTCGAATCCGATGCAAAACTAATAGTTAATTGTAACGTTCAGGGCCTCCTAATGACGATGGAACACTCAAATTGCTTCGAGATTCGATACATCGTCCTCCAGCCGACTTTTCTCCAAGGAGATATTGCTGCCTCGGGCACCTTATGGTCGTTCTCCTGTGAGTCTTGATTATGGAATCCGACGAAAAACTGATAGTTAATTGTAACGTTCAGTGCCTCCTAATGACGATGGAACACCTAAATTGCGTCGAGATTCAATACATCGTCCTCCAGCCGACTTGTCTCCAATGGTCTATTGCTGCCTCGGGCACCTTATGGTCGTTCTCCTGTCAGTCTAGATTTTCGAATACGACGCAAAACTGGTAGGTAATTGTAACGTTCAGGGCCTCCTAATGACGATTGAACACTCAAATTGCGTCGAGATTCAATAAATCGTCCTTCAGCCGACTTGTCTCCAAGGGTCTATTGGTTCCACGGGCACCTCATGGTCGTTCTCCTGTGCCTCTAGATTTTTGAATCCGACGCAAAACTAATAGTTAATTGTAACGTTCAGGGCCTACTAATGACGATGGAATACTCAAATTGCGTCGAGATTCAATACATCGTCCTTTAGCCGACTTGTCTCCAAGGGTCGATTGGTACATCGGGCACCTCATGGTCGTTCTCCTGTGACTCTAGATTTTCGAATCCGACGCAAAGCTAATAGTTAACTACAACGTTCAGGGCCTTTTAATGACGATGGAAAACTCAAATTGCTTCGAGATTCCATACATCGTCTTCCAGCCGACTTGTCTCCAAGGGGATATTGCTGCCTCGGGCACCTTATGGTCTGTCTCCTGTGAGTCTAGATTTTTGAATCCGAAGCAAAACAGATGGTTAATTGTAACGGTCATGGCCTCCTAATGTCGATGGAACACTCAAATTGCGTTTAGATTCAATACATCGGCCTCCAGCCGACTGGTCTCCAAGGGGATATTGCTGCCTCGGGCACCTTATGGTCTGTCTCCTGTGCGTCTAGATTTTCGAATCCGACGCAAAACAGATGGTTAGTTGTGACGGTCATGGCCTCCTAATGTCGATGGAACTCTCAAATTGCGTCGAGTTTCAATTCATCGGCCTCCAGCCGACTTGTCTGCAAAGGGATATTGCTGCCGCGGGCACCTTATGGTCGTTCTCCTGTGAGTGTAGATTTTCGAATCCGACGCAAAACTGATAGTTAGATGTAACGTTCAGGGCCTCCTAATGACAATGGAACACCCAAATTGCTTCGAAATTCAATACATCGTCCTTCAAACGACTTGTCTCCAAGTGCCTATTGCTGCCTCGGGCACCTTGTGATCGTTCTCCTGTGAGTCTTGATTATGGAATCCGACGCAAAACTTATAGTTAATTGTAACGTTCAGAGCCTCCTAATAACGATGGAACACTCAAATTGCGTCGAGATTCAATACATCGTCCTCCAGCCGACTTGCCTCCAAGTGTCTATTGCTGCTTCGGGCACCTTATTGTCGTTCTCCTGTGAGTCTAGATAATCGAATTCGACGCAAAACTGATAGTTAATTGTTACGTTCAGGGCCTCCTAATGACGATGGGACACTCAAATTGCGTCGACATTCAATACATCGTCCTTCAGCCGACTTATCTCCAAGGGGATATTGCTGCCTCGGGCACATTATGGTCGTCCTCCTGTGACTCAAGATTTTCGAATCCGACGCAAAACTGATAGTTAATTGTAACAATCACGGCCTCCTAATGACGATGGAACATTCAAATTGCGTCTCGATTCAATACATCGTCCGCCAGCCGACTTGTCTCCAAGGGTCTATTGTTGCCTCGGGCGCCTCTTGGTCGTCCTCCTGTGAGTCTAGATCTTCGAATCCGACGCATAACTGATAGTTACTTGTAACGATCAGGGCATCCTAATGATGATGGAACACTCAAATTGCGTCGAGATTCGATACATCCTCCTCCAGCCGACTTGTCTCTAAGGGAATTTTCCTGCCTCGGGCACCTTATGGTCCGTCTCCTGTGAGTCTAGATTTTCGAATCCGACGCAAATCAGATGGTTAATTGTAACGTTCATGGCCTCCTAATGACGATGGAACACTCAAATTGCGTCGAGATTCAATACATCGTCCTCCAGTCGAATTGTCTCCAAGGGTCTACTGCTGCCTCTGGCATCTTATGGTCGTGCTCCTCTGAGTCTAGATTTTCGAATCCGACGCGAAACTGATTGTTAATTGTAATGTTCAGGAACTCCTAATGACGATGGAACACTCAAATTGCGGCGAGATGCAATACATCGTCCTCCAGCCGACTTGTCTTCAAGGGGGTACTGCTGCCTTGGGTACCATACGGTCCGTCTCCTGTGAGTGAAGATTTTCGGATCCGACGCGATACTGATAGTGAATTGTAACGTTCAGGGACTCCTAATGACGATGGAACACTAAAATTAAGTCGCGATTCAATACATCGTCCTCCAGCCGACTTGTGTCTAAGGGTCTATTGCTGCCTCGGGCACCTCATGGTCGTTCTCCTGTGACTCTAGATTTTCGAATCCGACGCAAAACTGATACTTAATTGTAACGTTGAGAGCCTCCTAATGACGATGGAACACTCAAATTGCTTCGAGATACCATATATCGTCCTCCAGCCGACTTGTCTCCAACGGGATATTGCTGAGTCGGGCACATTATGGTCGTTCAGCTGTGAGTCTAGAATATCGAATCCGACGCATAACTGTTAATTATTTGTAACGTTCAGGTATTCGTAATGACGATGGAACTCTCAAATTGCGTCGCGATTCCATACATCGTCCTTCAACCGACTTGTCTCCAAGGGGATATTGCTGCATCGGGCACATTATGGTCATCCTCCTGTGACTCTAGATTTTCGAATCCGACGCAAAACTCATAGTTAATTGTAACGTTCAGGGCCTAATAATGACGATGGAACATTCAAAATGCGTCGATATTCAATACATCGTCCTCCAGCCGACTTGTCTCCAAGGATCTATTGCTGCCTCGGGCACCTTATTGTCGTTCTCCTGTGAGTCTGGATTGTCGAATCCGACGCAAAACTGTTAGTTAATTGTAACGTTCAGGGCCTCCTAATGACGATGGAAGACTCAAATTGCGTCGAGATTCAATACATCGTTCTTCAGCCGACTTGTCTCCAAGGGTCTATTGCTGCCTCGGGCATCTTATGTTCGTTGTCCTGTGAGTCTAGATTATCGAATCCGACGCAAAACTGATACTTAATTGTAACGTTTAGGGCCTCCTAATGACGATGGAACATTCAAATTGCGTCGCGATTCAATCCATCGTCCTCCAGCCGACTTGTCTCCAAGGGTCTATTGGTGTTTCGGGCACCTCATTGTCGTTCTCCTGTGCATCCAGATTTTCGAATCCCACGCCAAACTGATAGTTGATTGTAACGTTCAGGGCCTCGTAATGACGATGGAACACTCAAATTGCGTCGAGATAAAATACATCGTCCTCCCGCCGTCTTGTCACCAAGGGTCTATTTCTGCCTCTGGCACCTTATGGTCGTGCTCCTGTGAGTCTAGATTTCCGAATTCGACGCGAAACTTATAGTTAATTATAACGTTCAGGGCCTCCTAATGACGATGGAACACGCAAATTGCATCGCGATTCAATACATCGTCCTCCAGCTTACTTGTTTCCAAGGGTCAATTGTTGCCTCGGGCGCCTTTTGGTCGTTCTCCTGTGAGTCTAGATTATGGAATCCGACGCAAAACTGATAGTTAATTGTATCGTTCAGGGCCCCCTAACGACGATGGAACACTCATATTGCGTCGAGATTCAATACATCGTCCTCCAGCCGACTTGTCTCCAAGGGGATATAGCTGCCTCGGGGACCATATGGTCCGCCTCCTGTGACTCTAGATATTCGAATTCGACGCGTATCTGATAGTTAATTGTAACTTTCGTTGCCTCCTAATGACGATGGAACACTCAAATTGCGTCGAGATTCAATACATCGTCCTCCAGCCGACTTGCCTCCAAGGATCTACTGCTGCCTCGGGCACCTTATTGTCGTTCTCCTGTAAGTCTAGATTGTCGAATCCGACGCAAAACTGATAGTTAATTGTAACGTTCAGGGCCTCCTAATGACAATGGAACACTCAAATTGCGTCGAGATTCAATACATCGTTTTTCTGCCGACTTGTCTCCAAGGGTCTATTGCTGCATCGGGCACCTTATGGTCGTTCTCCTGTGAGTCTAGATCATCGAATCCAACGCAAAACTGATACTTAATTGCAACGTTCACAGCCTCCTAATGACGATGGTACATTTAAATTGCGTCGTGATTCAATACATCGCCCTCCAGACGACTTGTCTCCAAGGGTCTATTGTTGCCCCGGGCGCCTTTTGGTCGTCCTCCAGTGAGTCTAGGCTTTCGAATCCGACGCATAACTGATAGTTAATTGTAACGGTCAGGGCCTCATAATGACGATGGAACACACAAGTTGCGTCGAGATTCTATACATCGTCCTTCATCTGACTTGTCTCCATGGGTCTATTGCTGCCTCGGGCACCTTATGGTCGTTCTCCTGTGAGTTTAGATTTTCGAATCCGACGCAAAACTGATAGTTAATTGAACCGTTCAGGGCCTCCTAATGTCGATGGAACACTCAAATTGCGTCGAGATTCAATACATTGACCTCCAGCCGACTTGTCTCCAAGGGTCTATTGCTGCCTCGGGCAATTTTTGGTCGTTCTCCTGTGAGTCTAGATTATCGAATCCGACGCAAAACTGATACTTAATTGTAACGCTCAGGTCCTCCTAATGACGATGGAACATTCAAATTGCGTCGCGATTCAATACATCGTCCTCCAGCCGACTTGTCTCCAGGGGTATATAGTTGCCTCGGGCGCCTTTTTGGCGTCCTCCTGTGTCTAGAATTTTGAATCCGACGCATAACTGATAGTTAATTGTAATGTTCAGGCCTTCCTAATGATGATGGGACACTTAAATTGCGTCGACATTCAATACATCGTCCTCCAGCCGACTTGTCTCCAAGGGAATAATGCTGCCTCGGGCACCTTATGGTCGTGCTTCTGTGAGTCTAGATTTTGGAATCCAACGCAAAACAGATGGTTAATTGTAACTTTTATGGCCTCCTAATGACGAGGAAACACCCAAATTGCGTCGAGATTCAATACATCGTCCTCCAGCCGTTTTGTCTGTAAGGGGATACTGCTGGCTCGGGCACCATATATTCCGGCTCCTGTGAGTCTAGATTTTCGAATCCGACGCGAAACTGATAATTAATTGTAACGTTCATAGCCTCCTAATGACGATGTACACTCAAATTGCGTTGAGATTCAATACATCGTCATCCAGTCGACTTGTCACCAATGGTCTACTGCTGCCTCTGGCATGTTATGGTAGTGCTCCTGTGAGTCTAGATTTTCGAATCCGCTGCGAAACTGATTGTTAATTGTAACGTTCAGTAACTCCTAATGATAATGAAACAACCAAATTGCGTCGAGATTCAATACATCGTCCTCCAGGCGACTTGTCTCCAAGGGTCTATGGCTGCCTCGGGCACCTTATGATCGTTCTCCTCTGAGTCTACATTTTCGAATCCGACGCAAAACTGATAGTTAATTGTAACGTTCAGGGCCTCCTAATGACGATGGAACAATGAAATTGCGTCGCGATTCAATACATCGTTCTCCAGCCAAATTGTCTCCATGGGTCTATTGTTGCCTCGGGCGCCTTTTTGTCGTTCTCCTGTGAGTCTAGATTATGGAATCCGACGCAAAACTGATAGTTAATTGTAGCGTTCAGGGCCTCCTAGTGACGATGGAACACTCTAATTACGTCGCGATTCAATACATCGTCCTCCAGCCGACTTGTCTCCAAGGGTCAATTGTTGCCTCGGGCGCCTTCTGGTCGTCCTCCTGTGAGTCTAGAATATCGAATCCGACGCAAAACTGATAGTTAATTGTAACGTTCAGGGCCTCCTAATGACGATGGAACACTCAAATTGCGTCGAGATTCAATACATCGTTCTCCAGCCGACTTGTCTCCAAGGGTCTATTGTTGCCTCGGGCACCATATGGCCGTTCTCCTGTGACTCTAGATATTCGAATCCCACGCCAAACTGATAGTTAATTGTAACGTTAAGGGCCTCGTAATGACGATGGAACACTCAAATTGCGTCGAGTTTCAATAAATCGTCCTCCAGCCGACTTGTCTCCAAGGGTCAATTGCTGCCTCGGGCACCTTATGGTCATTCTCCTGTGAGTCTAGATTTTCGAATCACACGCAAAACTGATAGTTAATTGTAACGTTCAGGGCCTCCTAATGACGATCGAACACTCAATTTGCGTCGAGATTAAATACATTGTCCTCCAGCCGAGTTGTCTCCAAGGGTCTATTGCTGCCTCGGGCGCCTAATGGTCGTTCTCCTGTGAGTCTAGATTATCGAATCCGACGCAAAACTGATACTTAATTAAAGCGTTCAGGGCCTCCTATTGACGATGGAACATTCAAATTGGGTCGCGATTCAATACATCGTCCTCCAGCCGACATGCTTCCAAGGGTCTATTGCTGCCTCGAGCACCTTGTGGTCGTTCTCCTGTGAGTCTAGATTTACGAATCCGACGCATAACTGATAGTTAATTGTAACGTTCAGGGCCTCCTAATGACGATGGAACACTCAAATTGCGGCGAGATTCAATACATCGGCCTCCAGCCGACTTGTCTCCAAGGGTCTATTGCTGCCTCGAGCACCTTGTGGTCGTTCTCCTGTGAGTCTAGATTTACGAATCCGACGCATAACTGATAGTTAATTGTAACGTTCAGGGCCTCCTAATGACGATGGAACACACAAATTACGTCGAGATTCAATATATCGTCCTCCAGCTGCCTTGTCTCCAAGGGGATATTACTGCCTGGGGCACCTTATGGTCGTTGTACTGTGAGTCTAGATATTCGAATCCGACGCGAAACTGATAGTTAGTTGTAACGGTCAGGGCCTCCTAATGACGATGGAACACACAAGATGCGTCGAGATTCCATACATCGTCCTTCATCTGACTTGTCTCCAAGGGTCTATTGCTGCCTCGGGCACCCTATGGTCGTCCTCCTGTGAGTCTAGATTTTCGAATCCGACGCAAAACTGATAGTTAATTGTAACGTTCAGGGCCTCCTAATGTCGATGGAACACTCAAATTGCGTCGAGATTCAATACATTGTCCTTCAGCCGACTTGTCTCCAAGGGTCTATTGCTGCCTCGGACAATTTTTGGTCGTTCTCCTGTGAGTCTAGATTATGGAATCCGACGCATAACTGATAATTAATTGTAACGTTCAGGCCTTCCTAGTGATGATGGGACACTTAAATTGCGTCGACATTCTATACATCGTCCTCCAGCCGACTTGTCTCCAAGGGAATATTGCTGCCTCGGGCACCTTATGGTCGTGCTCCTGTGAGTCTAGATTTTCGAATCCGACGCAAAACAAATGGTTAATTGTAACGTTTATGGCCTCCTAATGACGAGGGAACACCCAAATTGCGTCGAGATTCAATACATCGTCCTCCAGCCGACTTGTCTCTAAGGGGATACAGCCGCCTCGGGCACCATATATTCCGGCTCCTGTGAGTCTAGATTTTCGAATCCGACGCGAAACTGATAATTAATTGTAACGTTCATGGCCTCCTGATGACGATGGAACACTCAAATTGCGTCGAGATTCAATATATCGTCCTCCAGCCGACTTGTCTCCAAGGGTCTACTGCTGCCTCTGGAATCTTATGGTCGTACTCCTGTGTGTCTAAACTTTCGATCCGACGCGAAACTGATAGTTAACTGTAACGTTCAGGAACTCCTAATGACGATGGAACAATCAAATTGCGTCGAGATTCAATACATCGTCTTCCAGGCGACTTGTCTCCAAGGGCCTATTGCTGCCTCGGGCACCTTATAATCGTTCTCCTGTAAGTCTACATTTTCGAATCCGACGCAAAACTGATAGTTAATTGTAACGTTCAGGGCCTCCTAATGACGATGGAACACTCAAATTGCGGCGAGATTCAATACATCGGCCTCCAGCCGACTTGTCTCCAAGGGTTTATTGCTGCCTGGAGCACCTTATAATCGTTCTTCTCTAAGTCGACATTTTCGAATCCGACGCATAACTAATAGTTAATTGTAACGTTCATGGCCTCCTAATGACGATGGAACACCCAAATTACGTCGAGATTCAATATATCGTCCTCCAGCTGACTTGTCTCCAAGGGGATAATGCTGCCAGGGGCAACTTATGGTCGTTCTACTGTGAGTCTAGATTTTCGAATCCGACGCAAAACTGATAGTTAATTGTGACGTTCAGAGCCTCCTAATGACGATGGAGCACACAAATTACGTCGAGATACAATATATCGTCCTCCAGCTGTCTTGTCTCCAAGGGGATATTGCTGCCTGGAGCACCTTATAATCTTTCTCCTCTAAGTCGACATTTTCGAATCCAACGCAAAACTGATAGTAAATTGTAACGTTCACAGCCTTCTAATGACGATGGAACATTCAAATTGTGTCGCGATTCAATACATCGTCCCCCAGCCGACTTGTCTCCAAGGGTCTATTGTTGCTTCGGGCGCCTTTTGGTCGTCCTCCAGTGAGTCTAGATTTTCGAATCCGACACATAACTGATAAGTAACTGTAACGTTCAGGGCCTCCTAATGTAGATGGAACACTCAAATTGGGTCGAGATTCAATACATCGTCCTCCAGCCGATTTGCCTCCAAGGGTCTACTTCTGCCTCTGTCACCTTATGGTCGCGCTCCTGTGAGTCTAGATTTTCGAATCCGACTCGAAACTGATAGTTAATTGTAACGTTCAGAGCCTCCTAATGACGATGGAACATTCAAATTACGTCGCGATTCAATACATCGTCCTCCAGCCGACTTGTCTCCAAGGGTCTATTGTTGCCTCGGGCGCCTTTTGGTCGTCCTCCAGTGAGTCTAGACTTTCGAATCCGACGCATAACTGATAGTTAATTGTAACGTTCAGGGCCTCCTAATGACGATGGAACACTCAAGTTGCGTCGAGATTCAATACATCGTCCTCCAGCCGACTTGTCTCCAAAGGGATATTGCTGCCTCGGGCACCATATGGTCCCTCTCCTGAGAGTCTGGATTTTCGAATCGGACGCGAAACTGATAGTTAGTTGTAACGTTCAGAGCCTCCTAATGACGATGGAACGCTCATATTGCGTCGCGATTCAATACATCGTCCTCCAGACGACTTGTCTCCAAGGGTCTATTGCTGCCTCGGGCACCTTATGGTCGTGCTCCTGTGAGTCTAGATTTTCGCATCCGACGCGAAACTGATAGTTAATTGTAACGTTCTGGGCCTCCTATTGACGATGGAACACTCAAATTGCGTCGCGATTCAATACATCGTCCTCCAGCCGACTTGTCTCCAAGGGGATATTGCTGCCTCGGGAACCTTATGATCCGTCTCCTGTGACAATAAATTTTCGAATCTGACGCAAAACTGACGGGTAATTGTAATGTTAAGGGCCTCCAAATGACGATGGACCACTGAAATTGCGTCGCGATTCAATACATCGTCCCCCAGCCGATTTGCCTCCAAGGGTCTACTTCTGCCTCTGTCACCTTATGGTCGCGCTCCTGTGAGTCTAGATTTTCGAATCCGACTCGAAACTGATAGTTAATTGTAACGTTCAGAGCCTCCTAATGACGATGGAACACTCAAATTGCGGTGAGATTCAGTACATCGTCCTCCAGCCGACTTGTCTTCAAGGGGATATTGCTGCCTTGGGTACCACACGGTCCGTCCATTGTGAGTCAAGATTTTCGAGTCCGACGCAATACTGATAGATTATTGTAACGTTCATGGCCTCCTAATGACGATGGAACACTCAAATTGCGTCGAGATTCAATACATCGTCCTCCAGCCAACTTGTCTCCAAAGGTCTATTGCTGCCTCGGGCACCTTATTGTCGTTCTGCTGCGAGTCTAGATTATCGAATCCGATGCAAAACTGATACTTAATTGTAACGTTCACGGCCTTCTAATGACGATGGAACAATCAAATTGTGTCGCGATTCAATACATCATTTCCCAGTCGACTTGTCTACAAGGGTCTATTGTTGCCTCGGGCGCCTTTTGGTCGTCCTCCAGTGAGTCTAGATTTTCGAATCCGACACATAACTGATAGTTAATTGTAACTTTCAGGGCCTCCTAATGACAATGGAACACTCAAATTGCGTCGATATTCAATACGTCGTCCTCCAGGCGACTTGTCTCCAAGGGGATGTTGCTGCCTCGGCCACCATATATTCCGGCTCCTGTTAGTCTAGATTTTCGAATCCGACGCGAAACTGAAAGTTAATTGTAACGTTCAGGGCCTCCTAATGTTGTTGGAACACACAAATTGCGTCGAGATTCAATACATCGTCCTCCAGCCGACTTTTCTACAAGGGGATATTGCTGCCTCGGGCACCATATGGTCTGTCTCCTGTGAGTCTAGATTTTCTAATCCGACGTGAAACTGATAGTTAATTGTAACGTTCAGGGCCTCCTAATGCCGATGGAACACTCAAATTGCGTCGTGATTCAATACATCGTCCTCCAGTCGACTTGTTTCGAAGGGTCTATTGTTGCCTCGGGCGCCTTTAGGCCGTTCGCCTCTGAGTCCTTATTATCGAATCCGACGCAAAACTGATAGTTAATTGTAACGTTCTCGCCTCCTAATGGCGATGGAACACTCAAATTGCATCGAGATGAAATACATCGTCCTCCAGCCGACTTGTCTCCAAGGGTCTACTGCTGCCTCTGGCATCTTATGGTCGTACTCCTGTGAGTCTAGACTTTCGATCCGGCGCGAAACTGATAGTTAATTGTAACGTTCAGGAACTCCCAATGACGATAGAACAATCAAATTGCGTCGAGATTCAATACAACGTCCTCCAGGCGACTTGTCTCCAAGGGTCTATTACTGCCTTGGGCACCTTATGATCGTTCAATTCTGAGTCTACATTTTCAAATCCGACGCAAAACTGATAGTTAATTGTAACGTTCAAGGCCTCGTAATGACGATGGAACACTCAAATTGCGTCGCCATTCAATACATCGTCCTCCAGCCGACTTGTCTCCAATGGTCTGTTGTTGCCTCGAGCGCGTTTTGGTCGTTCTCCTGTGAGTCTAGATTATGGAATCCGACGCAAAACTGAAAGATAATTATAACGTTCAGGGCCTCCTAATGACGACGGTAACCCCAAATTGCGTCGAGATTCAATACTTCGTTCTTCAGCCGACTTGTCTCCAAGGGTCTATTGCTGCCTCGGTCATCTTATGTTCGTTCACCTTTGAGTGTAGATTTTCGAATCCGACACAATACTGATAATTAATTGTAAAGCTCAGGACCTCCTAATGACGATGGAACATTCAAATAGCGTCGCGATTCAATACATCGTCCTCCAGCCGACTTGTCTCCAAGGGTCTATTGTTGCCTCTGGCGCCTTTTGGTGGTCCTCCAGTGAGTCTGGACCTTCGAATCCGCAGCATAACTGATAGTTAATTGTAACGTTCAGGGCCTCCTAATGATGATGGAACACTCAAATTGCGTCGAGAATCAATACATCGACCTCCAGCCGACATGTCTCCAAGGGCATATTGCTGCCACGGGCACTATATGATCCGTCTCCTGTGAGTCTAGATTTTCGAATCCGACGCGAAACTGATAGTTAGTTGTAACGTTCAGGGCCTCCTAATGACGATGGAACAGTCAAATTGCGCCGAGATTCCATACATCGTTCTTCAGCCGACTTGTCTCCATGGGGATGTTGCTGCCTCGGGCACCTTATGATCGTTCTCCCCTGAGTCCATATTTTCGAATCCGACGCAAAACTGATAGTTAATTGTAACGTTCAGGGCCTCCTAATGTAGATGGAACACTCTAATTGAGTCGACATTCAATACATCCTCCTCCAGCCGACTTTTCTACAAGGGGATACTGCTGCCTTGGGCACCATATGGTCCTTCTCCTGTGAGTCTAGATTTTCGAATCCGACGTGAAACTAATAGTTAATTGTAACGTTCAGTGCCTCCTAATGACAATGGAACACTCAAATTGCGTCGTAATTCAATACATCGTCCTCCAGCCGACTTGTTTCCAAGGGGCTACTGTTGCCTCGGGCAATTTTTGGTCGTTCTCCTGCAAGTCTAGATTATCGAATCCAACGCAAAACTGATACTTAATTGTAACGTTCACGGGCGCCTAATGACGATGGAACACTCAAATTGCGTCGATATTCAATACGTCGTCCTCCAGCCGACTTGTCTCCATGGGGATGTTGCCGCCTCGGGCACCATATGGTCCGTAGCCTGTTAATCTAGATTTTCGAATCCGACGCGAAACTGATAGTTAGTTGTAAGGTTTAGGGCGTGCTAATGAAAATGGAACACTCAAATTGCGTAGTGATTCAATACATCATCCTCCAGCCGACTTGTTTCCAAGGGTCTATTGTTGCGACGGGCGCCTTTTGGTCGTTCTCCTGTGAGTCTAGATTATCGAATCCGACGCAAAACTTATACTTAATTTTAACGTTTACGGCTCCTAATGTCGATGGAACACTCAAATTGCGTCTAGATTCAATACATCGTCCTACAGCCGACTTGTCTCCAAGGGTCTATTGCTGCCTCTGGCACCTTGTGGTCGTGCTCCTGTGAGTCTAGATTTTCGAATCCGACGCGAAACTGATAGTTAATTGTAACGTTCATGGCCTCCTAAAGACGATGGAACACTCTAATTGTGTCGCGATTCAATACATCGTCCTCCAGCCGACTTGTCTCCAAGGGTCTATTGTTGCCTCGGGCGACTTTTGGTCGTTCTCCTGTGAGTCTACATTATGGAATCCGACGCAAAACTGATAGTTAATTGGAACTTTCAGGGCCTCCTATTGACAATGGAACACTCAAATTGCGTCGAGATTCAATACATCGTCCTCCAGCCGACTTGTATCCATAGGGATATTGCTGCCTCAGGAACCTTGTGATCCGTCTCCTGTGAAAATAGATTTTCGAATCCGACGCAAAACTGATGGTTAATTGTAATGTTCAGGGCCTCCTAAAGACGATGGAACACTCAAATTGCGGCGAGATTCAATACATCGACCTCCAGCCGACTTGTCTCCAAGGGTCTATTGCTGCCTCTAGCAACTTATGGTCGTGCTCCTGTGAGTCTAGATTTTCGAATCCGACGCGAAACTGATAGTTAATTGTAACGTTCCGGGCCTCCTATTGATGATGGAACACTCAAATTGCGTCCAGATTCAATACATCGTCCTCCAACCGACCTCTATCCAAGGTGATATTGCTGCCTCGGGATTCTTATGATCCGTCCCTGTGAGAATAGATTTTCGAATCCGACGCAAAACTCATGGTTAATTGTAATGTTCAGCGCCTCTTAATGACGATGGAACACTCAAATTGCGTCGCGAATCAATATATCGTCCTCCAGCCGATTTCCCTCCAAGGTTCTATTGCTGCCTGTGGTACCTAATGGTTGTTCTCCTGTGAGTCTAGATTTTCGACACCGACGCAAAACTGATAGTTAATTGTAACGTTCAGGGCCTCCTAATGACGATGGAACACTCAATTTGCGTCGAAATTCAATGCATCGTCCTCCAGCAGACTTGTCTCCAAGGGGATATTGCTGCGTCGGGCACCATATGATCCGTGTCCTGTGAGTCTAGATTTTCGAATCCGACGTGAAACTGATAGTTAATTGTAACGTTCAGGGCCTCTTAATGACGATGGAACACTCACATTGCGTCGAGATCCAATACATCGTCCTCCAGCCCACTTGTCTCAAAGGGTCTATTGCTGCCTCGGGCAGCTTATGGTCGATCTCCTGTGAGTCCAGATTTTCGAATCCGACGCAAAACTGATTGCTAATTGTAACGTTCAGGGTCTCCAAATGACGATGGAACACTCATATTGCGTCGAGATTCAATACATCGTCGTCCAGCCGACTTTTACCCAAGGGGATATTGCTGTCCCGGGCACCATATGGTCCTTCTCCTATGAGTAGGTTGCGAATGCGACGCTGAAATGATAGTTAATTGTAACGTTCAGGGCCTCCTAATGACGATGGAACACTCAAATTGCGTCGAGATTCAATACATCGTCCTCCAGCCGACTTTTACCCAAGGGGATATTGCTGTCCCGGGCACCATATGGTCCTTCTCCTGTGAGTAGATTGTCGAATGCGACGCTGAAATGATTGTTAATTGTAACGTACAGCGCCTCCTAATGACGATGGAACACTCAAATTGTGTCGTGATTCAATACATCGTCCACCAGTCGACTTATTTCCAAGGGTCTATTGTTGCCTCGGGCGCCTTTTGGTCCTTCTCCTGTGAGTCTAGATTATCGAATCCAACGCAAAACATATAGCTAATTGTAACGATCACGGCTCCTAATGACGATGGAACACTCAAATTGTGTCGAGATTCAATACATCTTCCTCCCGCCGACTTGTCTCCATGGGTCTATTGCTGCCTCTGGCACCTTATGGTCGTGCTCCTGAGAGTCTAGATTTTTGAATGCGACGCGAAACTGATAGTTAATTGTAACGTTCAGGGCCTCCTAATGACGATGGAACACTCAAATTGTGTCGCGATTCAATACATCGTCCTGCAGCCGACTTGTCTCCAAGGGTCTATTGTTGCCTCGGGCGTCTTTTGGTCGTTCTCCTGTGAGTCTAGATTATTGAATCCGACGCAAAACTGATAGTTAATTGTAACTTTCAGGGCCTCCTATTGACGATGGAACACTCAAATTGCGTCGAGATTCAATACATCGTCCTCCAACCGACTTCTATCCAAGGGGATATTGCTGCCTCGGGATTCTTATGATCCGTCTCCTGTGAGAATAGATTTTCGAATCCGACGCAAAACTCATGGTTAATTGTAATGTTCAGCGCCTCTTAATGACGATGGAACACTCAATTTGCGTCGAGATTCAATGCATCGTCCTCCGGCAGACTTGTCTCCAAGGGGATATTGCTGCGTCGGGCACCATATGATCCGTGTCCTGTGAGTCTAGATTTTCGTATCCGACGCAAAACTGATAGTTAATTGTAACGTTCAGGGCCTCTTAATGACGGTGGAACACTCAAATTGCGTCGAGATCCAATACATCGTCCTCCAGCCGACTTGTCTTAAAGGGGCTATTGCTGCCTCGGGCACCTTATGGTCGTTCTCCTGTGAGTCCAGACTTTCGAATCCGACGCAAAACTCATGGTTAATTGTAATTTCCAGCGCCTCTTAATGACGATGGAACACTCAAGTTGCGTCGCGATTCAATACATCGTCCTCCAGCCGATTTGCCTCCAGGGGTCTATTGCTGCCTGTGGTACCTAATGGTCGTTTTCCTGTGAGTCTAGATTTTCGAATCCGACACAAAACTGATAGTTAATTGTAACGTTCAGGGCCTCCTAATGACGATGGAACACTCAATTTGCGTCGAGATTCAATTCATCGTCCTCCGGCAGACTTGTCTCCAAGGGGATATTGCTGCGTCGGGCACCATATGATCCGTTTCCTGTGAGTCTAGATTTTCGAATCCGACGCAAAACTGATAGTTAATTGTAACGTTCAGGGCCTCTTAATGACGATGGAACACTCAAATTGCGTCGAGATCCAATACATCGTCCTCCAGCCGACTTGTCTCAAAGGGTCTATTGCTGCCTCGGGCACCTTATGGTCGTTCTCCTGTGGGTACAGATTTTCGAATCCGACGCAAAACTGATTGTTAATTGTAACGTTCAGGGCCTCCTAATGACGATGGAACACTCAGATTGCGTCGAGATTCAATACATCGTCTTCCAGCCGACTTTTACCCAAGGGGATATTGCTGTCCCGGGCACCATATGGTCCTTCTCCTGTGAGTCGATTGTCGAATGCGACGCTGAAATGATAGTTAATTGTAACGTTCAGCGCCTCCTAATGACGATGGAACACTCAAATTGCGTGGAAATTCAACACGTCGTCCTCCAGCCGTTTTCAAGGGGATATTGCTGCCTAGGGTACCATACGGTCCGTCTCTTGTGAGTCAAGATTTTCGAATCCGACGCGATACTGATAGTTTATTGTAACGTTCATGGCCTCCTAATGACGATGGAACACTCAAAGTGCGTCGAGATTCAATACATCGTTCTTCAGCCGACTTGTCTCCAAGGGTCTATTGCTGCCTCGGGCACCTTATTGTCGTTCTCCTGCGAGTCTCGATTGTCGAATCCGACGCCAAACTGATAGTAAATTGTAACGTTCAGGGCCTCCTAATGACGATGGAACACTCAAATTGCGTCGAGATTCAATACATCGTCCTCCAGCCGTCATGACTCCAAGGGTCTATTGCTGCCTCGGGCACGTTATGGTAGTTCTCATGTGAGTCTAGATTATCGAATCCGACGCAAAACTGATACCTAATTGTAACGTTCACGGCCTTGTAATGACAATGGAACATTCACATTGCGTCGCGATTCAATACATCGTCCTCCAGCCGACTTGTCTCCAAGCGTCTACTGTTGCCTCGGGCGCCTTTTGGTCGTCCTGCAGTGAGTCTAGATTTTCGAATCCGACACAAAACTGATAGTTAATTGTAACGTTTAGGGCCTCCTAATGATGATGGAACACTCAAATAGCGTCGAGATTCATTACATCGTCCTCCAGCCGACTTGTCTCCAAGGGGATATTGCTGCCTCGGGCACCATATGGTCCGTCTCCTGTGAGTCTAGATTTTCGAATCAGACGCAAAACTGATAGTTAATTGTAACGTTTAGGGCCTCCTAATGATGATGGAACACTCAAATTGCGTCGAGATTCAATACATCGTCCTCCAGCGGACTTGTACCCAAGGGGATATTGCTGTCTCGGGCACCATATGGTCTTTCTCCTGTGAGAAGATTTTCGAATCCATAGCTGAAATGATAGTTAATTGTAACGTTCAGCGCCTCCTAATGACGATGGAACACTCAAATTGCGGGGAGATTCAATACATCGTCCTCCACCCGACTTGTCTTCAAGGGGATATTGCTGCCTATGGTACCATACGGTCAGTCTCTTGTGAGTCAAGATATTCGAATCCGACGCGATACTGATAGTATATTGTAACGTTCATGGCCTCCTAATGACGATGGAACACTCAAATTGCGTCGAGATTCAATAAATCGTTCTTCAGCCGACTTGTCTCCAAGGGCCTATTGCTGCCTCGGGCACCTTATTGTCGTTCTCCTGCGAGTCTCGATTGTCGAATCCGACGCAAAACTGATAGTTAATTGTAACGTTCAGGGCCTCCTAAAGACGATGGAACACTCAAATTGCGTCGAGATGCAATACATCGTTCTTCAGCCGACTTGTCTCCAAGGGTCTATTGCTGCCTCGGGCACCTTATGGTCGTTCTCCTGTGAGTCTAGATTTTCGAATCCGACTCAAAACTGATAGTTAATTGTAACGTTTAGGGCCTCCTAATGACGATGGAACACTCAAATTGCGTCGAGATTCAATACATCGTCCTCCAGCCGTCATGACTCCAAGGGTCTATTGCTGCCTCGGGCACGTTATGGTAGTTCTCATGTGAGTCTAGATTATCGAATCCGAAGCGAAACTGATACCTAATTGTAACGTCCACGGCCTTCTAATGACAATGGAATATTCAAATTGCGTCGCGATTCAATACATCGTCCTCCAGCCGACTTGTCTCCAAGCGTCTATTGTTGCCTCGGGCGCCTTTTGGTCGTCCTCCAGTGAGTCTAGATTTTCGAATCCGACGCATAACTGATAGATAATTGTAACGTTCAGGGCCTGTTAATGACGATGGAACACTCAATTTGCGTCGAAATTCAATGCATCGTCCTCCGGCAGACTTGTCTCCAAGGTGATATTGCTGCGTCGGGCACCATATGATCCGTCTCCTGTGAGTCTAGATTTTCGAATCAGACGCAATACTGATAGTTAATTGTAACGTTCACGGCCTCTTAATGACGATGGAACATTCAAATTGCGTCGAGATAGAATACATCGTCCTCCAGCCGACTTGTCTCAAAGGGTCTATTGCTGCCTCGGGCACCTTATGGTCGTTCTCCTGTAGGTCAAGATTTTCGAATCCGACGCAAAACTGATTGTTAATTGTAACGTTCATGGCCTCCTAATGACGATGGAACACTCAAATTGCGTCGAGATTCAGTAAATCGTTCTTCAGCCGACTTGTCTCCAAGGGTCTATTGCTGCCTCGGGCACCTTATTGTCGTTCTCCTGCGAGTCTCGATTGTCGAATCCGACGCCAAACTGATAGTTAATTGTAACGTTCAGGGCCTCCTAATGACGATGTAACACTCAAATTGCGTCGAGATTCAATACATCGTCCTCCAGCCGACTTGTCTCCAAGGGGATATTGCTGCGTCGGGCACCATATGATCCGTGTCCTGTGAGTCTAGATTTTCGAATCCGACGCAAAACTGATAGTTAATTGTAACGTTCAGGGCCTCTTAATGACGATGGAACACTCAAATTGCGTCGAGATCCAATACATCGTCCTCCAGCCGACTTGTCTCAAAGGGTCTATTGCTGCCTCGGGCACCTTATTGTCGTTCTCCTGCGAGTCTCGATTGTCGAATCCGACGCCAAACTGATAGTAAATTGTAACGTTCAGGGCCTCCTAATGACGATGGAACACTCAAATTGCGTCGAGATTCAATACATAGTCCTCCAGCCGTCATGACTCCAAGGGTCTATTGCTGCCTCGGGCACGTTATGGTAGATCTCATGTGAGTCTAGATTATCGAATCCAACGCAAACTTGATACCTAATTGTAACGTTCACGGCCTTCTAATGACAATGGAACATTCAAACTGCGTCGCGATTCAATACATCGTCCTCCAGAGGACTTGTCTCCAAGCGTCTACTGTTGCCTCGGGCGCCTTTTAGTCGTCCTCCAGTGAGTCTAGATTTTCGAATCCGACGCATAACTGATAGTTAATTGTAACACTCAGGGCCTCCTAATGACGATGGAACACTCAAATTGCGTCGATATTCAATACGTCGTCCTCCAGCCGACTTGTCTCCAAGGGGATGTTGCTGCCTCGGGCACCATATGGTCCGTCTCCTGTTAGTCTAGATTTTCGAATCCGACGCGAAACTGATAGTTAGTTGTAACGTTCAGGGCCTCCTAATGACGATGGAAAACTCAAATTGCGTCGAGATTCAATACATCGTCCTTCAGCCGATTTATCTCCAAGTGTCTATTGCTGCCTCGCGCACCTAATGGTCGTTCTCCTGTGAGTCTAGATTTTCGAATCCGACGCAAAACTGATAGTTAATTGTAACGTTTAGGGCCTCCTAATATTGATGGAACACTCAATTTGCGTCGAAATTCAATGCATCGTCCTCCGGCAGACTTGTCTCCAAGGGGATATTGCTGCGTCGGGCACCATATGATCCGTCTCCTGTGAGTCTAGATTTTCGAATCAGACGCAATACTGATAGTTAATTGTAACGTTCAGGGCCTCTTAATGACGATGGAACATTCAAATTGCGTCGAGATAGAATACATCGTCCTCCAGCCGACTTGTCTCAAAGGGTCTATTGCTGCCTCGGGCACCTTATGGTCGTTCTCCTGTGAGTCTAGATTTTCGAATCCGACGCAAAACTGATTGTTAATTGTAACGTTCATGGCCTCCTAATGACGATGGAACACTCAAATTGCGTCGAGATACAATACATCGTCCTCCAGCGGACTTGTACCCAAGGGGATATTGCTGTCTCGGGCACCATATGGTCCTTTTCCTGTGAGTAGATTTTCGAATCCGTAGCTGAAATGATAGTTAATTGTAACGTTCAGCGCCTCCTAATGACGATGGAACACTCAAATTGCGGGGAGATTCAATACATCGTCCTCCAGCCGACTTGTCTTCAAGGGGATATTGCTGCCTATGGTACCATACGGTCAGTCTCTTGTGAGTCAAGATATTCGATTCCGACGCGATACTGATAGTATATTGTAACGTTCACGGCCTCTTAATGACGATGGAACATTCAAATTGCGTCGAGATAGAATACATCGTCCTCCAGCCGACTTGTCTCAAAGGGTCTATTGCTGCCTCGGGCACCTTATGGTCGTTCTCCTGTAAGTCAAGATTTTCGAATCCGACGCAAAACTGATTGTTAATTGTAACGTTCATGGCCTCCTAATGACGATGGAACACTCAAATTGCGTCGAGATTCAGTAAATCGTTCTTCAGCCGACTTGTCTCCAAGGGTCTATTGCTGCCTCGGGCACCTTATTGTCGTTCTCCTGCGAGTCTCGATTGTCGAATCCGACGCCAAACTGATAGTTAATTGTAACGTTCAGGGCCTCCTAATGACGATGTAACACTCAAATTGCGTCGAGATTCAATACATCGTCCTCCAGCCGACTTGTCTCCAAGGGGATATTGCTGCGTCGGGCACCATATGATCCGTGTCCTGTGAGTCTAGATTTTCGAATCCGACGCAAAACTGATAGTTAATTGTAACGTTCAGGGCCTCTTAATGACGATGGAACACTCAAATTGCGTCGAGATCCAATACATCGTCCTCCAGCCGACTTGTCTCAAAGGTTCTATTGCTGCCTCGGGCACCTTATGGTCGTTCTCCTGTGAGTACAGATTTTCGAATCCGACGCAAAACTGATTGTTAATTGTAACGTTCAGGGCCTCCTAATGACGATGGAACACTCAGATTGCGTCGAGATTCAATACATCGTCTTCCAGCCGACTTTTACCCAAGGGGATATTGCTGTCCCGGGCACCATATGGTCCTTCTCCTGTGAGTAGATTGTCGAATGCGACGCTGAAATGATAGTTAATTGTAACGTTCAGCGCCTCCTAATGACGATGGAACACTCAAATTGCGTGGAAATTCAACACGTCGTCCTCCAGCCGTCTTCAAGAGGATACTGCTGCCTTGGGTACCATACGGTCCGTCTCTTGTGAGTCAAGATTTTCGAATCTGACGCGATACTGATAGTTTATTGTAACGTTCTTGGCCTCTTAATGACGATGGAACACTCAAATTGCGTCGAGATTCAATACATCGTTCCTCAGCCGACTTGTCTCCAAGGGTCTATTGCTGCCTCGGGCACCTTATTGTCGTTCTCCTGCGAGTCTCGATTGTCGAATCCGACGCCAAACTGATAGTAAATTGTAACGTTCAGGGCCTCCTAATGACGATGGAACACTCAAATTGCGTCGAGATTCAATACATAGTCCTCCAGCCGTCATGACTCCAAGGGTCTATTGCTGCCTCGGGCACGTTATGGTAGATCTCATGTGAGTCTAGATTATCGAATCCAACGCAAACTTGATACCTAATTGTAACGTTCACGGCCTTCTAATGACAATGGAACATTCAAACTGCGTCGCGATTCAATACATCGTCTTCCAGAGGACTTGTCTCCAAGCGTCTACTGTTGCCTCGGGCGCCTTTTAGTCGTCCCCCAGTGAGTCTAGATTTTCGAATCCGACGCATAACTGATAGTTAATTGTAACACTCAGGGCCTCCTAATGACGATGGAACACTCAAATTGCGTCGATATTCAATACGTCGTCCTCCAGCCGACTTGTCTCCAAGGGGATGTTGCTGCCTCGGGCACCATATGGTCCGTCTCCTGTTAGTCTAGATTTTCGAATCCGACGCGAAACTGATAGTTAGTTGTAACGTTCAGGGCCTCCTAATGACGATGGAAAACTCAAATTGCGTCGAGATTCAATACATCGTCCTTCAGCCGACTTATCTCCAAGTGTCTATTGCTGCCTCGGGCACCTAATGGTCGTTCTCCTGTGAGTCTAGATTTTCGAATCCGACCCAAAACTGATAGTTAATTGTAACGTTTAGGGCCTCCTAATACTGATGGAACACTCAATTTGCGTCGAAATTCAATGCATCGTCCTCCGGCAGACTTGTCTCCAAGGGGATATTGCTGCGTCGGGCACCATATGATCCGTCTCCTGTGAGTCTAGATTTTCGAATCAGACGCAATACTGATAGTTAATTGTAACGTTCAGGGCCTCTTAATGACGATGGAACATTCAAATTGCGTCGAGATAGAATACATCGTCCTCCAGCCGACTTGTCTCAAAGGGTCTATTGCTGCCTCGGGCACCTTATGGTCGTTCTCCTGTGAGTCTAGATTTTCGAATCCGACGCAAAACTGATTGTTAATTGTAACGTTCATGGCCTCCTAATGACGATGGAACACTCAAATTGCGTCGAGATACAATACATCGTCCTCCAGCGGACTTGTACCCAAGGGGATATTGCTGTCTCGGGCACCATATGGTCCTTTTCCTGTGAGTAGATTTTCGAATCCGTAGCTGAAATGATAGTTAATTGTAACGTTCAGCGCCTCCTAATGACGATGGAACACTCAAATTGCGGGGAGATTCAATACATCGTCCTCCAGCCGACTTGTCTTCAAGGGGATATTGCTGCCTATGGTACCATACGGTCAGTCTCTTGTGAGTCAAGATATTCGATTCCGACGCGATACTGATAGTATATTGTAACGTTCATGGCCTCCTAATGACGATGGAACACTCAAATTGCGTCGAGATGCAATACATCGTTCTTCAGCCGACTTGTCTCCGAGGGTCTATTGCTGCCTCGGGCACCTTATGCTCGTTCTCCTGTGAGACTAGATTTTCGAATCTGACGCAAAACTGATAGTTAATTGTAACGTTTAGGGCCTCCTAATGATGATGGAACACTCAAATTGCGTCGAGATTCAATACATCGTCCTCCAGCCGTCATGACTCCAAGGGTCTATTGCTGCCTCGGGCACGTTATGGTAGTTCTCATGTGAGTCTAGATTATCGAATCCGAAGCGAAACTGATAGCTAATTGTAACGTCCACGGCCTTCTAATGACAATGGAACATTCAAATTGCGTCGCTATTCAATACATCGTCCTCCAGCCATCTTGTCTCCAAGCGTCTATTGTTGCCTCGGGCGCCTTTTGGTCGTCCTCCAGTGAGTCTAGATTTTCGAATCCGACGCATAACTGATAGTTAATTGTAACGTTCATGGCCTCCTAATGACGATGGAACACTCAAATTGCGTCGAGATTCAATACATAATCCTCCAGCCGTCATGACTCCAAGGGTCTATTGCTGCCTCGGGCACGTTATGGTAGATCTCATGTGAGTCTAGATTATCGAATCCAACGCAAACTTGATACCTAATTGTAACGTTCACGGCCTTCTAATGACAATGGAACATTCAAACTGCGTCGCGATTCAATACATCGTCCTCCAGAGGACTTGTCTCCAAGCGTCTACTGTTGCCTCGGGCGCCTTTTAGTCGTCCTCCAGTGAGTCTAGATTTTCGAATCCGACGCATAACTGATAGTTAATTGTAACACTCAGGGCCTCCTAATGACGATGGAACACTCAAATTGCGTCGATATTCAATACGTCGTCCTCCAGCCGACTTGTCTCCAAGGGGATGTTGCTGCCTCGGGCACCATATGGTCCGTCTCCTGTTAGTCTAGATTTTCGAATCCGACGCGAAACTGATAGTTAGTTGTAACGTTCAGGGCCTCCTAATGACGATGGAAAACTCAAATTGCGTCGAGATTCAATACATCGTCCTTCAGCCGACTTATCTCCAAGTGTCTATTGCTGCCTCGGGCACCTAATGGTCGTTCTCCTGTGAGTCTAGATTTTCGAATCCGACGCAAAACTGATAACTAATTGTAACGTTTAGGGCCTCCTAATATTGATGGAACACTCAATTTGCGTCGAAATTCAATGCATCGTCCTCCGGCAGACTTGTCTCCAAGGGGATATTGCTGCGTCGGGCACCATATGATCCGTCTCCTGTGAGTCTAGATTTTCGAATCAGACGCAATACTGATAGTTAATTGTAACGTTCAGGGCCTCTTAATGACGATGGAACATTCAAATTGCGTCGAGATAGAATACATCGTCCTCCAGCCGACTTGTCTCAAAGGGTCTATTGCTGCCTCGGGCACCTTATGGTCGTTCTCCTGTGAGTCTAGATTTTCGAATCCGACGCAAAACTGATTGTTAATTGTAACGTTCATGGCCTCCTAATGACGATGGAACACTCAAATTGCGTCGAGATACAATACATCGTCCTCCAGCGGACTTGTACCCAAGGGGATATTGCTGTCTCGGGCACCATATGGTCCTTTTCCTGTGAGTAGATTTTCGAATCCGTAGCTGAAATGATAGTTAATTGTAACGTTCAGCGCCTCCTAATGACGATGGAACACTCAAATTGCGGGGAGATTCAATACATCGTCCTCCAGCCCACTTGTCTTCAAGGGGATATTGCTGCCTGTGGTACCATACGGTCAGTCTCTTGTGAGTCAAGATATTCGATTCCGACGCGATACTGATAGTATATTGTAACGTTCATGGCCTCCTAATGACGATGGAACACTCAAATTGCGTCGAGATGCAATACATCGTTCTTCAGCCTACTTGTCTGCGAGGGTCTATTGCTGCCTCGGGCACCTTATGCTCGTTCTCCTGTGAGACTAGATTTTCGAATCTGACGCAAAACTGATAGTTAATTGTAACGTTTAGGGCCTCCTAATGATGATGGAACACTCAAATTGCGTCGAGATTCAATACATCGTCCTCCAGCCGTCATGACTCCAAGGGTCTATTGCTGCCTCGGGCACGTTATGGTAGTTCTCATGTGAGTCTAGATTATCGAATCCGAAGCGAAACTGATACCTAATTGTAACGTCCACGGCCTTCTAATGACAATGGAACATTCAAATTGCGTCGCGATTCAATACATCGTCCTCCAGCCGACTTGTCTCCAAGCGTCTATTGTTGCCTCGGGCGCCTTTTGGTCGTCCTCCAGTGAGTCTAGATTTTCGAATCCGACGCATAACTGATAGTTAATTGTAACGTTCAGGGCCTCCTAATGACGATGGAACACTCAAATTGCGTCGAGATTCAATACATCGTCCTTCAGCCGACTTGTTTCCAAGTGTCTATTGCTGCCTCGGGCACCTTATGGTCGTTCTCCTGTGAGTCTAGATTTTCGAATCCGACGCAAAACTGATAGTTAATTGTAACGTTCAGGGCCTCCTAATGATGATGGAACACTCAAATAGCGTCGAGATTCAATACATCGTCCTCCAGCCGACTTTTCTCCAAGGGGATATTGCTGCCTCGGGCACCGTATGGTCCGTCTCCTGTGAGTCTAGATTTTCGAATCCGACGTGAAACTGATAGTTAATTGTAACGTTCAGGGCATCCTAATGACGATGGAACACTCAAATTGCGTCGAGATTCAATACATCGTCCTCCTGGTGACTTGTCTCCAAGGGTCTATTATTGCCTCGGACACCTTTTGGTCGTTCTCCTGTGAGTCTAGATTATGGAATCCGACGCGAAACTGATAGTTAATTGTAACTTTCAGGGCCTCCTATTGACGATGGAACACTCAAATTGCGTCGAGATTCAATACATCGTCCTCCAGCCGACTTGTCTCCAGGGGGATATTGCTGCCTCGGGTACCTTACGACCCTTGTCCTGTGAGAATAGATTTTCGAGTCCGACGCAAAACTGATGGTTAACTGTAACGTTCAGGGCCTCCTAATGACGATGGAACACTCAAATTGCGTCGATATTCAATACGTGGCCAAGATAGATACGAAGCCCACACCTACTACAGTAGTACAAGTTTATATGCCAACTAGCTCTGCAGATGACGAAGAAATTGAAGAAATGTATGATGAAATAAAAGAAATTATTCAGATTGTGAAGGGAGACGAAAATTTAATAGTCATGGGTGACTGGAATTCGAGTGTAGGAAAAGGGAGAGAAGGAAACATAGTAGGTGAATATGGATTGGGGGACAGAAATGAAAGAGGAAGCCGCCTGGTAGAATTTTGTACAGAGCACAACATAATCATAACTAACACTTGGTTTAAGAATCATGAAAGAAGGTTGTATACATGGAAGAACCCTGCTGATACTAAAAGGTATCAGATAGGTTATATAATGGTAAGACAGAGATTTAGGAACCAGGTTTTAAATTGTAAGACATTTCCAGGGGCAGATGTGGACTCTGACCACAATCTATTGGTTATGACCTGTAGATTAAAACTGAAGAAACTGCAAAAAGGTGGGAATTTAAGGAGATGGGACCTGGATAAACTAAAAGAACCAGAGGTTGTACAGAGATTCAGGGAGAGCATAAGGGAGCAATTGACAGGAATGGGGGAAATAAATACAGTAGAAGAAGAATGGGTAGCTTTGAGGGATGAAGTAGTGAAGGCAGCAGAGGATCAAGTAGGTAAAAAGACGAGGGCTAGTAGAAATCCTTGGGTAACAGAAGAAATATTGAATTTAATTGATGAAAGGAGAAAATATAAAAATGCAGTAAGTGAAACAGGCAAAAAGGAATACAAACGTCTCAAAAATGAGATCGACAGGAATTGCAAAATGGCTAAGCAGGGATGGCTAGAGGACAAATGTAAGGATGTAGAGGCCTATCTCACTAGGGGTAAGATAGATACCGCCTACAGGAAAATTAAAGAGACCTTTGGAGATAAGAGAACGACTTGTATGAATATCAAGAGCTCAGATGGAAACCCAGTGCTAAGCAAAGAAGGGAAAGCAGAAAGGTGGAAGGAGTATATAGAGGGTCTATACAAGGGCGATGTACTTGAGGACAATATTATGGAAATGAAAGAGGATGTAGATGAAGATGAAATGGGAGATACATTACTGCGTGAAGAGTTTGACAGAGCACTGAAAGACCTGAGTCGAAACAAGGCCCCCGGAGTAGACAATATTCCATTGGAACTACTGACGGCCGTGGGAGAGCCAGTCCTGACAAAACTCTACCATCTGGTGAGCAAGATGTATGAAACAGGCGAAATACCCTCAGACTTCAAGAAGAATATAATAATTCCAATCCCAAAGAAAGCAGGTGTTGACAGATGTGAAAATTACCGAACTATCAGCTTAATAAGTCACAGCTGCAAAATACTAACACGAATTCTTTACAGACGAATGGAAAAACTAGTAGAAGCCAACCTCGGGGAAGATCAGTTTGGATTCCGTAGAAACACTGGAACACGTGAGGCAATACTGACCTTACGACTTATCTTAGAAGAAAGATTAAGGAAAGGCAAACCTACGTTTCTAGCATTTGTAGACTTAGAGAAAGCTTTTGACAATGTTGACTGGAATACTCTCTTTCAAATTCTAAAGGTGGCAGGGGTAAAATACAGGGAGCGAAAGGCTATTTACAATTTGTACAGAAACCAGATGGCAGTTATAAGAGTCGAGGGACATGAAAGGGAAGCAGTGGTTGGGAAGGGAGTAAGACAGGGTTGTAGCCTCTCCCCGATGTTGTTCAATCTGTATATTGAGCAAGCAGTAAAGGAAACAAAAGAAAAATTCGGAGTAGGTATTAAAATTCATGGAGAAGAAATAAAAACTTTGAGGTTCGCCGATGACATTGTAATTCTGTCAGAGACAGCAAAGGACTTGGAAGAGCAGTTGAATGGAATGGACAGTGTCTTGAAAGGAGGATATAAGATGAACATCAACAAAAGCAAATCAAGGATAATGGAATGTAGTCTAATTAAGTCGGGTGATGCTGAGGGAATTAGATTAGGAAATGAGGCACTTAAAGTAGTAAAGGAGTTTTGCTATTTGGGGAGCAAAATAACTGATGATGGTCGAAGTAGAGAGGATATAAAATGTAGACTGGCAATGGCAAGGAAAGCGTTTCTGAAGAAGAGAAATTTGTTAACATCCAGTATTGATTTAAGTGTCAGGAAGTCATTTCTGAAAGTATTCGTATGGAGTGTAGCCATGTATAGAAGTGAAACATGGACAATAAATAGTTTAGACAAGAAGAGAATAGAAGCTTTCGAAATGTGGTGCTACAAAAGAATGCTGAAGATTAGATGGGTAGATCATGTAACTAATGAGGAAGTATTGAATAGGATTGGGGAGAAGAGAAGTTTGTGGCACAACTTGACCAGAAGAAGGGATCGGTTGGTAGGGCATGTTCTGAGGCATCAAGGGATCACCAATTTAGTATTGGAGGGCAGCGTGGAGGGTAAAAATCGTAGAGGGAGACCACGAGATGAATACACTAAGCAGATTCAAAAGGATGTAGGTTGCAGTAGGTACTGGGAGATGAAAAAGCTTGCACAGGATAGAGTAGCATGGAGAGCTGCATCAAACCAGTCTCAGGACTGAAGACCACAACAACAACAACAACAACAACACTCAATACGTCGTCCTCCAGCCGACTTGTCTCCAAGGGGATGTTGCTGCCTCGGGCACCATATGGTCCGTCTCCTGTTAGTCTAGATTTTCTGAATCCGACGCGAAACTGAAAGTTAGTTGTAACGTTCAGGGCCTCCTAATGACGATGGAACACTCAAATTGCGTCGAGATTCAATACATCGTCCTTCAGCCGACTTGTCTCCAAGGGTGTATTGCTGCCTCTGGCGCCTTGTGGTCGTTCTCCTGTGAGTCTAGATTTTCGAATTCGACGCAAAACTGATAGTTAATTGTAACGTTCAGGGCCTCCTAATGTAGATGGAACACTCAAATTGAGTCGAGATTCAATACATCGTCCTCCAGCCGACTTTCCTTACAAGGGGATATTGCTGCCTCGGGAACCTTATGATCCGTCTCCTGTGAGAATAGATTTTCGAATCCGACGCAATACTCATGGTTAATTGTAATGTTCAGCGCCTCCTAATGACTATGGAACACTCAAATTGCGTCGCTATTCAATACTTCGTCCTCCAGCCGATTTGCCTCCAAGGGTCTATTGCTGCCTGTGGTACCTAATGGTCGTTCTCCTGTGAGTCTAGATTTTCGAATCCGCCGCAAAACTGATAGTTAATTGTAACGTTCAGGGCCTCCTAATGACGATGGAACACTCAATTTGCGTCGAGATTCAATGCATCGTCCTCAGGCAGACTTGTCTCCATGGGGATATTGCTGCGTCGGGCACCATATGAACCGTCTCCTGTGAGTCTAGATTTTCGAATCCGTCGCAAAACTGATAGTTAATTGTAACGTTCAGGGCCTCTTAAAGACGATGGAACACTCAAATTGCGTCGAGATCCAATACTTCGTCCTCCAGCCGACTTGTCTCAAAGGGTCTATTACTGCCTCGGCCACCTTATGGTCGTTCTCCTGTGAGTCTAGATTTTCGAATTCGACGCAAAACTGATAGTTAATTGTAACGTTCAGGGCCTCCTAATGACGGTGGAACACTCAAATTGCGTCGAGATTCAATACATCGTCCTCCAGCCGACTTGTCTCCAGGGGGCTATTGCTGCCTCGGGAACCTTATGACCCGTCTGTTGTGAGAATAGATTTTCCAGTCCGACGCCAAACTGATGGTTAATTGTAATGTTCAGGGCCTCCTAATGACGATGGAACACTCAAATTGCGTCGCGATTCAATAAATCGTCCTCCAGCCGATTTGCCTCCAAGGGTCTATTGCTGCCTGTGGTACCTAATGGTCGTTCTCCTGTGAGTCTACATTTTCGAATCCGACGCAAAACTGATAGTTACCTGTAACGTTCAGGGCCTCCTAATGACTATGGAACACTCAATTTGCGGGGAGATTCAATACATCGTCCTCCAGCCGACTTGTCTTCAAGGGGATGTTGCAGCCTTGGGTACCATACGATCCGTCTCTTGTGAGTCAAGATTTTCGAATCCGACGTGATACTGATAGTCTATTGTAACGTTCATGGCCTCCTAATGACGATGGATCACTCAAATTGCGTCGAGATTTAATACATCGTCCTCCAGCCGACTTGTCTCCAAGGTTCTTTTGCTGCCTCGGGCACCTTATTGTCGTTCTCCTGCGAGTCTCGATTGTCGAATCCGACGCAAAACTGATAGTTAATTGTAACGTTCAGGGCCTCCTAATGACGATGGGACACTCAAATTGCGTCGAGATTCAATACATCGTCCTCCAGCCGACTTGTCTCCAAGGGTCTATTGCTGCCTCGGGCACCTTATTGTCGTTCTCCTGCGAGTCTCGATTGTCGAATCCGACGCATAACTGATAGTTAATTGTAACGTTCAGGGCCTCCTAATCACGATTGAACACTCAATTTGCGTCGATATTCAATAGGTCGTCCTCCATCCGACTTGTCTCCAAGGGGATGTTGCAGCCTCGGGCACCATATGGTCCGTCTCCTGTTAGTCTAGATTTTCTGAATCCGACGCGAAACTGAAAGTTAGTTGTGACGTTCAAGGCCTCCTAATGACTATGGAACACTCAATTTGCGGGGAGATTCAATACATCGTCCTCCAGCCGACTTGTCTTCTAAGGGATATTGCTGCCTTGGGTACCATACGGTCCGTCTCTTGTGACTCAAGATTTTCGAATCCGACGTGATACTGATAGTTTATTGTAACGTTCATGGCCTCCTAATGACGATGGATCACTGAAATTGCGTCGAGATTCAATACATCGTCCTCCAGCCGACTTGTCTCCAAGGGTCTATTGCTGCCTTTGGCGCCTTATGGTCGTTCTCCTGTGAGTCTAGATTTTCGTATTCGACGCAGGACTGACAGTTAATTGTAACGTTCAGGGCCTCCTAATGTAGGTGGAACACTCAAATTGAGTCGAGATTCAATACATCGTCCTCCAGCCGACTTTTCTTACAAGGGTATATTGCTGCCTCGGGCACCATATGGTCCGTCTCCTGTGAGTCTAGATTTTCGAATCCGACGTGAAACTGATAGTTAGTTGTAACGTTCAGGGCCTAATAACGACGATGGAACACTCAAATTGCGTCGTGATTCAATACATCGTCCTCCAGTCGACTTATTTCCAAGAGTCTATTGTTGCCTCGGGCGCCTTTTGGTCGTTCTCCTGTGAGTCTAGATTATCGAATCCGACGCAAAACTTATAGTTAATTGTAACGTTCACGGCTCCTAATGACTATGGAACACTCAAATTGCGTCGAGATTCAATACATCGTCCTCCAGCCGACTTGTCTCCAAGGGTCTATTGCTGCCTCGGGCAGCTTATTTTCGTTCTCCTGCGAGTCTCGATTGTCGAATCCGACGCAAAACTGATAGTTAATTGTAACGTTCAGGGCCTCCTAATGACGATGGAACACTCAAATTGCGTCGAGATTCAATACATCGTCCTCCAGCCGACTTGTCTCCAAGGGTCTATTGCTGCCTCGGGCACCTTATTGTCGTTCTCCTGCGAGCCTCGGTTGTCGAATCCGACGCATAACTGATAGTTAATTGTAACGTTCAGGGCCTCCTAATGACGATGGAACACTCAAATTGCGTCGAGATTCAATACATCGTCCTTCAGCCGACTTGTCTCCAAGGGTCTATTGCTGCCTTTGGCGCCTTATGGTCGTTCTCCTGTGAGTCTAGATTTTCGTATTCGACGCAAAACTGACAGTTAATTGTAACGTTCAGGGCCTCCTAATGACGATGGAACACTCAATTTGCGTCGAGATTCAATGCATCGTCCTCAGGCAGACTTGTCTCCAAGGGTCTATTGCTGCCTCGGGCACCTTATTGTCGTTCTCCTGCGAGTCTCGATTGTCGAATCCGACGCATAAGTGATAGTTAATTGTAACGTTCAGGGCCTCCTAATGACAATTGAACACTCAATTTGCGTCGATATTCAATACGTCGTCTTCCATCCGACTTGTCTCCAAGGGGATGTTGCAGCCTCGGGCACCATATGGTCCGTCTCCTGTTAGTCTAGATTTTCTGAATCCGACGCGAAACTGAAAGTTAGTTGTAACGTTCAGGGCCTCCTAATGACTATGGAACACTCAATTTGCGGGGAGATCCAATACATCGTCCTCCAGCCGACTTGTCTTCAAGGGGATATTGCTGCCTTGGGTACCATACGGTCCGTCTCTTATGACCCAAGATTTTCGAATCCGACGTGATACTGATAGTTTATTGTAACGTTCATGGCCTCCTAATGACGATGGATCACTGTATTGCGTCGAGATTCAATACATCGTCCTCCAGCCGACTTGTCTCCAAGGGTCTATTGCTGCCTCGGGCAGCTTATTTTCGTTCTCCCGCGAGTCTCGATTGTCGAATCCGACGCAAAACTGATAGTTAATTGTAACGTTCAGGGCCTCCTAATGACGATGGAACACTCAAATTGCGTCAAGATTCAATACATCGTTCTCCAGCCGACTTGTCTCCAAGGGTCTATTGCTGCCTGTGGTACCTAATGGTCGTTCTCCTGTGAGTCTACATTTTCGAATCCGACGCAAAACTGATAGTTACCTGTAACGTTCAGGGCCTCCTAATGACTATGGAACACTCAATTTGCGGGGAGATTCAATACATCGTCCTCCAGCCGACTTGTCTTCAAGGGGATATTGCAGCCTTGGGTACCATACGATCCGTCTCTTGTGAGTCAAGATTTTCGAATCCGACGTGAAACTGATAGTTAGTTGTAACGTTCAGGGCCTAATAATGACGATGGAACACTCAAATTGCGTCGTGATTCAATACATCGTCCTCCAGGCGACTTATTTCCAAGAGTCTATTGTTGCCTCGGGCGCCTTTTGGTCGTTCTCCTGTGAGTCTAGATTATCGAATCCGACCCAAAACTTATAGTTAATTGTAACGTTCACGGCTCCTAATGACGATGGAACACTCAAATTGCGTCGAGATTCAATACATCGTCCTTCAGCCGACTTGTCTCCAAGGGTCTATTGCTGCCTTTGGCGCCTTATGGTCGTTCTCCTGTGAGTCTAGATTTTCGTATTCGACGCAAAACTGACAGTTAATTGTAACGTTCTGGGCCTCCTAATGTAGATGGAACACTCAAATTGAGTCGAGATTCAATACATCGTCCTCCAGCCGACTTTTCTTACAAGGGTATATTGCTGCCTCGGGCACCATATGGTCCGTCTCCTGTGAGTCTAGATTTTCGAATCCGACGTGAAACTGATAGTTAGTTGTAACGTTCAGGGCCTAATAATGACGATGGAACACTCAAATTGCGTCGTGATTCAATACATCGTCCTCCAGGCGACTTATTTCCAAGAGTCTATTGTTGCCTCGGGCGCCTTTTGGTCGTTCTCCTGTGAGTCTAGATTATCGAATCCGACGCAAAACTTATAGTTAATTGTAACGTTCACGGCTCCTAATGACGATGGAACACTCAAATTGCGTCGAGATTCCATACATCGTCCTCCCACCCACTTGTCTCCAAGGGTCTATTGCTGCCTCTGGCACCTTATGGTCGTGCTCCTGTGAGTCTAGATTTTAGAATCCGACGCGAAACTGATAGTTAATTGTGACGTTCTGGGCCTCCTAATGACGATGGAACACTAAAATTGTGTCGCGATTCAAAACATCGTCCTGCAGCCGACTTGTCTCCAAGGGTCTATTGTTGCCTCGGGCGCCTTTTGGTCGTTCTCCTGTGAGTCTAGATTATGGATTCCGACGCAAAGCTGATAGTTAATTGTAACTTTCAGGGCCTCCTATTGACGATGGAACATTCAAATTGCGTCGCGATTCAATAAATCGTCCTCCAGCCGACTTGTCTCCAAGCGTCTATTGTTGCCTCGGGCGCCTTTTGGTCGTCCTTCAGTGAGTCTAGATTTTCGAATCCGACGCAAAACAGATAGTTAATTGTGACGTTCAGGGCCTCCTAATGACGATGGAACACTCAAATTGCGTCGAGATTCAATCCATCGTCCTCCAGCCGATTTGCCTCCAAGGTTCTATTGCTGCCTCGGGCACCATATGGTCCGTCTCCTCTGAGTCTAGATTTTCGAATCCGACGCAAAACAGATAGTTAATTGTAACGTTCAGGGCCTCCTAATGACGATGGAACGCTCAAATTGCGTCGAGATTCAATTCATCGATCTCCAGCCGACTTGTCTGCAAAGGTCTATTGCTGCCTCGGGCACCTTATGGTCGTTCTCCTGCGAGTCTAGATTTACGAATCCGACGCATTACTGATAGTTAATTGTAACGTTCAGCGCCTCCTAATAACGATGGAGCACTCAAATTGCGTCGAGATTCAATTCATCGTCCTCCAGCCGACTTGGTTCCAAGGTGATATTGCTGCCTCGGGCACCATATGGTCCTTCTCCTGTGCGTCTAGATTTTCGAATCCGACGCGAAAACGATAGTTCATTGTAACGTTAAGGGCCTCCTAATGACGATGGAACACTCAAATTAATTCGAGATTCAATACATAGACCTACAGCCGACTTGCCTCCAAGGTTCTATTGCTGCCTGTGGCACCTTATGATCGTTCTCCTATGGGTCTAGACTTTCGAATCGGACGCAAAACAGATAGTTAATTAAAACGTTCAGGGCCTCCTAATGACGATGGAACACTCAAATTGCGTCGAGAGTCAATACACCGTCCTCCAGCCGACTTGCCTCCAAGGGTCTATTGCTGCCTGTGTCAGCTTATGGTCGTTTTCCTATGGGTCTAGACTTTCGAATCCGACGCAAGACAGATAGTTAATTGGAACGTTCAGGGCCTCCTAATGACGATGGAGCACTCAAATTGCGTAGAGATTCAATACATCGTCCTCCAGCCGACTTGTCTCCAAGGGGGTATCCCTGCCTCGGGCACCATATGGTACGTCTCCGGTGATTCTTCATTTTCGAATCTGACGCAAAACTGATAGTTAATTGTAGCGTTCAGCGCCTCCTAATGACGATGGAACACTCAAATTGCGTCGTGATTCAATACATCGTCCTCCAGTCGACTTATTTCCAAGAGTCTATCCTTGCCTCGGGCGCCTTTTGGTCGTTCTCCTGTGAGTCTAGATTATAGAACCCGACACAAAACTTATAGTTAATTGTAACGTTCACGGCTCCTAATGACGATGGAACACTGAAATTGCGTCGATATTCCATAGATCGTCCTCCCGCCCACTTGTCTCCAAGGGTCTATTGCTGCCTCTGGCACCTTATGGTCGTGCTCCTGTGAGTCTAGATTTTAGAATCCGACGCGAAACTGATAGTTAATTGTGACGTTCAGGTCCTCCTATTGACGATGGAACATTCAAATTGCGTCGCGATTCAATAAATCGTCCTCCAGCCGACTTGTCTCCAAGCGTCTATTGTTGCCTCGGGCGCCTTTTGGTCGTCCTCCAGTGAGGCTAGATTTTCGAATCCGACGCGTTACTGATAGTTAATTGTAACGTTCAGGGCCTCCTAATGACGATGGAACACTCAAATTGCGTCGAGATTCAATTCATCGGCCTCCAGCCGACTTGTCTCCAAAGGTCTATTGCTGCCTCGGGCACCTTATGGTCGTTCTCCTGCGAGTCTAGATTTACGAATCCGACGCATAACTGATAGTTAATTGTAACGTTCAGCGCCTCCTGATAACGATGGAACACTCAAATTGAGTCAAGATTCAATGCATCGTCCTCCAGCCGACTTGTCTCCAAGGTGATATTGCTGCCTCAGGCACCATATGGTCCTTCTCCTGTGCGTCTAGATTTTCGAAACCGACGCGAAAACGATAGTTCATTGTAACGTTCAGGGCCTCCTAATGACGATGGAACACTCAAATTAAGTCGAGATTCAATACATCGACCTGCAGCCGACTTGCCTCCAAGGTTCTATTGCTGCCTGCGGCACCTTATGGTCGTTCTCCTATGGGTCTAGACTTTCGAATCCGACGCAAAACAGATAGTTAATTGAAACGTTCAGGGCCTCCTAATGACGATGGAACACTCAAATTGCGTCGAGGTTCAATACATCGTCCTCCAGCCGACTTGTCTCCAAGGGGATATCGCTGCCTCGGGCACCACATGGTCCGTCTCCGGTGATTCCGCATTTTCGAATCCGACGCAAAACTGATAGTTGATTGTAACGCTCAGGGCCTGCTAATGACGATGGGGCACTCAAATTGCGTCACGACTCAATACATCGTCCTCCAGCGGACAGATCTCCAAGGGGATATTGATGCCTCGGGCACCATATGGTCCGTCTCCTGTGAGTCTAGATTTTCGAATCCGACGCGAGACTGATAGTTAATTGTAACGTTCAGGGCCTCCTAATGAAGATGGAACACTCAAATTGCGTCGAGAGTCAATACACCGTCCTGCAGCCGACTTGCCTCCAAGGGTCTATTGCTGCCTGTGGCACCTTATGGTCGTTTTCCTATGGGTCTAGACTTTCGAATCCGACGCAAGACAGATAGTTAATTGTAACGTTCAGGGCCTCCTAATGACGATGGAGCACTCAAATTGCGTAGAGATTCAATACATCGTCCTCCAGCCGACTTGCCTCCAAGGGGGTATCCCTGCCTCGGGCACCATATGGTCCGTCTCCGGTGATTCTTCATTTTCGAATCTGACGCAAAACTGATAGTTAATTGTAGCGTACAGCGCCTCCTAATGACGATGGAACACTCAAATTGCATCGAGATTCAATACATCGTCCTCCAGCCGACTTGTCTCCAAGGGGATATTTCTGCCTCGGGCACCATAAGGTCCGTCTCCTGTGAGTCTAGATTTTCGAATCCGACGCGAAACTGATAGTTAATTGTAACGTTCAGGGCCTCCTAATGACGATGGAATACTCAAATTGCGTCCTGATTCAATACATCGTCCTTCATCCGACTTGCCCCCAAGGGTCTATTGCTGCCTCAGGCACCTTATGGTCGTTCTCCTGTGAGTCTAGATATTCGAATCCGACGCATATCTGATAGCGCCTCCTAATGACGATGGAACACTCAAATTGCGTCGAGATTCAATACATCGTCCTCCAGTCGATTTGTCTCCAAGGGGATTTTGTTGTCTCGGGCACCATATGGTCCTTCTCCTGTGAGTAGATTTTCGAATCAGACGCTAAAATGATAGTTAATTGTAACGTTCAGCGCCTCGTAATGACGACAGAACTGTCATTTTGCGTCGAGATTTAATACATCGGCCTCCAGCCGACTTATCTCCAAGGGTCTATTGCTGCCTCGGGCACCTTATGGTCGTTCTCCTGTGAGTTTAGATTTTCGAATCCGACGCGTATCTGATAGTTAATTGTAACATTGAGGGCCTCCTAATGACGATGGAACACTCAAATTGCGGCGAGATTCAATACATCGCCTTTCATCCGTCTTGTCTCCAAGAGTCTATTGCTGCCTCGGGCACCTTATTTTCGTTCTCCTGTGAGTCTAGATTTTTGAATCCGACGCAAAACAGATGGTAAATTGTAACGTTCAGGGCCTCCTAATGACGATGGAACACTCAAATTGCGTCGAGATTCAATACATCGTCCTCCAGCCGATTTGTCTCCAAGGGTCTATTGCTGCCTGTGGTACCTAATGGACGTTCTCATGTGAGTCTAGATTTTCGAATCCGTCGCAAAACTGATAGCTAATTGTAACGTTCAGCGCCCCCTAATGACGATGGAACACTCATATTGCGTCGAGATTCAATACATCGTCCACCAGCCGACTTGTCTCCAAGGGGATATTGCTGCCTCGGGCACCATATGGTCCATCTCCTGTGAGTCTAGATTTTCGAATCCGACGCTAAACTGATAGTTAATTGTGATGTTCAGAGCCTCCTAATGTCGATGGAACACTCATGTTGCGTCGAGATTCAATTCATCGGCCTCCAGCCGACTTGTCTCCAAGTGTCTATTGCTGCCTCGGGCACCTTATGGTCGTTCTCCTGCGAGTCTAGATTTACGTATCCGACGCATAACTGATAGTTAATTGTAACGTTCTGCGCCTCCTAATGACGATGGAAGACTCACATTGCGTCGAGATTCAATACATCGGCCTCCAGCCGACGTGTCTCCAAGGGTCTATTGCTGCCTCGGGCACCTTATGGTCGTTCTCCTGCGAGTCTAGATTTACGAATCCGACGCATAACTGATAGTTAATTGTAACGTTCAGCGCCTCCTGATGGCGATGGAACACTCAAATTGCGACGAGATTCAATGCATCGTCCTCCAGCCGACTTGTCTCCAAGGTGATATTGCTGCCTCAGGCACCATATGGTCCTTCTCCTGTGCTTCTAGATTTTCGAATCCCACGCGGAACTGATAGTTAATTGTAACGTTCAGGGCCTCCTAATGACGATGAAACACTCATATGAAGTCGAGATTCAATACATCGTCCTGCAGCCGACTTGTCTCCAAGGGTCTATTGCTGCCTGTGGCACCTTATGGTCGTTCTCCTATGGCTCTAGACTTTCGAATCCGACACAAAACAGATAGTTAATTGAAACGTTCAGGGCCTCCTAATGACGATGGAACACTCTAATTGAGTCGACGTTCAATACATCGTCCTCCAGCCGACTTGTCTCCAAGGGGATATTGCTGTCTCGGGCACCATATGGTCCGTCTCCTGTGAGTCTAGATTTTCGAATCCGACGCGAAACTGATAGTTAATTGTAACGTTCAGGGCCTCCTAATGACGATGGAACACTCAAATTGCGTCGAGAGTCAATACATTCTCCTCCAGCCGACTTGCCTCCAAGGGTTTATTGCTGCCTGTGGCACCTTTTGGTCGTTTTCCCATGGGTCTAGACTTTCGAATCCGACGCAAAACAGATAGTTAATTGTATCTTTCAGGGCCTCCTAATGACGATGGAGCACTCAAATTGCGTAGAGATACAATACATCGTCCTCCAGCCGACTTGTCTCCAAGGGGATATCCCTGCCTCGGGCACCATATGGTCCGTATCCGGTGATTCTTCATTTTCGAATTTGACACAAAACTGATAGTTAATTGTAACGTTCAGGGCCTCCTAATGACGATGGAGCACTTAAATTGCGTCACGATTCAAAACATCGTCCTGCAGCGGAGTGGTCTCCAAGGGGATATTGCCGCCTTGGGCACCATAAGGTCCGTCTCCTGTGAGTCTAGATTTTCGAATCCGAGGCAAAAATATTAATTAATTGTTACGTTCGGCGCCTCCTAATGACGATGGAACACTCAGATTGCATCGAGATTCAATACATCGTCCTCCAGCCGATTTGTCTCCAAGGGGATGTTGCTGTCTCGGGCACCATATGGTCCTTCCCCTGTGAGTAGATTTTCGAATCCGACGCTAAAATGATAGTTAATTGTAATGTTCAGCGCCTCCTAATGACGACAGAACTCTCAAATTGCGTCGAGACTTAATACATTGGCCTCCAGCCGACTTGTCTCCAAGGGACTATTGCTGCCTCGGCCACCTTAAGGTCGCTCTTCTGTGAGTCTAGATTTTCGAATCCGACGCGAGACTGATAGTTAATTGTAATGTTCAGGGCCTCCTAATGACGATGGAGCACTCAAATTGGGTCGCGATTCAATACATCGTCCTCCAGCTGACTGGTCTCCAAGAAGATATTGCTGCCCCGGCACCTTATGGTCCGTCTTCAGTGAGTCTAGATTTTCGAATCCGACGCAAAACTGTTAGTTAAATGTAACGTTCAGGGCCTCCTAATGACGATGGAACACTCAAATTGCTTCGAGATTCAATACATCGTCATTCAGCCGACTTGTCTCCAAGGGACTATTGCTGCCTCGGCCACCTTAAGGTCGCTCCTCTGTGAGTCTAGATTTTAGAATCCGAAGCTAAACTGATAGTGAGTTGTAACGTTCAGGGCCTCCTAATGACGATGGAACACTTAAATTGCGTCGAGATTCAATACATCGTCCTCCAGCGGATAGTATCCAAGGGGATATTGCTGTCTCGGGCACAATATGGTCCTTCTCCTGTGAATAGATTTTCGAATCCGACGCAAAAATGATATGTAATTGTAACGTTCAGCGCCTCCTAATGCAGATGGAACACTGAAATTGCGTCGAGAGTCAATACATCGCCCTCCTGCCGACTTGTCTACAAGGGGATATTGCTGCCTCGGGCTCCATATGGTCCGTCTCCTGTGAGTCTAGATTTACGAATCCGACGTGAAAAATGATAGTTCATTGTAACGCTCAGGGCCTCCTAATGACGATGGAACAATCAAATTGCGTCGAGATTCAATACATCGGCCTCCAGCCGCCTTGTCTCCAAGGGTCTATTGCTGCCTGGGGCACCTTATGGTCGTTCTCCTATAAGTCTAGATTTTCGAATCCGACGCATACGTGATTGTTAATTGTAACGTTCAGTGCCTCCTAATGACGATGGAACACTCAATTTGCGTCGAGATTCAATACATCGTCCTCCAGCCGACGTGTCTCCATGGGGATATTGCTGCCTCAGGCACCTTATGGTCGTTCTCCTGTGAGTCTAGATTTTCGAATCCGACGCGAAACTGATTGTCAATTGTAACGTTCAGGGCCTCCTAATGACGATGGAACACTCAAATTGTGTCGAGATTCATTACAACGTCCTCCAGCCGACTTGTATCCAAGGGGATATTGCTGTCTCGGGCACCTTATGGTTCTTCTCCTGTGAGTAGATTTTCGAATCAGACGCTAAAATGATAGTTAATTGTAACCTTCAGCGCCTCCTAATGACGATGGAATACACAAATTGCGTCGAGAGTCAAACCATCGTCCTCCAGCCGACTTGTCTCCAAGGGGATATTGTTGCCTCGGGCACCTTATGGTCGTTCCCCTGTGAGTCTAGATTTTCGAATCCGACGCAAGACTGATTGTTAATTGTAACGTTCAGGGCATTCTACAGACGATGGAACACTCAAATTGCCTCGAGATTCAATACATCGTCCTCCAGCCGACTTGTTCCCAAGGGGATATCGCTGCCTCGGGCTCCATAAGGTCCGCCTCTGGTGGTTCTACATTTTCGAATCCGACCCAAAACTGATAGTTAATTGTAATGTTCAGGGCCTCCTAATGACAATGGAGCACTCAAATTGGGTCGCGATTCAATACATCGTCCTCCAGCGGACTGGTCTCCAAGGGGATATTGCTGCCCCGGCGCCTTATGGTCCGTCTCCAGTGAGTCTAGATTTTCGAATCCGACGCAAAACTGTTAGTTAAATGTAACGTTCGGGGCCTCCTAATGACGATGGAACACTCAAATTGCTTCGAGATTCAATACATCGTCATTCAGCCGACATGTCTCCAAGGGACTATTGCTGCCTCGGCCACCTTAAGGTCGCTCTCCTGTGAGTCTAGATTTTAGAATCCGAAGCTAAACTGATAGTGAGTTGTAACGTTCAGGGCCTCCTAATGACGATGGAACACTCAAATTGCGTCGAGATTCAATACATCGTCCTCCAGCGGCTAGTATCCAAGGGGATATTGCTGTCTCGGGCACAATATGGTCCTTCTCCTGTAAATAGATTTTCTAATCCGACGAAAAAATGATATGTAACTGTAACGTTCAGCGCCTCCTAATGCAGATGGAACACTCAAATTGCGTCGAGAGTCAGTACATCGTCCTCCTGCCGACTTGTCTACAAGGGGATATTGCTGCCTCGGGCACCTTATGGTCGTTCCCCTGTGAGTCTAGATTTTAGAATCCGAAGCTAAACTGATAGTGAGTTGTAACGTTCAGGGCCTCCTAATGACGATGGAATACTCAAATTGCGTCGAGAGTCAATACATCGTCCTCCAGCCGACTTGTCTACAAGGGGATATTGCTGCCTCGGGCTCCATGTGGACCGTCTCCTGTGAGTCTAGATTTTCGAATCCGACGCAAAACTGTTAGTTAAATGTAACGTTCGGGGCCTCCTAATGACGATGGAACACTCAAATTGCTTCGAGATTCAATACATCGTCATTCAGCCGACATGTCTCCAAGGGACTATTGCTGCCTCGGCCACCTTAAGGTCGCTCTCCTGTGAGTCTAGATTTTAGAATCCGAAGCTAAACTGATAGTGAGTTGTAACGTTCAGGGCCTCCTAATGACGATGGAATACTCAAATTGCGTCGAGAGTCAATACATCGTCCTCCAGCCGACTTGTCTACAAGGGGATATTGCTGCCTCGGGCTCCATGTGGACCGTCTCCTGTGAGTCTAGATTTTCGAATCCGACGCAAAATTGATAGTTAATTGTAGCGTTCAGGGCCTCCTAATGACGATAGAACACTCAAATTCCGTCGAGATTCAATACATCGGCCTCCAGTCGACTTGTCTCCAAGGGTCTATTGCTGCCACGGGCAGCTTATGGTCGTTCTCCTGTGAGTCTAGATTTTCGAATCCGACGCATAACTGATAGTTAATTGTAACGTTCAGCGCCTACTAATTACGATGGCACACTGAAATTGCGTCGAGATTCAATACATCGTCCTCCAGCCGACTTGTCTCCATGGGGATATTGCTGCCTCGGGCACCTTATGGTCGTTCTCCTGTGAGTCTAGATTTTCGAATCCGACGCGAAACTGATTGTTAATTGTAACGTTTAGGGCTTCCTAATGACGATGGAACACTCAAATTGCGTCGAGATTCAATACAATCGTCATTCAGCCGACTTGCCTCCAAGGGTCTATTGCTGCCTCGGGCACCTTATGGTCGTTCCCCTGTGAGTCTAGATTTTAGAATCCGACGCAAAACTGATAGTTAATTGTAACGTTCAAGTCCTCCTAATGACGATGGAACAATCAAATTGCGTCGAGGTTCAATACATGGTCCTCCAGGCGACGTGTCTCTAAGGTGATATTGCTGACTTGGCCACCATATGGTCCGTCTCCTGTGAGTCTAGATTTTCGAATCCGACGCAAAAATTATAGTTAATTGTAACGTTCAGGGCCTCCTAATGACGATGGAACACTCAAATTGCGTCGAGATTCAATACATCGTCCTTCAGCCGATTTGTCTCCGAGGGTCTATTGCTGCCTCGGGCACCTTATGGACGATCTCCTGTGAGTCTAGATTATCGAATCCGACGCAAAACTGATGGTTAACTGTAACGTTCAGGCCTCCTAATGACGATGGACACTCAAATTGCGTCGAGATTCAATACATCGTCCTCCAGCCAACTTGTGTCCAAGGGGATATTGCTGTGCTCGGGCACCAAATGGTCCTTCTCCTGTGAGTAGATTTTCGAATCCGACGCTAAAATGATAGTTAATTGTAACGTTCAGCACCTCCTAATGACGATGGAACACTCAATTTGCGTCGAGAGTCAATACATCTTCCTCCAGCCGACCTGTCTGCAAGGGGTATTTCTGCCCCATGCACCTTATGGTCCGTCTCCAAGGAGTCTAGATTTTCGAATCCGACGAAAAACTGATAGTTAATTGTGACATTCAGGGCCTCCTAATGACGATGAAACACTCAAATTGCGTCGCGATCCAATACATCGTCATTCAGCCGACTTGTCTCCGAAGGGCCTATTGCTGCCTCGGCCACCTTATGGTCGCTCTCCTGTGAGTCTAGATTTTAGAATCCGAAGCTAAACTTATAGTTAGTTGTAACGTTCAGGGCCTCCTAATGACGATGGAACACTCAAATTGCGTCGAGATTCAATACATCGTCCTCCAGCGGCTAATATCCAAGGGGATATTGCTGTCTCGGGGACAATATGGTCCTTCTCCTGTGAATAGATTTTCGAATCCGACGCTAAAATGATATTTAATTGTAACGTTCAGCGCCTCCTAATGCAGATGGAACACTCAAATTGCGTCGAGAGTCAATACATCGTCCTCCTGCCGACTTGTCTACAAGGGGATATTGCTGCCTCGGGCTCCATGTGGTCCGTCTCCTGTGAGTCTAGATTCTCGAATCCGACGCAAAAATGATAGTTCATTGTAACGTTCAGGGCCTGCTAATGACGATGAAACAATCAAATTGCGTCGAGATTCAATACTTCGGCCTTCAGCCGACTTGTCTCCAAGGGTCTATTGCTGCCTGGGGCACCTTATGGTCGTTCTCCTAGAGTCTAGATTTTCGAATCCGACGCATATGTGATTGTTAATTGTAACGTTCAGAGCCTCCTAATGACGATGGAACAATCAAATTGCATCGAGATTCAATACATCGTCCTCCAGCCGACTTGTCTCCATGGGGATACTGCTGCTTCAGGCGCCTTATGGTCTTTCTCCTGTGAGTCTAGATTTTCGAATCCGACGCGAAACTGATAGTTAATTGTAACGTACAGGGCCTACTAAAGACGATGGAACACTCAAATTGCGTCGAGATTCAATACATCGTCCTCCAGCGGACTGGTCTCCAAGGGGATATTGCTGCCTCGGGTACCATATGGTCCGTCTCCTGTGAGTCTAGATTTTTGAATCCGACGCAAAAATACTGGTCAATTGTAACGTTCAGAGCCTCCTAATGACGATGGAACACTCAAATTGCGTCGAGATTCAATACATCGTCCTCCAGCCGACTTGTCCCCAAGGGGATATTGCTGCCTCGGCCACCATATGGTCCGTCTCCTGCGAGTCTAGATTTTCGAATCCGACGCGAAACTGATAGTTAATTGTATCGTTCAGGGCCTCCTAATGATGATGGAACACTCAAATTGCGTCGAGATTCAATACATCGTCCTACAGCCGACTTGCCCCCAAGGGTCTATTGCTGCCTCGGGCACCTTATGGTCAATCTCCTGTGAGTCTAGATTTTCGAATCCGAAGCAAAACTGCTAGTTATTAGTAACGTTCAAGACCTCCTAATGACGATGGAACAATCAAATTGCGTCGAGGTTCAATACATCGTCCTCCAGCCGACTTGTCTCCAAGGTGATATTACTGACTCGGGCACCATATGGTCCGTCTCCTGTGAGTCTAGATTTTCGAATCCGACGCAAAAATGATAGTTAATTGTAACGTTCGGCGCCTCCTAATGACGATGGAACACTCAAATTGCGTCGCGATTCAATACATCGTCCTCCAGCCGACTTGTCTCCAAGAAGATATTGCTGCCTCGGGCACCATATGGTCCGTCACCTGTGAGTCTAGATTTTCGAATCCGACGCTAAAATGATAGTTAATTGTAACGTTCAGCGCCTCCTAATGACGATGGAACACTCAAATTGCGTCGAGAGTCAATACATCTTCCTCCAGCCGACCTGTCTGCAAGGGGTATTTCTGCCCCGGGCACCTTATGGTCCGTCTCCAGTGAGTCTAGATTTTCGAATCCGACGAAAAACTGACAGTTAATTGTAACATTCAGGGCCTCCTAATGACGATGAAACACTCTAATTGCGTCGCGATCCAATACATCGTCCTCCAGCCGACTTGTCTCCAAGGGTCTATTGCTGCCTCGAGCACCTTATGATCGATCTTCTGTGAGTCTAGATTTTCGAATCCGACGCAAAACTGTCAGTTAAATGTAACGTTCAGGGCCTCCTAATGACAATGGAACACTCAAATTGCGTCGAGATTCAATACATCGTCCTCCAGCGGCTAGTATCCAAGGGGATATTGCTGTCTCGGGCACAATATGGTCCTTCTCCTGTGAATAGATTTTCGAATCCGACGCTAAAATGATTTTTAATTATAACGTTCAGCGCCTCCTAATGCCGATGGAACACTCAAATTGCGTCGAGAGTCAATACATCGTCCTCCTGCCGACTTGTCTACAAGGCGATATTGCTGCCTCGGGCTCCATGTGGTCCGTCTCCTGTGAGTCTAGATTTTCGAATCCGACGCAAAAATGATAATTCATTGTAACGTTCAGGGCCTGCTAATGACGATGGAACAATCAAATTGCGTCGAGATTCAATACATCGGACTCCAGCCGACTTGTCTCCAAGGGACTATTGCTGCCTGGGGCACCTTATGGTCGTTCTCCTATGAGTCTAGATTTTCGAATCCGACGCATACGTGATTGTTAATTTAACGTTCAGTGCGTCCTAATGACGATGGAACACTCAAATTGCGTCGAGATTCAATACATCGTCCTCCAGCCTACTTTTGTCCAAGGGGATATTGCTGCTTCTGGCACCATATAGTCCGTCTCCTGTGAGTCTAGATTTTCGAATCCGACGCGAAACTGATAGTTAATTGTAACGTTCACGGCCACCTAATGACGATGGAACACTCAAATTGCGTCCAGATTCAATACATCGTCCTTTAACGGACTTGTCTACAAGAGTCTAATGCTGCCTAGGGCACCATATGGTCGTTCTCCTGTGAGTCTAGATTTTCGAATCCTACGCAATACTGATAGTTAATTGAAACGTTCAGGGCCTCCTAATGACGATGGAACACTGAAATTGCTTCGAGATTCAATACATCGGCCTAGTCTTCAAGGGTCTATTGCTGGCTCGGGCACCTTATGGTCGGTCTCCTGTGAGTCTTGATTTTCGTATCCGACGCATAACTGATATTTAATTCTAGCGTTCAGCGCCTCCTAATGACGATGGAACACTTTAATTGCGTCGAGATTCAATACACCGTCCTCCAACCAGATAGTCTCCAAGGTGATATTGCAGCCTCGGGCACCATATGGTCCTCCTCCTGTGAGTCTAGATGTTCGAATCCGACGCGAAACTGATAGTTAATTGTAACGTTCAGGGCCGCCTAATGACGATGGAACACTCAAATTGCGTCGAGATTCAATACATCGTCCTCCAGCCGACTTGTCTCCAAGGGGATATCGCTGCCTCGGGCATCATATCGTCTGTCTCCTGTGATTCTACATTTTCGAATCCGACGCAAAACTAATTGTTAATTGTAACGTTCAGGGCCTCCTAATGACGATGGAACACTCAAATTGCGTCGAGATTCAATACATCGTCCGCCAGTCGACTTGTATCCAAGGGGATATTGCTGTCTCGGGCACCATATGGTCCTTCGCCTGTGAGTAGTTTTTCGAATCCGACGCTAAAATGGTAGTTAATTGTAACGTTCAGGGCCTCCTAATGATGAAGGAACACACAAATTGCGTCGACATTCAATACATGGTCCTCCAGCCGACTTGTTTCCAAGGGGATAACGATGCCTCGGGCACCATATGGAATGTCTCTGGTAATTCTACATTTACGAATCCGACGCAAAACTGATAGTTAATTGTAACGCTCAGGGCCTCCTAATGACGACTGAGCACTCAAACTGCGTCGCGAATCAATCCATCGTCCTCCAGCGGACTGGTCTCCAAGGGGATATTGCTGCCCCGGCACCTCATGGTCCGTCTACAGTGAGTCTAGATTTTCGAATTCGACGAAAAACTGATAGTTAATTGTAACATTCAGGCCTCCTAATTACGATGGAACACTCAAATTGCGACGCGATTCAATACATCGGCCTCCAGCCGACTTGTCTCCAAGGGGACATTGCAGACTCGGGCACCATATGGTCCGTCTCCTGTGAGGCTAGATTTTCGAATTCGACGCAAAAATTATAGTTAATTGTAACGTTCAGGGCCTCCTAATGACGATGGAACACTCAAATTGTGTCGAGATTCAATACATCGTCCGCCAGCCGACTTGTATCCATGGGGATATTGCTGTCTCGGGCACCATATGGTCCTTCGCCTGTGAGTAGATTTTCGAATCCGACGCTAAAATGGTAGTTAATTGTAACGTTCAGGGCCTGCTAATGATGAAGGAACACACAAATTGCGTCGAGATTCAATACATGGTCCTCCAGCCGACTTGTCTCCAAGGGGATAACGATGCCTCGGGCACCATATGGAAGGTCTCTGGTAATTCTACATTTTCGAATCCGACGCAAAACTGATAGTTAATTGTAACGATCAGGGCCTCCTAATGACGACTGAGCACTCAAATTGCGTCGCGAATCCATCCATCGTCCTCCAGCGGACTGGTCTCCAAGGGGATATTGTTGCCCCAGCACCTCATGGTCCGTCTCCAGTGAGTCTAGATTTTCGAATCCGACGAAAAACTGATAGTTAATTGTAACATTCAGGCCTCCTAATTACGATGGAACACTCAAATTGCGACGCGATCCAATACATCGTCCTCCAGCCAACTTGTCTCCAAGGGTCTATTGCTGCCTGGGGCTTCTTATGATCGTTCTCCTGTGAGTCTAGATTTTCGAATTCAACGTAAAACTGTCAGTTCATTGTAACTTTCAGGGCCTCCTAATGACGGTGGAACACTCAAATTGCGTCGAGAGTCAATACATCGTCCTCCTGCCGACTTGTCTACAAGGGGATATTGCTGCCTCGGGCTCCATGTGGTCCGTCTCCTGCGAGTCTAGATTTTCTAATCCGACGCAAAAATTATAGTTCATTGTAACGTTCAGTGCCTCCCAATGACGATGGAACACTCAAATTGCGTCGAGATTCAATACATCGTCCTCCAGCCTACTTGTCTCCAATGGGATATTGCTGCCTCGGGCACCATATGGTCCGTCTCCTGTGGGTCTAGATTTTCGAATCCGACGCGAAACTGATAGTTAATTGTAACGTTCAGGGTCACCTAATGACGATGGAACACTCAAATTGCGTCCAGATTCAATACATCGTCCTTCAGCGGACTTGTCTACAACAGTCTATTGCTGCCTAGGGCAGCTTATGGTCGTTCTCCTGTGAGTCTAGATTTTCGAATCCGACGCAAAAGTGATAGTTAATTGTAACTTTCAGGGCCTCCTAATGACGATGGAACACTGCAATTGCTTCGAGATTCAATACGTCGGCCTAGTTTTCAAGGGTCTATTACTGGCTTGGGCACCTTATGGTCGGTCTCCTGTGAGTCTAGATTTTCGAATACGACGCATAACGGATAGTTAATTGTAACGTTCAGCGCCTCCTAATGACGATGGAACACTCTAATTGCGTCGAGATTCAATACATCGTCCTCCAACCAGGTAGTCTCCAAGGTAATATTGCTGCCTCAGTCACCATATGATCCTCCTCCAGTGAGTCTAGATTTTCGAATCCGACGCGAAACTGATAGTTAATTGTAACGTTCAGGGCCTCCTAATGACGATGGAACACTCAAATTGCGTCGAGAAACAATACATCGTCCTCCAGCCGACTTGCCTCCAAGGGTCTATTGTTGCCTGTGGCACGTTATGGTCGTGCTCCTATGGGTCTAGATTTTCGAATACGACGCAAAACAGATGGTTCATTGTAACGTTCAGGTACTCCTAATGACGATGGAGCAATCAAATTGCGTCGCGATTCAATACTTCGTCCTCCAGCGGACTGGTCTCCAAGGGGATATTGCTGCCTCGGGCACCTTATGGTCGCTCTCCTGTGAGTCTAGATTTTAGAATCCGACGCTAAACTGATAGTTAATTGTAACGTTCAGGGACTCCTAATGACGATGGAACACTCAAATTGCGTCGACATTCAATACATCGTCCTACAGCCGACTTGCCCCCAAGGGTCTATTGCTGCCTCGGGCAACTTATGGTCGTTCTCCTGTGAGTCTAGATTTTCGAATCCGACGCAAAACTGATAGTTAATTGGAATGCTCAGGGCCTCCTAATGACGACTGAGCACTCAAATTGCGTCGCGAATCAATACATCGTCCTCCAGCGGACTGGTATCCAAGGCGATTTTAATGCACCGGCACCTTATGGTCCGTCTCCAGTGAGTCTAGATTTTCGAATCCGACGAAAAACTGATAGTTAATTGTAACATTCAGGCCTCCTAATTACGATGGAACACACAAATTGCGTCGCGATCCAATACATCGACCTCAAGCCGACTTGCCTCCAAGGGTCTATTGTTGCGTCGGGCACCTTATGGTCGTTCTCCTGTGAGTCTCGGTTTTCGAATCCGGCGCATAACTTATAGTTAATTGTAACGTTCAGCGCCTCCTAATGACGATGGAACACTCTAATTGCGTCGAGATTCAATACATCGTTATTCAGCCGACTTGTCTCCCAGGGACTATTGCTGCCTCTGGCACCTTATGGTCGCTCTCCTGTGACACTAGATTTTAGAATCCGACGCTAAACTGATAGTTAAGTATAACGTTCAGGGCCTCCTAATGACGATGGAACACTCAAATTGCGTCGAGATTCAATACATCGTCCTCCAGCCGACTTGCCTCCAAGGGTCTATTGTTGCCTGTGGCACCTTATGGTCGTGCTCCTATGGGTCTAGATTTTCGAATACGACGCAAATAGATGAATCATTGTAACGTTCAGGGCCTCCTAATGACGATGGAACACTCAAATTGCGTCGAGATTCAATACATCGTCCTCCAGCCGACTTTTCTCCAACGGGATATCGCTGCCTCGGGCATCATGTCGTCTGTCTCCTGTGATTCTACATTTTCAAATCCGACGCAAAACTGAGAGTTAATTGTAACGATCAGGGCCTCCTAATGACGATGGAGCAAACAAATTGCGTCGCGATTCAATACATCGCCCTCCAGCGGACTGGTCTCCAAGGGGATATTGCTGCCTCGGACACCTTATGATCGTTCTCCTGTGAGTCTAGATTTTTGAATCCGACGCTAAACTGATAGTTAATTGTAACGTTCAGGGCCTCCTAATGACGATGGAACAATCAAATTGCGTCGCGATTCAATACATCGTCATTCAGCCGACTTGTCTCCAAGGGACTATTGCTGCCTCGGACACCTTATGGTCGCTCTCCTGTGAGTCTAGATTTTAGAATCCGACGCTAAACTAATAGTTAATTGTAACGTTCAGGGCCTCCTAATGACGCTGGAACACTCAAATTACGTCGAGATTCAATACATCGGCCTCCAGCCGACTTGTCTCCAAGGGGACATTGCTGCCTCGGGCACCATATGGTCCGGCTCCTGTGAGTCTAGATTTTCGAATCCGACTCGAAACTGATAGTTAATTGTAACGTTCAGGGCCTCCTAATGACGATGGAACACTCAAATTGCGTCGAGATTCAATTCATCGTCCTACAGCCGACTTGCCCCCAAGGGTCTATTGCTGCCTCGGGCAACTTATGGTCGTTCTCCTGTGAGTCTAGATTTTCGAATCCGACGCAAAACTGATTGTTAATTGCAACGTTCAGGGCCTCCTAATGACGATTGAAAACTCAAATTGCGTCGAGATTCAATACATCGTCCGCCAGCCGACTTGTATCCAAGGGGATATTGCTGTCTCGGGCACCATATGGTCCCTCGCCTGTGAGCAGATTTTCGAATCCGACGCTAAAATAACAGTTAATTGTAACGTTCACGGCCTCCTAATGATGAAGGAACACACAAATTGCGTCGAGATTCAATACATCGTCCTCCAGCCGACTTGTCTGCAATGGTCTGTTGCTGCCTCAGGCACCTCATGGTCGTTCTCCTGTGAGTCTAGGTTTTCGAATCCGGTGCATAACTTATAGTTAATTGTAACGTTCAGCGCCTCCTAATGACGATGGAACACTCAAATTGCGTCGAGATTCAATACATCGTCCTCCAGCCGACTTGTCTCCAAGGGGATAACGGTGCCTCGGGCACCATATGGAATGTCTCTGGTAATTATACATTTTCGAATCCGACGCAAAACTGATAGTTAATTGTAACGCTCAGGGCCTCCTAATGACGACTGAGCACTCAAATTGCGTCGCGAATCAATACATCGTCCTCCGGCGGACTGGTATCCAAGGGGATTTTGCTGCACCGGCAGCTTATGGTCCGCCTCCAGTGAGTCTAGATTTTCGAATCCGACGAAAAACTGATAGCTAATTGTAACATTCAGGCCTCCTAATTACGATGGAACACTCAAATTGCGTCGCGATCCAATACATCGTCCTCCAGCCCACTTGTCTTCAAGGGTCTATTGCTGCGTCGGGCACCTTATGGTCGTTCTCCTGTGAGTCTAGGTTTTCGAATCCGGCGCATAACTTATAGTTAATTGTAACGTTCAGCGCCTCCTAATGACGATGGAACACTCAAATTGCGTCGAGATTCAATACATCGTTATTCAGCCGAGTTGTCTCCCAGGGACTATTGCTGCCTCGGGCACCTTATGGTCGCTCTCCTGTGACACTAGATTTTAGAATCCGACGCTAAACTGATAGTTAAGTATAACGTTCAGGGCCTCCTAATGACGATGGAACACTCAAATTGCGTCGAGATTCCATATATCTTCCTCCTGCCGACTTGTCTACAAGGGGATATTGCTGCCTCGGGCTCCATGTGGTCCGTCTCCTGTGAGTCTAGATTTTCGGATCCGACGCAAAAATTATAGTTCATTGTAAGGTTCAGAGCCTGCTAATGACGATGGAAGACTCAAATTGCGTCGAAATTCAATACATCGTCCTCCAGCCCACTTGTCTCCAAGGGTCTATTGCTGCGTCGGGCACCTTGTGGTCGGTCTCCTGTGAGTCTAGATTTTCGAATCCGACGCATAACTGATAGTTAATTGTAACGTTCAGCGCCTCGTAATGACGATGGAACACTCTAATTGCGTCGAGATTCAATACACCGTCCTCTAACCAGATAGTCTCCAAGGTGATATTGCTGCCTCGGGCACCATATGTTCCTCCTCCTGTGAGTCTAGATTTTCGAATCCGACGCGAAACTGATAGTTAATTGTAACGTTCAGGGCCCCCTAATGACGATGGAACACTCAAATTGCGTCGAGATTCAATACATCGTCCTCCAGCCGACTTGCCTCCAAGGGTCTATTGTTGCCTGTGACACCATATGGTCGTGCTCCTATGGGTCTAGATTTTCGAATACGACGCAAAATAGATGGTTCATTGTAACGTTCAGGGCCTCCTAATGACGATGGAACACTCAAATTGCGTCGAGATTCAATACATCGTCCTCCAGCCGACTTGTCTCCAAGGGGATATCGCTGCCTCGGGCATCATGTCGTCTGTCTCCTGTGATTCTCCATTTTCAAATCCGACACAAAACTGATAGTTAATTGTAACGATCAGGGCCTCCGAATGACGATGGAGCAATCAAATTGCGTCGCGATTCAATACATCGTCCTCCAGCGGACTGGTCTCCAAGGGGATATTGCTTCCTCGGGCCCCTTATGGTCCGTCGCCAGTGAGTCTAGATTTTCGTATCATTGTAACATTCAGGGCCTCCTAATGACGATAACACTGAAATTGCGTTGCGATCCAATACATCTTCCTCCAGCGGACTTGTCTCCAATGGTCTATTGCTGCCTCGGGCACCTTATGATCGTTCTCCTGTGAGTCTAGATTTTCGAATCCGACGCAAAAGTGTCAGTTCATTGTAACGTTCAGGGCCTCCTAATGACGATGGAACACTCAAATTGCGTCCAGATTCAATACATCGTCATTCAGCCGACTTGTCTCCAAGGGACTATTGCTGCCTCGGGCACCTTATGGTCGCTCTCCTGTGAGTCTAGATTTTAGAATCCGACGCTAAACTGATAGTTAATTGTAACGGTTAGGGCCTCCTAATGACGATGGAACACTCAAATTGCGTCGAGATTCAATACATCGGCCTCCAGCCGACTTGTCTCCAAGGGGACATTGCTGCCTCGGGCACCATATGGTCCGTCTCCTGTGAGTCTAGATTTTCGAATCCGACGCAAAAATGATAGTTAATTGTAACGTTCAGCGCCTCCTAATGACCATGGAACACACAAATTGCGTCGAGATTCAATACATCGTCCTACAGCCGACTTGCCCCCAAGGGTCTATTGCTGCCTCGGGCAACTTATGGTCGTTCTCCTGTGAGTCTAGATTTTCGAATCCGACGCAAAACTGATTGTTGATTGCAACGTTCAGGGCCTCCTAATGACGATTGAACACTCAAATTGCGTCGAGATTCAATACATCGTCCGCCAGCCGACTTGTATCCAAGGGGATATTGCTGTCTAGGGCACCATATGGTCCTCCGCCTGTGAGCAGATTTTCGAATCCGACGCTAAAATGATAGTTAATTGTAACGTTCAGTGCCTCCTAATGACGATGGAACACTCAAATTGCGTCGAGATTCAATACATCGTCCTACAGCCGACTTGCCCCCAAGGGTCTATTGCTGCCTCGGGCAACTTATGGTCGTTCTCCTGGTAGTCTAGATTTTCGAATCCGACGCAAAACTGATTGTTATTTGCAACGTTCACGGCCTCCTAATGATGAAGGAACACACAAATTGCGTCGAGATTCAATACATGGTCCTCCAGCCGACTTGTCCCCAAGGGTCTATTGCTGCCTCGGGCACCTTACGGTCGTTCTCCTGTGAGTCTAGGTTTTCGAACCCGGTGCATAATTTATAGTTAATTGTAACGTTCAGCGCCTCCTATTGACGATGGAACACTCAAATTGCGTCGAGATTCAATACATCGTCCTCCACTCGACTGTTCTCCAAGGGGATAACGGTGCCTCGGGCACCATATGGAATGTCTCTGGTAATTCTACATTTTCGAATCCGACGCAAAACTGATAGTTAATTTTAACGCTCAGGGCCTCCTAATGACGACTGAGCACTCAAATTGCGTCGCGAATCAATACATCGTCCTCCAGCGGACTGGTATCCAAGGGGATATTGCTGCACCGGCACCTTATGCTCCGTCTCCAGTGAGTCTAGATTTTCGAATAAAACGAAAAATTGATAGTTAATTGTAACATTCAGGCCTCCTAATTGCGATGGAACACTCAAATTGCGTCGCGATCCAATACATCGTCCTCCAGCCGACTTGTCTCTAAGGGTCTATTATTGCCTCGGGCACCTTATGGTTGTTCTCCTGTGAGTCTAGATTTTCGAATCTGACGCAAAACTGATAGTTAATTGTAACTTTCAGGGCCCCCTAATGACGATGGATCACTCAAGTTGCGTCGAGATTCAATACATCGTCCTCCAGCCGACTTGCCTCCAAGGGTCTATTGTTGCCTGTGGAACCTTATGGTCGTGCTCCTATGGGTCTAGATTTTCGAATACGACGCAAAATAGATGGTTCATTGCAACGTTCAAGTCCTCCTAATGACGATGGAACACTCAAATTGCGTCGAGATTCAATACATCGTCCTCCAGCCGACTTGTCTCCAAGCGGATATCGATGCCTCGGGCATCATATCGTCTGTCTCCTGTGATTCTACATTTTCGAATCAGACGCAAAACTGATAGTTAATTGTAACGATCAGGGCCTCCTAATGACGATGGAGCAATGAAATTGCGTCGCGATTCATTACATCGTCCTCCAGCGGACTGGTCTCCAAGGGGATATTGATGCCTCGGGCCCCTTATGGTCCGTCGCCAGTGAGTCTAGATTTTCGTATCCGACGTAAAACTGATAGTTAATTGTAACATTCAGGGCCTCCTAATGACGATAACACTCAAATTGCGTTGCGATCCAATACATCTTCCTCCAGCGGACTTGTCTCCAAGGGTCTATTGCTGCCTGGGGCACCTTATGATCGTTCTCCTGTGAGTCTAGATTTTCGAATCCGACGCAAAACTGACAGTTCATTGTAACTTTCAGGGCCTCCTAATGACGATGGAACACTCAAATTGCGTCGAGATTCAATACATCGTCCGCCAGCCGACTTGTATCCAAGGGGATATTGCTGTCTCGGGCACCATATGGTCCATCGCCTTTGAGTAGATTTTCGAATCCGACGCTCAAATTGCGTCGAGATTCAATACATCGTCCTCCAGCCGACTTGTCTCCAAGGGGATAACGGTGATTCGGGCACCATAATTAATGTCTCTGGTAATTCTACATTTTCGAATCCGACGCAAAACTGATAGTTAATTGTAACGCTCAGGGCCTCCTAATGACGACTGAGCACTCAAATTGCGTCGCGAAATTATACATCGTCCTCCAGCGGACTGGTCTCCAAGGGGATATTGCTGCCTCGGGCCCCTTATGGTCCGTCGCCAGTGAGTCTAGATTTTGGAATCCGACGAAAAACTGATAGTTAATTGTAACATTCAGGGCCTCCTAATGACGATGGAACACTCAAATGGCGTCGAGATTCAATACATCGGCCTTTCAGCCGACTTGTGTCCAAGGGGATATTGCTGCCTAGGGCACCATATGGTCCGTCTCCTGTGAGTCTAGATTTTCGAATCCGACGCGAAACTGATAGTTAATTGTATCGTTCAGGGCCTCCTAATGATGATGGAACACTCAAATTGCGTCGAGATTCAATACATCGTCCTACAGCCGACTTGCCCCCAAGGGTCTATTGCTGCCTCGGGCACCTTATGGTCAATCTCCTGTGAGTCTAGATTTTCGAATCCGACGCAAACCTGATTGTTAATTGTAACGTTCAGGGCCTCCTAATGACGATGGAACACTCAAATTGCGTCGAAATTCAATACATCGTCCTCCAGCCGACTTGTCTCCATGGGGATATTGCTGCCTCGGGCACCTTATGGTCGTTCTCATGTGAGCCTAGATTTTCGAATCCGACGCGAAACTGATTGTTAATTGTAACGTTCAGGGCTTCCTAATGACGATGGAACACTCAAATTGCGTCGAGATTCAATACATCGCCATTCAGCCGACTTGTCTCCAAGGGTCTATTGCTGCCTCTGGCACCTTATGGTCGTTTCCCTGTGAGTCTAGATGTTAGAAGCCGAAGCAAAACTGCTAGTTATTAGTAACGTTCAAGACCTCCTAATGACGATGGAACAATCAAATTGCGTCGAGGTTCAATACATCGTCCTCCAGCCGACTTGTCTCCAAGGTGATATTACTGACTCGGGCACCATATGGTCCGTCTCCTGTGAGTCTAGATTTTCGAATCCGACGCAAAAATGATAGTTAATTGTAACGTTCGGCGCCTCCTAATGACGATGGAACACTCAAATTGCGTCGCGATTCAATACATCGTCCTCCAGCCGACTTGTCTCCAAGAAGATATTGCTGCCTCGGGCACCATATGGTCCGTACCTGTGAGTCTAGATTTTCGAATCCGACGCTAAAATGATAGTTAATTGTAACGTTCAGCGCCTCCTAATGACGATGGAACACTCAAATTGCGTCGAGAGTCAATACATCTTCCTCCAGCCGACCTGTCTGCAAGGGGTATTTCTGCCCCGGGCACCTTATGGTCCGTCTCCAGTGAGTCTAGATTTTCGAATCCGACGAAAAACTGACAGTTAATTGTAACATTCAGGGCCTCCTAATGACGATGAAACACTCAAATTGCGTCGCGATCCAATACATCGTTCTCCAGCCGACTTGTCTCCAAGGGTCTATTGCTGCCTCGAGCACCTTATGATCGATCTTCTGTGAGTCTAGATTTTCGAATCCGACGCAAAACTGTTAGTTAAATGTAACGTTCAGGGCCTCCTAATGACAATGGAACACTCAAATTGCGTCGAGATTCAATACATCGTCCTCCAGCGGCTAGTATCCAAGGGGATATTGCTGTCTCGGGCTCAATATGGTCCTTCTCCTGTGAATAGATTTTCGAATCCGACGCTAAAATGATTTTTAATTATAACGTTCAGCGCCTCCTAATGCCGATGGAACACTCAAATTGCGTCGAGAGTCAATACATCGTCCTCCTGCCGACTTGTCTACAAGGCGATATTGCTGCCTCGGGCTCCATGTGGTCCGTCTCCTGTGAGTCTAGATTTTCGAATCCGACGCAAAAATGATAATTCATTGTAACGTTCAGGGCCTGCTAATGACGATGGAACAATCAAATTGCGTCGAGATTCAATACATCGGACTCCAGCCGACTTGTCTCCAAGGGACTATCGCTGCCTGGGGCACCTTATGGTCGTTCTCCTATGAGTCTAGATATTCGAATCCGACGCATACGTGATTGTTAATTTAACGTTCAGTGCCTCCTAATGACGATGGAACACTCAAATTGCGTCGAGATTCAATACATCGTCCTCCAGCCTACTTTTGTCCAAGGGGATATTGCTGCTTCTGGCACCATATAGTCCGTCTCCTGTGAGTCTAGATTTTCGAATCCGACGCGAAACTGATAGTTAATTGTAACGTTCACGGCCACCTAATGACGATGGAACACTCAAATTGCGTCCAGATTCAATACATCGTCCTTTAACGGACTTGTCTACAAGAGTCTAATGCTGCCTACGGCACCATATGGTCGTTCTCCTGTGAGTCTAGATTTTCGAATCCTACGCAATACTGATAGTTAATTGAAACGTTCAGGGCCTCCTAATGACGATGGAACACTGAAATTGCTTCGAGATTCAATACATCGGCCTAGTCTTCAAGGGTCTATTGCTGGCTCGGGCACCTTATGGTCGGTCTCCTGTGAGTCTTGATTTTCGTATCCGACGCATAACTGATATTTAATTCTAGCGTTCAGCGCCTCCTAATGACGATGGAACACTTTAATTGCGTCGAGATTCAATACACCGTCCTCCAACCAGATAGTCTCCAAGGTGATATTGCAGCCTCGGGCACCATATGGTCCTCCTCCTGTGAGTCTAGATGTTCGAATCCGACGCGAAACTGATAGATAATTGTAACGTTCAGGGCCGCCTAATGACGATGGAACACTCAAATTGCGTCGAGATTCAATACATCGTCCTCCAGCCGACTTATCTCCAGGGGGACATTGCAGCCTCGGGCACCATATGGTCCGTCTCCTGTGAGGCTAGATTTTCGAATTCGACGCAAAAATTATAGTTAATTGTAACGTTCAGGGCCTCCTAATGACGATGGAACACTCAAATTGTGTCGAGATTCAATACATCGTCCGCCAGCCGACTTGTATCCATGGGGATATTGCTGTCTCGGGCACCATATGGTCCTTCGCCTGTGAGTAGATTTTCGAATCCGACGCTAAAATGGTAGTTAATTGTAACGTTCAGGGCCTGCTAATGATGAAGGAACACACAAATTGCGTCGAGATTCAATACATGGTCCTCCAGCCGACTTGTCTCCAAGGGGATAACGATGCCTCGGGCACCATATGGAAGGTCTCTGGTAATTCTACATTTTCGAATCCGACGCAAAACTGATAGTTAATTGTAACGATCAGGGCCTCCTAATGACGACTGAGCACTCAAATTGCGTCGCGAATCCATCCATCGTCCTCCAGCGGACTGGTCTCCAAGGGGATATTGTTGCCCCAGCACCTCATGGTCCGTCTCCAGTGAGTCTAGATTTTCGAATCCGACGAAAAACTGATAGTTAATTGTAACATTCAGGCCTCCTAATTACGATGGAACACTCAAATTGCGACGCGATCCAATACATCGTCCTCCAGCCAACTTGTCTCCAAGGGTCTATTGCTGCCTGGGGCTTCTTATGATCGTTCTCCTGTGAGTCTAGATTTTCGAATTCAACGTAAAACTGTCAGTTCATTGTAACTTTCAGGGCCTCCTAATGACGGTGGAACACTCAAATTGCGTCGAGAGTCAATACATCGTCCTCCTGCCGACTTGTCTACAAGGGGATATTGCTGCCTCGGGCTCCATGTGGTCCGTCTCCTGCGAGTCTAGATTTTCTAATCCGACGCAAAAATTATAGTTCATTGTAACGTTCAGTGCCTCCCAATGACGATGGAACACTCAAATTGCGTCGAGATTCAATACATCGTCCTCCAGCCTACTTGTCTCCAATGGGATATTGCTGCCTCGGGCACCATATGGTCCGTCTCCTGTGGGTCTAGATTTTCGAATCCGACGCGAAACTGATAGTTAATTGCAACGTTCAGGGTCACCTAATGACGATGGAACACTCAAATTGCGTCCAGATTCAATACATCGTCCTTCAGCGGACTTGTCTACAACAGTCTATTGCTGCCTAGGGCAGCTTATGGTCGTTCTCCTGTGAGTCTAGATTTTCGAATCCGACGCAAAAGTGATAGTTAATTGTAACTTTCAGGGCCTCCTAATGACGATGGAACACTGCAATTGCTTCGAGATTCAATACGTCGGCCTAGTTTTCAAGGGTCTATTACTGGCTTGGGCACCTTATGGTCGGTCTCCTGTGAGTCTAGATTTTCGAATACGACGCATAACGGATAGTTAATTGTAACGTTCAGCGCCTCCTAATGACGATGGAACACTCTAATTGCGTCGAGATTCAATACATCGTCCTCCAACCAGGTAGTCTCCAAGGTAATATTGCTGCCTCAGTCACCATATGATCCTCCTCCAGTGAGTCTAGATTTTCGAATCCGACGCGAAACTGATAGTTAATTGTAACGTTCAGGGCCTCCTAATGACGATGGAACACTCAAATTGCGTCGAGAAACAATACATCGTCCTCCAGCCGACTTGCCTCCAAGGGTCTATTGTTGCCTGTGGCACGTTATGGTCGTGCTCCTATGGGTCTAGATTTTCGAGTACGACGCAAAACAGATGGTTCATTGTAACGTTCAGGGCCTGCTAATGACGATGGAACACTCAAATTGCGTCGAGATTCAATACATCGTCCTCCAGCCGACTTGCCTCCAAGGGGATATCGCTGCCTCGGGCATCATATCGTCTGTCTCCTGTGATTCTACATTTTCGAATCCGACGCAAAACTGATAGTTAATTGTAACGTTCAGGTACTCCTAATGACGATGGAGCAATCAAATTGCGTCGCGATTCAATACTTCGTCCTCCAGCGGACTGGTCTCCAAGGGGATATTGCTGCCTCGGGCACCTTATGGTCGCTCTCCTGTGAGTCTAGATTTTAGAATCCGACGCTAAACTGATAGTTAATTGTAACGTTCAGGGACTCCTAATGACGATGGAACACTCAAATTGCGTCGACATTCAATACATCGTCCTACAGCCGACTTGCCCCCAAGGGTCTATTGCTGCCTCGGGCAACTTATGGTCGTTCTCCTGTGAGTCTAGATTTTCGAATCCGACGCAAAACTGATAGTTAATTGGAACGCTCAGGGCCTCCTAATGACGACTGAGCACTCAAATTGCGTCGCGAATCAATACATCGTCCTCCAGCGGACTGGTATCCAAGGCGATTTTAATGCACCGGCACCTTATGGTCCGTCTCCAGTGAGTCTAGATTTTCGAATCCGACGAAAAACTGATAGTTAATTGTAACATTCAGGCCTCCTAATTACGATGGAACACACAAATTGCGTCGCGATCCAATACATCGACCACAAGCCGACTTGCCTCCAAGGGTCTATTGTTGCGTCGGGCACCTTATGGTCGTTCTCCTGTGAGTCTCGGTTTTCGAATCCGGCGCATAACTTATAGTTAATTGTAACGTTCAGCGCCTCCTAATGACGATGGAACACTCTAATTGCGTCGAGATTCAATACATCGTTATTCAGCCGACTTGTCTCCCAGGGACTATTGCTGCCTCGGGCACCTTATGGACGCTCTCCTGTGACACTAGATTTTAGAATCCGACACTAAACTGATAGTTAAGTATAACGTTCAGGGCCTCCTAATGACGATGGAACACTCAAATTGCGTCGAGATTCAATACATCGTCCTCCAGCCGACTTGCCTCCAAGGGTCCATTGTTGCCTGTGGCACCTTATGGTCGTGCTCCTATGGGTCTAGATTTTCGAATAAGACGCAAAATAGATGAATCATTGTAACGTTCAGGGCCTCCTAATGACGATGGAACACTCAAATTGCGTCGAGATTCAATACATCGTCCTCCAGCCCACTTTTCTCCAACGGGATATCGCTGCCTCGGGCATCATGTCGTCTGTCTCCTGTGATTCTACATTTTCAAATCCGACGCAAAACTGAGAGTTAATTGTAACGATCAGGGCCTCCTAATGACGATGGAGCAAACAAATTGCGTCGCGATTCAATACATCGCCCTCCAGCGGACTGGTCTCCAAGGGGATATTGCTGCCTCGGACACCTTATGATCGTTCTCCTGTGAGTCTAGATTTTTGAATCCGACGCTAAACTGATAGTTAATTGTAACGTTCAGGGCCTCCTAATGACGATGGAACAATCAAATTGCGTCGCGATTCAATACATCGTCATTCAGCCGACTTGTCTCCAAGGGACTATTGCTGCCTCGGACACCTTATGGTCGCTCTCCTGTGAGTCTAGATTTTAGAATCCGACGCTAAACTAATAGTTAATTGTAACGTTCAGGGCCTCCTAATGACGCTGGAACACTCAAATTGCGTCGAGATTCAATACATCGGCCTCCAGCCGACTTGTCTCCAAGGGGACATTGCTGCCTCGGGCACCATATGGTCCGGCTCCTGTGAGTCTAGATTTTCGAATCCGACTCGAAACTGATAGTTAATTGTAACGCTCAGGGCCTCCTAATGACGACTGAGCACTCAAATTGCGTCGCGAATCAATACATCGTCCTCCGGCGGACTGGTATCCAAGGGGATTTTGCTGCACCGGCAGCTTATGGTCCGCCTCCAGTGAGTCTAGATTTTCGAATCCGGCGCATAACTTATAGTTAATTGTAACGTTCAGCGCCTCCTAATGACGATGGAACACTCAAATTGCGTCGAGATTCAATACATCGTTATTCAGCCGAGTTGTCTCCCAGGGACTATTGCTGCCTCGGGCACCTTATGGTCGCTCTCCTGTGACACTAGATTTTAGAATCCGACGCTAAACTGATAGTTAAGTATAACGTTCAGGGCCTCCTAATGACGATGGAACACTCAAATTGCGTCGAGATTCCATATATCTTCCTCCTGCCGACTTGTCTACAAGGGGATATTGCTGCCTCGGGCTCCATGTGGTCCGTCTCCTGTGAGTCTACATTTTCGGATCCGACGCAAAAATTATAGTTCATTGTAAGGTTCGGAGCCTGCTAATGACGATGGAAGACTCAAATTGCGTCGAAATTCAATACATCGTCCTCCAGCCCACTTGTCTCCAAGGGTCTATTGCTGCGTCGGGCACCTTGTGGTCGGTCTCCTGTGAGTCTAGATTTTCGAATCCGACGCATAACTGATAGTTAATTGTAACGTTCAGCGCCTCGTAATGACGATGGAACACTCTAATTGCGTCGAGATTCAATACATCGTCCTCTAACCAGATAGTCTCCAAGGTGATATTGCTGCCTCGGGCACCATATGTTCCTCCTCCTGTGAGTCTAGATTTTCGAATCCGACGCGAAACTGATAGTTAATTGTAACGTTCAGGGCCCCCTAATGACGATGGAACACTCAAATTGCGTCGAGATTCAATACATCGTCCTCCAGCCGACTTGCCTCCAAGGGTCTATTGTTGCCTGTGACACCATATGGTCGTGCTCCTATGGGTCTAGATTTTCGAATACGACGCAAAATAGATGGTTCATTGTAACGTTCAGGGCCTCCTAATGACGATGGAACACTCAAATTGCGTCGAGATTCAATACATCGTCCTCCAGCCGACTTGTCTCCAAGGGGATATCGCTGCCTCGGGCATCATGTCGTCTGTCTCCTGTGATTCTCCATTTTCAAATCCGACGCAAAACTGATAGTTAATTGTAACGATCAGGGCCTCCGAATGACGATGGAGCAATCAAATTGCGTCGCGATTCAATACATCGTCCTCCAGCGGACTGGTCTCCAAGGGGATATTGCTTCCTCGGGCCCCTTATGGTCCGTCGCCAGTGAGTCTAGATTTTCGTATCATTGTAACATTCAGGGCCTCCTAATGACGATAACACTGAAATTGCGTTGCGATCCAATACATCTTCCTCCAGCGGACTTGTCTCCAATGGTCTATTGCTGCCTCGGGCACCTTATGATCGTTCTCCTGTGAGTCTAGATTTTCGAATCCGACGCAAAAGTGTCAGTTCATTGTAACGTTCAGGGCCTCCTAATGACGATGGAACACTCAAATTGCGTCCAGATTCAATACATCGTCATTCAGCCGACTTGTCTCCAAGGGACTATTGCTGCCTCGGGCACCTTATGGTCGCTCTCCTGTGAGTCTAGATTTTAGAATCCGACGCTAAACTGATAGTTAATTGTAACGGTTAGGGCCTCCTAATGACGATGGAACACTCAAATTGCGTCCAGATTCAATACATCGGCCTCCAGCCGACTTGTCTCCAAGGGGACATTGCTGCCTCGGGCACCATATGGTCCGTCTCCTGTGAGTCTAGATTTTCGAATCCGACGCAAAAATGATAGTTAATTGTAACGTTCAGCGCCTCCTAATGACCATGGAACACTCAAATTGCGTCGAGATTCAATACATCGTCCTACAGCCGACTTGCCCCCAAGGGTCTATTGCTGCCTCGGGCAACTTATGGTCGTTCTCCTGTGAGTCTATATTTTCGAATCCGACGCAAAACTGATTGTTGATTGCAACGTTCAGGGCCTCCTAATGACGATTGAACACTCAAATTGCGTCGAGATTCAATACATCGTCCGCCAGCCGATTTGTATCCAAGGGGATATTGCTGTCTAGGGCACCATATGGTCCTCCGCCTGTGAGCAGATTTTCGAATCCGACGCTAAAATGATAGTTAATTGTAACGTTCAGTGCCTCCTAATGACGATGGAACACTCAAATTGCGTCGAGATTCAATACATCGTCCTACAGCCGACTTGCCCCCAAGGGTCTATTGCTGCCTCGGGCAACTTATGGTCGTTCTCCTGGTAGTCTAGATTTTCGAATCCGACGCAAAACTGATTGTTATTTGCAACGTTCACGGCCTCCTAATGATGAAGGAACACACAAATTGCGTCGAGATTCAATACATGGTCCTCCAGCCGACTTGTCCCCAAGAGTCTATTGCTGCCTCGGGCACCTTACGGTCGTTCTCCTGTGAGTCTAGGTTTTCGAACCCGGTGCATAACTTATAGTTAATTGTAACGTTCAGCGCCTCCTATTGACGATGGAACACTCAAATTGCGTCGAGATTCAATACATCGTCCTCCACTCGACTGTTCTCCAAGGGGATAACGGTGCCTCGGGCACCATATGGAATGTCTCTGGTAATTCTACATTTTCGAATCCGACGCAAAACTGATAGTTAATTTTAACGCTCAGGGCCTCCTAATGACGACTGAGCACTCAAATTGCGTCGCGAATCAATACATCGTCCTCCAGCGGACTGGTATCCAAGGGGATATTGCTGCACCGGCACCTTATGCTCCGTCTCCAGTGAGTCTAGATTTTCGAATAAAACGAAAAATTGATAGTTAATTGTAACATTCAGGCCTCCTAATTACGATGGAACACTCAAATTGCGTCGCGATCCAATACATCGTCCTCCAGCCGACTTGTCTACAAGGGTCTATTGCTGCCTCGGGCACATTATGGTCGTCCTCCTGTGAGTGTAGGTTTTCGAACCCGGTGCATAACTTATAGTTAATTGTAACGTTCAGCGCCTCCTAATGACGATGGAACACTCAAATTGCGTCGAGATTCAATACATCGTACTTCAGCCTACTTGTCTCCAAGGGGATATTGCTGCCTCGGGCACCATTTGGTCCGTCTCCTGTGAGTCTAGATTTTCGAATCTGACGCAAAACTGATAGTTAATTGTAACTTTCAGGGCCCCCCTAATGACGATGGATCACTCAAGTTGCGTCGAGATTCAATACATCGTCCTCCAGCCGACTTGCCTCCAAGGGTCTATTGTTGCCTGTGGAACCTTATGGTCGTGCTCCTATGGGTCTAGATTTTCGAATACGACGCAAAATAGATGGTTCATTGCAACGTTCAAGTCCTCCTAATGACGATGGAACACTCAAATTGCGTCGAGATTCAATACATCGTCCTCCAGCCGACTTGTCTCCAAGCGGATATCGTTGCCTCGGGCATCATATCGTCTGTCTCCTGTGATTCTACATTTTCGAATCAGACGCAAAACTGATAGTTAATAGTAACGATCAGGGCCTCCTAATGACGATGGAGCAATGAAATTGCGTCGCGATTCATTACATCGTCCTCCAGCGGACTGGTCTCCAAGGGGATATTGATGCCTCGGGCCCCTTATGGTCCGTCGCCAGTGAGTCTAGATTTTCGTATCCGACGAAAAACTGATAGTTAATTGTAACATTCAGGGCCTCCTAATGACGATAACACTCAAATTGCGTTGCGATCCAATACATCTTCCTCCAGCGGACTTGTCTCCAAGGGTCTATTGCTGCCTGGGGCACCTTATGATCGTTCTCCTGTGAGTCTAGATTTTCGAATCCGACGCAAAACTGACAGTTCATTGTAACGTTCAGGGCCTCCTAATGACGATGGAACACTCAAATTGCGTCGAGATTCAATACATCGTCCTCCAGCCGACTTGTCTCCAAGGGGATAACGGTGATTCGGGCACCATAATTAATGTCTCTGGTAATTCTACATTTTCGAATCCGACGCAAAACTGATAGTTAATTGTAACGCTCAGGGCCTCCTAATGACGACTGAGCACTCAAATTGCGTCGCGAATCTATACATCGTCCTCCAGCGGACTGGTCTCCAAGGGGATATTGCTGCCTCGGGCCCCTTATGGTCCGTCGCCAGTGAGTCTAGATTTTGGAATCCGACGAAAAACTGATAGTTAATTGTAACATTCAGGGCCTCCTAATGACGATGGAACACTCAAATGGCGTCGAGATTCAATACATCGGCCTTTCAGCCGACTTGTGTCCAAGGGGATATTGCTGCCTAGGGCACCATATGGTCCGTCTCCTGTGAGTCTAGATTTTCGAATCCGACGCGAAACTGATAGTTAATAGTAACGTTCAGGGCCTCCTAATCACGACGGAACACTCAAATTGCGTCGCGATTCAATACATCGTCATTCAGCCGACTTGTCTCCATGGGACTATTGCTGCCTCCGGCACCTTATGGTCGCTCTCCTGTGAGTCTAGATTTTAGAATTCGACGCTAAACTGATAGTTAAGTATAACGTTCAGAGCCTCCTAATGACGATGGAACACTCAAATTGCGTCGCGATTCAATACATCATCCTCCAGCGGACTGGTCTCCAAGGGGATATTGCTGCCTCGGGCCCCTTATGGTCCGTCGCCAGTGAGTCTAGATTTTCGTATCATTGTAACATTCAGGACCTCCTAATGACGTAAACACTCAAATTGCGTTGCGATCCAATACATCTTCCTCCAGCGGACTTGTCTCCAATGGTCTATTGCTGCCTCGGGCACCTTATGATCGTTCTCCTTTGAGTCTAGATTTTCGAATCCGACGCAAAAGTGTCAGTTCATTGTAACGTTCAGGGCCTCCAAATGACAATGGAACACTCAAATTGTGTCGAGATTTTATACATCGTCATTCAGCCGACTTTTCTCCAAGGGACTATTGCTGCCACGGGCACCTTATGGTCGTTCTCCTGTGAGTCTAGATTTTAGAATCCGACACTAAACTGATAGTTAATTGTAACGTTCAGGGCCTCCTAATGACGATGGAACGCTCATATTGCGTCGAGATTCAATACATCGGCCTCCAGCCGACTTGTCTCCAAGGGGACATTGCTGCCTCGGGCACCTAATGGTCCGTCTCCTGTGAGTCTAGATTTTCGAATCCGACGCCAAACTGATAGTTAATTGTAACGTTCATGGCCTCCTAATGACGATTGAACACTCAAATTGCGTCGAGATTCAATACATCGTCCGCCAGCCGACTTTTCTCCAAGGGTCTATTGCTGCCTCGGCCAACTTACGTTCGTTCTCCTGTGAGTCTAGATTTTCGAATCCGACGCGAAACTGATTGTTAATTGCAACGTTCAGGGCCTCCTAATGACGACTGAACACTCAAATTGCGTCGAGATTCAATACATCGTCCGCCAGCCGACTTGTATCCAAGGGGATATTGCTGTCTAGGGCACCATATGGTCCTTCGCCTGTGAGCAGATTTTCGAATCCGACGCTAAAATGATAGTTAATTGTAACGTTCACGGCCTCCTAATGATGAAGGAACACACAAATTGCGTCGAGATTCAATACATGGTCCTCCAGCCGACTTGTCTGCAAGGGTCTATTGCTGCCTCGGGCACCTTATGGTCGTTCTCCTGTGAGTCTAGGTTTTCGAACCCGGTGCATAACTTATAGTTAAATGTAACGTTCAGCGCCTCCTAATGACGATGGAACACTGAAATTGCGTCGAGATTCAATACATCGTCCGCCAGCCGACTTGTATCCAAGGGGATATTGCTGTCTAGGGCACCATATGGTCCTTCGCCTGTGAGCAGATTTTCGAATCCGACGCTAAAATGATAGTTAATTGTAACGTTCACGGCCTCCTAATGATGAAGGAACACACAAATTGCGTCGAGATTCAATACATGGTCCTCCAGCCGACATGTCTCCAAAGGTCTATTGCTGCATCGGGCACCTTATGGTCGTTCTTCTGTGAGTCTCGGTTTTCGAACCCGGTGCATAACTTATAGTTAATTGCAACGTTCAGCGCCTCGTAATGACGATGAAACACTCAAATTGCGTCGAGATTCAATACATCGTCCTCCAGCCGACTTGTCTGGAAGGGGATAGCGGTGCCTCGGGCACCATATGGAATGTCTCTGGTAATTCTACATTTTCGAATCCGACGCAAAACTGATAGTTAATTGTAACGCTCAGGGTCTCCGAATGACGACTGAGCTCTCAAATTGCGTCGCGAATCAATACATTGTCCTCCAGCCGACTTGTCTCCAAGGGTCTATTGCTGACTCGGGCACCTTATGGTCGTTCCCCTGTGAGTCTAGATTTTAGAATCCGACGCGAAGCTGATAGTTCATTGTAACGTTCAGGGCTTACTAATGTCGATTGAACACTCAAATTGCGTCGAGATTCAATACATCGGCCTCCAGCCGACTTGTCTCCAAGGGGACATTGCTGCCTCGGTCACCATATGGTCTGTCACCTGTGAGGCTAGATTTTCGATTCCGACGCGAAACCGATAGTTAATTGTAACGTTCAGGGCCTCCTAATGACGATGGAACACACAAATTGCGTCGAGATTCAGTACATCGTCCTCCAGCCGACTTGTCTCAAAGGTGATATTGCTGCCTCGGGCACCATTTGGTCCGTCTCCTGTGAGTCTAGATTTTCGATTCCGACGCGAAACTGATAGTTAATTGTAACGTTCAGGGCCTCCTAATGACGATGGAACACACAAATTGCGTCGGGATTCAGTACATCGTCCTCCACCCGACTTGTCTCCAAGGGGATATTGCTGCCTCGGGCATCATATGGTCCGTCTCCTGTGAGTCTAGATTTTCGAATCCGACGCACAAATGATAGTTAATTGTAACGTTCAGCGCCTCCTAATGACGATGGAACACTCAAATTGCGTCGAAATTCAATACATCGTCCAACAGCCGACATGTCTCCAAGGGGATATAGCTGCGTCGGACACCTTATGGTCGTTCTCCTGTGAGTCTAGATTCTCGAATCCGACACAAAACTGATTATTAATTGTAACGTTCAGGGCCTCCTAATGAAGATGGAACACTAAAATTGCGTCGAGATTCAATACATCGTCCTCCAGCCGACTTGTCTCCAAGGTGATATTGCTGCCTCGGGCACCATTTGGTCCGTTTCCTGTGAGTCTAGATTTTCGATTCCGACGCGAAAGTGATAGTTAATTGTAACGTTCAGGGAATCCTAATGACGATGGAACACACAAATTGCGTCGGGATTCAGTACATCGTCCTCCAGCCGACTTGTCTCCAAGGGGATATTGCTCCCTCGGGCATCATATGGTCCGTCTCCTGTGAGTCTAGATTTTCGAATCCGACGCACAAATGATAGTTAATTGTAACGTTCAGCGCCTCCTAATGACGATGGAACACTCAAATTGCGTCGAAATTCAATACATCGTCCAACAGCCGACATGTCTCCAAGGGGATAGAGCTGCGTCGGACGCCTTATGGTCGTTCTCCTGTGAGTCTAGATTCTCGAATCCGACACAAAACTGATTATTAATTGTAACGTTCAGGGCCTACTAATGACGATGGAACACTAAAATTGCGTCGAGATTCAATACATCGTCCTCCAGCCGACTTGTTTCCAAGGGGATATTGCTGTCTCGGGCACCATATGGTCCTTCTCCTGTGAGTAGATGTTCGAATCCGACGCTAAAATGATAGTTAATTGTAACGTTCATGGCCTCTTAATGACGATGGAACACTCAAATTGCGTCGAAATTCAATACATCGGCCTCCCGAACACTTGTCTCAAAGGGTGTATTGCTGCCTCGGGCACCTTATGGTCGTTCTCCTGTGAGTCTACTTTCTCGAATCCGACATAAAACTGATTGTTAATTGTAACGTTCAGGGCCTCCTAATGACGATGGAACAACCAAATTGCGTCGCGATTCAATACATCGTCCTCCAGCCGACTTTTGTACAAGGGGATATTGCTGCCTCGGGCACCATGTGGTCCGTCTCCTGTGAGTCTAGATTTACGAATCCGACGCGAAACTGATAGTTAATTGTAACGTTCAGGGCCTCCTAATGACGATGGAACACTCAAATTGCGTCGAGATTCATTACATCGTCCTCCAGCCGACTTGTTTCCAAGGGAATATTGCTGCCTCGGGCACCATATGGTCCTTCTTCTGTGAGTAGATTTTCGAATCCGACGCTAAAATGATAGTTAATTGTAACGTTCATGGCCTCCTAATGGCGATGGAAGACTCTAATTGCGTCGAGAGTCAATACATCGTCCTCCATCCGACTTTTCTACAAGGGGATATTGCTGCCTCGGGTACCATGTGGTCCGGCTCCTGTGAGTCTATATTTTCGAATCCGACGCGAAACTGATAGTTAATTGTAACGTTCAGGGCCTCCTAATGACGATGGGACACTCAAATTGCCTCGAAATTCAATACATCGGCCACCCGCCGACTTGTCTCAAAGGGTGTATTACTGCCTCGTGCACCTTATAGTCGTTCTCCTGTGAGTCTATATTTTCGAATCCGACGCGAAACTGATAGTTAATTGTAACGTTCAGGGCCTCATAATGACGATGGAACACTCAAATTGCGTCGAGATTCAATACATGGTCCTTCAGCGAGTTGTCTCCAAGGGTCTATTGCTGCCTTGGTCACCTTATGTTCGTTCTCCTGTGAGTTTAGATTTTCGAATCCGACGCAAAACTGATTCTTAATTGTAACGTTCAGGGCCTCCTAATGACGATGGAACACTCAAATTGCGTCGAGATTCAATACATCGTCCTCCAGCCGACTTGTCTCCAAGGCGATATTGCTGCCTTGGGCACCATATGGTCCTTCTCCTGTCAGTCTAGATTTTTTAATCCGACGCGAAACTGATAGTTAATTGTAACGTTCAGGGCCTCCTAATGACGATGGAACAGTCAAATTGCGTCGAGATTCAATACATCGTCCTCCAGCCGACTTGTCTCCAAGGGGATATTGCTGTCTCGGGCACCATATGGTCCTTCTCCTGTGAGTAGATATTCGAAACCGACGCATAAATGATAGTTAATTGTAACGTTCAGGGCCTCCTAATGACGAAGGAACACTCAAATTGTGTCGAGGGTCAATACATCGTCCTCCAGCCGACTTGTCTCCAAGGGGATATAGCTGCCTCGGGCACCTTATTGTCGTTCTCCTGTGAGTCTAGATTCTCGAATCCGACGCAAAGCTGATTGTTAATTGTAACGTTCTGGCCTCCTAATGACGATGGAACATTCAAATTGCGTCGAGAATGAATACATCGTCCTCCAGCCGACTCCAAGGGGATATTGCTGTCTCGGGCAACATGTGGTCCCTCTCCGGTGAGTCTATGTTTTCGAATCCGACGCGAAACTGATAGTTAATTGTAACGTTCAGGGCCTCCTAATGACGATGGAACACTCAAATTGCGTCGAGATTCAATGCATGGTCCTTCAGCGAGTTGTCTCCAAGGGTCTATTGCTGCCTTGGTCACCTTATGTTCGTTCTCCTGTGAGTTTAGATTTTCGAATCCGACGCAAAACTGATTCTTAATTGTAACGTTCAGGGTCTCCTAATGACGATGGAACACTCAAATTGCGTCGAGATTCAATACATCGTCCTCCAGCCGACTTGTCTCCAAGGCGATATTGCTGCCTTGGGCACCATATGGTCCTTCTCCTGTGAGTCTAGATTTTTTAATCCGACGCGAAACTGATAGTTAATTGTAACGTTCAGGGCCTCCTAATGACGATGGAACACTCAAATTGCGTCGAGATTCAATACATCGTCCTCCAGCCGACTTGTCTCCAAGGGGATATTGCTGTCTCGGGCACCATATGGTCCTTCTCCTGTGAGTAGATATTCGAAACCGACGCATAAATGATAGTTAATTGTAACGTTCAGGGCCTCCTAATGACGAAGGAACACTCAAATTGTGTCTAGGGTCAATACATCGTCCTCCAGCCGACTTGTCTCCAAGGGGATATAGCTGCCTCGGGCACCTTATTGTCGTTCTCCTGTGAGTCTAGATTCTCGAATCCGACGCAAAGCTGATTGTTAATTGTAACGTTCTGGCCTCCTAATGACGATGGAACACTCAAATTGCGTCGAGAATGAATACATCGTCCTCCAGCCGACTCCAAGGGGATATTGCTGTCTCGGGCAACATGTGGTCCCTCTCCGGTGAGTCTATGTTTTCGAATCCGACGCGAAACTGATAGTTAATTGTAACGTTCAGGGCCTCCTAATGACGATGGAACACTCAAATTGCGTCGAGATTCAATACATCGGCCTCCCGCCGACTTGTCTCCAAGGGTCTATTGCTGCTTCGGGCACCTTATCGTCGTTCTCCTGTGAGTATAGATTTTCGAATCCGACGCGAAACTGATAGTTAATTGTAACGTCCATTGCCTCCTAAAGACGATGGAACACTGTAATTGCGTCGAAATTCAATACATCGGCCTCCCGCTTACTTGGCTCAAAGGGTGTATTGCTGCCTCGGGCACCTTATAGTCGTTCCCCTGTGAGTCCAGATTTTCGAATTAAACGCGAAACTGATAGTAAATTGTAACGTTCAGAGCCTCTTAATGACGATGGAAGACTTAAATTGCGTCGATATTCAATTCATCGTGCTCAAGCCGACTTGTCTCCAAGGTGATACAGCTGCCTCGGGCACCTTATGGTCGTTCTCCTGTGAGTCTAGATTCTCGAATCCGACATAAAACTGATTGTTAATTGTAACGTTCAGGGCGTCCTAATGACGATGGAACACTCAAATTGCGTCGAAATTCAATACATCGGCCTCCCGCCGACTTGTCTCAAAGGGTGTATTGCTGCCTCGGGCACCTTATAGTCGTTCTCCTGTGAGTCTAGATTTTCGAATCCGACGCGAAAATTATTGTCAATTGTAACGTTCATGGCCTCCTAATGACGATGGAACACACAAATTGCGTCGAGATTCTATACATCGGCCCCCAGCCGACTTGTCTCCAACGTGATATTGCTGCCTCGGGCACCATATGGTCCGTCTCCTGTGAGTCTAGATTTTCGATTCCGACGCGAAACTGATAATTGTAACGTTCAGGGCCTACTAATGACGATGGAACACACAAATTGCGTCGAGATTCAATACATCGTCCTCCAGCCGACTCATCTCCAAGGGGATATTGCTGCCTCAGGCATCATATGGTCCGTCTCCTGTGTGTCTAGATTTTCGAATCCGACGCAAGAATGATAGTTAATTGTAACGTTCAGGGCCTCCTAATGTCGATGGAACCCTCAAATTGCGTCGAGATTCAATACATCGTCCTCCAGCCGACTTGTCTTCAAGGGGATATAGCTGCCTCGGGCACCTTATGCTCGTTCTCCTGTGAGTCTAGATTGTCGAATCCAACGCATAACTGAAACTTAATTGTAACGTTCAGCGCCTCCTAATGACGATGGAACACTCAAATTGCGTCGATTTTCAATACATCGGCCTCCAGCCGACTTGTCTCCAAGGGGATATTGCTGGCTCGGGCACCATATGATCCGTCTCCTGTGAGTCTAGATTTTCGAATCCGACGCTAAAATGATAGTTAATTGTAACGTTAAGCGCCTCCTAATGACGATGAAACACTCAAATTGCGTCCAGAGTCAATACATCGTCCTCCAGCCGACTTGTCTCCAAGGTGATATTGCTGCCTCGGGCACCGTATGGTCCTTCTCCTGTGAGTCTAGAATTTCGAATCCGACGCGAAACTGATAGTTAATTCTAACGTACAGGGCCTACTAACGACGATGGAACACTCAAATAGCGTCGAGATTCAATACATCGTCCTCCAGCCGACTCCAAGGGGATATTGCTGTGTCGGGCACCATATAGTCCTTCTCCCGTGAGTAGATTTTCGAATCCGACGCTAAAATGATAGTGTATTGTAAGGTTCAGGGCTTCCTAATGGCGATGGAACACTCAAATTGCGTCGGGAGTCAATACATCGTACTCCAGCCGACATATATACAAGGGGAAATTGCTGCCTCGGGCAACATGTGGTCCCTCTCCGGTGAATCTATGTTTTCGAATCCGACGCGAAACTGATAGTTAATTGTAACGTTCAGGGCCTCCTAATGACGATGGAACACTCAAATTGCGTCGAGATTCAATACATCGGCCTCCCGCCGACTTATCTCCAAGGGTCTATTGCTGCCTCGGGCACCTTATTGTCGTTCTCCTGTGAGTCTGGATTTTCGAATCCGACGCGAAACTGATAGTTAATTGTAACGTTCATTGCCTCCTAATGACGATGGAACAATCTAACTGCGTCGAAATTCAATACATCGGCCTCCCGCTTACTTGTCTCAAAGGGTGTATTGCAGCCTCGGTCACCTTATAGTCGTTCTCCTGTGAGTCTAGATTTTCGAATCCGACGCGAAACTGATAGTAAATTGTAACGTTCAGAGCCTCTTAATGACGATGGAACACTCAAATTGCGCCGAGATGCACCAGCCGACTTGTCTCCAAGGTGATACAGCTGCCTCGGGCACCTTATGGTCGTTGCCCTGTGAATCTAGATTCTCGAATCCGACATAAAACTGATTGTTAATTGTAACGTTCATGGCCTCCTAATGACGATGGAACAATCAAATTGCGTCGAAATTCAATACATCGGCCTCCCGCCGACTTGTCTCAAAGGGTGTATTGCTGCCTCGGGCACCTTATAGTCGTTCTCCTGTGAGTCTAGATTTCCGAATCCGACGCGAAACTAATAGTAAATTGTAACGTGCAGGGCCTCCTAATGACGATGAAACACTCAAATTGCGTCGAGATTCAATACTTCGGCCTACCGCCGACTTGTCTCCAAGGGTCCATTGCTGCTTCGGGCACCTTATCGTCGTTCTCCTGTGAGTCTAGATTTTCGAATCCGACGCGAAACTGATAGTTAATTGTAACGTTCAGTGCCTCCTATTGACGATGGAACACTCAAATTGCGTCGAGATTCTATACATCGGCCCCCAGCCGACTTGTCTCCAACGTGACATTGCTGCCTCGGGCACCATATGGTCCGTCTCCTGTGAGTCTAGATTTTCGATTCCGACGCGAAACTGATAATTGTAACGTTCAGGGCCTACTAATGACGATGGAACACACAAATTGCGTCGAGATTCAATACATCGTCCTCCAGCCGACTCATCTCCAAGGGGATATTGCTGCCTCAGGCATCATATGGTCCGTCTCCTGTGAGTCTAGATTTTCGAATCCGACGCAAAAATGATAGTTAATTGTAACGTTCCGGGCCTCCTAATGGCGATGGAACACTCAAATTGCGTAGAGGGTCAATACATCGTCCTCCAGCCGACTTTTCTACAAGGGGATATTGCTGCCTCGGGCACCATGTGGTCCGTCTCCTATGAGTCTATATTTTCGAATCCGACGCGAAACTGATAGTTAATTGTAACGTTCAGGGCCTCCTAATGACGATGGAACACTCAAAATGCGTCGAGATTCAATACATCGTCCTCCAGCCGACTTGTCTCCAAGGGGATATTGCTGTCTCGGGCACGATATGGTCCTTCTCCTGTGAGTAGATTTTCGAATCCGACGCAAAAATGATAGGTAATTATAACGTTCAGAGCCTCCTAATGACGATGGAACACTCAAATTGCGTCGAGGGTCAATACATCGTCCTCCAGCCGACTTTTCTACAAGGGGATATTGCTGCCTCGGGCACCATGTGGTCCGTCTCCTATGAGTCTATATTTTCGAATCCGACGCGAAACTGATAGTTAATTGTAACGTTCAGGGCCTCCTAATGACGATGGAACACTCAAATTGCGTCGAGATTCAATACATCGTCCTCCAGCCGACTTGTCTCCAAGGGGATATTGCTGTCTCGGGCACCATATGGTCCTTCTCCTGTGAGTAGATATTCGAAACCGACGCATAAATGATAGTTAATTGTAACGTTCAGGGCCTCCTAATGACGAAGGAACACTCAAATTGTGTCTAGGGTCAATACATCGTCCTCCAGCCGACTTGTCTCCAAGGGGATATAGCTGCCTCGGGCACCTTATTGTCGTTCTCCTGTGAGTCTAGATTCTCGAATCCGACGCAAAGCTGATTGTTAATTGTAACGTTCTGGCCTCCTAATGACGATGGAACACTCAAATTGCGTCGAGAATGAATACATCGTCCTCCAGCCGACTCCAAGGGGATATTGCTGTCTCGGGCAACATGTGGTCCCTCTCCGGTGAGTCTATGTTTTCGAATCCGACGCGAAACTGATAGTTAATTGTAACGTTCAGGGCCTCCTAATGACGATGGAACACTCAAATTGCGTCGAGATTCAATACATCGGCCTCCCGCCGACTTGTCTCCAAGGGTCTATTGCTGCTTCGGGCACCTTATCGTCGTTCTCCTGTGAGTATAGATTTTCGAATCCGACGCGAAACTGATAGTTAATTGTAACGTCCATTGCCTCCTAAAGACGATGGAACACTGTAATTGCGTCGAAATTCAATACATCGGCCTCCCGCTTACTTGGCTCAAAGGGTGTATTGCTGCCTCGGGCACCTTATAGTCGTTCCCCTGTGAGTCCAGATTTTCGAATTAAACGCGAAACTGATAGTAAATTGTAACGTTCAGAGCCTCTTAATGACGATGGAAGACTTAAATTGCGTCGATATTCAATTCATCGTGCTCAAGCCGACTTGTCTCCAAGGTGATACAGCTGCCTCGGGCACCTTATGGTCGTTCTCCTGTGAGTCTAGATTCTCGAATCCGACATAAAACTGATTGTTAATTGTAACGTTCAGGGCGTCCTAATGACGATGGAACACTCAAATTGCGTCGAAATTCAATACATCGGCCTCCCGCCGACTTGTCTCAAAGGGTGTATTGCTGCCTCGGGCACCTTATAGTCGTTCTCCTGTGAGTCTAGATTTTCGAATCCGACGCGAAAATTATTGTCAATTGTAACGTTCATGGCCTCCTAATGACGATGGAACACACAAATTGCGTCGAGATTCTATACATCGGCCCCCAGCCGACTTGTCTCCAACGTGATATTGCTGCCTCGGGCACCATATGGTCCGTCTCCTGTGAGTCTAGATTTTCGATTCCGACGCGAAACTGATAATTGTAACGTTCAGGGCCTACTAATGACGATGGAACACACAAATTGCGTCGAGATTCAATACATCGTCCTCCAGCCGACTCATCTCCAAGGGGATATTGCTGCCTCAGGCATCATATGGTCCGTCTCCTGTGTGTCTAGATTTTCGAATCCGACGCAAGAATGATAGTTAATTGTAACGTTCAGGGCCTCCTAATGTCGATGGAACCCTCAAATTGCGTCGAGATTCAATACATCGTCCTCCAGCCGACTTGTCTTCAAGGGGATATAGCTGCCTCGGGCACCTTATGCTCGTTCTCCTGTGAGTCTAGATTGTCGAATCCAACGCATAACTGAAACTTAATTGTAACGTTCAGCGCCTCCTAATGACGATGGAACACTCAAATTGCGTCGATTTTCAATACATCGGCCTCCAGCCGACTTGTCTCCAAGGGGATATTGCTGGCTCGGGCACCATATGATCCGTCTCCTGTGAGTCTAGATTTTCGAATCCGACGCTAAAATGATAGTTAATTGTAACGTTAAGCGCCTCCTAATGACGATGAAACACTCAAATTGCGTCCAGAGTCAATACATCGTCCTCCAGCCGACTTGTCTCCAAGGTGATATTGCTGCCTCGGGCACCGTATGGTCCTTCTCCTGTGAGTCTAGAATTTCGAATCCGACGCGAAACTGATAGTTAATTCTAACGTACAGGGCCTACTAACGACGATGGAACACTCAAATAGCGTCGAGATTCAATACATCGTCCTCCAGCCGACTCCAAGGGGATATTGCTGTGTCGGGCACCATATAGTCCTTCTCCCGTGAGTAGATTTTCGAATCCGACGCTAAAATGATAGTGTATTGTAAGGTTCAGGGCTTCCTAATGGCGATGGAACACTCAAATTGCGTCGGGAGTCAATACATCGTACTCCAGCCGACATATATACAAGGGGAAATTGCTGCCTCGGGCAACATGTGGTCCCTCTCCGGTGAATCTATGTTTTCGAATCCGACGCGAAACTGATAGTTAATTGTAACGTTCAGGGCCTCCTAATGACGATGGAACACTCAAATTGCGTCGAGATTCAATACATCGGCCTCCCGCCGACTTATCTCCAAGGGTCTATTGCTGCCTCGGGCACCTTATTGTCGTTCTCCTGTGAGTCTGGATTTTCGAATCCGACGCGAAACTGATAGTTAATTGTAACGTTCATTGCCTCCTAATGACGATGGAACAATCTAACTGCGTCGAAATTCAATACATCGGCCTCCCGCTTACTTGTCTCAAAGGGTGTATTGCAGCCTCGGTCACCTTATAGTCGTTCTCCTGTGAGTCTAGATTTTCGAATCCGACGCGAAACTGATAGTAAATTGTAACGTTCAGAGCCTCTTAATGACGATGGAACACTCAAATTGCGCCGAGATGCACCAGCCGACTTGTCTCCAAGGTGATACAGCTGCCTCGGGCACCTTATGGTCGTTGCCCTGTGAATCTAGATTCTCGAATCCGACATAAAACTGATTGTTAATTGTAACGTTCATGGCCTCCTAATGACGATGGAACAATCAAATTGCGTCGAAATTCAATACATCGGCCTCCCGCCGACTTGTCTCAAAGGGTGTATTGCTGCCTCGGGCACCTTATAGTCGTTCTCCTGTGAGTCTAGATTTCCGAATCCGACGCGAAACTAATAGTAAATTGTAACGTGCAGGGCCTCCTAATGACGATGAAACACTCAAATTGCGTCGAGATTCAATACTTCGGCCTACCGCCGACTTGTCTCCAAGGGTCCATTGCTGCTTCGGGCACCTTATCGTCGTTCTCCTGTGAGTCTAGATTTTCGAATCCGACGCGAAACTGATAGTTAATTGTAACGTTCAGTGCCTCCTATTGACGATGGAACACTCAAATTGCGTCGAGATTCTATACATCGGCCCCCAGCCGACTTGTCTCCAACGTGACATTGCTGCCTCGGGCACCATATGGTCCGTCTCCTGTGAGTCTAGATTTTCGATTCCGACGCGAAACTGATAATTGTAACGTTCAGGGCCTACTAATGACGATGGAACACACAAATTGCGTCGAGATTCAATACATCGTCCTCCAGCCGACTCATCTCCAAGGGGATATTGCTGCCTCAGGCATCATATGGTCCGTCTCCTGTGAGTCTAGATTTTCGAATCCGACGCAAAAATGATAGTTAATTGTAACGTTCCGGGCCTCCTAATGGCGATGGAACACTCAAATTGCGTAGAGGGTCAATACATCGTCCTCCAGCCGACTTTTCTACAAGGGGATATTGCTGCCTCGGGCACCATGTGGTCCGTCTCCTATGAGTCTATATTTTCGAATCCGACGCGAAACTGATAGTTAATTGTAACGTTCAGGGCCTCCTAATGACGATGGAACACTCAAAATGCGTCGAGATTCAATACATCGTCCTCCAGCCGACTTGTCTCCAAGGGGATATTGCTGTCTCGGGCACGATATGGTCCTTCTCCTGTGAGTAGATTTTCGAATCCGACGCAAAAATGATAGGTAATTATAACGTTCAGAGCCTCCTAATGACGATGGAACACTCAAATTGCGTCGAGGGTCAATACATCGTCCTCCAGCCGACTTTTCTACAAGGGGATATTGCTGCCTCGGGCACCATGTGGTCCGTCTCCTATGAGTCTATATTTTCGAATCCGACGCGAAACTGATAGTTAATTGTAACGTTCAGGGCCTCCTAATGATGATGGAACACTCAAATTGCGTCGAGATTCAATACATCGGCTTCCCGCCGACTTGTCTCCAAGGGTCTAATGCTGCCTCGGGCACCTTATCGCCGTTCTCCTGTGAATCTAGATTTTCGAATCCGACGCGAAACTGATAGTTAATTGTAACGTTCAGAGCCTCCTATTGACGATGGAACACTCAAATTGCGTCGAGATTCTATACATCGGCCTTCAGCCGACTTGTCTCCAAGGGGATATTGCTGGCTCGGGCACCATATGGTCCGTCTCCTGTGAGTCTTGATTTTTGAATCCGACGCAAAAATGATAGTTAAATGTAACGTTCAGGGCCTCCTAATGACGATGGAACACTCAAATTGCGTCGAGACTCAATACATCGTCCTCCAGACGACATGTCTCCAAGGGGATATAGCTGCCTCGGGCACCTTATGGTCGTTCTCCTGTGAGTCTAGATTCTCGAATCCGACGCAAAGCTGATTGTTAATTGTAACGTTCTGGCCTCCTAATGACGGTGGAACATTCAAATTGCGTCGAGAATCAATACATCGTCCTCCAGCCGACCTGTCCCCAACGGTCTATTGCTGACTCGTGCACCTTATGGTCGTTCTCCTGTGAGTCTAGATTGTCGAATCCAACGCATAACTGATAGTTAATTGTAGCGTTCAGCGCCTCCTAATGACGATGGAACACTCAAATTGCGTCGATATTCAATACATCGGCCTCCAGCCGACTTGTATCCAAGGGGATATTGCTGGCTCGGGCACCATATGATCCGTCTCCTGTGAGTCTAGATTTTCAAATCCGACGCTAAAATGATAGTTAATTGTAACGTTAAGCGCCTCCTAATGACGATATAACACTCAAATTGCGTCGAGATTCAATACATCGGCCTCCCGCCGACTTATCTCCAAGGGTCTATTGCTGCCTCGGGCACCTTATTGTCGTTCTCCTGTGAGTCTGGATTTTCGAATCCGACGCGAAACTGATAGTTAATTGTAACGTTCATTGCCTCCTAATGACGATGGAACACTCTAATTGCATCGAAATTCAATACATTGGCCTCCCGCTTACTTGTCTCAAAGGGTGTATTGCTGCCTCGGTCACCTTATAGTCGTTCTCCTGTGAGTCTAGATTTTCGAATCCGACGCGAAACTGATAGTAAATTGTAACGTTCAGAGCCTCTTAATGACGATGGAACACTCAAATTGCGCCGAGATTCAATACATCGTCCTCCAGCCGACTTGTCTCCAAGGTGATACAGCTGCCTCGGGCACCTTATGGTCGTTCCCCTGTGAATCTAGAGTCTCGAATCCGACATAAGACTGATTGTTAATTGTAACGTTCAGTGCCTCCTATTGACGATGGAACACTCAAATTGCGTCGAGATTCTATACATCGGCCCCCAGCCGACTTGTCTCCAACGTGATATTGCTGCCTCGGGCACAATATGGTCCGTCTCCTGTGAGTCTAGATTTTCGATTCCGACGCGAAACTGATAATTGTAACGTTAAGGGCCTACTAATGACGATGGAACACACAAATTGCGTCGAGATTCAATACATCGTCCTCCAGCCGACTCATCTCCAAGGGGATATTACTGCCTCAGGCATCATATGGTCCGTCTCCTGTGAGTCTAGATTTTCGAATCCGACGCAAAAATGATAGTTAATTGTAACGTTCAGGGCCTCCTAATGACGATGGAACACTCAAATTGCGTCGAGATTCGGTACATCGGCCTCCAGCCGACTTGTCTTCAAGGGGATATAGCTGCCACGGGCACCTTATGCTCGTTCTCCTGTGAGTCTAGATTCTCGATTCCGACGCGAAACTGATAATTGTAACGTTCAGGGCCTATTAATGACGATGGAACACACAAATTGCGTCGAGATTCAATACATCGTCCTCGAGCCGACTCATCTCCAAGGGGATATTGCTGCCTCAGGCATCATATGGTCCGTCTCCTGTGAGTCTAGATTTTCGAATCCGACGCTAAAATGATAGTTAATTGTAACGTTCAGCGCCTCCTAATGACGATATAACACTCAAACTGCGTCGAGATTCAATACATCGTCCTCGAGCCGACTCATCTCCAAGGGGATATTGCTGCCTCGGGCACCATGTGGTCCGTCTCCTGTGGGTCTAGATTTACGAAACCGACGCGAAACTGATAGTTAATAGTAACGTTCAGGGCCTCCTAATGACGATGGAACACTCAAAATGCGTCGAGATTCAATACATCGTCCTCCAGCCGACTTGTCTCCAAGGGGATATTGCTGTCTCGGGCACCATAAGGTCCTTCTCCTGTGAGTAGATTTACGAATCCGACGCAAAAATGATAGGTAATTATAACGTTCAGAGCCTCCTAATGACGATGGAACACTCAAATTGCGTCGAGGGTCAATACATCGTCCTCCAGCCGACTTTTCTACAAGGGGATATTGCTGCCTCGGGCACCATGTGGTCCGTCTCCTATGAGTCTATATTTTCGAATCCGACGCGAAACTGATAGTTAATTGTAACGTTCAGGGCCTCCTAATGATGATGGAACACTCAAATTGCGTCGAGATTCAATACATCGGCTTCCCGCCGACTTGTCTCCAAGGGTCTAATGCTGCCTCGGGCACCTTATCGCCGTTCTCCTGTGAATCTAGATTTTCGAATCCGACGCGAAACTGATAGTTAATTGTAACGTTCAGAGCCTCCTATTGACGATGGAACACTCAAATTGCGTCGAGATTCTATACATCGGCCTTCAGCCGACTTGTCTCCAAGGGGATATTGCTGGCTCGGGCACCATATGGTCCGTCTCCTGTGAGTCTTGATTTTTGAATCCGACGCAAAAATGATAGTTAAATGTAACGTTCAGGGCCTCCTAATGACGATGGAACACTCAAATTGCGTCGAGACTCAATACATCGCCCTCCAGCCGACATGTCTCCAAGGGGATATAGCTGCCTCGGGCACCTTATGGTCGTTCTCCTGTGAGTCTAGATTCTCGAATCCGACGCAAAGCTGATTGTTAATTGTAACGTTCTGGCCTCCTAATGACGGTGGAACATTCAAATTGCGTCGAGAATCAATACATCGTCCTCCAGCCGACCTGTCCCCAACGGTCTATTGCTGACTCAGGCACCTTATGGTCGTTCTCCTGTGAGTCTAGATTGTCGAATCCAACGCATAACTGATAGTTAATTGTAGCGTTCAGCGCCTCCTAATGACGATGGAACACTCAAATTGCGTCGATATTCAATACATCGGCCTCCAGCCGACTTGTATCCAAGGGGATATTGCTGGCTCGGGCACCATATGATCCGTCTCCTGTGAGTCTAGATTTTCAAATCCGACGCTAAAATGATAGTTAATTGTAACGTTAAGCGCCTCCTAATGACGATATAACACTCAAATTGCGTCGAGATTCAATACATCGGCCTCCCGCCGACTTATCTCCAAGGGTCTATTGCTGCCTCGGGCACCTTATTGTCGTTCTCCTGTGAGTCTGGATTTTCGAATCCGACGCGAAACTGATAGTTAATTGTAACGTTCATTGCCTCCTAATGACGATGGAACACTCTAATTGCGTCGAAATTCAATACATCGGCCTCCCGCTTACTTGTCTCAAAGGGTGTATTGCTGCCTCGGTCACCTTATAGTCGTTCTCCTGTGAGTCTAGATTTTCGAATCCGACGCGAAACTGATAGTAAATTGTAACGTTCAGAGCCTCTTAATGACGATGGAACACTCAAATTGCGCCGAGATTCAATACATCGTCCTCCAGCCGACTTGTCTCCAAGGTGATACAGCTGCCTCGGGCACCTTATGGTCGTTCCCCTGTGAATCTAGAGTCTCGAATCCGACATAAAACTGATTGTTAATTGTAACGTTCAGGGCCTCCTAATGACGATGGAACACTCAAATTGCGACGAAATTCAATACATCGGCCTGCCGCCGACTTGTCTCCAAGGGTCCATTGCTGCTTCGGGCACCTTATCGTCGTTCTCCTGTGAGTCTAGATTTTCGAATCCGACGCGAAACTGATAGTTAATTGTAACGTTCAGTGCCTCCTATTGACGATGGAACACTCAAATTGCGTCGAGATTCTATACATCGGCCCCCAGCCGACTTGTCTCCAACGTGATATTGCTGCCTCGGGCACCATATGGTCCGTCTCCTGTGAGTCTAGATTTTCGAATCCGACGCAAAAATGATAGTTAATTGTAACGTTCAGGGCCTCCTAATGACGATGGAACACTCAAATTGCGTCGAGATTCGGTACATCGGCCTCCAGCCGACTTGTCTTCTAGGGGATATAGCTGCCACGGGCACCTTATGCTCGTTCTCCTGTGAGTCTAGATTTTCGATTCCGACGCGAAACTGATAATTGTAACGTTCAGGGCCTACTAATGACGATGGAACACACAAATTGCGTCGAGATTCAATACATCGTCCTCGAGCCGACTCATCTCCAAGGGGATATTGCTGCCTCAGGCATCATATGGTCCGTCTCCTGTGAGTCTAGATTTTCGAATCCGACGCTAAAATGATAGTTAATTGTAACGTTCAGCGCCTCCTAATGACGATATAACACTCAAACTGCGTCGAGATTCAATACATCGTCCTCGAGCCGACTCATCTCCAAGGGGATATTGCTGCCTCGGGCACCATGTGGTCCGTCTCCTGTGCGTCTAGATTTACGAAACCGACGCGAAACTGATAGTAAATTGTAACGTTCAGAGCCTCTTAATGACGATGGAACACTCAAATTGCGCCGAGATTCAATACATCGTCCTCCAGCCGACTTGTCTCCAAGGTGATACAGCTGCCTCGGGCACCTTATGGTCGTTCCCCTGTGAATCTAGAGTCTCGAATCCGACATAAAACTGATTGTTAATTGTAACGTTCAGGGCCTCCTAATGACGATGGAACACTCAAATTGCGACGAAATTCAATACATCGGCCTGCCGCCGACTTGTCTCCAAGGGTCCATTGCTGCTTCGGGCACCTTATCGTCGTTCTCCTGTGAGTCTAGATTTTCGAATCCGACGCGAAACTGATAGTTAATTGTAACGTTCAGTGCCTCCTATTGACGATGGAACACTCAAATTGCGTCGAGATTCAATACATCGTCCACCAGCCGACTCATCTCCAAGGGGATATTGCTGCCTCAGGCATCATATGGTCCGTCTCCTGTGAGTCTAGATTTTCGAATCCGACGCAAAAATGATAGTTAATTGTAACGTTCAGGGCCTCCTAATGACGATGGAACACTCAAATTGCGTCGAGATTCGGTACATCGGCCTCCAGCCGACTTGTCTCCAAGGGGATATTGCTGTCTCGGGCACCATATGGTCCTTCTCCTGTGAGTAGATTTTCGAATCCGACGCAAAAATGATAGGTAATTATAACGTTCAGAGCCTCCTAATGACGATGGAACACTCAAATTGCGTCGAGGGTCAATACATCGTAATCCAGCCGACTTTTCTACTAGGGGATATTGCTGCCTCGGGCACCATGTGGTCCGTCTCCTATGAGTCTATATTTTCGAATCCGACGCGAAACTGATAGTTAATTGTAACGTTCAGGGCCTCCTAATGATGATGGAACACTCAAATTGCGTCGAGATTCAATACATCGGCTTCCCGCCGACTTGTCTCCAAGGGTCTAATGCTGCCTCGGGCACCTTATCGCCGTTCTCCTGTGAATCTAGATTTTCGAATCCGACGCGAAACTGATAGTTAATTGTAACGTTCAGAGCCTCCTATTGACGATGGAACACTCAAATTGCGTCGAGATTCTATACATCGGCCTTCAGCCGACTTGTCTCCAAGGGGATATTGCTGGCTCGGGCACCATATGGTCCGTCTCCTGTGAGTCTTGATTTTTGAATCCGACCCAAAAATGATAGTTAAATGTAACGTTCAGGGCCTCCTAATGACGATGGAACACTCAAATTGCGTCGAGACTCAATACATCGTCCTCCAGCCGACATGTCTCCAAGGGGATATAGCTGCCTCGGGCACCTTATGGTCGTTCTCCTGTGAGTCTAGATTCTCGAATCCGACGCAAAGCTGATTGTTAATTGTAACGTTCTGGCCTCCTAATGACGGTGGAACATTCAAATTGCGTCGAGAATCAATACATCGTCCTCCAGCCGACCTGTCCCCAACGGTCTATTGCTGACTCGGGCACCTTATGGTCGTTCTCCTGTGAGTCTAGATTGTCGAATCCAACGCATAACTGATAGTTAATTGTAGCGTTCAGCGCCTCCTAATGACGATGGAACACTCAAATTGCGTCGATATTCAATACATCGGCCTCCAGCCGACTTGTATCCAAGGGGATATCGCTGGCTCGGGCACCATATGATCCGTCTAATGTGAGTCTAGATTTTCAAATCCGACGCTAAAATGATAGTTAATTGTAACGTTAAGCGCCTCCTAATGACGATATAACACTCAAATTGCGTCGACATTCAATACATCGTCCTCCAGCCGACTTGCCTCCAAGGGGATATTGCTGTCTCGGGCACCATATGGTCCTTCTCCTGTGAGTAGATTTTCGAATCCGACGCTAAAATGTTAGTGAATTGTAACGTTCAGGGCCTCCTAATGCCGATGGAACACTCAAATTGCGTCGAGAGTCAATACATCGTCCTCCAGCCGACTTTTCTACAAGGGGAAATTGCTGCCTCGGGCAACATGTGGTCCCTCTCCGGTGAGTCTATGTTTTCGAATCCGACGCGAAACTGATAGTTAATTGTAACGTTCAGGGCCTCCTAATGACGATGGAACACTCAAATTGCGTCGAGATTCAATACATCGGCCTCCCGCCGACTTGTCTGCAAGGGTCTATTGCTGCTTCGGGCACCTTATCGTCGTTCTCCTGTGAGTATAGATTTTCGAATCCGACGCGAAACTGATAGTTAATTGTAACGTCCATTGCCTCTTAATGACGATGGAACACTGTAATTGCGTCGAAATTCAATACATCGGCCTCCCGCTTACTTGTCTCAAAGGGTGTATTGCTGCCTCGGGCACCTTATAGTCGTTCCCCTGTGAGTCCAGATTTTCGAATTAAACGCGAAACTGATAGTAAATTGTAACGTTCAGAGCCTCTTAATGACAATGGAACACTTAAATTGCGTCGGGATTCAATTCATCGTGCTCAAGCCGACTTGTCTCCAAGGTGATACAGCTGCCTCGGGCACCTTATGGTCGTTCTCCTGTGAGTCTAGATTCTCGAATCCGACATAAAACTGATTGTTAATTGTAACGTTCGGGGCCTCCTAATGACGATGGAACACTCAAATTGCGTCGAAATTCAATATATCGGCCTCCCGACGACTTGTCTCAAAGGGTGTATTGCTGCCTCGGGCACCTTATAGTCGTTCTCCTGTGAGTCTAGATTTTCGAATCCGACGCGAAAATGATTGTCAATTGTAACGTTCATGGCCTCCTAATGACGATGGAACACACAAATTGCGTCGAGATTCTATACATCGGCCCCCAGCCGACTTGTCTCCAACGTGATATTGCTGCCTCGGGCACCATATGGTCCGTCTCCTGTGAGTCTAGATTTTCGATTCCGACGCGAAACTGATAATTGTAACGTTCAGGGCCTACTAATGACGATGGAACACACAAATTGCATCGAGATTCAATACATCGTCCTCCAGCCGACTCATCTCCAAGGGGATATTGCTGCCTCAGGCATCATATGGTCCGTCTCCTGTGAGTCTAGATTTTCGAATCCGACGCAAGAATGACAGTTAATTGTAACGTTCAGGGCCTCCTAATGTCGATGGAACACTCAAATTGCGTCGAGATTCAATACATCGTCCTCCAGCCGACTTGTCTTCAAGGGGATATAGCTGCCTCGGGCACCTTATGCTCGTTCTCCTGTGAGTCTAGATTGTCCAATCAAACGCATAACTGAAACTTAATTGTAACGTTCAGCGCCTCCTAATGACGATGGAACACTCAAATTGCGTCGATTTTCAATACATCGGCCTCCAGCCGACTTGCCTCCAAGGGGATATTGCTGGCTCGGGCACCGTATGGTCCTTCTCCTGTGAGTCTAGAATTTCGAATCCGACGCTAAAATGATAGTTAATTGTAACGTTAAGCGCCTCCTAATGACGATGGAACACTCAAATTGCGTCCAGAGTCAATACATCGTCCTCAGATGACTTTTTCTACAAGGGGATATTGCTGCCTCGGGCACCATGTGGTCCGTCTCCTATGAGTCTAAATTTACGAAACCGACGCGAAACTGATAGTTAATTGTAACGTTCAGGGCCTCCTAATGACGATGGAACACTCAAATTGCGTCGAGATTCAATACATGGTCCTTCAGCCTACTTGTCTCCAAGGGTCTATTGCTGCCTTGGTCACCTTATGGTTGTTCTCCTGTGAGTTTAGATTTTCGAATCCGTCGCAAAACTGATTCTTAATTTAACGTTCAGGGCCTCCTAATGACGATGGAACACTCAAATTGCGTCGAGATTCAATACATCGTCCTCCAGCCGACTTGTCTCCAAGGTGATATTGCTGCCTCGGGCACCGTATGGTCCTTCTCCTGTGAGTCTAGAATTTCGAATCCGACGCGAAACTGATAGTTAATTCTAACGTACAGGGCCTACTAACGACGATGGAACACTCAAATTGCGTCGAGATTCAATACATCGTCCTCCAGCCGACTCCAAGGGGATACTGCTGTCTCGGGCACGATATAGTCCTTCTCCCGTGAGTAGATTTTCGAATCCGACGCTAAAATGATAGTGTATTGTAACGTTCAGGGCTTCCTAATGGCGATGGAACACTCAAATTGCGTCGGGAGTCAATACATCGTACTCCAGCCGACATATCTACAAGGGGAAATTGCTGCCTCGGGCAACATGTGGTCCCTCTCCGGTGAGTCTATATTTTCGAATCCGACGCGAAACTGATAGTTAATTGTAACGTTCAGGGCCTCCTATTGACGATTTAACACTCAAATTGCGTCGAGATTCTATACATCGGCCCCCAGCCGACTTGTCTCCAACGTGATATTGCTGCCTCAGGCATCATATGGTCCGTCTCCTGTGAGTCTAGATTTTCGATTCCGACGCGAAACTGATAATTGTAACGTTCAGGGCCTACTAATGACGATGGAACACACAAATTGCGTCGAGATTCAATATATCGTCCTCCAGCCGACTCATCTCCAAGGGGATATTGCTTCCTCAGGCATCATATGGTCCGGCTCCTGTGAGTCCAGATTTTGGAATCCGACGCAAAAATGATAGTTAATTGTAACGTTCCGGGCCTCCTAATGGCGATGGAACACTCAAATTGCGTCGAGATTCAATACATCGTCCTCCAGCCGACTTGTCTCCAAGGGGATATTGCTGTCTCGGGCACCATATGGTTCTTCTCCTGTGAGTAGATTTTCGAATCCGACGAAAAAATGATAGGTAATTATAACGTTCAGAGCCTCCTAATGACGATGGAACACTCAAATTGCGTCGAGGGTCAATACATCGTCCTCCAGCCGACTTTTCTACAAGGGGATATTGCTGCCTCGGGCACCATGTGGTCCGTCTCCTATGAGTCTATATTTTCGACTCCGACGCGAAACTGATAGTTAATTGTAACGTTCAGGGCCTCCTAATGACGATGGAACACTCAAATTGCGTCGAGATTCAATACATCGTGCTCCCGCCGACTTGTCTCCAAGGGTCTAATGCTGCCTCGGGCACCTTATCGCCGTTCTCCTGTGAATCTAGATTTTCGAATCCGACGCGAAACTGATAGTTAATTGTAACGTTCAGAGCCTCCTATTGACGATGGAACACTCAAATTGCGTCGAGATTCTATGCATCGGCCTTCAGCCGACTTGTCTCCAAGGGGATATTGCTGCCTCGGGCACCATATGGTCCGTCTCCTGTGAGTCTTGATTTTTGAATCCGACGCAAAAATGATAGTTAAATGTAACGTTCAGGGCCTCCTAATGACGATGGAACACTCAAATTGCGTCGAGACTCAACACACCGTCCTCCAGCCGACATGTCTCCAAGGGGATATAGCTGCCTCGGGCACCTTATGGTCGTTCTCCTGTGAGTCTAGATTCTCGAATCCGACGCAAAGCTGATTGTTAATTGTAACGTTCTGGCCTCCTAATGACGGTGGAACATTCAGATTGCATCGAGAATCAATACATCGTCCTCCAGCCGACCTGTCCCCAACGGTCTATTGCTGACTCGGGCACCTTATGGTCGTTCTCCTGTGACTCTGGATTTTCGAATCCGACGCGAAACTGATAGTTAATTGTAACGTTCATTGCCTCCTACTGACGATGGAACTTTCTAATTGCGTCGAAATTCAATACATCGGCCTCCCGCTTACTTGTCTCAAAGGGTGTATTGCTGCCTCGGTCACCTTATAGTCGTTCTCCTGTGAGTCTAGATTTTCGAATCCGACGCGAAACTGATAGTAAATTGTAACGTTCAGAGCCTCTTAATGACGATGGAACACTCAAATTGCGCCGAGATTCAATACATCGTCCTCCAGCCGACTTGTCTCCAAGGTGATACAGCTGCCTCGGGCACCTTATGGTCGTTCCCCTGTGAATCTAGAGACTCGAATCCGACATAAAACTGATTGTTAATTGTAACGTTCAGGGCCTCCTAATGACGATGGAACACTCAAATTGCGTCGAAATTCAATACATCGGCCTGCCGCCGACTTGTCTCCAAGGGTCCATTGCTGCTTCGGGCACCTTATCGTCGTTCTCCTGTGAGTCTAGATTTTCGAATCCGACGCGAAACTGATAGTTAATTGTAACGTTCAGTGCCTCCTATTGACGATGGAACACTCAAATTGCGTCGAGATTCTATACATCGGCCCCCAGTCGACTTGTCTCCAACGTGATATTGCTGCCTCGGGCACCATATGGTCCGTCTCCTGTGAGTCTAGATTTTCGATTCCGACGCGAAACTGATAATTGTAACGTTACGGGCCTACTAATGACGATGGAACACACAAATTGCGTCGAGATTCAATACATCGTCCTCCAGCCGACTCATCTCCAAGGGGATATTGCTGCCTCAGGCATCATATGGTCCGTCTCCTGTGAGTCTAGATTTTCGAATCCGACGCAAAAATGATAGTTAATTGTAACGTTCAGGGCCTCCTAATGACGATGGAACACTCAAATTGCGTCGAGATTCGGTACATCGGCCTCCAGCCGACTTGTCTTCAAGGGGATATAGCTGCCTCGGGCACCTTATGCTCGTTCTCCTGTGAGTCTAGATTCTCGATTCCGACGCGAAACTGATAATTGTAACGTTCAGGGCCTACTAATGACGATGGAACACACAAATTGCGTCGAGATTCAATACATCGTCCTCCAGCCGACTCATCTCCAAGGGGATATTGCTACCTCAGGCATCATATGGTCCGTCTCCTGTGAGTCTAGATTTTCGAATCCGACGCTAAAATGATAGTTAATTGTAAGGTTCAGCGCCTCCTAATGACAATATAACACTCAAATTGCGTCGAGATTCAATACATGGTCCTTCAGCCAACTTTTCTCCAAGGGCCTATTGCTGCCTCGGGCACCATATGGTCTTTCTCCTATGAGTCTAGATTTTCCAATCCGACGCGAAACTAATAGTAAATTGTAACGTGGTGGGCCTCCTAATGACGATGAAACACTCAAATTGCGTCGAGATTCAATACATCGGCCTCCCGCCGACTTGTCTCCAAGGGTCCATTGCTCCTTCGGGCACCTTATCGTCGTTCTCCTGTGAGTCTAGATTTTCGAATCCGACGCGAAACTGATAGTTAATTGTAACGTTCAGTGCCTCCTATTGACGATGGAACACTCAAATTGCGTCGAGATTCTATACATCGGCCCCCAGCCGACTTGTCTCCAACGTGATATTGCTGCCTCGGGCACCATGTGGTCCGTCTCCTGTGAGTCTAGATTTTCGATTCCGACGCGAAACTGATAATTGTAACGTTCAGGGCCTACTAATGTCGATGGAACACACAAATTGCGTCGAGATTCAATACATCGTCCTCCAGCCGACTCATCTCCAAGGGGATATTGCTGCCTCGGGCACCTTATCGCCGTTCTCCTGTGAATCTAGATTTTCGAATCCGACGCGAAACTGATAGTTAATTGTAACGTTCAGAGCCTCCTATTGACGATGGAACACTCAAATTGCGTCGAGATTCTATACATCGGCCTTCAGCCGACTTGTCTCCAAGGGGATATTGCTGCCTCGGGCACCATATGGTCCGTCTCCTGTGAGTCTTCATTTTTGAATCCGACGCAAAAATGATAGTTAAATGTAACGTTCAGGGCCTCCTAATGACGATGGAACACTCAAATTGCGTCGAGACTCAATACATCGTCCTCCAGCCGACATGTCTCCAAGGGGATATAGCTGCCTCGGGCACCTTATGGTCGTTCTCCTGTGAGTCTAGATTCTCGAATCCGACGCAAAGCTGATTGTTAATTGTAACGTTCTGGCCTCCTAATGACGGTGGAACATTCAAATTGCGTCGATATTCAATACATCGGCCTCCAGCCGACTTGTATCCAAGGGGATATTGCTGGCTCGGGCACCATATGATCCGTCTCCTGTGAGTCTAGATTTTCAAATCCGACGCTAAAATGATAGTTAATTGTAACGTTAAGCGCCTCCTAATGACGATATAACACTCAAATTGCGTCGAGATTCAATACATCGTCCTCCAGCCGACTTGCCTCCAAGGGGATATTGCTGTCTCGGGCACCATATGGTCCTTCTCCTGTGAGTAGATTTTCGAATCCGACGCTAAAATGATAGTTAATTGTAAAGTTCAGGGCCTCCTAATGACGATGGAACACTCAAATTGCGTCGAGAGTCAATACATCGTCCTCAGATGACTTTTCTACAAGGGGATATTGCTGCCTCGGGCACTATGTGGTCCGTCTCCTGTGAGACTAGAATTACGAAACCGGCGCGAAACTGATAGTTAATTGTAACGTTCAGGGCCTCCTAATAACGATGGAACACTCAAATTGCGTCGAGATTCAATATATTGTCCTTCAGCCGACTTGTCTCCAAGGGCCTATTGCTGCTTTGGGCACCTTATCGTCGTTCTCCTGTGAGTCTAGATTTTCGAATCCGACGCGAAACTGATAATTAATTGTACCGTTCAGAGCCTCCAATTGACGATGGAACACTCAAATTCCGTCGAGATTTTATGTATCGGCCTACAGCCGACTTGTCTCCAACGTGATATTGCTGCCTCGGGCACCATGTGGTCCGTCTCCTGTGAGTCTAGATTTACGAAACCGACGCGAAACTGATAGTTAATTGTAACGTTCAGGGCCTCCTAATGACGACGGAACACTCAAATTGCGTCGAGATTCAATACGTGGTCCTTCCGCCGACTTGTCTCCAAGGGTCTATTGCTGCCTTGGTCACCTTATGGTCGTTCTCCTGTGAGTTTAGATTTTCGAATCCGACGCAAAACTGATTCTTAATTGTAACGTTCAGGGCCTCCTAATGACGATGGAACACTCAAATTGCGTCGAGATTCAATACATCGTCCTCCAGCCGACTTGTCTCCAAGGTGATATTGCTGCCTCGGGCACCATATGGTCCTTCTCCTGTGAGTCTAGATTTTCGAATCCGACGCGAAACTGATAGTTAATTGTAACGTTCAGAGCCTCCTATTGACGATGGAACACTCAAATTGCGTCGAGTTTCTATACATCGGTCTCCAGCCGACTTGTCTCCAAGGGGATATTGCTTCCTCGGGCTCCATATGGTCCGTCTCCTGTGAGTCTAGATTCTCGAATTCGACGCAGAAATGATAGTTAATTGTAACGTTCATGGCCTCCTAATGACGATGGAACACACAAATTGCCCCGAGATTTAATAGATCGGAGTCCAGCCGATTTGTCTCCAACGGTCTATTGCTGACTCGGGCACCTTATGGTCGTTCTCCTGTGAGTTTAGATTTTCGAATCCGAGGCAAACCTGATTCTTAATTGTAACGTTCAGGGCCTCCTAATGACGATGGAACACTCAAATTGCGTTGAGATTCAATACATCGTCCTCCAGCCGACTTGTCCTTAAGGTGTTATTGCTGCCTCGTGCACCATATGGTCCTTCTCCTGTGAGTCCAGATTTTCGAATCCGACGCGAAACTGATAGTTAATTGTAACGTTCAGGGCCTCCTAATGACGATGTAACACTCAAATCACGTCGAGATTCAATATATCGTCCTCCAGCCGCCTTGTCTCCAAGGGGATATCGATGCCTCGGGCACTTTATGGTCCGTCTCCTGTGATTCTACATTTTCGAATCCGACGCAAAACTGATAGTTAATTGTAACATTCAGGGCCTCCAAATGACGATGTAACACTCAAATTGCGTCGCGATCCAATACATCGTCATCCATCAGACTTGTCCCCCAGGGTCTATTGCTGCTTCGGGCACCTTATGATCGTTCTCCTGTGAGTCTAGATTTTCGATTGCGACGCAAAACTGATAGTTAATTGTAACGTTCATGGCCTCCTTATGACGATGGAACACTCAAATTGCGTCGTAATTCAATACATCATCCTCCAGCCGACTTCTCTCAAAGGTGATATTGCTGCCTCGGGCACCATATGGACCTTCTCCTGTGAGTCTAGATTTTCGAATCCGACGCGAAACTGATAGTTAATTGTAACGTTCAGTGCCTCCTAATGACGATGGAACACTCAAATTACGTCGAGAGTCAATACATCGTCCTCCAGCCGACTTTTCTACAAGTGGATATTGCTGCCTCGGGCACCATGTGGTCCGTCTCCTGTGAGTCCATATTTTCGAATCCGACGCGAAACTGATAGTTAATTGTAACGTTCAGAGCCTCCTAATGACGATGGAACACTCAAATTGCGTCGAGAGTCTATACATCGGCCTCCAGCCGACTTGTCTCCAAGGGGATATTGCTGCCTCGGTCACCATTTGATCTGTCTCCTGTGAGTCGAGATTTTCGAATCCGACGCGAAAATGATAGTTAATTGTAACGTTCAGGGCCCGCTAATGACGAAGCAACACTCAAATTGCGTGGAGATTCAATACATCGGCCTCCAGCCGACTTGCCTCCAAGGGTCTATTGCTGCCTCTGGCACCGTATGGTCGTTCTCCTATGAGTCTAGATTTTCGAATCCGACGCATAAGTGATATTAATTGTAACGTTCAGCGCCTCCTAATGACGATGGAACACTCAAATTGCTTCGAGATTCAATACATCGTCCTCCAGCCGTCTTAGCTCCAAGGGGATATTGTTGTTTCGGCACCATACGGTCCGTCTCCTGTGAGTCTACATTTTCGAAACCGACGCGAAACTGATAGCTAATTGTAACGTTCAGGGCAACCTAATGACGATGGAACACTCAAATTACGCCGAGATTCAATACATCGTACCTCAGCCGACTTGTCTTCAAGAGTCTATTGCTGCCTCGGGCACCTTATGGTCGTTCTCCTGTGAGTCTAGATTTTCGAATTCGACGCAAAACTGATAGTTAATTGTGACGTTCTGGGCCTCCTAATGACGATGGAACACTCAAATTGCGTCGAGATTCAATACATCGGCCTCTAGCGAACTTGTGTTCAAGGGTCTATTGCTGGCTCGGGCACCTTATGGTCGTTCTCCTGTGAGTCTAGATTTTCGAATCCGACGCGAAACTGATAGTTACTTGTAACGTTCAGAGCCTCATAATGACGATGGAACACTCAAATTGCGTCGAGATTCTATACATCGGCCTCCAGCCGACTTGTCTCCAAGGGGATATTGCTGCCTCGGTCACCATTAGATCCGTCTCCTGTGAGTCTAGATTTTCGAATCCGACGCGAAAATGATAGTTAATTGTAACGTTCAGGGCCCGCTAATGACGATGGAACACTCAAATTGCGTCGAGATTTAATAGATCGGCCTCCAGCTGACTTGATTCCAAGGGTCTATTGCTGCCTCTGGCACCTTATGGTCGTTCTCCTATGAGTCTAGATTTTCGAATCCGACGCTTAAGTGATTGTTAATTGTAACCTTCAGCGCCTCCTGATGACGATGGAACACTCAAATTGCGTCGAGATTTAATATATCGTCCTCCAGCCGTCTTAGCTCCAAGGGGATATTGCTGCTTCGGGCACGTTACGGTCCGTCTCCTGTGAGTCTAGATTTTCGAAACCGACGCGAAACTGATAGCTAATTGTAACGTTCAGGGCCACCTAATGACGATGGAACACTCAAATTGCGTCGAGATTCAATTCATCGGCCTCCAGCCGACTTGTCTCCAAAGGTCTATTGCTGCCTCGGGCACCTTATGGTCGTTCTCCTATGAGTCTAGAATTTCGAATCCGACGCATAAGTGATTGTTAATTGTAACGTTCTGGGCCTCCTAATGAGGTTAGAACACTCAAATTGCGTCGAGATTCAATACATCGGAGTCTAGCCGACTTGTGTTCAAGGGTCTATTGCTTTCTCGGGAACCTTATAGTCGTTCTCCTGTGAGACTAGATTTTCGAATCCGACGCATAAGTGATAGTTAATTGTAACGTTCAGCGCCTCCTAATGACGATGGAACACTCTAATTGCGTCTAGATTCAATACATCGTCCTACAACCGAATAGTCTCCAAGGTGATATTGCTGCCTCGGGCATCATATGGTTCTTCTCCTGTGAGTCTACATTTTCGAATCCGACGCGAAACTGATAGTTAATTGTAAAGTTCGGGTTCTCCTAATGGCGATGGAACACTCAAATTGCGTCGAGATTCAATACATCGTCCTCCAGCTAACTTGTCTCCCAGGGTGTTTTGCTGCTTCGGGCACCTTATGATCGTTCTCCTGTGAGTCTAGATTTTCGATTGCGGCGCAAAACTGATAGTTAATTGTAACGTTCATGGCCTGCTAATGATGATGGAACACTCAAATTGCGTCGAGATTCAATACATCGTCCTCCAGGCGACTTGTCTCAAAGGTGATATTGCTGTTCCGGACACCATATGGACCTTCTCCTGTGAATTGATTTAGAATCCGACGCAAAACTGATAGTTAATTGTAACGTTCAGGGCCCGCTAATGACGATGGAACACTCAAATTGCGTCGAGATTCAATACATCGGCCTCCAGCCGACTTGCCTCCAAGGGTCTATTGCTGCCTCTGGCACCTTATGGTCGTTCTCCTATGAGTCTAGATTTTCGAATCCGACGCATAAGTGATTGTTAATTGTAACGATCAGCTCCTCCTAATGACGATGGAACACTCAAATTGCGTCGAGATTCAATACATCGTCCTCCAGCCGTCTTAGCTCCAAGGGGATATTGCTGTTTCGGGCACCATACGGTCCGTCTCCTGTGAGTGTAGATTTTCGAAACCGACGCGAAACTGATAGCTAATTGTAACGTTCAGGGCAACCTAATAACGATGGAAAACTCAAATTGCGCCGAGATTCAATACATCGTACTTCAGCCGACTTGTCTTCAAGAGTCTATTGCTGCCTCGGGCACCTTATGGTCGTTCTCCTGTGAGTCTTGATTTTCGAATTCAACGCAAAACTGATAGTTAGTTGTAACGTTCTGGGCCTCCTAATGACGATGGAACACTCAAATTGCGTCGAGATTCAATACATCGGCCTCTAGCGGTCTTGTGTTCAAGGGTCTATTGCTGGTTCGGGCACCTTATGGTCGTTCTCCTGTGAGTCTAGATTTTCGAATCCGACGCGAAACTGATAGTTAATTGTAACGTTCAGAGCCTCCTAATGACGATGGAACACTCAAATTGCGTCGAGATTCTATACATCGGCCTCCAGCCGACTTGTCTCGAAGGGGATATTGCTGCCTCGGTCACTATTTGATCCGTCTCCGGTGAGTCTAGATTCTCGAATCCGACGCGAAAATGACAGTTAATTGTAACGTTCAGGGCCCGCTAATGACGATGGAACACTCAAATTGAGTCGAGATTTAATAGATCGGAGTCCAGCCGACTTGCCTACAAGGGTCTATTGCTGCCTCTGGCACCTTATGGTCGTTCTCCTATGAGTCTACATTTTCGAATCCGACGCTTAAGTGATTGTTAATTGTAACATTCAGCGCCTCCTAATGACGATGGAACACTCAAATTGCGTCGAGATTCGATACATCGTCCTCCAACCGTCTTAGCTCCAGGGGGATATTGCTGCTTCGGGCACATTACGGTCTGTCTCCTGTGAGTCTACATTTTCGAAACCGACGCGAAACTGATAGCTAATTGTAACGTTCAGGGCCACCTAATGACGATGGGACACTCAAATTGCAGCCGAGATTCAATACATCGTACTTCAGCCGACTTGTCTTCAAGAGTCTATTGCTGCCTCGGGCACCTTATGGTCGTTCTCCTGTAAGTCTAGATTTTCGAACTCGACGCAAAACTGATAGTTAATTGTAACGTTCTGGGCCTCCTAATGACGATCGAACCCTCAAATTGCGTCGAGATTCAATACATCGGAATCTAGCCGACTTGTGTTCAAGGGTCTATTGCTGGCTCGGGCACCTAATGGTCGTTCTCCTGTGAGTCTAGATTTTCGAATCCGACGCAAAAATAATAGTTAATTGTAACGTTCATGGCCTCCTAATGACGATGGGACTCTCAAATTGAGTCGAGGGTCAATACATCGTCCTTCAGCCGACTAGTCTACAAGGGGATTTTGCTGCCTCGGGCACAATGTGGTCCGTCTCCTGTGAGTCTAGATTTTCGAATCCGAAGCAAAAATGATAGTAATTGTAACGTTCAGGGCCTCCTAATGACGATGGAACACTCAAATTGCGTCGAGATTCAATACATCGTCCTCCAGCCGACTTGTATCCAAGGGGATATTGCTGTCTCGGCCACCATATGGTCCTTCTCCTGAGAATTGATTTTCGTATCCGACGCGAAAATGATAGTTCCTTATAACGTTCAGCGCTCCTAATGACGATGGAACACTCAAATTGCGTCGAGAGTAAATACATCGTCCTCCAGCCGACTTGTCTACAAGGGGATATTGCTGCCTCTGGCTCCATGTGGTCCGTCTCCTGTGAGTCTAGATTTTCGAATCCGACGCAAAAATGATAGTTAATTGTAACGTTCAGGGCCTGCTAATGACGATGGAACACACAAATTGCGTCGAGACTCAATACATCGGCCTCCAGCCGACTTGTCTCCTAGGGTCTATTGCTGCCTCGGGCATCTTATGGTCGTTCTCCTATGAGTCTACATTTTCGAATCCGACGCATAAGTGATGTTAATTGTAACGTTCAGCGCCTCCTAATGACGATGGAACACACAAATGGCGTCGAGATTCAATACATCGTCCTCCAGCCGACTTGTCTCCAAGGGAATATTGCTGCCTCGGGCACCATATGGTCCGTCTCCATTGAGTACAGATTTTCGAATCCAACGCGAAACTGATAGTTAATTGTAACTTTCAGGGCCACCTAATGACGATGGAACACTCAAATTGCGTCGAGATTCAATACTTCGTCCTTCAGCCGACTTGTCTCCAAGAGTCTATTGCTGCCTCGGCCACCTTATGGTCGTTCTCCTGTGAGTCTAGATTTTCGAATCCGACGCAAAACTGATAGTTAATTGTGACGTTCAGGGCCTCCTAATGACGATGGAACACTGAAATTGCGTCGAGATTCAATACATCGTCCTCCAGCCGATTTGTCTTCAAGGGTCTATGCTGGCTCGGGCACCTTATGGTCGTTCTCCTGTGAGTCTTGATTTTCGAATCCGACGCATAACATATAGTTAATTGTAACGTTCAGCGCCTTCTAATGACGATGGAACAGTCTAATTGCGTCGAGATTCAATACATCGTCCTTTAACCGAATAGTCTCCTAGGTGATATTGCTGCCTCGGGCAGCATATGGTCCTTCTCCTATGAGTCTAGATTTTCGAATCCGACGCGAAACTCATATTAATTGTAACGTTCAGGGCCTCCTAATGACGATGGAACACTCAAATTGCGTCGAGATTTAATACATCGTCCTCCAGCCGACTTGCCTCCAAGGGTCTATTGTTGCCTGTGGCACCTTATGGTCGTTCTCCTATGGTTCAAGACTTTCGAATCCGACGCAAAACAGATAGTTAATTGTAACGTTCACGGCCTCCTAATGACGACGTAACACTCAAATTACGTCGAGATTCAATACATCGTCCTCCAGCGGACTTGTCTCAAAGGTGATATTGCTGCCTCGGGCACCATATGGACCTTCTTCTGTGAGTCTACATTTTCGAATCCAACGCGAAACTGATAGTTAATTGTAACGTTCAGGGCCTCCTAATGACGATGGAACACTCAAATGGCGTCGAGATTCAATACATCGTCCTCCAGCCGACTTGTCTCCAATGGGATATTGCTGTCTCGGGCACCACATGGTCCGTCCCCTGTGAGTAGATTTTCGAATCCGACGCTAAAATGATAGTTGATTGTAACGTCCAGGGCCTCCTAATGACGATGGAACACTCAAATTACGTCGAGAGTCAATACATCGTCCTCCAGCCGACTTTTCTACAAGCTGATATTGGTGCCTCGGGCACCATGTGGTCCGTCTCCTGTGAGTCCACATTTTCGAATCCGACGCGAAACTGATAGTTAATTGTAACGTTCAAGGCCTCCTAATGACGATGGAACACTCAAATTGCGTCGAGATTCAATACATCAGCCTCCCGCCGACTTGTCTCCAAGGGTCTATTGCTGCCTCGGGCACCTTATGGTCGTTCTCCTGTGAGTCTAGATTTTCGAATCCGACGCAAAAATGATAGTTAATTGCAACGTTCAGGGCCCGCTAATGACGATGGTACAAACAAACTGCGTCGAGATTCAATACATCGAACTCCAGCCGACTTGTCTCGAAGGGTCTATTGCTGCCTCTGGCACCTTACGTTCGTTCTCCTATGAGTCTAGATTTTCGAATCCGACGCATAAGTGATTGTTAATTGTAACGTTCAACGCCTCCTAATGACGATGGAACACTCTAATTGCGTCGAGATTCAATTCATCGTCCTCCAAGCGAATTGTCTCCAAGGTGATATTGCTGCCTCGGTCATCATACGGTCCTTATCCTGTGAGTCTAGATTTTCGAATCCGACGCGAAACTGATAGTTAATTGTAACGTTCAGGGCCTCCAAATGACGATGGAACACTCAAATTGCGTCGAGCTTCAATACATCGCCCTCCAGCCGACTTGCCTCCAAGGGTCTATTGTTGCCTGCGGCACCTTATGATCGTGCTCCTATGGGTCTAGATTTTCGAATCCGACGCTAAAATGATAGTTAATTGTAACGTTCAGGGCCTCCTAATGACGATGGAACACTCAAATTTCGTCCAGAGTCAATATATCGTCCTCCAGCTGACTTTTCTACAAGGGGATATTGCTGCCTCGGGCACCATGTGGTCCGTCTCCTGTGAGTCTATATTTTCGTATCCGACGCGAAATTAATAGTTAATTGTAACGTTCAGGGACTCCTAATGACGATGGAACACTCAAATTGCGTCGAGAGTCAATACATCGGCCTCCCGCCGACTTGTCTCCAAGGGTCTATTGCTGCCTCGGGCACCTTACGGTCGTTGTCCTGTGAGTCTAGAATTTCGAATCCGACGCGAAACTGATTGTTAATTGTAACGTTCAGAGCCTCCTAATGACGATGGAACACCCAAATTGCGTCGAGATTCTATACATCGGCCTCAGCAGACTTTTCTCCAAGGGGATATTGCTGCCTCGGGCACCATATGGTCCGTCTCCTGTGAGTCTAGATTTTCGATTCCGACGCGAAACTGATACTTAAAAGATACGTTCATGGCCTCCTAATGTCGATGGAACACACAAATTGCGTCGAGATTCAATACATCGTCCTCCAGCCGACTTGTCTCCAAGGGGATATGGCTGCCTGGGGCACCTTATGGTCGTTCTCCTGTGAGTCCAGATTCTCGCATCCGACGGAAAACTGATGGTTAATTTTAACGTTCAGGGCCTCCTAATGACGATGGAACACTCAAATTGCGTCGAGATTCAATACATCGTCCTCCAGCCGACTTGTCTCCAAGGGGATATTGCTGCCTTGGGCACCATGTGGTCCGTCTCCTGTGAGTCTAGATTTTCGAATTCGACGCAAAAATGATAGTTAATTCTAATGTTCAGGGCCCGCTAATGACGATGGAACACTCAAATTGCGTCGAGATTCAATACATCGGCCTCCAGTCGACTTGTCTCCAAGGGTCTATTGCTGCCTCTGGCACCTTATGGTCGTTCTCCTATGAGTCTAGATTTTCGAATCTGACGCATAAGTGATTGTTAATTGTAACGTTCGGCGCCTCCTAATGACGATGGAACACTCGAATTGCGTCGAGATTCAATACATCGTCCTCCAGCCGACTTAGCTCCAAGGGGATATTGCTGCTTCGGGCACCATACGGTCCGTCTCCTGTGAGTGTAGATTTTCGAAACCGACGCGAAACTGATTGTTAATTGTAACGTTCTGGGCCACCTAATGACGATGGAAAACTGAAATTGCGCCGAGATTCAATACACCGTCCTCCAGCGGACTTGTCTCCAAGGGGAAACTGCAGCCTCGGGCACCTTATGGTCCGTCTCCAGTGAGTCTAGATTTTCGAATCCGACGAAAAACAGATAGTTAATTATAACGTTCAGGCCTCCTAATGACGATGGAACACTCAAATTGCGTCGAGATTCAATACATCGTCCTTCAGCCGACTTGTCTCCACGAGTCTATTGCTGCCTCGGGCACATTATGGTCGTTCTCCTGTGAGTCTAGATTTTCGAATTCGACGCAAAACTGATAGTTAATTGTAACGTTCAGGGCCTCCTAATGACGATGGAACACTCAAATTGCGTTGAGATTCAATACATCGGCCTCCAGCCGACTTGTCTCCAAGGGTCTATTGCTGCCTCGGGCACCTGATGGTCGTTCTCCTGTGAGTCTAGATTTTCGAATAAGACGCATAACTGATAGTTAATTGTAACGTTCAGCGCCTCCTAATGACGATGGAACACTCACATTGCGTCGAAATTCAATACATCGTCCTCCAGCCGACTTGTCTCCATGGTCATATTGCTGCCTTGGGCACCATATGGTCCTTCTCCAGTGAGTCTAGATTTTGGAATCCGACGCGAAACTGATAGTTCATTGTGACTTTCCGGGCCTCCTAATTACGATGGAACACTCAAATTGCGTCGAGATTCGATACATCGGCCTCCAGCCGACTTGTCTCGAAGGGGATATTGCTGCCTCTGGCACCATATGGTCGTTCTCCTGTGAGTCTAGATTTTCGATTCCAACGTGAAACTGATAGTTAATTGAAACGTTCAAGGCCTTATAATGACGATGGAACACACAAATTTCGTCGAGATTCAATACATCGTCCTCCGGGCGACATGCCTCCAAGGGGATATTGCTGCCTTGGGCACCATATGGTCCGTCTACTGTGAGTCTAGATTTTCGAATCCGACGCGAAACTGATAGTTAATTGTAACGTTCAGAGCCTCCTAATGACGATGGAACACTCAAATTGCGTCGAGATTCGATACATCGGCCTCCAGCCGACATGTCTACAAGGGGATATTGCTGCCTCGGGCACCATATGTTCCGTCTCCGTTGAGTCTAGATTTTCGAATCCGACGCAAAAATGATAGTTAATTGTAACGTTCAGCGCCTCCTAATGGCGATGGAACACTCAAATTGCGTCGAGAGTCAATATATCGTCCTCCAGCCGACTTTTCTACAAAGGGATATTGCTGCCTCGGGCACCATGTGGTCCGTCTCCTGAGTCTAGATTTTCGAATCCGACGCGAAACTGATTGTTAATTGTAACGTTCAGGGCCTCCTAATGACGATGGAACAGTCAAATTGCGTCGAGATTAAATACTTCGTCCTACAGCCGACTTGTATCCAACGGGATATTGCTGTCTCGGGCACCATATGGTCCATCTCCTGTAAGTAGATTTTCGAATGCGACGCGAAACTGATTGTTAATTGTAACGTTCAGCGCCTCCTAATGACGATGGAACACTCAAATTGCGTCGAGAGTCAATACATCGTCCTCCAGCTGACTTTTCTACAGGGGGATATTGCTGCCTCGAGCACCATGTGGTCCGTCTCCTGAGTCTAGATTTTCGAATCCGACGCAAAACTGATAGCTAATTGTAACGTTCAGGAACTCCTAAATACGATGGAACACTGAAATTGCGTCGAGATTCAATACATCGGCCTCCAGCCGATTTGTCTTCAAGGGTATATTGCTGGCTCGGGCACCTTATGGTCGTTCTCCTGTGAGTCTAGATTCTCGAATCCGACGCGAAACTCATAGTTAATTGTAACTTTCAGGGCCACCTAATGACGATGGAACACTCAAATTGCATCGAGATTCAATACATCGTCCTTCAACCGACTTGTCTCCAAGAGTCTATTGTTGCCTCGGGCACCTTATGGTCGTTCTCCTGTGAGTCTAGATCTTCGAATCCGACGCAAAACTGATAGTTAATTGTAACGTTCATTGCCTCCTAATGACGATGGAACACTCAAATTGCGTCGAGATTCAATACATCGGCCTCCAGCCGATTTGTCTTCAAGGGTCTATTGCTGGCTCGGGCACCTTATGGTCGTTCTCCTGTGAGTCTAGATTCTCGAATCCGACGCGAAACTGATAGTTTATTGTAACGTTCAGGGCCTCCTAATGACGATGGAACACTCAAATTGCGTCGAGATTCAATACATCGTCCTCCAGCCGACTTGCCTCCAAGGGTCTATTGTAGCCTGTGTCACCTTATGGTCGTGCTCCTATGGGTCTAGATTTTCGAATCCGACGCAAAACTGATAGTTAATTGTAACGTTCATGGCCTCCTAATGACGATGTAACACTCAAATTGCGTCGCGATCCAATACGTCGACTTCCATCACACTTGTCTCCAAGGGTCTATTGCTGCCTCGGGCACCTTATGATCGTTCTCCTGTGAGTCTAGATTTTCGATAGCGACGCAAAACTGATAGATAATTGTAACGTTCATGGCCTCCTAATGACGATGGAACACTCAATTTGCGTCGACATTCAATACATCGTCCTCCAGCCGACTTGTCTCAAAGGTGATATTGCTGCCTCGGGCACCATATGGACCTTCTCCTGTGAGTCTAGATTTTCGCATCCGACGCGAAACTGATAGTTAAGTGTAACGTTCAGGGCCTCTTAATGACGATGGAACACAAAATTGCGTCGAGAATCAACACATCGTCCTCCAGCCAACTTGTCTCCAAGGGGATATTGCTGTCTCGGGCACCATATGGTAAATCTACTGGGAGTAGATTTTCGAATCCGACGCTAAAATGATAGTTAATTGTAACGTTCAGGGCCTCCTAATGACGATGGAACACTCAAATTGCGTCGAGATTCAATACATTGTCCTCCAGCGGACTTGTCTCCAAGGGAAGATTGCTGCCTCGGGCACTTTATGGTCCGCCTCCAGTGAGTCTAGATTTTCGAATCCGACGAAAAACTAATAGTTAATTGTAACGTTCAGGGCCTCCTAATGACGATGGAACACTCATATTGCGTCGAGATTCAATACATCGGCCTCCATCCGACTTGTCTCCAAGGGTCTATTGCTGCCTCGAGCACCTGATGGTCGTTCTCCTGTGAGTCTAGAATTTCGAATCCGACGCATAACTGATAGTTAATTCAGCGCCTTCTAATGACGATGGAACACTCAAATTGCGTCGAGATTCAATACATCGTCCTCCAGCCGACTTGTCTCCAAGGGGATATTGCTGTCTGGGGCACCATATGGTCCGTCTCCTGTGAGTCTAGATTTTCGAATCCGACGGGAAACTGATAGTTAATTGTAACATTCAGGGCCTCCTAATGACGATGGAACACTCACATTGCGTCGAGATTCAATACATCGTCCTCCAGCCGACTTGTCCCCAAGGGCATATTGCCGCCTTGGGTACCATGTGGTCCGTCTCCTGTGAGTCTAGATTTTCGAATCCGACACAAAAATGATAGTTAATTGTAACGTTCAAATCCTGCTAATGACGATAGAACATTCAAATTGCGTCGAGAGTCAACACATCGTCCTCCAGCTAACTTGTCTACAAGGGGATATTGCTGCCTCGGGCACCATATGGTCCTTCTCCTGTAAATTGATTTTCGAATCCGACACGAAAATGATAGCTAATTGTGACGTTCTGCGCCTCCTAATGACTATGGAAGACACAAATTGCGTCGAGATTCATTACATCGCCCTCCAGCCGACTTGTATTCAAGGGGATATTGCCGTTTCGGGCACCATATGGTCCGTCTCCTGTGAGTCTAGATTTTCGAATCCGACGCGAAACTGATAGTTAATTGTAACATTCAGGGCCTCCTAATGACGATGGAACACTCACATTGCGTCGAGATTCAATACATCGTCCTCCAGCCGACTTGTCCCCAAGGGCATATTGCCGCCTTGGGCACCATGTGGTCCGTCTCCTGTGAGTCTAGATTTTCGAATCCGACACAAAAATGATAGTTAATTGTAACGTTCATGGCCTCCTAATGACGATAGTACATTCAAATTGCGTCGAGAGTCAACACATCGTCCTCCAGCTAACTTGTCTACAAGGGGATATTGCTGCCTCGGGCACCATATGGTCCTTCTCCTGTAAATTGATTTTCGAATCCGACGCGAAAATGATAGCTAATTGTGACGTTCTGCGCCTCCTAATGACTATGGAAGACACAAATTGCGTCGAGATTCAATACATCGCCCTCCAGCCGACTTGTATTCAAGGGGATATTGCCGTCTCGGGCACCATATGGTCCTTCTCCTGTGAAATGATTTTCGAATCCGACGCAAAAATGATAGGTAATTGTAACGTTCAGCGCCTCCAAAGACGATGGAACACTCTAATTGCGTCGAGAAACAATACATTGTCCTCCAGCCGCCTTGTATCCAATGGGATATTGCTGTCTCGGGCACCATATGGCACTTCTCCTGTGAATTGATTTTCGAATCCGACGAGAAAGTGATAGTTAGTTGTAACATTCAGAGCCTCCTAATGACGATGTAACACTCAAATTGCGTCGCGATCCAATTCGTCGACTTCCATCACACTTGTCTCCAAGGGTCTATTGCTGCCTCGGGCACCTTATGATCGTTCTCCTGTGAGTCTTGATTTTCGATTGCGACGCAAAACTGATAGTTAATTGTAACGTTCATGGCCTCCTAATGACGATGGAACACTCAATTTGCGTCGACATTCAATACATCGTCCTCCAGCCGACTTGTCTCAAAGGTGATATTGCTGCCTCGGGCACCATATGGACCTTCTCCTGTAAGTCTAGATTTTCGCATCCGACGCGAAACTGATAGTTAAGTGTAACGTTCAGGGCCTCCTAATGACGATGGAACACTCAAATTGCGTCGAGATTCAAAACATCGTCCTCCAGCCGACTTGTCTCCAAGGGGAAATTGCTGTCTCGGGCACCATATGGTCCATCTACTGTGAGTAGATTTTCGAATCCGACGCTAAAATGACAGTTAATTGTAACGTTCAGGGCCTCCTATTGGCGATGGAACACTCAAATTGCGTCGAGAGTCATTACTTCGTCCTCCAGCCGACTTTTCTACAAGGGGATATTGCTGCCTCGGGCACTATGTGGTCCGTCTCCTGAGAGTCTATATTTTCGAATCCGACGCGAAACTGATAGTTAATTGTAACGTTCAGGGCCTCCTAATGACGATGGAACACTCAAATTGCGTCGAGATTCTATACATCGGCCTCCAGCCGACTTGTCTCCAAGGGGATATTGCTGCCTCGGGCACCATATGGTCAGTCTTCTGTGACTCTACATTTTCGAAACCGACGCGAAACTGATAGATAATTGTAACGTTCAGGGCCACCTAATGACGACGGAACACTCAAATATCGCCGAGATTCAATACATCGTCCTTCAGCCGACTTGTCTTCAAGACTTTGTTGCTGCCTCGGGCACCTTATGGTCGTCTCCTGTGAGTCTAGATTTTCGAATGCGACGCGAAACTGTTAGTTAATTGCAACGTTCAGGGTCTCCTAATGACGATGGAACACTGAAATTGCGTCGATATTTAATACATCGGCCTCTAGACGTCTTGTCTTCTAGTGTCTATTGCTGGCTCGGGCACCTTATGGTCTTTGTCCTGTGAGTCTAGATTTTCGAATCCGACGCATAACTGATAGTTAATTGTAACGTTCAGCGCCTCCTAATGACGATGGAACACTCTAATTGCGTCGAGATTCAGTACATCGTCCTCCAACCGAATAGTCTCCTAGGTGATATTGCTGCCTCGGGCACCATATGGTTCTTCTCCTGTGAGTCTTGATTTTCGAATCTGACTCCAAACTGACGGTTAATTGTAACGTTCAGGGCCACCTAATGACGATGGAACACTCAAATTGCGTCGAGATTCAATACATCGCCCTCCAGCCGACTTGCCTCCAAGGGTCTATTGTTGCCTGTGGCAACTTATGGTAGTGCTCCTATGGGTCTAGATTTTCGAATCCGACGTAAAACAGATAGTTAATTGTAACGTTCAGGGCCTCCTAATGACGATGTAACACTCAAATTGCGTCGAGAATCAATACATCGTCCTCCAGCCGACTTGTCTCCAAGGGGATATCGCTGCCTCGGGCACCGTATGGTCCGTCTCCTGTGATTCTACATTTTCGAATCCGACGCAAGACTGATAGTTAATTGTAACGTTCAGGGCCTCCAAATCACGATGGAGCAATCAAATTGCGTCGCGATTCATACATTGGACTTCAGCCGACTTGTCTCCAAGGGGACATTGCTTTCTCGGGCACCATATGATCCTTCTCCTGTGAGTCTAGGTTTTCGAATCCGACGCAAAAAAGATAGTTAACTGTAACGTTCAGGGTCTCCTAACGACGAGGGAACACTCAAATTGCGTCGAGATTCAATACATTGTCCTCCAGCGGACTTGTCTCCAAGGGAAGATTGCTGCCTCGGGCACCTTATGGTCCGCCTCCAGTGAGTCTAGATTTTCGAATCCGACGAAAAACTAATAGTTAATTGTAACGTTCAGGGCCTCCTAATGACGATGGAACACTCAAATTGCGTCGAGAGTCAATACATCATAATCCAGCCGACTTGTCTACAATAGGATATTGCTGCCTCGGCACCATATGGTCCTTCCCCTGTGAATTGATTTTCGAATCCGACGCGAAAATGATAGTTAATTGTAACGATCAGCGCCTCCTAATGACGATGGTACACTCAAATTGCGTCGAGATTCAATACATCGTCCTCCAGCCGACTTGTCTACAAGGGGATATAGCTGCCTCGGGCACCATATGGTCCTTCTCCTGTGAATTGTTTTTCGAATCCGACGCAAAAATGATAGGTAATTGTAACGTTCAGCGCCTCCAAAAGACGATGGAACACTCTAATTGCGTCGAGAAACAATACATTGTCCTCCAGCCGCCTTGTAGCCAATGGGATATTGCTGTCTCGGGCACCATATGGCACTTCTCCTGTGAATTGATTTTCGAATCCGACGCGAAACTGATTGTTAATTGTAACGTTCAAGGTCTCTTAATGACGATGGAACACTAAACTTGCGTCCACATTAAATACTTCGTCCTCCAGCCCACTTGTATCCAAGGGGATATTGCTGTCCCGGGCACCATATGGTCCTTCTCCTGTAAGTAGATTTTCGAATGCGACGCTATAATGATAGTTAATCGTAACGTTCAGGGCCTCCTAATGACGATAGAACATTCAAATTGCGTCGAGAGTCAACACATCGTCCTCCAGCCAACTTGTCTACAAGGGGATATTGCTGCCTCGGGCACCATATGGTCCTTCACCTGTAAATCGATTTTCGAATCCGACGCGAAAATGATAGTTAATTGTAACGTTCTGCGCCTCCTAATGAGTATGTAACACTCAAATTACGTCGAGATTCAATACATCGTCCTCCAGCCGATTTGTCCCCAAGGGCATATTGCCGCCTTGGGCACCATGTGGTCCGTCTCCTGTGAGTCTAGATTTTCGAATCCGACACAAAAATGATAGTTAATTGTAACGTTCATCGCCTCCTAATGACGATAGAACAATCAAATTGCGTCGAGAGTCAACACATCGTCCTCCAGCCAACTTGTCTACAAGGGGATATTGCTGCCTCGGGCACCATATGGTCCTTCTCCTGTAAGTAGATTTTCGAATGCGACGCTATAATGACAGTTAATCGTAACGTTCAGCGCCTCCTAATGACAATGGAACACTCAAATTGCGTCGAGAGTCAATACATCGCCCTCCAGCCGACTTTTTGACAGGGGGATATTGCTGCCTCGGGCACCATGTGGTCCGTCTCCTGAGTCTAGATTTTCGAATCCGACGCAAAACTGAAAGTTAATTGTAACGTTCAGGGCCTCCTAATGACGATGTAACACTCAAATTGCGTCGAGATTCAATACATCGTCCTCCAGCCGACTTGTGTCCAAGGGGATATTGCTGTCTCGGGCACCATATGGTCCTTCTCCTGTGAATTGATTTTCGAATCCGACGCGAAAATGATAGTTAATTGTAACGTTCAGGGCCTCCTAATGACGATGGAATACTCAAAATGCGTCGAGATACAATACCTCGGCCTCCAGCCGACTTGTCTCCAAGGGTCTATTGCTGCCTCGGGCACCTTATGGTCGTTCTCCCTTGAGTCTAGATTTTCGAATCCGACGCATAACTGATTGTTAATTGTAACGTTCAGCGCCTCCTAATGACGATCGAACACTCAAATTGCGTCGAGATTCAATACATCGTCCTCCAGCCGACTTGTCTCCAAGGGGATATTGCCGCCTGGGGCACCATGTGGTCCATCTCCTGTGAGTCTAGATTTTCGAATTCGACGCAAAAATGATAGTTAATTGTAACGTTCAGCGCCTCCTAATGACGATGGAACACTCTAATTGCGTCGAGATTCAATACATCGTCCTCCAACCGAATAGTCTCCTAGGTGATATTGCTGCCTCGGGCACCATATGGTCCTTCTCCTGTGAGTCTTGATTTTCGAATCTGACGAAAAACTGATAGTTAATTGTAACATTCAGGGCCTCCTAATGTCGATGGAACACTCAAATTGCGTCGCGATCCAATACATCGTCCATCAGCAGACTTGTCTTAAAGGGTCTACTGCTGCCCCGGGCACCTTATGATCGTTCTCCTTTGAGTCCAGATTTTCGAATCCGACGCAAAACTGAAAGTTAATTGTAACGTTCAGGGCCTCCTAATGACGATGTAACACTCAAATTGCGTCGAGATTCAATACATCGTCCTCCAGCCGACTTGTGTCCAAGGGGATATTGCTGTCTCGGGCACCATATGGTCCTTCTCCTGTGAATAGATATTCGAATCCGACGCGAAAATGATAGTTAATTGTAACGTTCAGGGCCTCCTAATGACGATGGAACACCCAAATTCTGTCGAGATTCAATACATCGTCCTCCAGCCGACATATCCTCAAGGGTCTATTGCTGCCTCGGTCACCTTATGGTTGCTCACCTGTGAGTCTAGATTTTCGAATCCGACGCATAACTAATAGTTAATTGCAACGTTCAGCGCCTCCTAATGACGATGGAACACTCAAATTGCGTCGGTATTCAATACATCGTCCTCCAGCCGATTTGTCTCCAAGGGTCTATTCCTGCCTCGGGAGCCTTATAGTCGTGCTCCTGTGAGTCTAGATTTTCGGCTCCGACGCCAAACTGATAGTTAATTGTAACGTTAAGGGCCTCCTAATAACGATGGAACACCCAAATTGCGTCGAGATTCAATACATCGTCCTCCAGCCGACATATCCTCAAAGGTCTATTGCTGCCTCGGTCACCTTATGGTTGCTCTCCTGTGAGTCTAGATTTTCGAATCCGACGCATAACTGATAGTTAATTGCAACGTTCAGCGCCTCCTAATGACGATGGAGCAATCAAATTGCGTCGCGATCCAATACATCGTCCTTCATCACACTTGTCTCCAAGGGTCAATTGCTGCCCCGGTCACACTATGATCGTTCTCCTGTGAGTCTACATTTTCGATTGCGACGCAAAACTAATAGTTAATTGTAATGTTCATGGCCTCCTAAAGACGATGGAACACTCAAATTGCGTCGAGAGTCAACACTTCGTCCTCCAGCCGACTTTTCTACAAGGGGATATTGCTGCCTCGGGCACCATGTGGTCCGTCTCCAGTGAGTCTATATTTTCGAATTCGAGGCGAAACTGATAGTTAATTGTAACGTTCAGGGCCTCCTAAAGACGATGGAACACTCAAATTGCGTCGAGATTCAATACGTCGGCCACCCGCCGACTTATCTCCAACTGTCTATTGCTGCATCGGGCATCTTATGGTCGCTCTCCTGTGACTCTAGATTCTCGAATCCGACGGAAAACATATTGTTAATTGTAACGTTCAGGGCCTCCTAATGACGATGGAACACTCAAATTGCGTCGCGATTCAATACATCGTCTTCCAGCCGACTTGTCTCCAAGGGGATATTGCTGCCTCGGGCACCATGTGGTCCGTCTCCTGTGAGTCTAGATTTTCGAATCCGACGCAAAAATGATAGTTAATTGTAACGTTCAGGGCCCGCTAATGACGATGGAACATTCAACTTGCGTCGAGATTCAATACATCGGCCTCCAGCATACTTGTCTCCAAGGGTGCATTGCTGTCTCTGGCACCTTATGGTCGTTCTCCTATGAGTCTAGATTTTCGAATCCGACGCATAATTGTTTGTTAATTGTAACGTTCAGCGCCTCCTAATGACGATGGAACATTCAAATTGCGTCGAGACTCAATACATCGTCCTCCAGCCGACTTGTTTCCAAGGGGATATTGCTGCCTCGGGCACCATGTGGTCCGTCTCCTGTGAGTCTAGATTTTCGAATCCGACGCAAAAATGGTAGTTAATTGTAACGTTCAGGGCCCGCTAATGACGATGGAACACTCACATTACGTCGAGATTCAATACATCGTCCTCCAGCCGACTTGTCTCCTAGGGTCTATTGCTGCCTCGGGCACCTTATGGTCGTTCTCCGTTGAGTCTAGATTTCAGAATCCAACGCCAAACTGATAGTCTATTGTAACGTCCAGAGCCTCCTAATGACGATGGAACACTCAAATTGCGTCGAGATTCAATACATCGGCCTCCAGCCGACTTGTCTCCAATGGGATATTGCTGCCTCGGGCACCATATGGTCCGTCTCCTGTGAGTCTAGATTTTCTATTCCGACGCGAAACTGATAGTTAATTGGAACGTTCAGAGCCTCCTAATGACATTGGAATACACAAACTGCGTCGAGATTCAATACATCGTCCTCCAGCCGACTTGTCTCTAAGGGGATATAGCTGCCTCGGGCACCATATGGTCCGTCTCCTGTGAGTCTATATTTTCGAATCCGATGCAAAAATGATAGTTAATTGTAACGTTCAGCGCCTCCTAATGACGATGGAACACTCAAATTGCGTCTAGATTCAATACATCGTCATTCAGCCGACTTGTCTCCAAGGGTCTATTGCTGCCTCGGGCACCTTATGGTAGTTCTCCTGTGAGTCTAGATTTTAGAATCCAAAGCCAAACTGATAGTTAATTGTAACGTCCAGAGCCTCCTAATGACGATGGAACACTCAAATTGCGTCGAGATTCAATACATCGGCCTCCAGCCGACTTGTCTCCAAGGGGATATTGCTGCCTCGGGCACCATATGGTCCGTCTCCTGTGAGTCTAGATTTTCTATTCCGAGGCGAAACTGATAGTTAATTGTAACGTTCAGGGCCTCCTAATGACATTGGAATACAGAAACTGCGTCGAGATTCAATACATCGTCCTCCAGCCGACTTGTCTCTAAGGGGATATTGCTGCCTCGGGCACCATATGGTCCGTCTCCTGTGAGTCTATATTTTCGAATCCGATGCAAAAATGATAGCTAATTGTAACGTTCCGCGCCTCCTAATGACGATGGAACACTCAAATTGCGTCGAGATTCAATACATCGTCCTCCAGCCGACTTGTCTCCAAGGGGATATTGCTGCCTCGGGCACCATATGGTCCGTCTCCTGTGAGTCTAGATTTTCGAATCCGACGCGAGATTTATAGTTAATTGAAACGTTCAGGGCCTCCTAATGACGATGGAACACTCAAATTGCGTCGAGATTTAACACATGGTCCTTCAGCAGACTTGTCTCCAAGGGTCTATTGCTGCCTCGGGCACCTTATGGTCGTTCTCCTGTGAGTCTAGAATTTTGATTCCGACGCAAAACTGATTGTTAATTGTAACGTTCAGCGCCTCCTAATGACGATGGAACACCCAAATTGCGTCGAGATTCAATACATCGTCCTTCAGCCGACTTGTCTTCAAGAGTATTGCTGCCTCAGCACTTTATTATCGATCTCCTGTGAGCCTAGATTTTCGAATCCGACGAAATCTGATAGTTAATTGTAACGTTCAGGGCCTCCTAATGACGATGGAACGCCCAAATTGCGTCGAGATACAATACATCGGCCTCCAGCCGACTTGTCTGCAAGGGTCTATTGCTGCCTCGGGCACCTTATGGTCGTTCTCCTGTGAGTCTAGATTTTAGAATCCAACGCCAAACTGATAGTCAATTGTAACGTCCAGAGCCTCCTAATGACGATGGAACACTCAAATTGCGTCGAGATTCAATACATCGGCCTCCAGCCGACTTGTCTCCAAGGGGATATTGCTGCCTCGGGCACCATATGGTCCGTCTCCTGTGAGTCTAGATTTTCTATTCCGACGCGAAACTGATAGTCAATTGGAACGTTCAGGGCCTCCAAATGACATTGGAATACACAAACTGCGTCGAGATTCAATACATCGTCCTCCAGCCGACTTGTCTCTAAGGGGATATTGCTGCCTCGGGCACCATATGGTCCGTCTCCTGTGAGTCTATATTTTCGAATCCGATGCAAAAATGATAGTTAATTGTAACGTTCAGCGCCTCCTAATGACGATGGAACACTCAAATTGCGTCTAGATTCAATACATCGTCATTCAGCCGACTTGTCTCCAAGGGTCTATTGCTGCCTCGGGCACCTTATGGTCGTTCTCCTGTGAGTCTAGATTTTAGAACCCAACGCCAAACTGATATTTAATTGTAACGTCCAGAGCCTCCTAATGACGATGGAACACTCAAATTGCGTCGAGATTCAATACATCGACCTCCAGCCGACTTGTCTCCAAGGGGATATTGCTGCCTCGGGCACCAAATGGTCCGTCTCCTGTGAGTCTAGATTTTCTATTCCGACGCGAAACTGATAGTTAATTGTAACGTTCAGGGCTTCCTAATGACATTGGAATACACAAACTGCGTCGAGATTCAATACATCGTCCTCCAGCCGACTTGTCTCAAAGGGGATATTGCTGCCTCGGGCACCATATGGTCCGTCTCCTGTGAGTCTATATTTTCGTATCCGATGCAAAAATGATAGTTAATTGTAACTTTCAGCGCCTCCTAATGACGATAGAACACTCAAATTGCGTCGAGATTCAATACATCGTCCTCCAGCCGACTTGTCTCCAAGGGGATATTGCTGCCTCGGGCACCATATGGTCCGTCTCCTGTGAGTCTATATTTTCGAATCCGATGCAAAAATGATAGTTAATTGTAACGTTCAGCGCCTCCTAATGACGATGGAACACTCAAATTGCGTCGAGATTCAATACATCGTCCTCCAGCCGACTTGTCTCCAAGGGGATATTGCTGCCTCGGGCACCATATGGTCCGTCTCCTGTGAGTCTAGATTTTCTATTCCGACGCGAAACTGATAGTTAATTGTAACGTTCAGGGCCTCCTAATGACATTGGAATACACAAACTGCGTCGAGATTCAATACATCGTCCTCCAGCCGACTTGTCTCTAAGGGGATATTGCTGCCTCGGGCACCATATGGTCCGTCTCCTGTGAGTCTATATTTTCGAATCCGATGCAAAAATGATAGTTAATTGTAACGTTCAGTGCCTCCTAATAACAATGGAACACTCAAATTGCGTCGAGATTCAGTACATCGTCCTCCAGCCGACTTGTCTCCAAGGGGATATTGCTGCCTCGGGCACCATATGGTCCGTCTCCTGTGAGTCTAGATTTTCGAATCCGACGCGAAACTTATAGTTAATTGTAACGTTCAGGGCCTCCTAATGACGATGGAACACTCAAATTGCGTCGAGATTTAACACATGGTCCTTCAGCCGACTTGTCTCCAAGGGTCTATTGCTGCCTCGGGAACCTTATGGTCGTTCTCCTGTGAGTCTAGAATTTGGAATCCGACGCAAAACTGATTGTTAATTGTAACGTTCAGCGCCTCCTAATGACGATGGAGCACCCAAATTGCGTCGAGATTCAATACATCGTCCTTCAGCCGACTTGTCTTCAAGAGTCTATTGCTGCCTTGGCACTTTATTATCGTTCTCCTGTGAGTCTAGATTTTCGAATCGGACGCAAAACTGATAGTTAATTGTAACGTTCAGGGCCTCCTAATGACGATGGAACACTCAAATTGCGTCGAGATTCAATACATCGGCCTCCAGCCGACTTGTCTCCAAGGGTCTATTGCTGCCTCGGGCACCTTATGGTCGTTCTTCTGTGAGTCTAGATTTTCGAATCCTACGCATAACTGATAGTTAATTGTTACGTTCAGAGCCTCCTAATGACGATGGAACACTCAAATTGCGTCTAGATTCAATACATCGTCATTCAGCCGACTTGTCTCCAAGGGTCTATTGCTGCCTCAGCACTTTATTATCGATCTCCTGTGAGCCTAGATTTTCGATCCCGACGCATAACTGATAGTTAATTGTAGCGTCCAGAGCCTCCTAATGACGATGGAACACTCAAATTGCGCCGAGATTCAATACATCGGCCTCCAGCCGACTTGTCTCCAAGGGGATATTGCTGCCTCGGGCACCATATGGTCCGTCTCCTGTGAGTCTAGATTTTCTATTCCGACGCGAAACTGATAGTTAATTGTAACGTTCAGGGCCTCCTAATGACATTGGAATCCACAAACTGCGTCGAGATTCAATACATCGTCCTCCAGCCGACTTGTCTCTAAGGGGATATTGCTGCCTCGGGCACCATATGGTCCGTCTCCTGTGAGTCTATATTTTCGAATCCGATGGAAAAATGATAGATAATTGTAACGTTCGGCGCCTCCTAATGACGATGGAACACTCAAATTGCGTCGAGATTCAATACATCGTCCTCCAGCCGACTTGTCTCCAAGGGGATATTGCTGCCTCGGGCTCATATGGTCCGTCTCCTGTGAGTCTAGATTTTCGAATCCGACGCGAAACTTATAGTTAATTGTAATGTTCAGCGCCTCCTAATGACGATGGAACACTCAAATTGAGTCAAGAGTCAATACATCGTCCTCCAGCCGAATTGTCTACAAGGGGATATTGCTGCCTCGGGCACCATGTTATCCGACTCCTGTGAGTCTAGATTTTCGAATCCAACGCTAAACTGATGAGTAATTGCAACGTTCAGGGACTCCTAATGACGATGGAACACAAAAATTGCGTCGCGATTCAATACATCGTCCTCCCGCCGATTTGTCTCCAAGGATCAATAGCTGCCTGTGGCACCTTATGGTAGTTCTCCTGTCAATCGAGATTTTCGAATCCGACGCAAAAGTGATAGTTAATTGTAGCGTTCAGGGTATCCTAATGACGATGGAACACTCAAATTGCGTCGAGCTTCAATACATCGTCCTCCAGCCGTTTTGTCTCCAAGGGGATATTGCTCCCTCGCGCAGCATATGTTCCGTCTCCTGTGAGTCTAAAATTTCGTCTACGACGCTAAACTGATGGTTAATTGTAATGTTCAGGGCCTCCTAATGACGATGGAAGACTCAAATTGCGTCGCGATTCAATACATCGTCCTCCAGCCGATTTGTCTCCAAGGATCTATTGCTGCCTGTTTCACCTTATGGTCGTTCTCCTGTGAGTCTAGATTTTCGAATCCGACGCAATACTGATAGTTAGTTGTAACGTTCAGAGCCTCCTAATGACGATGGAACACTCAAATTGCGTCGCGATTCAATACATCGGCCTCCAGCCGACTTGTCTCCAAGGGGATATTGCTGCCTCGGGCACCATATGGTCCGTCTCCTGTGAGTCTAGATTTTCGATTCCGATGCGAAACTGAAAAGTTAATTGTAACGTTCACTGCCTCCTAATGACATTGGAACACACAAATGGCGTCTAGATTCAATACATCGTCCTCCAGCCGACTTGTCTCCAAGGGGATATTGCTGCCTCGGGCACCATATGGTCCGTCTCCTGTGAGTCTTGATTTTCGAATCCGACGCAAAAATGATAGTTAATTGAAACGTTCAGCGCCTCCTAATGACGATGGGACACTCAAATTGCGTCGAGATTCGATACATCGTCCTCCAGTTGACTTGTCTCCAAGGGAATATTGCTGCCTCGGTCACCATATCGTCCGACTCCTGTGAGTCTAGATTTTCGAATCCGACGCAAAACTGATAGTTAATTGTAGCGTTCAGGGCCTCCTTGACGATGGAACACTCAAATTGCGTCGAGATTCAATTCATCGTCCTCCAGCCGACTTGTCTCCAAGGGGATATTGCTGTCTCGGGCACTATATGGTCCTTCTCCTGTGAGTAGATTTCCGAATCCGACGCATAACTGATAGTTAATTGTAACGTTCAGGGCCTCCTAATGACGACGGAACACTCAAATTGCGTCTAGATTCAATACATCGTCATTCAGCCGACTTGTCTCCTAGGGTCTATTGCTGCCTCGGGCACCTTATGGTAGTTCCCCTGTGAGTCTAGATTTTAGAATCCAACGCCAAACTGATAGTTAATTGTAACGTCCAGAGCCTCATAATGACGATGGAACACTCAAATTGCGTCGAGATTCAATACATCGGCCTCCAGCCGACTTGTCTCCAAGGGGATATTGCTGTCTCGGGCACTATATGGTCCTTCTCCTGTGAGTAGATTTTCGAATCCGACGCGAAACTTATAGTTAATTGTAACGTTCAGGGCCTCCTAATGACGATGGAACACTCAAATTGCGTCGATATTCAATACATCGTCCTCCAGCCGACTTGTATCCAAGTCTCGGGCACCATATGGTCCTTCTGCTGTGAGTATATTTTCGATTCCGCCGCTGAAATGATAGTTAATTGTAACGTTCAGCGCCTCCCAATGACGATGGAACACTCAAATTGAGTCGAGAGTCAATGCATCGTCCTCCAGCCGAATTGTCTACAAGGGGATATTGCTGCCTCGGGAACCATGTTGTCCGTCTCCTGTGAGTCTAGATTTTCGAATCCGACGCTAAACTGATGGTTAATTGTAACGTTCAGGGCCTCCTAATGACGATGGAACACTCAAATTGAGTCGAGATTCAATACATCGTCCTCCAGCCGACTTGTCTCCAAGGATCTATTGCTGCCTGTGGCACCTTATGGTCGTTCTCCGGTGAGTCTAGATTTTCGAATCCGACGCAAAACTGATAGTTAATTGTAGCCTTCAGGGCCTCCTAATGACGATGGAACACTCAAATTCCGTCGAGATTTAATAAATAGTCCTTCAGCCGACTTGTCTCCAAGGGTCTATTGCTGCCTCGAGCACCTTGTGGTCGTTCTACTGTGAGTCTAGATTTTCGTATCCGACGCAAAACTGATTGTTAATTGTAACGTTAAGGGTCTCCTAATGGCGATGGAACACTCAAATTGCGTCGAGATTCAATACATCGTTCTCCAGCCGATTTGTCTCCAATATGATATTGCTGTCTCGGGCACCATATGGTCCGTCTCCTGTGAGGCTAGATTTTCAAATCCGACGCAAAAATGATTGTTAATTGAAACGTTCAGCGCCTCCTAATGACGATGGAACACTCAAATTGCGTCGAGATTCAATACATCGTCCTCCAGCCGACTTGTCTCCAAGGGGATATTGCTGTCTCGGGCACCATATGGTCCTTCTCCTGTGAGTAGATTTTCGAATCCGACGCATAACTGATAGTTAATTGTAACGTTCAGCGCCTCCTAATGACGACGGAACACTCAAATTGCGTCGAGATTCAATACATCGTCCTCCAGCGGACTTGCTTCCAAGCGAAGATTGCTGCCTCGGGCACCTTATGGTCCGTCTCCAGTGAGTCTAGATTTTCGAATCCGACGAAAAACTGATAGTTAATTGTAACGTTCAGAGCCTCCTAATGACGATGGAACACTCAAATTGCGTCGAGATTCAATACATCGTCCGTCAGCCGACTTGTCTCCAAGGGGATATTGCTGTCTCGGGCACCATATGGTCCTTCTCCTGTGAGTAGATTTTCGAATCCGACGCATAACTGATAGTTAATTGTAACGTTCAGCGCCTCCTAATGACGATGGAACACTCAAATTGCGTCGAGATTCAATACATCGTCCTCTAGCCGACTTGTATCCAAGGGGATATTGCTGTCTCGGGCACCATATGGTCCTTCTACTGTGAGTATATTTTCGAATCCGACGCTGAAATGATAGTTAATTCTAACGTTCAGAGCCTCCCAATGGCGATGGAACACTCAAATTGAGTCGAGAGTCAATACATCGCCCTCCAGATGAATTGTCTACAAGGGGTTATTGCTGCCTCGGGAACCATGTTGTCCGTCTCCTGTGAGTGTAGATTTTCGAATCCGACGCTAAACTGATGGTTAATTGTAACGTTCAGGGCCTCCTAATGACGATGGAACACTCAAATTGCGTCGAGATTCAATACATCGTCCTCCAGCCGACTTGTCTCCAAGGGTCTATTGCTGCCTCGGGCACCTTGTGGTCGTTCTACTGTGAGTCTAGATTTTCGTATACGACGCAAAACTGATTGTTAATTGTAACGTTCAGGGTCTCCTAATGACGATGGAACACTCAAATTGCGTGGAGACTGAATACATCGTCCTCCAGCCGACTTGTATCCAAGTCTCGGGCACCATATGGTCCTTCTGCTGTGAGTATATTTTCGAATCCGACGCTGAAATGATTGTTAATTGTAACGTTCAGGGTCTCCTAATGACGATGGAACACTCAAATTGCGTCGAGATTCAATACATCGTCCTCCAGCCGAATTGTCTACAAGGGGATATTGCTGCCTCGGGAACCATGTTGTCCGTCTCCTGTGAGTCTAGATTTTCCAATCCGACGCTAAACTGATGGTTAATTGTAGCGTTCACGGCCTCCTAATGACGATGGAACACTCAAATTGCGTCGAGATCCAATACATCATCCTCCAGCCGACTTGTCTCCAAGGGGATATTGCTGCCTCTGGCAGCATATGGTTCGTCTCCTGTGAGTCTAGATTTTCGAATTCGACGCAAAACTGATAGTTAATTGTAGCCTTCAGGGCTTCCTAATGGCGATGGAACACTGAAATTGCGTCGAGATTCAATACATCGTCCTCCAGCCGACTTGTCTCCAAGGGGATATTGCTGTCTCGGGCAGCATATGGTCCGTCTCCTGTGAGTCTAGATTTTCGTATCCGACGCAAAACTGATTGTTAATTGTAACGTTCAGGGTCTCCTAATGACGACGGAACACTCAAATTGCGTAGAGATTCAATACATCGTCCTCCAGCCGATTTGTCTCCAATGGGATATTGCTGCCTCGGGCACCATATGGTCCGTCTCCTGTGAGACTAGATTTTCAAATCCGACGCAAAAATGATTGTTAATTGTAACGTTCAGCGCCTCCTAATGACGATGGAACATTCAAATTGCGTCGAGATTCAATACATCGTCCTCCAGCGGACTTGTTTCCAAGCGAAGATTGCTGCCTCGGGCACCTTATGGTCCGTCTCCAGTGAGTCTAGATTTTCGAAACCGACGAAAAACTGATAGTTAATTGTAACGTTCAGGGCCTCCTAATGACGATGGAACACTAAAATTGCGTCGAGATTCAGTACATCGACCACCAGCCGACTTGTCTCCAAGGGTCCATTGCTGCCTCGGGCACCTTGTGGTCTTTTTACTGTGAGTCTAGATTTTCATATCCGACGCAAAACTGACTGTTAATTGTAACTTTCAGGGTCTCCTAATGACGATGGAACACTCAAATTGCGTCGCGATTCAATACATCGTCCTTCAGCCGATTTGTCTCCATGGATCTATTGCTGCCTGTGGCACCTTATGGTCGTTCACCTGTGAGTCTAGATTTTCGAATCCGACGAAAAACTGATAGTTAAATGGAGCGTTCAATGCCTCCTAATGAAGATGGAACACTCAAATTGCGTCGAGATTCAATACATCGTCCTCCAGCCGACTTGTCTCCAAGGGGATATTGCTGCCTCGGGCAGCAAATGGTCCGTCTCCTGTGAGTCTAGCCTTTTGTATCCGACGCAAAACTGATATTTAATTGTAACGTTCAGGGCCTCCTAATGACGATGGAACACTAAAATTGCGTCGAGATTCAGTACATCGACCACCAGCTGACTTGTATCCAAGGGTCTACTGCTGCCTCGGTCACCTTATGGTCGTTCTCCTGTGAGTGTAGATTTCCAAATCCGACGCAAAACTGACATTTAATTATAACGTTTCGACTATGCTAACGTCGCTGGAACTCACAAATTGCGTTGCGTTTCAATACATCGTCATTCAGCCGACTTGTCTCCAAGAGTCTATAGCTGCCTCGGGCACCATATTGTCCGTCTCCTGTGAGACTAGATTTTCAAATCCGACGCAAAACTGATTGTCAATTGTAACATTCAGCGCCACCTAATGACGATGGAACACTCAAATTGCGTCGAGATTCAATACATCGTCCACCAGCCGACTTGTCTCCAAGGGGATATTGCTGTCTCGGGCACCATTTGGTCCTTCTCCTATGAGTAGATTTTCTAATCCGACACATAACTGATAGTTAATTCTAACGTTCAGCGCCTCCCAATGACGTTGGAACACTCAAGTTCAGTCGAGAGTCAATACATCGTCCTCCAGCCGAATTGTCTACAAGGGGATATTGCTGCCTCGGGAACCATGTTGTCCGTCTCCTGTGAGTCTAGATTTTCGAATCCGACGCTAAACTGATGGTTAATTGTAACGTTCAGGGCCTCCTAATGACGATGGAACACTGGAATTGCGTCGAGATTCAGTACATCGTCCTCCAGCCGACTTGTCTCCAAGCATCTATTGCTGCCTCGGGCACCATATGGTCCGTCTCCTGTGACTCTAGATTTTCGAATCGGACGCAAAACTGATGGTTAATTGTAACGTTCATGGCCTCCTAATGACGATGGAACACTGGAATTGCGTCGCGATTCAATACATCGTCCTCCAGCCGATTTGTCTCCAGGGATCTATTGCTGCCTGTGGCACCTTATGGTCTTTCACCTGTGAGTCTAGATTTTCGAATCCGACGCAAAACTGATAGTTAATTGTAGCGTTCAGGGCCTCCTAATGAGGATGGAACACTCAAATTGCGTCGAGATTCAATACATCGTCCTCCAGCCGACTTGTCTCCCAGGGGATATTGCTGCCTCGGGCAGCATATGGTCCTTCTCCTGTGAGTAGATTTTCGAACCCGACGCATAACTGATAGTTAATTGTAACGTTCAGCGCCTCTTAATGACGATGGAACACTCAAACTGCGTCGAGATTCAATACATCGTCCTCCAGCGGACTTGTCTCCAAGCGAAGATTGCTGCCTCGGGCACCTTATGTTCCATCTCCAGTGAGTGTAGATTTTCGAATCCGACGAAAAACTGATAGTTAATTGTAACGTTCAGGGCCTCCTAATGACGATGGAACACTAAAATTGCGTCGAGAATCAATACATCGTCCTTCAGCCGACTTGTCTTCAAGAGTCTGTTGCTAACTCGGGCACCTTATGGTCGTTCTCCTGTGAGTCTAGATTTTCGAATCCGACGCAAAACTGATAGTTAATTGTAACGTTCAAGGCCTCCTAATGACGATGGAACACTGAAATTGCGTCGAGATTCAATACATCGGCCTCCGGCCGACTTGTCTCCAAGGTGTTCTTGCTGCCTCGGGCACCATATGGTCCTTCTCCTGTGAGTCTAGATTTTCGAATCCAACACGAAATTTACTTGTAACGTTCAGGGCCTCCTAATGACGATGGAACACTCAAACTGCGTCGAGAGTCAATACATCGTCATTCAGCCGACTTGTCTCCAAGGGTCTCTTGCTGCCTCCGGCACCATATGGTCGTTTTGCTGTGCGTCTAGATTTTAGAATCCGACGCAAAACTGATAGTTAATTGTCACGTTCAGAGCCTCCTAATGACGATGGAACACTCAAATTGCGTCGAGATTCAATACATCTGCCTCCAGCCGACTTGTCTCCATGGTTATATTGCTGCCTCGGGCACCATATGGCCTGTCTCCTGTGATTCTACATATTCGATTCCGACGCGATACTGAAAGTTAATTGTAACGTTCAGGGCCTCCAAATGACGATAGAACACACAAATTGCGTCGAGATTCAATACATCGTACTCCAGCCGATATGTCTGTATGGAGATATTGCTGCCTCGGGCACCATATGGTCCGTCTCCTGAGAGTCTAGATTCTCGAATCCAACGCGAAATTGCTAGTTACTTGTAACGTTCAGGGCCTCCTAATGACGATGGAACACTCAAATTGCGTCGACATTCAATACATCTTCATTCAGCCGACTTGTCTCCAAGGGTCTCTTGCTGCCTCCGGCACCTTATGGTCTTTCTCCTGTGCGTCTAGATTTTAGAATCCGACGCAAAACTGATTGTTAATTGTAACGTTCAGGGCCTCCTAATGGCGATGGAACACTCAAATTGCGTCGCGATTCAATACATCGTCCTCCAGCCGAAATGTCTGTAAGGAGATATTGCTGCCTCGGGCACCATATGGTCCGTCTCCTGAGAGTCTAGATTCTCGAATCCAACGCGAAATTGATAGTTAATTGTAACGTTCATGGCCTCCTAATGACGATGGAACACTCTAATTGCGTCGAGATTCAATACATCGGCCTCCAGCCGACTTGTCTCCTAGGGGATATGCCTGCCTCGGGCACCTTATGGTCGTTCTCCTGTGAGTCTAGATTTTTAAATCCGAGGCAAAACTGATAGTTAATTGTAACGTTCAGGGCCTCCTAATGACGATGGAACACTCAAATTGCGTCGAGATTCAATACATCGTCCTCCAGCCGACTTGCCTCCAAGTGTCTATTGCACCTTATGGTCGTTCTCCTGTGGGTATAGACTTTAAAACCCGACGCAAAACTGATAGTTAATTGTTACGTTCATGGCCTCCTAATGACGATGGAACACCCAAATTACGTCGAGATTCAATACATCGTCCTCCAGCCGACTTCTCTCCAAGGTGATATTGCTGCCTCGGGCACCATATGGTCCTTCACCTGTGAGTCTATATTTTCGAATCCGACGCAAAACTGATAGTTAATTGTAACGTTCATGGCCTCCTAATGACGATGGAACACTCAAATTGCGTCGAGATTCTGTGCATCGTCCTCAAGCCGACTTGTCTCCATGGGGATATTGCTGCCTCGGGCACCTTATGGTCCTTCTCCTTTGAGTCTAGGTTTTCGAATCCGACGCAAAACTGATAGTTCATTGTGACTTTCCGGGCTTCCTAATTACGACGGAACACTCAAAATGCGTAGCGATTCAATACATCGTCCTCCAACCGACTTGTCTCCAAGGGTCTACTGCACCACGGGCACCTTATGGTCGTTCTCCTGTGAGTCTAGATTTTCGAATCCGACGCATAATTGATAGTTAATTGTAACGTTCAGGGTCTCCTAATGACGATGGAACACTCAAATTGCGTCGAGATTCAAAACATCGGCCTCCAGCCGAAGCATAACTGATAGTTAATTGTAACATTCAGCGCCTCCTAATAACAATGGAACACTCAAATTGCGTCGAGATTCAATACATCGTCCTCCAGCCTACTTGTCTTCAAGGGGATATTGCTGCCTCGGGCACCGTGTGGTCCGTCTCCTGTGAGTCTAGATTTTAGAAACCGACGCAGAAGTGATAGTTAATTGTAACGTTCAGGGCCTCCTAATGACGATGGAACAATCAAATTGCGTCGAGATTCAACACATCGTCCTCCAGCCGACTTGTCTCCAAGAGTCTATTGTTGCCTCGGGCACCTTATGGTCGTTCTCCTGTAAGTCTAGATTTTTAAATACGAGGCAAAACTGATAGTTAATTGTAACGTTCAGGGCCTCCTAATGACGATGGAACACTCAAATTGCGTCGAGATTCAATACATCGTCCTCCAGCCGACTTGTCTCCATGGGGATATTGCTACCTCGGGCACCATATGGTCCGTCTCCTGTGAGTCTAGATTTTCGAATCCGAAGCGAAACTGATAGTTAATTGTAACGTTCAGGGCCTCCTAATAACGATGGACCACTCAAATTGCGCTAGATTTAATACATGGTCCTACTGCCGACTTGTCTGGAAAGGTCTATTGCTGCCTCGTTCACCTTATCGTCGTTCTCCTGTGAGTCTAGATTTTAGAATCCGACGCAAAACTGATTGTTAATTGTAACGTTCAGGGCCTCCTAATGGCGATGGAACACTCAAATTGCGTCGCGATTCAATACATCGTCCTCCATCCGATATGTCTGTAAGGAGATATTGCTGCCTCGGGCACCATATGGTCCGTCTCCTGAGAGTCTAGATTCTCGAATCCAACGCGAAATTGCTAGTTACTTGTAACGTTCAGGGCCTCCTAATGACGATGGAACACTCAAATTGCGTCGACATTCAATACATCTTCATTCAGCCGACTTGTCTCCAAGGGTCTCTTGCTGCCTCCGGCACCTTATGGTCTTTCTCCTGTGCGTCTAGATTTTAGAATCCGACGCAAAACTGATTGTTAATTGTAACGTTCAGGGCCTCCTAATGGCGATGGAACACTCAAATTGCGTCGCGATTCAATACATCGTCCTCCAGCCGAAATGTCTGTAAGGAGATATTGCTGCCTCGGGCACCATATGGTCCGTCTCCTGAGAGTCTAGATTCTCGAATCCAACGCGAAATTGATAGTTAATTGTAACGTTCATGGCCTCCTAATGACGATGGAACACTCTAATTGCGTCGAGATTCAATACATCGGCCTCCAGCCGACTTGTCTCCTAGGGGATATGCCTGCCTCGGGCACATTATGGTCGTTCTCCTGTGAGTCTAGATTTTTAAATCCGAGGCAAAACTGATAGTTAATTGTAACGTTCAGGGCCTCCTAATGACGATGGAACACTCAAATTGCGTCGAGATTCAATACATCGTCCTCCAGCCGACTTGCCTCCAAGTGTCTATTGCACCTTATGGTTGTTCTCCTGTGGGTATAGACTTTAAAACCCGACGCAAAACTGATAGTTAATTGTTACGTTCATGGCCTCCTAATGACGATGGAACACCCAAATTACGTCGAGATTCAATACATCGTCCTCCAGCCGACTTCTCTCCAAGGTGATATTGCTGCCTCGGGCACCATATGGTCCTTCACCTGTGAGTCTAGATTTTCGAATCCGACGCAAAACTGATAGTTAATTGTAACGTTCATGGCCTCCTAATGACGATGGAACGCTCAAATTGCGTCGAGATTCTGTGCATCGTCCTCAAGCCGACTTGTCTCCATGGGGATATTGCTGCCTCGGGCACCTTATGGTCCTTCTCCTTTGAGCTAGATTTTCGAATCCGACGCAAAACTGATAGTTCATTGTGACTTTCCGGGCTTCCTAATTACGATGGAACACTCAAAATGCGTAGCGATTCAATACATCGTCCTCCTACCGACTTGTCTCCAAGGGTCTACTGCACCACGGGCACCTTATGGTCGTTCTCCTGTGAGTCTAGATTTTCGAATCCGACAAATAATTGATAGTTAATTGTAACGTTCAGGGTCTCCTAATGACGATGGAACACTCAAATTGCGTCGAGATTCAAAACATCGGCCTCCAGCCGAAGCATAACTGATAGTTAATTGTAACATTCAGCGCCTCCTAATGACAATGGAACACTCAAATTGCGTCGAGATTCAATACATCGTCCTCCAGCCTACTTGTCTTCAAGGGGATATTGCTGCCTTGGGCACCGTGTGGTCCGTCTCCTGTGAGTCTAGATTTTCGAAACCGACGCAGAAGTGATAGTTAATTGTAACGTTCAGGGCCTCCTAATGACGATGGAACACTCAAATTGCGTCGACATTCAATACATCTTCATTCAGCCGACTTGTCTCCAAGGGTCTCTTGCTGCCTCCGGCACCTTATGGTCTTTCTCCTGTGCGTCTAGATTTTAGAATCCGACGCAAAACTGATTGTTAATTGTAACGTTCAGGGCCTCCTAATGGCGATGGAACACTCAAATTGCGTCGCGATTCAATACATCGTCCTCCAGCCGAAATGTCTGTAAGGAGATATTGCTGCCTCGGGCACCATATGGTCCGTCTCCTGAGAGTCTAGATTCTCGAATCCAACGCGAAATTGATAGTTAATTGTAACGTTCATGGCCTCCTAATGACGATGGAACACTCTAATTGCGTTGAGATTCAATACATCGGCCTCCAGCCGACTTGTCTCCTAGGGGATATGCCTGCCTCGGGCACCTTATGGTCGTTCTCCTGTGAGTCTAGATTTTTAAATCCGAGGCAAAACTGATAGTTAATTGTAACGTTCAGGGCCTCCTAATGACGATGGAACACTCAAATTGCGTCGAGATTCAATACATCGTCCTCCAGCCGACTTGCCTCCAAGTGTCTATTGCACCTTATGGTCGTTCTCCTGTGGGTATAGACTTTAAAACCCGACGCAAAACTGATAGTTAATTGTTACGTTCATGGCCTCCTAATGACGATGGAACACCCAAATTACGTCGAGAATCAATACATCGTCCTCCAGCCGACTTCTCTCCAAGGTGATATTGCTGCCTCGGGCACCATATGGTCCTTCACCTGTGAGTCTAGATTTTCGAATCCGACGCAAAACTGATAGTTAATTGTAACGTTCATGGCCTCCTAATAACGATGGAACACTCAAATTGCGTCGAGATTCTGTGCATCGTCCTCAAGCCGACTTGTCTCCATGGGGATATTGCTGCCTCGGGCACCTTATGGTCCTTCTCCTTTGAGTCTAGATTTTCGAATCCGACGCAAAACTGATAGTTCATTGTGACTTTCCGGGCTTCCTAATTACGATGGAACACTCAAAATGCGTAGCGATTCAATACATCGTCCTCCAACCGACTTGTCTCCAAGGGTCTACTGCACCACGGGCACCTTATGGTCGTTCTCCTGTGAGTCTAGATTTTCGAATCCGACGCATAATTGATAGTTAATTGTAACGTTCAGGGTCTCCTAATGACGATGGAACACTCAAATTGCGTCGAGATTCAAAACATCGGCCTCCAGCCGAAGCATAACTGATAGTTAATTGTAACATTCAGCGCCTCCTAATGACAATGGAACACTCAAATTGCGTCGAGATTCAATACATCGTCCTCCAGCCTACTTGTCTTCAAGGGGATATTGCTGCCTCGGGCACCGTGTGGTCCGTCTCCTGTGAGTCTAGATTTTCGAAACCGACGGAGAAGTGATAGTTAATTGTAACGTTCAGGGCCTCCTAATGACGATGGAACAATCAAATTGCGTCGAGATTCAACACATCGTCCTCCAGCCGACTTGTCTCCAAGTGTCTATTGTTGCCTCGGGCACCTTATGGTCGTTCTCCTGTAAGTCTAGATTTTTAAATACGAGGCAAAACTGATAGTTAATTGTAACGTTCAGGGCCTCCTAATGACGATGGAACACTCAAATTGCGTCGAGATTCAATACATCGTCCTCCAGCCGATTTGCCTCCAAGTGTCTATTGCACCTTATGGTCGTTCTCCTGTGGGTATAGACTTTAAAACCCGACGAAAAACAGATAGTTAATTTTAACGTTCAGGGCCTGCTAATGACGATGGAACACTCAAATTACGTCGAGATTCAATACTTTGTCCTCCAGCCGACTTGTCTCCAAGGGTCTATTGCTGCCTCGGGCACCTTATAGTCCTTCTCCTATGAGTCTAGATTTTCGAATCCGATGCAAAACTGATAGTTCATTGTGACTTTCCGGGCCTCCTAATTACGATGGAACACTCAAAATGCGTAGCGTTTCAATACATCGTCCTCCAGCCGACTTGTCTCCAAGTCTGCACCTCGGGCACCTTATGGTCGTTCTCCTGTAAGTCTAGATTTTCGAATCCGACAATAACTGATAGTTAATTGTTACGTTCAGGGCCTCCTAATGACGATGGAACACTCAAATTGCGGCGAGATTCAATACATCGGCCTCCGGCCGACTTGTCTCCTAGGGGATATTCCTGCCTCGGGCACCTTATGGTCGTTCTCCTGTGAGTCTAGATTTTCGGATCCGACGCAAAACTGATAGTTAATTGTTACGTTCGTGGCCTCCAAATGACGATGGAACACCCAAATTACGTCGAGATTCAATACATCGTCCTCCAGCCGACTTCTCTCCAAGGTGATATTGCTGCCTCGGGCACCATATGGTCCTTCACCTGTGAGTCTAGATTTTCGAATCCGACGCAAAACTGATAGTTAATTGTAACGTTCATGGCCTCCTAATGACGATGGAGCACTCAAATTGCGTCGAGATTCTGTGCATCGTCCTCAAGCCGACTTGTCTCCATGGGGATATTGCTGCCTCGGGCACCTTATGGTCCTTCTCCTTTGAGTCTAGATTTTCGAATCCGACGCAAAACTGATAGTTCATTGTGACTTTCCGGGCTTCCTAATTACGATGGAACACTCAAAATGCGTAGCGATTCAATACATCGTCCTCCAACCGACTTGTCTCCAAGGGTCTACTGCACCACGGGCACCTTATGGTCGTTCTCCTGTGAGTCTAGATTTTCGAATCCGACGCATAATTGATAGTTAATTGTAACGTTCAGGGCCTCCTAATGACGATGGAACACTCAAATTGCGTCGAGATTCAAAACATCGGCCTCCAGCCGAAGCATAACTGATAGTTAATTGTAACATTCAGCGCCTCCTAATGACAATGGAACACTCAAATTGCGTCGAGATTCAATACATCGTCCTCCAGCCTACTTGTCTTCAAGGGGATATTGCTGCCTCGGGCACCTTATGGTCGTTCTCCTGTAAGTCTAGATTTTTAAATACGAGGCAAAACTGATAGTTAATTGTAACGTTCAGGGCCTCCTAATGACGATGGAACACTCAAATTGCGTCGAGATTCAATACATCGTCCTCCAGCCGATTTGCCTCCAAGTGTCTATTACACCTTATGGTCGTTCTCCTGTGGGTATAGACTTTAAAACCCGACGAAAAACAGATAGTTAATTTTAACGTTCAGGGCCTGCTAATGACGATGGAACACTCAAATTACGTCGAGATTCAATACTTTGTCCTCCAGCCGACTTGTCTCCAAGGGTCTATTGCTGCCTCGGGCACCTTATGGTCCTTCTCCTATGAGTCTAGATTTTCGAATCCGACGCAAAACTGATAGTTCATTGTGACTTTCCGGGCCTCCTAATTACGATGGATCACTCAAAATGCGTAGCGTTTCAATACATCGTCCTCCAGCCGACTTGTCTCCAAGTCTGCACCTCGGGCACCTTATGGTCGTTCTCCTGTAAGTCTAGTTTTGCGAATCCGACAATAACTGATAGTTAATTGTTACGTTCAGGGCCTCCTAATGACGATGGAACACTCAAATTGCGGCGAGATTCAATACATCGGCCTCCAGCCGACTTGTCTCCTAGGGGATATTCCTGCCTCGGGCACCTTATGGTCGTTCTCCTGTGAGTCTAGATTTTCGGATCCGACGCAAAACTGATAGTTAATTGTTACGTTCGTGGCCTCCAAATGACGATGGAACACCCAAATTACGTCGAGATTCAATACATCGTCCTCCAGCCGACTTCTCTCAAAGGTGATATTGCTGCCTCGGGCACCATATGGTCCTTCACCTGTGAGTCTAGATTTTCGAATCCGACGCAAAACTGATAGTTAATTGTAACGTTCATGGCCTCCTAATGACGATGGAACACTCAAATTGCGTCGAGATTCTGTGCATCGTCCTCAAGCCGACTTGTCTCCATGGGGATATTGCTGCCTCGGGCACCTTATGGTCCTTCTCCTTTGAGTCTAGATTTTCGAATCCGACGCAAAACTGATAGTTCATTGTGACTTTCCGGGCTTCCTAATTACGATGGAACACTCAAAATGCGTAGCGTTTCAATACATCGTCCTCCAACCGACTTGTCTCCAAGGGTCTACTGCACCACGGGCACCTTATGGTCGTTCTCCTGTGAGTCTAGATTTTCGAATCCGACGCATAATTGATAGTTAATTGTAACGTTCAGGGCCTCCTAATGACGATGGAACACTCAAATTGCGTCGAGATTCAATACATCGTCCTCCAGCCGACTTGTCTCCAAGGGTCTATTGCTGCCTCGGGCACCTTATGATTGTTCTCCTGTGAGTCTAGATTTTCGAATCCGACGCAAAACTGATAGTTAATTGTAACGTTCAGGGCCCCTAATGACAATGGAACACTCAAATTGCGTCGAGATTCAGTACATCGTCCTCCAGCCGACTTGTCTCCAAGCATCTATTGCTGCCTCGGGCACCATATGGTCCGTCTCCTGTGACTCTAGATTTTCGAATCCGACGCAAAACTGATGGTTAATTGTAACGTTCATGGCCTCCTAATGACGATGGAACACTGGAATTGCGTCGAGATTCAATACATCGTCCTCCAGCCGACTTGTCTCCTGGGGGATATTCCTGCCTCGGGCACCTTATGGTCGTTCTCCTGTGAGTCTAGATTTTCGAATCCGACTCAAAACTGATCGTTAATTGCAACGTTCATGGCTTCCTAATGACGATGGAACACTCAAATTGCGTCGCGATTCAGTACATCGTCCTCCAGCCGATTTGTCTAGAAGGAACTATTACTGCCTGTGGCACCTTATGGACGTTCGCCTGTTAGTCTAGATTTTCGAATCCGACGCAAAACTGATAGTTAATTGTAACGTTCACGGCCTCCTAATGACGATGGAACACTCAAATTGCGTAAAGATTCAATACATCGTCCTCCAGCCAACTTGACTCCAAGGGATATTGCTGCCTCGGGCACCATATGGTCCCTCTCCTGTGAGCCTAGATTTTCGTATCCGACGCAAAACTGATGGTTAATTGTAACGTTCAGGGCTTCCCAATGACGATGGAACACTCAAATTTCGTCGAGATTCAATACATCGTCCTCCAGCCGTCTTGTCTCCAAGGGGATATTGCTGCCTCGGGCACCATATGGTTCGTCTCCTGTGAGTCTAGATTTCGAGTCCGACGCGAAACTGATTGTTAATTGTAGCGTTCAGGGCCTGCTAATGACGATGTAGCACTCAAAATGCGTCGAGATTCAGTACATCGTCCTCCAGCCGACTTGTCTCCAAGCGTCTATTGCTGCCTCGGGCACCTTATTTTCGTTCTCCTGTGAGTCTAGATTTTCAAATGCGAGGCAAAACTGATAGTTAATTGTAACGTTCAGGGCCTCCTAATGACGATGGAACACTCAAATTGCGTCGAGATTCAATACATCGTCCTCCAGCCGACTTGTCTCCAAGGGTCTATTGCTGCCTCGGGCACCTTATGATTGTTCTCCTGTGAGTCTAGATTTTCGAATCCGACGCAAAACTGATAGTTAATTGTAACGTTCAGGGCCCCTAATGACAATGGAACACTCAAATTGCGTCGAGATTCAGTACATCGTCCTCCAGCCGACTTGTCTCCAAGCATCTATTGCTGCCTCGGGCACCTTATGGTCGTTCTCCTGTGAGTCTAGATTTTCAAATCCGAGGCAAAACTGATAGTTAATTGTAACGTTCAGGGCCTCCTAATGACGATGGAACACTCAAACTGCGTCGCAAACCAATACATCTTCATCCAGCCAACTTGTCTCCAAGGGTCAATTGCTGCCTCGGGCTCCTTATGATTGTTCTCCTGTGAGTCTAGATTTTCGAATCCGACGCAAAACTGATAGTTAATTGTAACGTTCAGGGCCTCCTAATGACGATGGAACACTCAAATTGCGTCGAGATTCAATACATCGTCCTCCAGCCGACTTGCCTCCAAGTGTCTATTGCTGCCTGTGGCACTTTATGGTCGTTCTCCTATGGGTGTACACTTTCGAACCCGACGCAAAACAGATAGTTAATTGTAACGTTCAGGGCCTCCTAATGACGATGTAACACTCAAATTGCGTCGAGATCAAATACATCGTCCTCCAGCCGACATGTCTCCAAGGGGATATCGCTACTTTGGGCACCATATGTCCCGTCACCTGAGATTCTACATTTTCGAATCCGACGCAAAACTGATAGTTATTTGTAACGTTCAGGGCCACCTAATGTTGATGGAGCACACAAATTGCGTCGAGATTCAGTACATTGTTCTCCATCCGACTTGTCTCCAAGCGTCTATTGCTGCCTCGGGCACCTTATGTTCTTTCTCCGGTGAGTCCAGATTTTCGAATCCGACGCAAAACGGACTGTTAATTGTAACGTTCCGACCCTGCTAACGACAATGGAACACACAAATTGCGTCGCGATTCAATATATCGTCCTCCAGCCGACTTGTCTACAAGGTTATATTGCTGCCTCGGGCACCTTATGATCGTTCTCCTGTGAGTCTAGATTTTCGAATCCGACGCAAAACTGATCGTTAATTGTAACGTTGAGGGCGTCCTTAAGACGATGGAACACTCAAATTGCGTCGAGATTCAATACATCGACCTCCAGCCGACTTTCCTCCAAGTGTCTACTGCTGCCTGTGGCACTTTATAGTCGTTCTCCTATGGGTCTAGACTTTCGAACCCGACGCAAAACAGATAGTTAATTGTAACGTTCTGGGCCTCTTAATGACGATGTAACACTCAAATTGCGTCGAGATTACATACATCGTCCTCCAGCCGACTTGTCTCCAAGGGGATATCGCTGCCTCGGGCACCTTATGATCGTTCTCCTGTGAGTCAAGATTTTCGAATCCGACGCAAAACTGATAGTTAATTGTAACGTTCAGGGCCTCCTAATGACGATGGAACACTCAAATTGCGTCGAGATTCAATACATCGTCCTCCAGCCGACTTGTCTCCATGGGGATATTGCTGCCTCGGGCAAGTTTTGGTCGTTCTCCTATGAGTCTAGATATTCGAATCCGACGCTGAACTGATAGTTAATTGTAACTTTCAGGGCCTCTTAGTGACGATGGGACTCTCAAACTGCGTCGCGATTCATTACATCGTCCTCCAGCCGACTTGGCTCCAAGCGTCTATTGCTGCCTCTGGCACCTTATGGTCGTGCTCCTGTGCGTCTAGATTTTCGAATCAGACGCAAAACTGATAGTTAATTGTAACGTTAAGGGCCTCCGAATGACGATGTAACACTGATATTGCGTCGAGATTCAATACATCGCCCTCTAGCCGACTTCTCTCCAAGGGGATATTGCTGCCTCGGGCACCATATGGTCCGTCTCCTGTGAGTCTAGGTTTTCGAATCCGACGCAACACTGATAGTTAATTGTAACGTTCAGGGCCTCCTAATGACGATGGAGCACACAAATTGCGTCGAGATTCAATACATCGTCCTCAAGCCGACTTGTCCCAAAGTGACTAAAGCTGCCTCGGTCACCTTATGGTCGTTCTCCTGTGCGTCTAGATTTTCGAATCCGACGCAGAACTGACATTTAATTATAACGTTACGATAATGCTAACGACGATGGAACTTACAAACTGCGTTGCGTTTCAATACATCGGCCTCTAGCCGAATTGTCTCCATGGGTCTATTGCTGAAACGGTCACCTTATGGTCTTCATCCTGCGAGTCCAGAATTTCGAATCCGACGCAAGACGGACTATTAATTGTAACGTTCCGTCCCTGTTAACGACAATGGAACACACAAATTCCGTCGCGATTCAATACATCGTCCTACAGCCGACTTGTCTCCAATGGTCTATTGCTGCCTAGGGCACCTTGTGGTCGTTCTCCTGTGAGTCTAGGTTTTCGAATCCGAGGCAAAACTGATAGTTAATTGTAACGTCCAGGGCCTCCTAATGACGATGGAACACTCAAATTGCGTCGAGATTTAATACATCGTCCTCCAGCCGACTTGTCACCATGGGGTTATTGCTGCCTCGGGCACCTTATGGTGGTTCTCCTATGAGTCTAGATTTTCGAATCCGACGCAAAACTGATAGTTAATTGTAACTTTCAGGCACTCCTAATGACGATGGAATACTCAGTTTGCGTCGTGATTCAAAACATCGTTCTCCAGCCGACTTGTCTCGAAGGGTCTATTGCTGCCTCTGGCACCTTATGGTCGTGCTGCTGTGCGTCTAATTTTTCGAATCCGACGCAAAACTGATAGTTAATTGTAACTTTAAGGGCCTGGTAATGACGATGGAACACTCAAATTGCGTCGAAATTCAATACATCGTCCTCCAGCCGACTTGTCTCCAAGGGGATATTGCTGCCTCGGGCACCTTTTGGACCGTCTGCTCTGAGTCTAGATTTTTGAATCCGACGCAAAACTAATGGTTAATTGTAACGTTCATGGCCTCCTAATGACGATGAAACACTCAAATTGCGTCGTGATTCAATACATCGACCTCCAACCGACTTGTCTCCAAGCGGATATTGCTGATTCATGCACCATATGGTCCGTCTCCTGTGAGTCTAGATCTTCGTATTCGACGCAAAACTGATAATTACTTGTAACTTTCAGGACCTCCAGCCGATTTGTCTCCAAGGTGATATTGCTGCCTCGGGCACCATATGGTCTTTCTCCTGTGAGTCTAGATTTTCGAATCCGATGCGAAACTGATAGTTAATTGTAACGCTCAGGGTCTCCTAATGACGATGGAGCACACAAATTGCGTCGAGATTCAATACATCGTCCTCCAGCCGACTAGCCTCCAAGGGTCTATTACTGCCTGTGGCACCTTATGGTCGTTCTCCTGTGGGTCTAGACTTTCGAATCCCACGCAAATCTGATAGTTAATGGTATCGTTCAGGACCTCCAAATGACGATGGAACACTCAAATCGCGTCGAGATTCAATACATCGTCCTCTAGCCGATTTGTCTGCAAGGGGATTTTACTGCCTCGGGCACCTTATGGTCGTTCTCCAGTGAGTCTAGATTATCAAATCCGACGCAAAACTGATAGTTAATTGTTACGTTTAGGGTCTCCTAATGACGATGGAACACTCAAATTTCGTCGCGATTCAATACATCGTCCTCCAGCGGACTTGTGTCCTAGGGGATCTTCTTGCTCGAGCACCTTATGGTCGTTCTCCTGTGAGAATAGATTTCTGAATCCGACGCAAAACTGATAGTTAATTGTAAAGTTCAGGGCCTCCTAATGGCGATGGAACACTCAAATGGCGTCGAGAGTCAATACATCGTCATTTAGCCGACTTGTCTCCAAGGGTCTATTGCTGCCTCTGGAATCTAATGATCGTCTTCCTGTGAGTCTAGATTTACGAATCCGACGCAAAATTGACAGTTAATTGAAACGTTCAGGGCCTCCAAATGACGATGGAACACTCAAATTGCGGCCCGATTCAATACATCGTCCTCCAGCCGAAATGTCTCCTAGGGGATATTCCTGCCTCGGGCACCTTATGGTCGTTCTCCTTTGAGTCTAGATTTTCGAATCCGACGCAAAACTGATAGTTAATTGTTACGTTCATGGCCTCCTATTGACGATGGAACACTCAAATTGCGTCGAGATTCAATACGTCGTCCTCCATCCGACTTGTCTCCTAGGGGACATTCCTGCCTCGGGCACCTTATGGTCGTTCTCCTTTGAGTCTAGATTTTCGAATCCGACGCAAAACTGATAGTTAATTCTTATGCTAATGGCCTCCTAATGACGATGGAACACTCAAATTGCGTCGAGATTCAGTACATCTTCCTCCAGCCGACTTGTCTCCAAGGTGATATTGCTGCCTCGGGCACCTTATGGTCGCCTTAAAATGAGTATAGATTTTCGAATCTGACGCAAAACTGACAGTTAAAAATTAATGTTCAGGGCCGCCTAATGACGTTGGAACACTCAAATTGCGTCGAGATTCAATACATCGTCCTTCAGCCGACTTGACTCCAAGGGTCTATTGCTGCCTCGGGTACCTTATTGTCGTTCTACTGTGAGTCTAGATTTTCGAAGCCGACGCAAAACTGATAGTTAGTTGTAACGTTCATGGCCTCCTAATGACGATGGAACACTCAAATTGCGTCGAGATTCACTACATCGTCATCCATCCGACTTGTCTCCTAGGGGATATTCTTGCCTCGTTCAACTTATGGTCGTTCTCCTGTGAGTCTAGATTTTCGAATCCGACGCAAAACTGATAGTTAATTGTTACGTACATGGCCTCCTAATGACGATGGAACACTCAAATTGCGTCGAGATTCAATACTTCGTCATTCTGCCGACTTGTCTCCAAGGGTCTATTGGTGCCTCGGGGTTCTTATGGTCGTCCTCCTGTGAGTCTAGATTTACGAATCCGACGCAAATTTGACAGTTAATTGTAACGTTCAGGGCCTCCTAATGACGATGGATCACTCAAATTGCTTCGCGATTCAATACATCGTCCTCCAGCCGAATTGTCTCCATGGGTCTACTGCTATCTCGCTCACCTTATGGTCGTCCTCCTGTGAGTCCAGATATTCGAATCCGACGCAAAACGGACTGCTAATTGTAACATTCAGAGTCACCAAATGGCGATGGAACACTCAAATTGGATCGAGATACAATACATCGTCCTCCAGCCAACTTGACTCCAAGGGGACATTGCTGCCTCAGGCACCATATGGCCCGTCTCCTGTGAGTCTAGTATTTCGAATCCGATGGGATATTGATAGTTAATTGTAACATTCAGGGCCACCTAATGACGATGGAACACTCAAATTGCGTCGAGATTCAATACATCGTCCTCCAGCCGACTTGTCTACAAGGGGATATTGCTGCATCGGACACCTTATGGTCCGTTTCCTGTGAGTCTAGATTTTCGAATCCGACGCAAAACTGTTGGTTAATTGTAACGTTCATGGCCTCCTAATAACGATGGAACACTCAAATTACGTCGAGATTCAATACATCGTCCTCCATCCTACTTGTCTCCTACGGGATATTCCTGCCTCGGGCACCTTATGGTCGTTCTCCTGTGAGCCTGTATTTTCGAAATCGACGCATAACTGATAATTAATTGTAACGTTCAGGGCCTCCTAATGACGCTGGAACACTCAAATTGCGTCGAGATTCAACACATCGTCCTTCAGCCGACTTGTCTCCAGGGGACTGTTGCTGCCACGGGCACCTTATGGTCCGTCGCCTGTGAGTCTACATTTTCGAATCGGACGCGAAACTGATGGTTAATTGTAACGTTCATGGCCTCCTAATGAGGATGCAACACTCAAAATGCGTCGAGATTCACTACATCGTCCTCCATCTGACTTGTCTCCTAGGGGATATTCCTGCCTCGGGCACCTTATGGTCGTTCTCCTGTGAGTCTAGATTTTCGAATCCGACGCAAAACTGATAGTTAATTGTTACGTTCATGGCCTCCTAATGACGATGGAACACTCAAATTGCGTCGAGATTCAATACATCGTCCTCCAGCCGACTTGTCTCTAAGGTGATATTGCTGCCTCGGGCACCATATGGTCCTTCTCCTGTGGGTCTAGATTTTCGAATCCGACGCGAAACTGATAGTTAATTGTAACGTTCAGGGCCTCTTATTGACGCTGGAACACTCAAATAGCGTCGAGATTCAATACATCGTCCTTCAGCCGACTTGTCTCCAAGGGACTGTTGCTGCCTCGGGCACCTTATGGTCCGTCGCCTGTGAGTCTAGATTTTCGAATCGGACGCGAAACTGATGGTTAATTGTCACGTTCATGGCCTCCTAATGACGATGCAACACTCAAATTGCGTCGAGATTCACTACATCGTCCTCCAGCCGACTTGTCTCGTAGGGCATATACCTGCCTCGGGCATCTTATGGTCGTTCTCCTGTGAGTCTAGATTTTCGAATCCGACGCAAATCTGATAGTTTATTCTTACGCTAATTGCTTCCTAATGACGATGGAACACTCAAATTGCGTCGAGATTCAATACATCGTCCTCCAGCCAACTTGTCTCGTAGGGCATATACCTGCCTCGGGCACGTTATAGTCGATCTCCTGTGAGTCTAGATTTTCGAATCCGACGCAAAACTGATAGTTAATTGTTACGTTCATGGCCTCCTAATGACGATGGAACACTCAAATTGCGTCGAGATTCTATACGTCGTCCTCCAGCCGACTTGTCTCCAAGGTGATATTGCTGCCTCAGGCACCATATGGTCCTTCTCCTGTGAGTCCAGATTTTCGAATCCGACGCGAAAATGATAGTTAATTGTAACGTTCAGCGCCACCTAATGACGATGGAACACTCAAATTGCGTCGAGATTCAATACATCGTCCACCAGCGGACTTGTCTCCTAGGGGATTTTCTTGCTCGGGCACCTTATGGTCGTTCTCCTGTGAGTATAGATTTTTGAATCCGACTCAAAGCTGAAAGTTAATTGTAACGTTCAGGACCTCTTAATGACGAAGGAACACTCAAATTGCTTCGCGATTCAATACAACGTCCTCCAGCCGACCTGTCTCCATGGGTCTACTGCTATCTCGCTCACCTTATGGTCGTCCTCCTGTGAGTCCAGATATTCGAATCCGCCGCAAAACGGACTGCTAATTGTAACATTCAGAGTCAACAAATGACGATGGAACACTCAAATTGGATCGAGATACAATACATCGCCCTCAGCCAACTTGTCTCCAAGGGGACATTGCTGCCTCAGGCACCATATGGCCCGTCTCCTGAGAGTCTAGTATTTCGAATCCGACGGGATATTGATAGTTAATTGTAACATTCAGGGCCACCAAATGACGATGGAACACTCAAATTGCGTCGAGATTCAATACATCGTCCTCCAGCCGACTTGTCTACAAGGGGATATTGCTGCCTCGGACACCTTATGGTACGTTTCCTGTGAGTCTAGACTTTCGAATCCGACGCAAAACTGTTGGTTAATTGTAACGTTCATGGCCTCCTAATAACGACGGAACAATCAAATTACGTCGAGATTCAATACATCGTCCTCCATCCTACTTGTCTCCTACGGGATATTCCTGCCTCGGGCACCTTATGGTCGTCCTCCTGTGAGTCTAGATTTTCGAATCCGACGCAAAACTGATAGTTAATTGTTACGTTCATGGCCTCCTAATGACGATGGAACACTCAAATTGCGTCGAGATTCAATACATCGTCCTTCAGCCGACTTGTCGCCAAGGGACTGTTGCTGCCTCGGGCACCTTATGGTCCGTCGCCTGTGAGTCTAGATTTTCGAATCGGACGCGAAACTTATGGTTAATTGTCACGTTCATGGCCTCCTAATGACGATGCAACACTCAAATTGCGTAGAGATTCACTACATCGTCCTCCAGCCGACTTGTCTCGTAGGGCATATACCTGCCTCGGGCACCTTATGGTCGTTCTCCTGTGAGTCTAGATTTTCGAGTCCGACGCAAAACTGATAGTTTATTCTTACGCTAATGGCCTCCTAATGACGATGGACCACTCACATTGCGTCGAGATTCAATACATCGTCCTCCAGCCGACTTGTCTCGTAGGGCATATACCTGCCTCGGGCACCTTATGGTCGTTCTCCTGTGAGTCTAGATTTTCGAATCCGACGCAAAACTGATAGTTAATTGTTACGTTCATGGCCTCCTAATGACGATGGAACACTCAAATTGCGTCGAGATTCAATACATCGTCCTCCAGCGGACTCGTCTCCTAGGGGATTTTCTTGCTCGGGCACCTTATGGTCCTTCTCCTGTGAGTATAGATTTTTGAATCCGACTCAAAGCTGATAGTTAATTGTAACGTTCAGGACCTCTTAATGACGAAGGAACACTCAAATTGCGTTGAGATTCAATACATCGTCATTCAGCCGACTTGTCTCCAAGGGTCTATTGTTGCCTCTGGGATCTTATGATCGTCCTCCTGTGAGTCTAGATTTTCGAATCCGTCGCGAAACTGATAGTTAATTGTAACGTTCAGCGCCTCCTAATGACGATGGAACACTCAAATTGCGTCGAGATTCAATAAATCGTCCTCCAGCGGACTTGTCTCCTAGGGGATTTTCTTGCTCGGGCACCTTATGGTCGTTCTCCTGTGAGTATAGATTTTTGAATCCGACTCAAAGCTGATAGTTAATTGTAACGTTCAGGACCTCTTAATGACGAAGGAACACTCAAATTGCGTCGAGATTCAATACATCGTCATTCAGCCGACTTGCCTCCAAGGGTCTATTGCTGCCTCTGGGATCTTATGATCGTCCTCCTGTGAGTCTAGATTTTCGAATCCGACGCAAAATTGACAGTTAATTGTAACGTTCAGGGCCTCCTAATGACGATGGAACACTCAAATTGCGTCGAGATTCAATACATCGTCCTCCAGCCGACTTGTCTCCAAGGGGATATTGCAGCCTCGGGCACCTTATGGTCCGTCTCCTGTGAGTCTAGATTTTTGAATCCGACGCAAAACTGATGGTTAATTGTAACGTTCATCGCCTCCTAATGACGATGGAACACTCAAATTGCGTCGAGACTCAATACATCGTCCTCCAGCCGACTCGTCACCTAGGGGATATTCCTGCCTCCGGCACGTTATGGTCGTTCTCCTGTGAGTCTAGATTTTTGAATCCGACGCAAAACTGATAGTTAATTGTAACGTTCAGGTCCTCCTAATGACGATGGAACACACAAATTGCTTCGAGATTCAATACATCGTCATTCAGACGACTTGTCTCCAAGGGTCTATTGCTGCCTCGGGGATCTTATATTCGTCCTCCTGTGAGTCTAGATCTACGAATCCGACGCAAAATTGACAGTTTATTGTAACGTTCAGGTCTTCCTAATGACGATGGAACACACAAATTGCTTCGAGATTCAATACATCGTCATTCAGACGACTTGTCTCCAAGGGTCTATTGGTGCCTCGGGGTTCTTATGGTCGTCCTCCTGTGAGTCTAGATTTACGAATCCGACGCAAATTTGACAGTTAATTGTAACGTTCAGGGCCTCCTAATGACGATGGATCACTCAAATTGCTTCGCGATTCAATACATCGTCCTCCAGCCGAATTGTCTCCATGGGTCTACTGCTATCTCGCTCACCTTATGGTCGTCCTCCTGTGAGTCCAGATATTCGAATCCGACGCAAAACGGACTGCTAATTGTAACATTCAGAGTCACCAAATGGCGATGGAACACTCAAATTGGATCGAGATACAATACATCGTCCTCCAGCCAACTTGACTCCAAGGGGACATTGCTGCCTCAGGCACCATATGGCCCGTCTCCTGTGAGTCTAGTATTTCGAATCCGATGGGATATTGATAGTTAATTGTAACATTCAGGGCCACCTAATGACGATGGAACACTCAAATTGCGTCGAGATTCAATACATCGTCCTCCAGCCGACTTGTCTACAAGGGGATATTGCTGCATCGGACACCTTATGGTCCGTTTCCTGTGAGTCTAGATTTTCGAATCCGACGCAAAACTGTTGGTTAATTGTAACGTTCATGGCCTCCTAATAACGATGGAACACTCAAATTACGTCGAGATTCAATACATCGTCCTCCATCCTACTTGTCTCCTACGGGATATTCCTGCCTCGGGCACCTTATGGTCGTTCTCCTGTGAGCCTGTATTTTCGAAATCGACGCATAACTGATAATTAATTGTAACGTTCAGGGCCTCCTAATGACGCTGGAACACTCAAATTGCGTCGAGATTCAACACATCGTCCTTCAGCCGACTTGTCTCCAGGGGACTGTTGCTGCCACGGGCACCTTATGGTCCGTCGCCTGTGAGTCTACATTTTCGAATCGGACGCGAAACTGATGGTTAATTGTAACGTTCATGGCCTCCTAATGAGGATGCAACACTCAAAATACGTCGAGATTCACTACATCGTCCTCCATCTGACTTGTCTCCTAGGGGATATTCCTGCCTCGGGCACCTTATGGTCGTTCTCCTGTGAGTCTAGATTTTCGAATCCGACGCAAAACTGATAGTTAATTGTTACGTTCATGGCCTCCTAATGACGATGGAACACTCAAATTGCGTCGAGATTCAATACATCGTCCTCCAGCCGACTTGTCTCTAAGGTGATATTGCTGCCTCGGGCACCATATGGTCCTTCTCCTATGGGTCTAGATTTTCGAATCCGACGCGAAACTGATAGTTAATTGTAACGTTCAGGGCCTCTTATTGACGCTGGAACACTCAAATAGCGTCGAGATTCAATACATCGTCCTTCAGCCGACTTGTCTCCAAGGGACTGTTGCTGCCTCGGGCACCTTATGGTCCGTCGCCTGTGAGTCTAGATTTTCGAATCGGACGCGAAACTGATGGTTAATTGTCACGTTCATGGCCTCCTAATGACGATGCAACACTCAAATTGCGTCGAGATTCACTACATCGTCCTCCAGCCGACTTGTCTCGTAGGGCATATACCTGCCTCGGGCATCTTATGGTCGTTCTCCTGTGAGTCTAGATTTTCGAATCCGACGCAAATCTGATAGTTTATTCTTACGCTAATTGCTTCCTAATGACGATGGAACACTCAAATTGCGTCGAGATTCAATACATCGTCCTCCAGCCAACTTGTCTCGTAGGGCATATACCTGCCTCGGGCACGTTATAGTCGATCTCCTGTGAGTCTAGATTTTCGAATCCGACGCAAAACTGATAGTTAATTGTTACGTTCATGGCCTCCTAATGACGATGGAACACTCAAATTGCGTCGAGATTCTATACGTCGTCCTCCAGCCGACTTGTCTCCAAGGTGATATTGCTGCCTCAGGCACCATATGGTCCTTCTCCTGTGAGTCCAGATTTTCGAATCCGACGCGAAAATGATAGTTAATTGTAACGTTCAGCGCCACCTAATGACGATGGAACACTCAAATTGCGTCGAGATTCAATACATCGTCCACCAGCGGACTTGTCTCCTAGGGGATTTTCTTGCTCGGGCACCTTATGGTCGTTCTCCTGTGAGTATAGATTTTTGAATCCGACTCAAAGCTGAAAGTTAATTGTAACGTTCAGGACCTCTTAATGACGAAGGAACACTCAAATTGCTTCGCGATTCAATACAACGTCCTCCAGCCGACCTGTCTCCATGGGTCTACTGCTATCTCGCTCACCTTATGGTCGTCCTCCTGTGAGTCCAGATATTCGAATCCGCCGCAAAACGGACTGCTAATTGTAACATTCAGAGTCAACAAATGACGATGGAACACTCAAATTGGATCGAGATACAATACATCGCCCTCAGCCAACTTGTCTCCAAGGGGACATTGCTGCCTCAGGCACCATATGGCCCGTCTCCTGAGAGTCTAGTATTTCGAATCCGACGGGATATTGATAGTTAATTGTAACATTCAGGGCCACCAAATGACGATGGAACACTCAAATTGCGTCGAGATTCAATACATCGTCCTCCAGCCGACTTGTCTACAAGGGGATATTGCTGCCTCGGACACCTTATGGTACGTTTCCTCTGAGTCTAGACTTTCGAATCCGACGCAAAACTGTTGGTTAATTGTAACGTTCATGGCCTCCTAATAACGACGGAACAATCAAATTACGTCGAGATTCAATACATCGTCCTCCATCCTACTTGTCTCCTACGGGATATTCCTGCCTCGGGCACCTTATGGTCGTCCTCCTGTGAGTCTAGATTTTCGAATCCGACGCGAAACTTATGGTTAATTGTCACGTTCATGGCCTCCTAATGACGATGCAACATTCAAATTGCGTAGAGATTCACTACATCGTCCTCCAGCCGACTTGTCTCGTAGGGCATATACCTGCCTCGGGCACCTTATGGTCGTTCTCCTGTGAGTCTAGATTTTCGAGTCCGACGCAAAACTGATAGTTTATTCTTACGCTAATGGCCTCCTAATGACGATGGACCACTCAAATTGCGTCGAGATTCAATACATCGTCCTCCAGCCGACTTGTCTCGTAGGGCATATACCTGCCTCGGGCACCTTATGGTCGTTCTCCTGTGAGTCTAGATTTTCGAATCCGACGCAAAACTGATAGTTAATTGTTACGTTCATGGCCTCCTAATGACGATGGAACACTCAAATTGCGTCGAGATTCAATACATCGTCCTCCAGCGGACTCGTCTCCTAGGGGATTTTCTTGCTCGGGCACCTTATGGTCCTTCTCCTGTGAGTATAGATTTTTGAATCCGACTCAAAGCTGATAGTTAATTGTAACGTTCAGGACCTCTTAATGACGAAGGAACACTCAAATTGCGTTGAGATTCAATACATCGTCATTCAGCCGACTTGTCTCCAAGGGTCTATTGTTGCCTCTGGGATCTTATGATCGTCCTCCTGTGAGTCTAGATTTTCGAATCCGTCGCGAAACTGATAGTTAATTGTAACGTTCAGCGCCTCCTAATGACGATGGAACACTCAAATTGCGTCGAGATTCAATAAATCGTCCTCCAGCGGACTTGTCTCCTAGGGGATTTTCTTGCTCGGGCACCTTATGGTCGTTCTCCTGTGAGTATAGATTTTTGAATCCGACTCAAAGCTGATAGTTAATTGTAACGTTCAGGACCTCTTAATGACGAAGGAACACTCAAATTGCGTCGAGATTCAATACATCGTCATTCAGCCGACTTGCCTCCAAGGGTCTATTGCTGCCTCTGGGATCTTATGATCGTCCTCCTGTGAGTCTAGATTTTCGAATCCGACGCAAAATTGACAGTTAATTGTAACGTTCAGGGCCTCCTAATGACGATGGAACACTCAAATTGCGTCGAGATTCAATACATCGTCCTCCAGCCGACTTGTCTCCAAGGGGATATTGCAGCCTCGGGCACCTTATGGTCCGTCTCCTGTGAGTCTAGATTTTTGAATCCGACGCAAAACTGATGGTTAATTGTAACGTTCATGGCTTCCTAATGACGATAGAACTCTCAAATTGCGTCGAGATTCAATGCATCGTCCTCCATCCGACTTGTTTCCCAGGGGATATTCCTGCCTCGGGCACCTAATGGTCGTTCTCCTGTGAGTCTAGATTTTCGAATCCGACGCAAAACTGACAGTTAATTGTCACGTTCATGGCCTCCTAATGACGATGGAACACTCAAATTGCGTCGCGATTCAATACATCGTTCTCGAGCCGACTTGTCTCCATGGGTCTACTGGTATCTCGCTCACCTTATGGTCGTTCTCCTGCGAGTCCAGATATTCGAATCCGACGCAAAACGGACTGCTAATTGTAACATTCAGAGCCTCCAAATGACGATGGAACACTCAAATTGCATCGAGATACAATACATCCTCCTCCAGCTGACTTGTCTACAAGGAGATATATCTTCTTCGGGCACCTTCTTGTCCGTCTCCTGTGAGTCTAGATTGTCGCATCCGACGGAAAACTGATGGTTAATTGTAACGTTCATGGCCTCCTAATGACGATAGAACACTCAAATTGCGTCGAGATTCAATGCATCGTCCTCCATCCGACTTGTTTCCCAGGGGATATTCCTGCCTCGGGCACCTTATGGTCGTTCTCCTGTGAGTCTAGATTTTCGAATCCGACGCTAATCTGATAGTTAATTGTATCGTACAGGGCCTCCTAATGACGATGGAACGCTCAAATTGCGTTGAGATTCAATATATCGTCCTCCAGGCGACTTGTCTCCAAGGGTCTATTCCAGCCTCAGCACCTTATGGTCGTGCTCCTGTGAGTCTAGATTATCGAATCCGACGCGAAACTGATAGTTAAAAGTAACGTTCAGCGCCTCCTAATGACGATGGAACACTCAAATTGCGTCGAGATTCAATACATCGTACTCCATCCGACGTGTCCCCTAGGCGATATTCCTGCCTCGGCCACCTTATGGTCGTTGTCCTGTGAGTCTAGATTTTCGAATCCGACGCAAAACTGATAGTTAATTAAAACGTTCAGGGCCTCCTAATGACGTTGGAACACACAAATTGCGCCGAGATTCAATACATCGTCCTCCATCCGACTTGTCTCCAAGGTGATAATGCTGCCACGGGCACCATATGGTCCTTCTCCTGTGAGTCTAGATTTTCGAATCCGACGCAAAACTGATGGTTAATTGTAACGTTCATGGCCTCCTAATGACGATAGAACACTCAAATTGCGTCGAGATTCAATGCATCGTCCTCCATCCGACTTGTTTCCCAGGGGATATTCCTGCCTCGGGCACCATATGGTCGTTCTCCTGTGAGTCTAGATTTTCGAATCAGACGCAAAACTGATAGTTAATTGTCACGTTCACGGCCTCCTAATGACGATGGAAAACTCAAATTGCGCCGAGATTCAATACATCGTCCTCCATCCGACTTGTCTCCAAGGTGATAATGCTGCCACGGGCACCATATGGTCATCCTCCTGTGAGTCTAGATTTTCGAATCCGACGCAAAACTGATAGTTAATTGTAACGTACAGGGCCCCCTAATGACGATGGAACACTCAAATTGCGTCGAGAATCAATACATCGTCATTCAGCCGACTTGTCTCCAGCGGTCTATTGCTGCCTCGGGCACCTTATGGTCGTTCTCCTGTGAGTCTAGATTTTCAAATACCACGCAAATCTGATAGTTAGTTGTAACGTTCAGTGCCTCCTAATGACGATGGAACGCTAAAATTGCGTCGAGATTCAATATATCGTCCTCCAAGCGACTTGTCTCCAAGGGTCTATTGCAGCCTCGGGCACCTTATGGTCGTACTCCTGTGAGTCTAGATTATCGAATCCGAAGCTAAACTGATAGTTAATTGTAACGTACAGGGCCTACTAATGACGATGGAACACTCTAATTGCGTCGAGATTCAATACATCGTCATTCAGCCGACTTGTCTCCAAGGGTCTATTGCTCCTCGGGCACCTTATGGTTGTTCTCCTGTGAGTAAATTTTCGAATCCGACACAAAACTGATAGTTAATTGTAACGTTCAGGGCCTCCTAATGACGATGGAACATTCAAATTGCGTCGAGATTCAATACATCGTCCTCCAGCCCACTTGTCTCCAAGGGGATATTGCTGCCTCGGACACCATATGTTCCTTCTCCTGTGAGTCTAGATTTTCGAATCCGACACGAAACTGGTAGTTAAATGTAACGTTCAGCGCCTCCTAATGACGATAGAACACTCAAATTGCGTCAAGATTCAATACATCGTCCTCCAGCCAACTTGTCTCCAAGGGGATATTGCAGCGTCGGGCAGCAATGGTCCGTCTCCTGTGAGTCAAGATTTTAAAATCCGACGCAAAAATGATAGTTAATTGCGTTCATGGCCTCCTAATGACAATGGAACTCTCAAATTGCGTCGAGATTCAATACATCGTCTTCCAGCCGACTTGTCTCCAAGGGGATATTGCTGCCTCGGGCACCACATGGTCCGTCACCTGTGAGTTTAGATTTTCGGAACCGACGCGGAACTGATAGTTAATTGTAACGTTCAGGGCGTCCTAATGACGATGCAACACTCAAATTGCGTCGAGATTCAATACATCGTCCTCCAGCCGACTTGTCTCCAAGGGTCTATTGCTGCCTCTGGCACCTTATGGTCGTTCTCCTGTGAGTCTAGATTTTAGAACGCGACGCATAACTGATAGTTAAATGTAACGTTCAGCGCCTCCTAATGACGATGGAACACTCCAATTGCGACGAGATTTAATACATCGTGAACCAGCCGACTTGTCTCCTAAGGGATATTCCTGCCTCAGCCACCTTGTGGTCGTTCTCCTGTGAGTCTAGATTTTCGAATCCGACGCAAACCTGACAGTTAATTGTAACGTTTAGGGCCTCCTAATGACAATGGAACTCTCAAATTTTGTCGAGATTCAATACATCGTCTTCCAGCCGACTTGTCTCCAAGGGGATATTCCTGCCTAGGACACCATATGTTCCGTCTCCTGTGAGTCTAGATTTTCGAATCCGACGCAAAACTGTTGGTTAATTGTAACGCTCATGGCCTCCTAATAACGTTGGATCACTCATATTGCGTCGAGATTCAATACATCGTACGCCATCCGACTTGTCTCCTAGGCGATATTCCTGCCTCGGGCACCTTATGGTCGTTGTCCTGTGAGTCTAGTTTTTCGAATCCGTCCCCCAAATGATAGTTAATTGTTACGTTCATGGCCCCCTAATAACGATGGAACACTCAAATTGCATCGAGATTCAATACATCGTCATTCAGCCGACTTGTCTCCGAGGGTCTATTGCTTCCTCGGGGATCTTATGGTCGTCCGCCTGTGAGTCTAGATTTACGAATCCGACGCACAATTGACAGTTAATTGTAACGTTCAGGGCCTCCTAATGACGATGGAACACTCAATTTGCGTCGAGATTCAATACATCGTCCTCCAGCCGACTTGTCTCCAAGGGGATATTGCTGCCTCGGGTACCATATGGTCCTGCTCCTGTGCGTCTAGATTTTCGAGTCCGACGCAAAACTGATAATTAATTGTAACGTTCAGCGCCTCCTAATGACGATGGAACACTCAAATTACCTCCAGATTCAATACATCGTCCTCCAGCCGACTTGTCTCCAAGGGGATATTGCTGGCTCGGGCACCTTATGGTCCGTCTCCTGTGAGTGTAGATTTTTGAATCCGACGCAAAACTGATGGTTAATTGTAACGTTCATCGCCTCCTAATGACGATGGAACACTCAAATTGCGTCGAGACTCAATACATCGTCCTCCAGCCGACTTGTCACCTAGGGGATATTCCTGCCTCCTGCACCTTATGGTCGATCTCCTGTGAGTCTAGATTTTTCAATCCGACGCAAAACTGATAGTTAATTGTAACGTTGAGGTCCTCCTAATGACTATGGAACACACAAATTGCTTCGAGATTCAATACATCGTCATTCAGACGACTTGTCTCCAGCGGTCTATTGCTGCCTCGGGCACCTTATGATCGTTCTCCTGGAAGTCTAGATTTTCAAATACCACGCAAATCTGATAGTTAATTGTAACGTTCAGCGCCTCCCAATGACGATGGAACACTCAAATTACCTCAAGATTCAATACATCGTCCTCCATCTGACTTGCCTCGTAGGGTATATTGCTGCCTCGGGCACCATATGGTCCGTCTCCAGTGAGTCTAGATTTTCGAATCCGACGCGAAACTGTTAGTTAATTGTAACTTTCAGGGCCTCCTAATGACGAAGGAACACTCAAACTGCGTCGAGATTCAATACATCGTCATTCAGCCGACTTGTATCCTGGGTCTATTGCTCCTCAGGCACCTTATGGTTGTTCTCCTGTGAGTAGATTTTCGAATACGACGCAAAAGTGATAGATAATTGTAACGTACAGGGACTCCTAATGACGATGGAACACTCAAATTGCGTCGAGATTCAATACATCGTCCTTCAGCCGACTCGTCTCCAAGGGTCTATTGCTGCCTCGGGCACCTTATGATCGTTCTCCTGTGAGTCTAGATTTTCGAATCCGACGCAAAACGGATAGCTAATTGTAACGTCATGGCCTCCTAATGACGATGGAACACTCATATTGCGTCGAGATTCAATATATCGTCCTCCAACCGACTTGTCTCCAAGGGGATATTGCTGCCTCGGGCACCATATGGTCCGTCTCCTGTGAGTCTAGATTTTCCAATCCGACGCGAGACGATTGTAACGTTCAGGGCCTCCTAATGACGATGGAACACTCAAATTGCGTCGAGATTCAATACATCGTCCTTCAGCCGACTTGTCTCCAAGGGTCTATTGTTGCCTCGGGCACCTTATGGTCGTTCTCCTGTGAGTCTAGATTTTCAAATCCGACGCAAAACTGATAGTTAATTGTAACGTTCAGGACCTCCTAATGACGATGGAACACTCAAATTGCTTCGAGATTCAATACATCTTCCTCCAGCCGACTTGTCTCCAAGGGGAAATTGCTGCCTCGGGCACCATATGGTTCGTCACCTGTGAGTTTAGATTTTCGAATCCGACGCAAAACTAATAGTTAATTGTAACGTTCAGGGCCTCGTAATGACGATGGAACACTCAATTGCGTCGAGATTCAATACATCGTCCTCCAGCCGATATGTCTCCAAGGGGATATTGCTGCCTCGGGCACCATATGGTCCGTCTCCTGTGAGTGTAGATGTTCGAATCCGACGCGAGGCTGATACTTAATTGTAACGTTCAGGCCCTCCTAATGACGAAGGAACACTCAAAATACGTCGAGATTCAATACATCGTCCTTCAGCCGACTTGTCTCCAAGGGTCTATTGCTTCCTCGGGCACCATATGGTCCGTCTCCTGTGAGTGTAGATTTTCGAATCCGACGCGAGACTGATACTTAATTGTAACGTTCAGGCCCTCCTAATGACGAAGTAACACTCAAAATACGTCGAGATTCAATACATCGTCCTTCAGTCGACTTGTCTCCAAGGGTCTAATGCTGCCACGGGCACCTTATGGTCGTTCTCCTGTGAGTTTAGATTTTCGAATCCGACGCAAAACTGATAGTTAATTGTAACGTCCAGGGCCTCCTAATGACGATGGAACACTCAAATTGCGTCGAGATACAATACATCGGCCACCAGCCGACTTGTTTCCAAGGGTCTATTGCTGCCTGTGGCACCTTCTCCTGTGAGTCTAGATTTTCGAATCCGACGCCAAACTGATAGTTAATTGTAAAGTTCAGGGCATCCTAATGACGATGGAACACTCAAATTGCGTCGAGATTCAATACATCGTCCTCCAGCCAACTTGTCGCGAAGGGTATATTGCTGCCTCGGGCACCTATATGGTACGTCTCCTGTGAGCCTAGATTTTAGAATCTGACGCAAAACTGTTAGTTATGTGTGACGATCAGGGCCTCCTAATGACGATGGAACACACAAATTGCGTCGAGATTCAATACATCGTCATCCAGCCGACTTGTCTCCAAGTGGATATTGCTGCCTCAGGCACCTTATCGTCGTTCTCCTGTGAGTTTAGATTTTCGAATCCGACGCATAACTGATAGTTAATTGTAACTTTCAGGGCCTCCTAATGACGACGGAACACTCAAATTGCGTCGAGATTCAATACATCGTCCTTCAGCCGACTTGTATCCAAAGGTCTATGCTGCATCGGGCACCTTATGGTCGTCCACCTGTGAGTCTAGATTTTCGAATCCGACGCAAAACTGATAATTAATTGTAACGTTCAGGGCCTCCTAATGACGATGGAACACTCAAATTGCGTCGAGATTCAATACATCGTCCTCCAGCCGACTTGTCTCCAAGGGTATATTGCTGCCTCGGGCACCTATATGGTACGTCTCCTGTGAGCCTAGATTTTCGAATCTGACGCAAAACTGTTAGTTAATTGTGACGATCAGGGCCTCCTAATGACGATGGAACACTCAAATTGCGTCGAGATTCAATACATCGTCATCCAGCCGACTTGTCTCCAAGTGGATATTGCTGCCTCAGGCACCTTATGGTCGTTCTCCTGTGAGTTTAGAATTTCGAATCCGACGCATAACTGATAGTTAATTGTAACTTTCAGGGCCTCCTAATGACGACGGAACACTCAAATTGCGTCGAGATTCAATACATCGTCCTTCAGCCGACTTGTATCCAAAGGTCTATTGCTGCATCGGGCACATTATGGTCGTCCACCTGTGAGTCTAGATTTTCGAATCCGACGCAAAACTGATAATTAGTTGTAACGTTCAGGGCCTCCTAATGACGATGGAACACTCAAATTGCGTCGAGATTAAATACATCGTCCTCCAGCCGACTTGTCTCCAAAGGGGTATCGCTGCCTCGGGCACCATATGGTCCGTCTCCTGTGAGCCTAGATTTTCGAATCCGACGCAAACTGTTAGTTAATTGTGACGATCAGGGCCTCCTAATGACGATGGAACACTGAAATTGCGTCGAGATTCAATACATCGTCCTCCAGCCGACTTGTCTCCAAGGGTCTAATGCTGCCTCTGGCACCTTATGGTCGTTCTCCTGTGAGTCTAGATTTTCGAACGCGACGCATAACTGATAGTTAAATGTAACGTTCAGCGCCTCCTAATGACGATGGAACACTCAAATTGCGACGAGATTTAATACATCGTGAACCAGCCGACTTGTCTCCTAGGGGATATTCCTGCCTCAGCCACCTTGTGGTCGTTCTCCTGTGAGTCTAGATTTTCGAATCCGACGCAAAACTGATAATTAATTGTTACGTTCATGGCCTCCGAATGACGATGGAACACTCAAATTGCGTCGAGATTCAATACGTCGTTATCCAGCCGACTTGTCTCCAAGGTGATATTGCTGCCTCGGACACCATATGGTCCTTCTCCTGTGAGTCTAGATTTTCGAATCAGACGCGAAACTGATATTTAATTGTAACGTTCAGGGCCTCCTAATGGCGATGGACACTCAAATTGCATCGAGATTCAATGCATCGTCATTCAGCCGACTTGTCTCCAAGGGTCTATTGCTGCCGCGGGCACCTAATGGACGTTCTCCTGTGTGTCTAGATTTTCAAATCCCACGCAAATCTGATAGTTAATTGTAACGTTCAGGGCGTCCTAATGACGATGGAACACTCAAATTGCGTCGAGATTCAATTCATCGTCCTTCAACCGACTTGTCTCCAAGGGCATATTGGTTCCTCGGGCACCATATAGTCCGACTCCTGTGAGTCTAGATTTTCGAATCCGACGGGAAACTGATAGTTAATTGTCACGTTCAGGGACTCCTAATGACGATGGAACACTCAAATTGCGTCGAGATTCAATACATCGTCGTTCAGCCGACTCGTCTCCAAGGGTCTATTGCTGCCTCGGGCACCTTATGATCGTTCTCCTGTGAGTCTAGATTTTCGAATTCGACGCAAAACGGATAGCTAATTGTAACGTTCAGGGCCTCCTAATGACTATGGAACACTCAAATTGCGTCGAGATTAAATATATCGTCCTCCAAACGACTTGTCTCCGGGGGGATATTGCTGCCTCGGGCAGCATATGGTCCGTCTCCTGTGAGTCTAGATTTTCCAATCCGACGCGAGACGATTGTAACGTTCAGGGCCTCCTAATGACGATGGAACACTCAAATTGCGTCGAGATTCAATACATCGTCCTTCAGCCGACTTGTCTCCAAGGGTCTATTGTTGCCTCGGGCACCTTATGGTCAATCTCCTGTGAGTCTAGATTTTCAAATCCGGCGCAAAACTGATAGTTAATTGTAACGTTCAGGCCTCCTAATGACGATGGAACACTCAAATTGCTTCGAGATTCAATACATCTTCCTCCAGCCGACTTGTCTCCAAGGGGAAATTGCTGCCTCGGGGACCATATGGTTCGTCACCTGTGAGTTTAGATTTTCGAATCCGACGCAAAACTAATAGTTAATTGTAACGTTCAGGGCCTCGTAATGACGATGGAACACTCAAATTGCGTCGAGATTCAATACATCGTCCTCCAGCCGACATGTCTCCAAGGGGATATTGCTGCCTCGGGCACCATATGGTCCGTCTCCTGTGAGTGTAGATTTTCGAATCCGACGCGAGACTGATACTTAATTGTAACGTTCAGGCCCTCCTAATGACGATGGAACACTCAAAAAGAGTCGAGATTCAATACATCGTCCTTCAGTCGACTTGTCTCCAAAGGTCTAATGCTGGCTCGGGCACCTTATGGTCGTTCTCCTGTGAGTTTAGATTTTCGAATCCGACGCAAAACTGATAGTTAATAGTAACGTCCAGGGCCTCCTAATGACGATTGAACACTCAAATTGCGTCGAGATACAATACATCGGCCACCAGCCGACTTGTTTCCAAGGGTCTATTGCTGCCTGTGGCACCTTCTCCTGTGAGTCTAGAGTTTCGAATCCGACGCCAAACTGATGGTTAATTGTAACGTTCAGGGCATCCTAATGACGATGGAACACTCAAATTGCGTCGAGATTCAATACATCGTCCTCCAGCCGACTTGTCTCGAAGGGTATATTGCTGCCTCGGGCACCTATATGGTACGTCTCCTGTGAGCCTAGATTTTAGAATCTGACGCAAAACTGTTAGTTAATTGTGACGATCAGGGCCTCCTAATGACAATGGAACACACAAATTGCGTCGAGATTCAATACATCGTCATCCAGCCGACTTGTCTCCAAGTGGATATTGCTGCCTCAGGCACCTTATCGTCGTTCTCCTGTGAGTTTAGATTTTCGAATCCGACGCATAACTGATAGTTAATTGTAACTTTCAGGGCCTCGTAATGACGACGGAACACTCAAATTGCGTCGAGATTCAATACATCGTCCTTCAGCAGACTTGTATCCAAAGGTCTATTGCTGCATCGAGCACCTTATGGTCGTCCACCTGTGAGTCTAGATTTTCGAATCCGACGCAAAACTGATAATTAATTGTAACGTTCAGGGCCTCCTAATGACGATGGAACACTCAAATTGCGTCGAGATTCAATACATCGTCCTCCAGCCGACTTGTCTCCAAAGGGGTATTGCTGCCTCGGGCACCGTATGTTCCATCTACTGTGAGTCTATATTTTCGAATCCGACGCGAAACTGATAGTTAATTGTAACGTTCAGGGCCTCCTAATAACGATGGAACAAACAAAATGCGTCGAGATTCAATACATCGTCCTTCAGCCGACATGTCTCCAAAGGTCTATTGCGGCTTCGGGCACCTTATGGTCGTCCTCCTGTGAGTCTAGATTTTCGAATCCGACTTAAAACTGATAGTTAATTGTAACTTTCAGGGCCTCCTAATGACGTTGGAACACTCAAATTGCGTCGAGATTCAATACATCGTCCTCCATCCTACTTGTGTTCAAGGGGATATTGCTGATTCGGGCACCGTATGGTCCGACTCCTTTGAGTCTAGATTTTCGAATCCGACGCGAAACTGATAGTTAATTGTAACGTTCAGGGCAACCTAATGGCGATGGAACATTCAAATTGCGTCGTGATTCAATACATCGTCCTCCAGCGGACTTGTCTCCAAGGGGATATTGCTGCCTCGGGCACCATATGGTCCGTCTCCTGTGAGCCTAGATTTTCGAATCCGACGCAAAACTAATAGTTAATTGTAACGTTCAGGGCCTCGTAATGACGATGGAACACTCAAATTGCGTCGAGATTCAATACATCGTCCTCCAGCCGACATGTCTCCAAGGGGATATTGCTGCCTCGGGCACCATATGGTCCGTCTCCTGTGAGTGTAGATTTTCGAATCCGACGCGAGACTGATACTTAATTGTAACGTTCAGGCCCTCCTAATGACGATGGAACACTCAAAAAGAGTCGAGATTCAATACATCGTCCTTCAGTCGACTTGTCTCCAAAGGTCTAATGCTGCCTCGGGCACCTTATGGTCGTTCTCCTGTGAGTTTAGATTTTCGAATCCGACGCAAAACTGATAGTTAATTGTAATGTCCAGGGCCTCCTAATGACGATGGAACACTCAAATTGCGTCGAGATACAATACATCGGCCACCAGCCGACTTGTTTCCAAGGGTCTATTGCTGCCTGTGGCACCTTCTCCTGTGAGTCTAGATTTTCGAATCCGACGCCAAACTGATGGTTAATTGTAACGTTCAGGGCATCCTAATGACGATGGAACACTCAAATTGCGTCGAGATTCAATACATCGTCCTCCAGCCGACTTGTCTCGAAGGGTATATTGCTGCCTCGGGCACCTATATGGTACGTCTCCTGTGAGCCTAGATTTTACAATCTGACGCAAAACTGTTAGTTAATTGTGACGATCAGGGCCTCCTAATGACGATGGAACACACAAATTGCGTCGAGATTCAATACATCGTCATCCAGCCGACTTGTCTACAAGTGGATATTGCTGCCTCAGGCACCTTATCGTCGTTCTCCTGTGAGTTTAGATTTTCGAATCCGACGCATAACTGATAGTTAATTGTAACTTTCAGGGCCTCCTAATGACGACGGAACACTCAAATTGCGTCGAGATTCAATACATCGTCCTTCAGCAGACTTGTATCCAAAGGTCTATTGCTGCATCGGGCACCTTATGGTCGTCCACCTGTGAGTCTAGATTTTCGAATCCGACGCAAAACTGATAATTAATTGTAACGTTCAGGGCCTCCTAATGACGATGGAACACTCAAATTGCGTCGAGATTCAATACATCGTCCTCCAGCCGACTTGTCTCCAAAGGGGTATTGCTGCCTCGGGCACCGTATGTTCCATCTACTGTGAGTCTATATTTTCGAATCCGACGCGAAACTGATAGTTAATTGTAACGTTCAGGGCCTCCTAATAACGATGGAACAAACAAAATGCGTCGAGATTCATTACATCGTCCTTCAGCCGACATGTCTCCAAAGGTCTATTGCGGCTTCGGGCACCTTATGGTCGTCCTCCTGTGAGTCTAGATTTTCGAATCCGACTTAAAACTGATAGTTAATTGTAACGTTCAGGGCCTCCTAATGACGTTGGAACACTCAAATTGCGTCGAGATTCAATACATCGTCCTCTATCCGACTTGTCTCCAAGGGTCTATTGCTGCCTCGGGTACCTTATGGTCCGTCTCCTGTGAGTTTAGATTTTCGAATCCTTTGCATAACTGATAGTTAATCGTAACGTTCAGGGCCTCGTAATGACAATGGAACACTCAAATTGCGTCTAGATGCAATACATCGTCCTTCAGCCGCCTTGTCTCAAAAGAACTATTGCTGCTTCGGGCACCTTATGGTCATCCTCCTGTGAGTCTAGATTTTTGAATCCAATGCGAAACTGATAGTAAATTGTAGCGCTCAGGGCCTCCTAATGACGATGGAACACTCAAATTGCGTCGAGATTCAATACATCGTCTTTCAGCCGACTTGTCTCGAAAGGTCTATTGCTGCTTCGGGCACCTTAAGATCGTCCTCCTGTGAGTCTAGATTTTCGAATCCGACGCAAAACTGATAGTTAATTGTTACTTTCAGGGCCTCCTAATGTTGATGGAACTCTCAAATTGCGTCGAGATTCAATACATCGTCCTCCAGCCGTCTTGTCTCCAAGGGGATATTGCTGCCTCGGGTACCGTATGGTAAGACTCGTGTGAGTCTAGATTTTCGAATCCGACGCGAAACTGATAGTTAATTGTAACGTTCGGGGCCTCCTAATGACGATGGAACACTCACATTGCGTCGAGATTCAATACATCGTCCTCCAGCGGACTTGTCTCCAAGGGGATATTGCTGCCTCGGGCACCTTATGGTCCGTCTCCTGTGAATTTAGATTCTCGAATCCGACGCATAACTGATAGTTAATCGTAACGTTCAGGGCCTCGTAATGACGATGGAACACTCAATTTGCGTCGAGATGCAATACATCGTCCTCCAGCCGACTTGTCTCCAAGGGGATATTGCTGCCTCGGGCACCTAATGGTCCGTCTTGTGTGAGTCTAGATTTTCGACTCCGACGCGAAACTGATAGTTAATTGTAATGTTCAGGGCCTCTTAATGGCGATGGAACACTCAAATTGCGTCGAGATTCAATACATCGTCCTCCAGCCGACTTGTCTCAAAAGGTCTATTGCTGCCTCGGGCACCTTATGGTCATCCTCCTGTGAGTCTAGATTTTCGAATCCAATGCGAAACTGATAGTAAATTGTAGCGCTCAGGGCCTCCTAATGACGATGGAACACTCAAATTGCGTCGAGATTCAATACATCGTCATCCAGCCGACTTGTCTCCAAGTGGATATTGCTGCCTCAGGCACCTTATGGTCGTTCTCCTGTGAGTTTAGATTTTCGAATCCGACGCATAACTGATAGTTAATTGTAACTTGCAGGGCCTCCTAATGACGACGGAACACTCAAATTGCGTCGAGATTCAATACATCGTCCTTCAGCCGACATGTCTCCAAAGGTCTATTGCTGCTTCGGGCACCTTATGGTCGTCCTCCTGTGAGTCTAGATTTTCGAATCCGACTTAAAACTGATAGTTAATTGTAACTTTCAGGGCCTCCTAATGACGTTGGAACACTCAAATTGCGTCGAGATTCAATACATCGTCCTCCAGCCTACTTGTCTCCAAGGGGATATTGCTGATTCGGGCACCGTATGGTCCGACTCCTTTGAGCCTAGATTTTCGAATCCAACGCGAAACTGATAGTTAATTGTAACGTTCAGGGCCACCTAATGACGATGGAACACTCAAATTGCGTCGTGATACAATACATCGTCCTCCAGCGGACTTGTCTCCAAGGGGATATTGGTGCCTCGGGCACCATATGGTCCGTCTCCTGTGAGCCTAGATTTTCGAATCCGACGCAAAACTGTTAGTTAATTGTGACGATCAGGGCCTCCTAATGACGATGGAACACTCAACATGCGTCGAGATTCAATACATCGTCCTCTATCCGACTTGTCTCCAAGGGTCTATTGCTGCCTCGGGTACCTTATGGTCCGTCTCCTGTCAGTTTAGATTTTCGAATCCGTCGCATAACTGATAGTTAATCGTAACGTTCAGGGCCTCGTAATGACGATGGAACACTCAAATTGCGTCGAGATGCAATACATCGTCCTCCAGCCGACTTGTCTCCAAGGGGATATTTCTGCCTCGGGCACCTTATGGTCCGTCTTCTGTGATTCTAGATTTTCGAATCCGACGCGAAACTGATAGCTAATTGTACCGTTCAGGGCCTCCTAATGACGATGGAACACTCAAATTGCGTCGAGATTCAATACATCGTCTTTCAGCCGACTTGTCTCCAAAGGTATATTGCTGCTTCGGGCACCTTTAGGTCGTTCTCCTGTGAGTCTAGATTTTCGAATCCGACGCAAAACTGATAGTTAATTGTAACTTTCAGGGCCTCCTAATGTTGATGGAACTCTCAAATTGCGTCGAGATTCAATACATCGTCCTCCAGCCGTCATGTCTCCAAGGGGATATTGCTGCCTCGGGCACCGTATGGTAAGAATCCTGTGAGTATAGATTTTCGAATCCGACGCGAAACTGATAGTTAATTGTAACGTTCGGGGCCTCCTAATGACGATGGAACACTCACATTGCGTCGAGATTCAATACATCGTCCTCCAGCGGACTTGTCTCCAAGGGGATATTGCTGCCTCGGGCACCTTATGGTCCGTCTCCTGTGAATTTAGATTCTCGAATCCGACGCATAACTGATAGTTAATCGTAACGTTCAGGGCCTCGTAATGACGATGGAACACTCAATTTGCGTCGAGATGCAATACATCGTCCTCCAGCCGACTTGTCTCCAAGGGGATATTGCTGCCTCGGGCACCTAATGGTCCGTCTTCTGTGAGTCTAGATTTTCGAATCCGACGCGAAACTGATAGTTAATTGTAACGTTCAGGGCCTCTTAATGGCGATGGAACACTCAAATTGCGTCGAGATTCAATACATCGTCCTGCAGCCGACTTGTCTCAAAAGGTCTATTGCTGCCTCGGGCACCTTATGGTCATCCTCCTGTGTTTCTAGATTGTCGAATCCGACGCAAAACTGATAGTTAATTGAAACGTTCATGGCCTCCTAATGAAGATGGAACACTCAAATTGCGTCGAGATGCAATACATCGTCCTTCAGCCGGCTTGTCTCAAAAGAACTATTGCTGCTTCGGGCACCTTATGGTCATCCTCCTGTGAGTCTAGATTTTCGAATCCAATGCGAAACTGACAGTAAATTGTAGCGTTCAGAGCCTCCTAATGACGATGGAACACTCAAATTGCGTCGAGATTCAATACATCGTCCTCCAGCAGACGTGTCTCCAAGGGTATATTGCTGCCTCGGGCACCTTATGGTCGTTCTCCTGTATGTCTAGATTGTCGAATCCGACGCAAAACTCATAGTTACTTGTAACGTTCAGGGCTACCTAAAGCGATGGAACACTCAAATTGCGTCGAGATTCAATACATCGTCCTCCAGTCGACTTGTCTCCAAGGGTATATTGCTGCCTCGGGCACCATATGGTCTGCCTCCTGTGAGTCTAGATTTTCGAATCCGACGCGAAACTGATGGTTAATTGTAACGTTCAGGGCCTCCTAATAACGATGATACACTCAAATTGCGTCGAGATTCAATACATCGTCCTTCAGTCGACTTGTCTCCAAGGGTCTGTTGCTGCCTCGGGCACCCTATGGTCGTGCTCCTGTGAGTTTAGATTTTCGAATCCGACGCAAAACTGATAGTTAATTGTAACGTTCATGGCATCCTAATGACGATGGAACACTCAAATTGCGTCGAGATTAAATACATCGGCCACCAGCCGACTTGCCTCCAAGGGTCTATTGCTACCTCGGGCACCATATGGTCTCACTTCTGTGAGTCTAGGTTTTCGAATCCGACGCGAAACTGATAGTTAATAGTAACGTTTAGGGCATCCTACTGACGATGGAACTCTCAAATTACGTCGAGATTCAATACTTCGTCCTCCAGCCGACTTGTCTCCAAGGGGATATTGCTGCCTCGGGCACCAAATGGTCTGTCTCCTGTGAGTCTAGATTTTCGAATCCGACGCGAAACTAATAGTTAATTGTAACGTTCAGGGCCTCCTAATGACGATGGAACACTCAAATTGCGTCGAGATTCAATACATAGTCCTTCAGCCGACTTGTCTCCAAGGGTCTATTGCTGCGTCGTGCACCTTATTGTCGTGCTCCTGTGAGCCTAGATTTTCGAATCCGACGCTACACTGATAGTTAATTGTAACGTTCATGGCATCCTAATGACGATGGAACACTCAAATTGCGTCGAGATTCAATACATCATACACCAGCAGACTTGTCTCCAAGGGTCTATTGCTGCCTCGGGCACCATGTGGTCTCACTCCTGTGAGTCTAGATTTTCGAATCCGACGCGAAACTGATAGTTAGTTGTAACGTTCAGGGCATCCTAATGACGAAGGAACAGTCAAATTGCGTCGAGATTCAATGCATCGTCCTCCAGCCGACTTGTCTCCAAGGGGATATTGCTGCTTCGGGCACCGTATGGTCCGACTCCTGTGGGTCTAGATTTTCGAATCCGACGCGAAACTGATAGTTAATTGTAACGTTCAGGGCCTCCTAATGACGATGGAACACTCAAATTGCGTCGAGATTCAATGCATCGTCCTCCAGCGGACTTGACTCCAAGGGGATATTGCTGCCTCGGGCACCATATGGTCCGTCTCCTGTGAGTTTAGATTTTCGAATCCGACGCATAACTGATAGTTAATCGTAACGTTCAGGGCCTCGTAATGACGATGGAACACTCAAATTGCGTCGATATTCAATACATCGGCCTCCAGCCGACTTGTCTTCAAGGGTCTATTGCTGCCTGTGATACCTAATGTTCTTTCTCCTATGAGCCTAGATTTTCGAATCTGACGCAAAAGTGCTAGTTAATTGTAACGTTCAGGGCCTCCTAAGGACGATGGAACACTCAAATTGCGTCGAGATTCAATACATCGTCCTCCAGCGGTCTTGTCTCCAAGGGTATATTGCTGCCTCGGGCACCTTATGGTCCGTCTCCTGTGACTTTAGATTTTCGAATCCGACGCATAACTGATAGTTAATTGTAACGTTCAGGGCCTCGTAATGACGATGGAACACTCAAATTGCGTCGAGATGCAATACATCGTCCTCCAGCCGACTTGTCTCCAAGAGGATATTGCTGCCTCGGGCTCCTTATGGTCCGTCTTCTGTGAGTCTAGATTTCCGAATCCGACGCATAACTGATAGTTAATCGTAACGTTCAGGGCCTCGTAATGACGATGGAACACTCAAATTGCGTCGAGATGCAATACATCGTCCTCCAGCAGACTTGTCTCCGAGGGGATATTGCTGCCTCGGGCACCTTATGGTCGAACTCCTGTATGTCTAGATTGTCGAATCCGACGCAAAACTCATAGTTACTTGCAACGTTCAGGGCTACCTAAAGCGATGGAACACTCAAATTGCGTCGAGATTCAATACATCGTCCTCCAGTCGACTTGTCTCCAAGGGTATATTGCAGCCTCGGGCACCATATGGTCTGCCTCCTGTGGGTCTAGATTTTCGAATCCGACGCGAAACTGATGGTTAATTGTAACGTTCAGGGCCTCCTAATGACGATGATACACTCAAATTGCGTCGAGATTCAATACATCGTCCTTCAGCCGACTTGTCTCCAAGGGTCTATTGCTGCGTCGTGCACCTTATTGTCGTGCTCCTGTGAGCCTAGATTTTCGAATCCGACGCAAAACTGATAGTTAATTGTAACGTTCATGGCATCCTAATGACGATGGAACACACAAATTGCGTCGAGATTAAATACATCGGCCACCAGCCGACTTGCCTCCAAGGGTCTATTGCTACCTCGGGCACCATATGGTCTCACTTCTGTGAGTCTAGGTTTTCGAATCCGACGCGAAACTGATAGTTAATAGTAACGTTTAGGGCATCCTACTGACGATGGAACACTCAAATTACGTCGAGATTCAATACATCGTCCTCCAGCCGACTTGTCTCCAAGGGGATATTGCTGCCTCGGGCACCAAATGGTCTGTCTCCTGTGAGTCTAGACTTTCGAATCCGACGCGAAACTAATAGTTAATTGTAACGTTCAGGGCCTCCTAATGACGATAGAACACTCAAATTTCGTCGAGATTCAATACACAGTCCTTCAGCCGACTTGTCTCCAAGGGTCTATTGCTGCGTCGTGCACCTTATTGTCGTGCTCCTGTGAGCCTAGATTTTCGAATCCGACGCTACACTGATAGTTAATTGTAACGTTCATGGCATCCTAATGACGATGGAACACTCAAATTACGTCGAGAATCAATACATCGTCCTCCAGCCGACTTGTCTCCAAGGGGATATTGCTGCCTCGGGCACCAAATGGTCTGTCTCCTGTGAGTCTAGACTTTCGAATCCGACGCGAAACTAATAGTTAATTGTAACGTTCAGGGCCTCCTAATGACGATAGAACACTCAAATTTCGTCGAGATTCGATACATAGTCCTTCAGCCGACTTGTCTCCAAGGGTCTATTGCTGCCTCGGGCACCATGTGGTCTCACTCCTGTGAGTCTAGATTTTCGAATCCGACGCGAAACTGATAGTTAATTGTAACGTTCAGGGCATCCTAATGACGAAGGAACAGTCAAATTGCGTCGAGATTCAATACATCGTCCTTCAGCCGATTTGTCTCCAAAGGTCTATTGCTGCTTTGGGCATCTTATAGTCGTCCTCCTGTTAGTCTAGATTTTCGAATCCGACGCAAAACTGATAGTTAATAGTAACTTTCAGGGCCTCCTAATGACGATGGAACACTCAAATTGAGTCGAGATTCAATACATCGTCCTCCAGCCGACTTGTCTCCAAGGGGATATTGCTGCCTCGGGCACCGTATGGTCCGACTCCTGTGGGTCTAGATTTTCGAATCCGACGCGAAACTGATAGTTAATTGTAACGTTCAGGGCCTCCTAATGACGATGGAACACTCAAATTGCGTCGAGATTCAATGCATCGTCCTCCAGCGGACTTGTCTCCAAGGGGATATTGCTGCCTCGGGCACCATATGGTCCGTCTCCTGTGAGTTTAGATTTTCGAATCCGACGCATAACTGATAGTTAATCGTAACGTTCAGGGCCTCGTAATGACGATGGAACACTCAAATTGCGTCGATATTCAATACATCGGCCTCCAGCCGACTTGTCTTCAAGGGTCTATTGCTGCCTGTGATACCTAATGTTCTTTCTCCTATGAGCCTAGATTTTCGAATCTGACGCAAAAGTGCTAGTTAATTGTAACGTTCAGGGCCTCCTAATGACGATGGAACACTCAAATTGCGTCGAGATTCAATACATCGTCCTCCAGCGGACTTGTCTCCAAGGGTATATTGCTGCCTCGGGCACCATATGGTCCGCCTCCTGTGAGCCTAGATTTTCGAATCCGACGCAAAACTGTTAGTTAATTGTGACGATGAGGGCCACCTAATGACGATGGAACAATCAAATTGCGTCGAGATTCAATACATCGTCCTCCAGCCGACTTGTCTCCAAGGGGATATTGCTGCCTCGGGCACCTTATGGTCCGTCTCCTGTGACTTTAGACTTTCGAATCCGACGCATAACTGATAGTTAATTGTAACGTTCAGGGCTTCGTAATGACGATGGAACACTCAAATTGCGTCGAGATGCAATACATCGTCCTCCAGCCGACTTGTCTCCAAGAGGATATTGCTGCCTCGGGCTCCTTATGGTCCGTCTTCTGTGAGTCTAGATTTCCGAATCCGACGCATAACTGATAGTTAATCGTAACGTTCAGGGCCTCGTAATGACGATGGAACACTCAAATTGCGTCGAGATGCAATACATCGTCCTCCAGCAGACTTGTCTCCGAGGGGATATTGCTGCCTCGGGCACCTTATGGTCGAACTCCTGTATGTCTAGATTGTCGAATCCGACGCAAAACTCATAGTTACTTGCAACGTTCAGGGCTACCTAAAGCGATGGAACACTCAAATTGCGTCGAGATTCAATACATCGTCCTCCAGTCGACTTGTCTCCAAGGGTATATTGCAGCCTCGGGCACCATATGGTCTGCCTCCTGTGAGTCTAGATTTTCGAATCCGACGCGAACTGATGGTTAATTGTAACGTTCAGGGCCTCCTAATGACGATGATACACTCAAATTGCGTCGAGATTCAATACATCGTCCTTCAGCCGACTTGTCTCCAAGGGTCTGTTGCTGCCTCGGGCACCCTATGGTCGTGCTCCTGTGAGTTTAGATGTTCGAATCCGACGCAAAACTGATAGTTAATTGTAACGTTCATGGCATCCTAATGACGATGGAACACACAAATTGCGTCGAGATTAAATACATCGGCCACCAGCCGACTTGCCTCCAAGGGTCTATTGCTACCTCGGGCACCATATGGTCTCACTTCTGTGAGTCTAGGTTTTCGAATCCGACGCGAAACTGATAGTTAATAGTAACGTTTAGGGCATCCTACTGACGATGGAACACTCAAATTACGTCGAGATTCAATACATCGTCCTCCAGCCGACTTGTCTCCAAGGGGATATTGCTGCTTCGGGCACCAAATGGTCTGTCTCCTGTGAGTCTAGAATTTCGAATCCGACGCGAAACTAATAGTTAATTGTAACGTTCAGGGCCTCCTAATGACGATAGAACACTCAAATTTCGTCGAGATTCAATACATAGTCCTTCAGCCGACTTGTCTCCAAGGGTCTATTGCTGCGTCGTGCACCTTATTGTCGTGCTCCTGTGAGCCTAGATTTTCGAATCCGACGCTACACTGATAGTTAATTGTAACGTTCATGGCATCCTAATGACGATGGAACACTCAAATTGCGTCGAGATTCAATACATCATACACCAGCAGACTTGTCTCCAAGGGTCTATTGCTGCCTCGGGCACCATGTGGTCTCACTCCTGTGAGTCTAGATTTTCGAATCCGACGCGAAACTGATAGTTAATTGTAACGTTCAGGGCATCCTAATGACGAAGGAACAGTCAAATTGCGTCGAGATTCAATACATCGTCCTTCAGCCGATTTGTCTCCAAAGGTCTATTGCTGCTTTGGGCATCTTATAGTCGTCCTCCTGTTAGTCTAGATTTTCGAATCCGAAGCAAAACTGATAGTTAATAGTAACTTTCAGGGCCTCTAAATGACGATGGAACACTCAAATTGAGTCGAGATTCAATACATCGTCCTCCAGCCGACTTGTCTCCAAGGCGATATTGCTGCCTCGGGCACCGTATGGTCCGACTCCTGTGGGTCTAGATTTTCGAATCCGACGCGAAACTGATAGTTAATTGTAACGTTCAGGGCCTCCTAATGACGATGGAACACTCAAATTGCGTCGAGATTCAATGCATCGTCCTCCAGCGGACTTGTCTCCAAGGGGATATTGCTGCCTCGGGCACCATATGGTCCGTCTCCTGTGAGTTTAGATTTTCGAATCCGACGCATAACTGATAGTTAATCGTAACGTTCAGGGCCTCGTAATGACGATGGAACACTCAAATTGCGTCGATATTCAATACATCGGCCTCCAGCCGACTTGTCTCCAAGGGTCTATTGCTGCCTGTGATACCTAATGTTCTTTCTCCTATGAGCCTAGATTTTCGAATCTGACGCAAAAGTGCTAGTTAATTGTAACGTTCAGGGCCTCCTAATGACGATGGAACACTCAAATTGCGTCGAGATTCAATACATCGTCCTCCAGCGGACTTGTCTCCAAGGGTATATTGCTGCCTCGGGCACCATATGGACCGCCTCCTGTGAGCCTAGATTTTCGAATCCGACGCAAAACTGTTAGTTAATTGTGACGATGAGGGCCACATAATGACGATGGAACAATCAAATTGCGTCGAGATTCAATACATCGTCCTCCAGCCGACTTGCCTCCAAGGGGATATTGCTGCCTCGGGCACCTTATGGTCGTCCTCCCGTAAGTTTAGATTTTTGAATCCGACGCATAACTGATAGTTAATTGAAACGTTCAGGGCCTCCTAATGACGAGGGGACACTCAAATTGCGTCGAGATTCAATACATCTTCCTCCAGCCGACTTGTCTCCAAGGGGATATTGTTGCCTCGGGCACCTTATAGTCCGTCTCCTGTGAGTCTAGATTTTCGAATCCGACGCAAAACTGATAGTTAATTGTGACGATCAGGTCCCCCTAATGACGATGGAACACTCGAATTGCGTCGAGATTCAATACATCGTCCTCCATCCGACTTGTCTCCAAGGGGATATTGCTACCTCGGGCAGCTTATGGTCGTTCTCCCGTGAGTTTAGATTTTCGAATCCGACGCATAACTGATAGTTAATTGTAACGTTCAGGGCCTCCTAATGACGATGAAACACTCAAATTTCGACGTGATTCAATACATCGTCCTCCAGCCGACTTGTCTCCAAGGGGATGCTGCTGCCTCGGGCACTATATGGTCTGTCTCCTGTGAGTCTAGATTTTCGAATGCGACGCGAAACTGATAGCTAATTGTAACGTTCAGGGCCTACTAAGGACGATGGAACACTCAAATTGGGTCGAGATTGAATACATCGTCCTTCAGCCGGCTTGTCTCCAAGGGTCTATTGATGCCTCGGGCACCTTATGGTCGTTCTCCTGTGAGTCTAGATTTTTGAATCCGACGCAAAACTGATTGTTAATTGTAACGTTCAGGGCCTCCTAATGACGATGGAACACTCAAATTGCGTCGAGATTCAATATATCGTCCTTCAGCCGACTTTTCTCCAAGGGTCTATTGCTGCCTCGGGCACCTTATGGTCGTGCTCCTGTGAGCCTAGATTTTCGAATCCGACGCAAAACTGATAGTTAATTGTAACGTTCAGGGCCTCCTAATGACGATGGAACACTCAAATTGCGTCGAGATTCAATACATCGTCCTTCAGCCGACTTGTCTCCAAAGGTCTATTGCTGCTTTGGGCACCTTGTGGTCGTCCTCCTGTTAGTCTAGATTTTCGAATCCGACGCAAAACTGATAGTTAATAGTAACTTTCAGGGCCTCCTAATGACGATGGAACACTCAAATTGAGTCGAGATTCAATACATCGTCCACCAGCCGACTTGTCTCCAAGGGGATATTGCTGCCTCGGGCACCGTATGGTCCGACTCCTGTGGGTCTAGATTTTCGAATCCGACGCGAAACTGATAGTTAATTGTAACGTTCAGGGCCTCCTAATGACGATGGAACACTCAAATTGCGTCGAGATTCAATACATCGTCCTCCAGCGGACTTGTCTCCAAGGGGATATTGCTGCCTCGGGCACCATATGATCCGTCTCCTGTGAGTTTAGATTTTCGAATCCGACGCATAACTGATAGTTAATCGTAACGTTCAGGGCCTCGTAATGACGATGGAACACTCAAATTGCGTTGAGATGCAATACATCGTCCTCCAGCCGACTTGTCTCCAAGGGGATATTGCTGCCTCGGGCACCTTATGGTCCGTCTTCTGTGAGTCTAGGCTTTCGAATCCGACGCGAAACATAGTTAATTGTAACGTTCAGGGCCTCTTAATGACGATGGAACACTCAAATTGCGTCGATATTCAATACATCGGCCTCCAGCCGACTTGTCTCCAAGGGTCTATAGCTGCCTGTGATACCTCATGTTCGTTCTCCTATGAGCTTAGAATTTCGAATCTGACGCAAAAGTGCTAGTTAATTGTAACGTTCAGGGCCTCCTAATGACGATGGAACACTCAAATTGCGTCGAGATTCAATACATCGTCCTCCAGCGGACTTGTCTCCAAGGGGATATTGCTGCCTCGGGCACCATATGGTCCGTCTCCTGTGAGCCTAGATTTTCGAATCCGACGCAAAACTGATAGTTAATTGTAACGTTCAGGGCCTCCTAATGACGATGGAACACTCAAATTGCGTCGAGATTCAATACATCGTCCTTCAGCCGACTTGTCTCCAAAGGTCTATTGCTGCTTTGGGCACCTTGTGGTCGTCCTCCTGTTAGTCTAGATTTTCGAATCCGACGCAAAACTGATAGTTAATAGTAACTTTCAGGGCCTCCTAATGACGATGGAACACTCAAATTGAGTCGAGATTCAATACATCGTCCACCAGCCGACTTGTCTCCAAGGGGATATTGCTGCCTCGGGCACCGTATGGTCCGACTCCTGTGGGTCTAGATTTTCGAATCCGACGCGAAACTGATAGTTAATTGTAACGTTCAGGGCCTCCTAATGACGATGGAACACTCAAATTGCGTCGAGATTCAATACATCGTCCTCCAGCGGACTTGTCTCCAAGGGGATATTGCTGCCTCGGGCACCATATGATCCGTCTCCTGTGAGTTTAGATTTTCGAATCCGACGCATAACTGATAGTTAATCGTAACGTTCAGGGCCTCGTAATGACGATGGAACACTCAAATTGCGTTGAGATGCAATACATCGTCCTCCAGCCGACTTGTCTCCAAGGGGATATTGCTGCCTCGGGCACCTTATGGTCCGTCTTCTGTGAGTCTAGGCTTTCGAATCCGACGCGAAACATAGTTAATTGTAACGTTCAGGGCCTCTTAATGACGATGGAACACTCAAATTGCGTCGATATTCAATACATCGGCCTCCAGCCGACTTGTCTCCAAGGGTCTATAGCTGCCTGTGATACCTCATGTTCGTTCTCCTATGAGCTTAGAATTTCGAATCTGACGCAAAAGTGCTAGTTAATTGTAACGTTCAGGGCCTCCTAATGACGATGGAACACTCAAATTGCGTCGAGATTCAATACATCGTCCTCCAGCGGACTTGTCTCCAAGGGGATATTGCTGCCTCGGGCACCATATGGTCCGTCTCCTGTGAGCCTAGATTTTCGAATCAGACGCAAAACTGTTAGTTAATTGTAACGTTCAGGGCCTCCTAATGACGATGGAACACTCAAATTGCGTCGAGATTCAATATATCGTCCTTCAGCTGACTTGTCTCCAAGGGTCTATTGCTGCCTGTGATACCTAATGTTCGTTCTCCTATGACCTTAGAATTTCGAATCTGACGCAAAAGTGCTAGTTAATTGTAACGTTCAGGGCCTCCTAATGACGATAGAACACTCAAATTGCGTCGAGATTCAATACATCGTCCTCCAGCGGACTTGTCTCCAAGGGGATATTGCTGCCTCGGGCACCATATGGTCCGACTCCTGTGAGCCTAGATTTTCGAGACGCAAAACTGTTAGTTAATTGTGACGATGAGGGCCACCTAATGACGATGGAACAATCAAATTGCGTCGAGATTCAATACATCGTCCTCCAGCCGACTTGCCTCCAACTGGATATTGCTGCCTCGGGCACCTTATGGTCGTCCTCCCGTAAGTTTACATTTTTGAATCCGACGCATAACTGATAGTTAATTGAAACGTTCAGAGCCTCCTAATGACGAGGGGACACTCAAATTGCGTCGAGATTCAATACATCTTCCTCCAGCCGACTTGTCTCCAAGGGGATATTGCTGCCTCGGGCACCTTATGGTCGTTCTCCTGTGAGTCTAGATTTTCGAATCCGACGCAAAACTGATTGTTAATTGAAACGTTCAGGGCCTCCTAATGACGATGGAACACTCAAATTTCGTCGAGATTCAATACATAGTCCTTCAGCCGACTTGTCTCCAAGGGTCTATTGCTGCGTCGTGCACCTTATTGTCGTGCTCCTGTGAGCCTAGATTTTCGAATCCGACGCTACACTGATAGTTAATTGTAACGTTCATGGCATCCTAATGACGATGGAACACTCAAATTGCGTCGAGATTCAATACATCATACACCAGCAGACTTGTCTTCAAGGGTCTATTGCTGCCTCGGGCACCATGTGGTCTCACTCCTGTGAGTCTAGATTTTCGAATCCGACGCGAAACTGATAGTTAATTGTAACGTTCAGGGCATCCTAATGACGAAGGAACAGTCAAATTGCGTCGAGATTCAATACATCGTCCTTCAGCCGATTTGTCTCCAAAGGTCTATTGCTGCTTCGGGCATCTTATAGTCGTCCTCCTGTTAGTCTAGATTTTCGAATCCGAAGCAAAACTGATAGTTAATAGTAACTTTCAGGGCCTCTAAATGACGATGGAACACTCAAATTGAGTCGAGATTCAATACATCGTCCTCCAGCCGACTTGTCTCCAAGGGGATATTGCTGCCTCGGGCACCGTATGGTCCGACTCCTGTGGGTCTAGATTTTCGAATCCGACGCGAAACTGATAGTTAATTGTAACGATCAGGGCCTCCTAATGACGATGGAACACTCAAATTGCGTCGAGATTCAATGCATCGTCCTCCAGCGGACTTGTCTCCAAGGGGATATTGCTGCCTCGGGCACCATATGGTCCGTCTCCTGTGAGTTTAGATTTTCGAATCCGACGCATAACTGATAGTTAATCGTAACGTTCAGGGCCTCGTAATGACGATGGAACACTCAAATTGCGTTGAGATGCAATACATCGTCCTCCAGCCGACTTGTCTCCAAGGGGATATTGCTGCCTCGGGCACCTTATGGTCCGTCTTCTGTGAGTCTAGGCTTTCGAATCCGACGCGAAACATAGTTAATTGTAACGTTCAGGGCCTCTTAATGACGATGGAACACTCAAATTGCGTCGATATTCAATACATCGGCCTCCAGCCGACTTGTCTCCAAGGGTCTATAGCTGCCTGTGATACCTAATGTTCGTTCTCCTATGAGCTTAGAATTTCGAATCTGACGCAAAAGTGCTAGTTAATTGTAACGTTCAGGGCCTCCTAATGACGATGGAACACTCAAATTGCGTCGAGATTCAATACATCGTCCTCCAGCGGACTTGTCTCCAAGGGGATATTGCTGCCTCGGGCACCATATGGTCCGTCTCCTGTGAGCCTAGATTTTCGAATCAGACGCAAAACTGTTAGTTAATTGTAACGTTCAGGGCCTCCTAATGACGATGGAACACTCAAATTGCGTCGAGATTCAATATATCGTCCTTCAGCTGACTTGTCTCCAAGGGTCTATTGCTGCCTGTGATACCTAATGTTCGTTCTCCTATGACCTTAGAATTTCGAATCTGACGCAAAAGTGCTAGTTAATTGTAACGTTCAGGGCCTCCTAATGACGATAGAACACTCAAATTGCGTCGAGATTCAATACATCGTCCTCCAGCGGACTTGTCTCCAAGGGGATATTGCTGCCTCGGGCACCATATGGTCCGACTCCTGTGAGCCTAGATTTTCGAGACGCAAAACTGTTAGTTAATTGTGACGATGAGGGCCACCTAATGACGATGGAACAATCAAATTGCGTCGAGATTCAATACATCGTCCTCCAGCCGACTTGCCTCCAACTGGATATTGCTGCCTCGGGCACCTTATGGTCGTCCTGCCGTAAGTTTACATTTTTGAATCCGACGCATAACTGATAGTTAATTGAAACGTTCAGAGCCTCCTAATGACGAGGGGACACTCAAATTGCGTCGAGATTCAATACATCTTCCTCCAGCCGACTTGTCTCCAAGGGGATATTGCTGCCTCGGGCACCTTATGGTCGTTCTCCTGTGAGTCTAGATTTTCGAATCCGACGCAAAACTGATTGTTAATTGAAACGTTCAGGGCCTCCTAATGACGATGGAACACTCAAATTTCGTCGAGATTCAATACATAGTCCTTCAGCCGACTTGTCTCCAAGGGTCTATTGCTGCGTCGTGCACCTTATTGTCGTGCTCCTGTGAGCCTAGATTTTCGAATCCGACGCTACACTGATAGTTAATTGTAACGTTCATGGCATCCTAATGACGATGGAACACTCAAATTGCGTCGAGATTCAATACATCATACACCAGCAGACTTGTCTTCAAGGGTCTATTGCTGCCTCGGGCACCATGTGGTCTCACTCCTGTGAGTCTAGATTTTCGAATCCGACGCGAAACTGATAGTTAATTGTAACGTTCAGGGCATCCTAATGACGAAGGAACAGTCAAATTGCGTCGAGATTCAATACATCGTCCTTCAGCCGATTTGTCTCCAAAGGTCTATTGCTGCTTTGGGCATCTTATAGTCGTCCTCCTGTTAGTCTAGATTTTCGAATCCGAAGCAAAACTGATAGTTAATAGTAACTTTCAGGGCCTCTAAATGACGATGGAACACTCAAATTGAGTCGAGATTCAATACATCGTCCTCCAGCCGACTTGTCTCCAAGGGGATATTGCTGCCTCGGGCACCGTATGGTCCGACTCCTGTGGGTCTAGATTTTCGAATCCGACGCGAAACTGATAGTTAATTGTAACGTTCAGGGCCTCCTAATGACGATGGAACACTCAAATTGCGTCGAGATTCAATGCATCGTCCTCCAGCGGACTTGTCTCCAAGGGGATATTGCTGCCTCGGGCGCCATATGGTCCGTCTCCTGTGAGTTTAGATTTTCGAATCCGACGCATAACTGATAGTTAATCGTAACGTTCAGGGCCTCGTAATGACGATGGAACACTCAAATTGCGTCGATATTCAATACATCGGCCTCCAGCCGACTTGTCTCCAAGGGTCTATTGCTGCCTGTGATACCTAATGTTCTTTCTCCTATGAGCCTAGATTTTCGAATCTGACGCAAAAGTGCTAGTTAATTGTAACGTTCAGGGCCTCCTAATGACGATGGAACACTCAAATTGCGTCAAAATTCAATACATCGTCCTCCAGCGGACTTGTCTCCAAGGGTATATTGCTGCCTCGGGCACCATATGGACCGCCTCCTGTGAGCCTAGATTTTCGAATCCGACGCAAAACTGTTAGTTAATTGTGACGATGAGGGCCACCTAATGACGATGGAACAATCAAATTGCGTCGAGATTCAATACATCGTCCTCCAGCCGACTTGCCTCCAAGGGGATATTGCTGCCTCGGGCACCTTATGGTCGTCCTCCCGTAAGTTTAAATTTTTGAATCCGACGCATAACTGATAGTTAATTGAAACGTTCAGGGCCTCCTAATGACGAGGGGACACTCAAATTGCGTCGAGATTCAATACATCTTCCTCCAGCCGACTTGTCTCCAAGGGGATATTGTTGCCTCGGGCACCTTATAGTCCGTCTCCTGTGAGTCTAGATTTTCGAATCCGACGCAAAACTAATAGTTAATTGTGACGATCAGGTCCCCCTAATGACGATGGAACACTCGAATTGCGTCGAGATTCAATACATCGTCCTCCATCCGACTTGTCTCCAAGGGGATATTGCTACCTCGGGCAGCTTATGGTCGTTCTCCCGTGAGTTTAGATTTTCGAATCCGACGCATAACTGATAGTTAATTGTAACGTTCAGGGCCTCCTAATGACGATGGAACACTCAAATTTCGACGTGATTCAATACATCGTCCTCCAGCCGACTTGTCTCCAAGGGGATGCTGCTGCCTCGGGCACTATATGGTCTGTCTCCTGTGAGTCTAGATTTTCGAATGCGACGCGAAACTGATAGCTAATTGTAACGTTCAGGGCCTCCTAATGACGATGGAACACTCAAATTGCGTCGAGATTCAATATATCGTCCTTCAGCCGACTTTTCTCCAAGGGTCTATTGCTGCCTCGGGCACCTTATGGTCGTGCTCCTGTGAGCCTAGATTTTCGAATCCGACGCAAAACTGATAGTTAATTGTCACGTTCAGGGCCTCCTAATGACGATGGAACACTCAAATTGCGTCGAGATTCAATACATCGTCCTTCAGCCGACTTGTCTCCAAAGGTCTATTGCTGCTTTGGGCACCTTGTGGTCGTCCTCCTGTTAGTCTAGATTTTCGAATCCGACGCAAAACTGATAGTTAATAGTAACTTTCAGGGCCTCCTAATGACGATGGAACACTCAAATTGAGTCGAGATTCAATACATCGTCCTCCAGCCGACTTGTCTCCAAGGGGATATTGCTGCCTCGGGCACCGTATGGTCCGACTCCTGTGGGTCTAGATTTTCGAATCCGACGCGAAACTGATAGTTAATTGTAACGTTCAGGGCCTCCTAATGACGATGGAACACTCAAATTGCGTCGAGATTCAATACATCGTCCTCCAGCGGACTTGTCTCCAAGGGGATCATGCTGCCTCGGGCACCATATGATCCGTCTCCTGTGAGTTTAGATTTTCGAATCCGACGCATAACTGATAGTTAATCGTAACGTTCAGGGCCTCGTAATGACGATGGAACACTCAAATTGCGTTGAGATGCAATACATCGTCCTCCAGCCGACTTGTCTCCAAGGGGATATTGCTGCCTCGGGCACCTTATGGTCCGTCTTCTGTGAGTCTAGGTTTTCGAATCCGACGCGAAACATAGTTAATTGTAACGTTCAGGGCCTCTTAATGACGATGGAACACTCAAATTGCGTCGATATTCAATACATCGGCCTCCAGCTGACTTGTCTCCAAGGGTCTATAGCTGCCTGTGATACCTAATGTTCGTTCTCCTGTGAGTCTAGATTTTCGAATGCGACGCGAAACTGATAGCTAATTGTAACGTTCAGGGCCTCCTAAGGACGATGGAACACTCAAATTGGGTCGAGATTGAATACATCGTCCTTCAGCCGGCTTGTCTCCAAGGGTCTATTGATGCCTCGGGCACCTTATGGTCGTTCTCCTGTGAGTCTAGATTTTTGAATCCGACGCAAAACTGATTGTTAATTGTAACGTTCAGGGCCTCCTAATGACGATGGAACACTCAAATTGCGTCGAGATTCAATATATCGTCCTTCAGCCGACTTTTCTCCAAGGGTCTATTGCTGCCTCGGGCACCTTATGGTCGTGCTCCTGTGAGCCTAGATTTTCGAATCCGACGCAAAACTGATAGTTAATTGTAACGTTCAGGGCCTCCTAATGACGATGGAACACTCAAATTGCGTCGAGATTCAATACATCGTCCTTCAGCCGACTTGTCTCCAAAGGTCTATTGCTGCTTTGGGCACCTTGTGGTCGTCCTCCTGTTAGTCTAGATTTTCGAATCCGACGCAAAACTGATAGTTAATAGTAACTTTCAGGGCCTCCTAATGACGATGGAACACTCAAATTGAGTCGAGATTCAATACATCGTCCTCCAGCCGACTTGTCTCCAAGGGGATATTGCTGCCTCGGGCACCGTATGGTCCGACTCCTGTGGGTCTAGATTTTCGAATCCGACGCGAAACTGATAGTTAATTGTAACGTTCAGGGCCTCCTAATGACGATGGAACACTCAAATTGCGTCGAGATTCAATACATCGTCCTCCAGCGGACTTGTCTCCAAGGGGATCATGCTGCCTCGGGCACCATATGATCCGTCTCCTGTGAGTTTAGATTTTCGAATCCGACGCATAACTGATAGTTAATCGTAACGTTCAGGGCCTCGTAATGACGATGGAACACTCAAATTGCGTTGAGATGCAATACATCGTCCTCCAGCCGACTTGTCTCCAAGGGGATATTGCTGCCTCGGGCACCTTATGGTCCGTCTTCTGTGAGTCTAGGTTTTCGAATCCGACGCGAAACATAGTTAATTGTAACGTTCAGGGCCTCTTAATGACGATGGAACACTCAAATTGCGTCGATATTCAATACATCGGCCTCCAGCTGACTTGTCTCCAAGGGTCTATAGCTGCCTGTGATACCTAATGTTCGTTCTCCTATGAGCTTAGAATTTCGAATCTGACGCAAAAGTGCTAGTTAATTGTAACGTTCAGGGCCTCCTAATGACGATGGAACACTCAAATTGCGTCGAGATTCAATACATCGTCCTCCAGCGGACTTGTCTCCAAGGGGATATTGCTGCCTCGGGCACCATATGGTCCGTCTCCTGTGAGCCTAGATTTTCGAATCAGACGCAAAACTGTTAGTTAATTGTAACGTTCAGGGCCTCCTAATGACGATGGAACACTCAAATTGCGTCGAGATTCAATATATCGTCCTTCAGCTGACTTGTCTCCAAGGGTCTATTGCTGCCTGTGATACCTAATGTTCGTTCTCCTATGACCTTAGAATTTCGAATCTGACGCAAAAGTGCTAGTTAATTGTAACGTTCAGGGCCTCCTAATGACGATAGAACACTCAAATTGCGTCGACATTCAATACATCGTCCTCCAGCGGACTTGTCTCCAAGGGGATATTGCTGCCTCGGGCACCATATGGTCCGACTCCTGTGAGCGTAGATTTTCGAGACGCAAAACTGTTAGTTAATTGTGACGATGAGGGCCACCTAATGACGATGGAACAATCAAATTGCGTCGAGATTCAATACATCGTCCTCCAGCCGACTTGCCTCCAACTGGATATTGCTGCCTCGGGCACCTTATGGTCGTCCTCCCGTAAGTTTAGATTTTTGAATCCGACGCATAACTGATAGTTAATTGAAACGTTCAGAGCCTCCTAATGACGAGGGGACACTCAAATTGCGTCGAGATTCAATACATCTTCCTCCAGCCGATATGTCTCCAAGGGGATATTGTTGCCTCGGGCACCTTATGGTCGTTCTCCTGTGAGTCTAGATTTTCGAATCCGACGCAAAACTGATTGTTAATTGAAACGTTCAGGGCCTCCTAATGACAATGGAACACTCAAATTGCGTCGAGATTCAATATATCGTCCTTCAGCCGACTTGTCTCCAAGGGTCTATTGCTGCCTCGGGCACCTTATGGTCGTGCTCCTGTGAGCCTAGATTTTCGAATCCGACGCAAAACTGATAGTTAATTGTAACGTTCAGGGCATCCTAATGACGAAGGAACAGTCAAATTGCGTCGAGATTCAATACATCGTCCTTCAGCCGACTTGTCTCCAAAGGTCTATTGCTGCTTTGGGCACCTTGTGGTCGTCCTCCTGTTAGTCTAGATTTTCGAATCCGACGCAAAACTGATAGTTAATAGTAACTTTCAGGGCCTCCTAATGACGATGGAACACTCAAATTGAGTCGAGATTCAATACATCGTCCTCCAGCCGACTTGTCTCCAAGGGGATATTGCTGCCTCGGGCACCGTATGGTCCGACTCCTGTGGGTCTAGATTTTCGAATCCGACGCGAAACTGATAGTTAATTGTAACGTTCAGGGCCTCCTAATGACGATGGAACACTCAAATTGCGTCGAGATTCAATACATCGTCCTCCAGCGGACTTGTCTCCAAGGGGATATTGCTGCCTCGGGCACCATATGTTCCGTCTCCTGTGAGTTTAGATTTTCGAATCCGACGCATAACTGATAGTTAATCGTAACGTTCAGGGCCTCGTAATGACGATGGAACACTTAAATTGCGTTGAGATGCAATACATCGTCCTCCAGCCGACTTGTCTCCAAGGGGATATTGCTGCCTCGGGCACCTTATGGTCCGTCTTCTGTGAGTCTAGGTTTTCGAATCCGACGCGAAACATAGTTAATTGTAACGTTCAGGGCCTCTTAATGACGATGGAACACTCAAATTGCGTCGATATTCAATACATCGGCCTCCAGCCGACTTGTCTCCAAGGGTCTATAGCTGCCTGTTATACCTAATGTTCGTTCTCCTATGAGCTTAGAATTTCGAATCTGACGCAAAAGTGCTAGTTAATTGTAACGTTCAGGGCCTCCTAATGACGATGGAACACTCAAATTGCGTCGAGATTCAATACATCGTCCTCCAGCGGACTTGTCTCCAAAGGGGATATTGCTGCCTCGGGCACCATATGGTCCGTCTCCTGTGAGGATAGATTTTCGAATCAGACGCAAAACTGTTAGTTAATTGTAACGTTCAGGGCCTCCTAATGACGATGGAACACTCAAATTGCGTCGAGATTCAATATATCGTCCTTCAGCCGACTTGTCTCCAAGGGTCTATTGCTGCCTGTGATACCTAATGTTCGTTCTCCTATGACCTTAGAATTTCGAATCTGACGCAAAAGTGCTAGTTAATTGTAACGTTCAGGGCCTCCTAATGACGATGGAACACTCAAATTGCGTCGAGATTCAATACATCGTCCTCCAGCCGACTTGTCTCCAAGGGGATATTGCTGCCTCGGGCACCATATGGTCGTCCTCCCGTAAGTTTAGATTTTTGAATCCGACAAATAACTGATAGTTAATTGAAACGTTCAGAGCCTCCTAATGACGAGGGGACACTCAAATTGCGTCGAGATTCAATACATCTTCCTCCAGCCGACTTGTCTCCCAGGGGATATTGCTGCCTCGGGCACCATGTGGTCCGTCTCCTGTGAGTCTAGAATTTCGAATCCGACGCAAAACTAATAGTTAATTGTGACGATCAGGGCCTCCTAATGACGATGGAACACTCGAATTTCGTCGAGATTCAATACATCGTCCTCCAACCGACTTGTCTCCAAGGGGATATTGCTGCCTCGGGCACTATATGGTCTGTCTCCTGTGAGTCTAGATTTTCGAATGCGACGCAAAACTGATAGCTAATTGTAACGTTCAGGGCCTCCTAAGGACGATGGAACACTCAAATAGGGTCGAGATTCAATACATCGTCCTTCAGCCGGCTTGTCTCCAAGGGTCTATTGATGCCTCGTGCACCTTATGGTCGTTCTCCTGTGAGTCTAGATATTCGAATCCAACGCAAAACTGATTGTTAATTGTAACGTTCAGGGCCTCCTAATGACGATGGAACACTCAAATTGCGTCGAGATTCAATATATCGTCCTTCAGCCGACTTGTCTCCAAGGGTCTATTGCTGCCTCGGGCACCTTATGGTCGTGCTCCTGTGAGCCTAGATTTTCGAATCCGACGCAAAACCGATAGTTAATTGTAACGTTCATGGCATCCTAATGACGATGGAACACTCAAATTGCGTCGAGATTCAATACATCATCCACCAGCCGACTTGTCTCCAAGGGTCTATTGCTGCCTCGGGCACCATATGGTCTCACTCCTGTGAGTCTAGATTTTCGAATCCGACGCAAAATTGATAGTTAGTTGTAACGTTCAGGGCATCCTAATGACGATGGAACACTCAAATTGTGTCGAGATTCAATACATCGTCCTTCGGCCGACTTGTCTCCAAAGGTCTATTGCTGCTTTGATCACCTTATGGTTGTCCTCCTGTTAGTCTAGATTTTCGAATCCGACGCAAAACTGATGGTTAATAGTAACTTTCAGGGCCTCCTAATGAGATGGAACACTCAAATTGCGTCGATATTCAATACATCGTCCTCCAGCCGATTTGTCTCCAAGGGGATATTGCTGCCTCGGGCACCGTATGGTCCGACTCCTGTGGGTCTAGATTTTCGAATCCGACGCGAAACTGATAGTTAATTGTAACGTTCAAGGCCTCCTAATGACGGTGGAACACTCAAATTGCGTCGAGATTCAATACATCGTCCTCCAGCGGACTTGTCTCCAAGGGGATATTGCTGCCTCGGGCACCATATGGTCCGTCTCCTGTGAGCCTAGATTCGCGAATCCGACGCAAAACTGTTAGTTAATGGTGACGATCAGGGCCTCCTAATGACGGTGGAACACTCAACATGCGTCGAGATTCAATACATCGTCCTCTAGCCGACTTGTCTCCAAGGGTCTATTGCTGCCTCGGGCACCATATGGTATGTCTCCTGTGAGTCTAATGTTTCGAATCCGACGCGAAACTGATAGTTAATTGTAACGTTCAAGGCAGCCTAATGACGATGAAACACTCAAATTGCGTCGAGATTCAAAACATCGTCCTCCAGCCGACTTGTCTCCATGGGGATATTGCTGCCTCGGGAACCTTAAGGTCCGTCTCCTGTGAGTTTAGATTTTCGAATCCGATGCAAAACTTATAGTTAATCGTAACGTTCAGGGCCTCGTAATGACGATGGAACACTCAAATTGTGTCGGGATGCAGTACATCGTCCTTCAGCCGACTTGTCTCCAAGGGGATATTGCTGCCTCGGGCACCTTATGGTCCGTCTTCTGTGAGTCTAGATTTTCGAATCTGACGCGAAACTGATAGTTAATTGTAACGTTCAGGGCCTCTTAATGACGATGGAACATTCAAATTGCGTCGAGATTCAATACTTCGTCCTTCAGCCGACTTGTCTCTAAACGTCTATTGCTGCCTCGGGCACCTTATGGTCCGTCTTCTGTGAGTCTAGATTTTCGAATCCGACGCGAGACGTATAGTTAATTGTAACGTTCAGGGCCTCTTAATGACGATGGAACACTCAAATTGCGTCGAGATTCAATACATCGGCCTCCAGCCGACTTGTCTCCAAGGGTCTATTGCTGCGTGTGATACCTAATCGTCTTTCTCCTGTGAGCCTAAATTTTCGAATCTGACGCAAAACTGCTAGTTAATTGTAACGTTCGGGGCCTCCTAATGACGATGGAACACTCAAATTGCGTCGAGATTCAATACATCGTCCTCCAGCCGACTTGTCTCCAAGGGGATATTGCTGCCTCGTTACTATATGGTCTGTCTCCTGTGAGTCTAGATTTTCGAATGCGACGCGAAACTGATTGTTAATTGCAACGTTCATGGCCTCCTAAGGACGATGGAACACTCAAATTGCGTCGAGATTCATTACATCGTCCTTCAGCCGGCTTGTCTCCAAGGGTCTATTGCTGCCTCGGGCACCTTATGGTCGTTCTCCTGTGAGTCTAGATTTTAGAATCCGACGCAAAACTGATAGTTAATTGTAACGTTCAGGGCCTCCTAATGACGATGGAACACTCAAATTGCGTCGAGATTCAATACATCGGACACCAGCCGACTTGTCTCCAAGGGTCTATTGCTGCCTCGGGCACCTAATGATCGTTCTACTGTGACTCTAGATTTTCGAATCCGACGCATAACTGATAGTTAATTGTATCATTCAGGGCCTGCTAATGACGATGGAACACTCAAATTGCGTCGAGATTCTGTACATCGTCCTCCAGCCGACTTATCTCCAAAGGGATATTGCAGCCGTGGGCACCTTATGGTCCGTCTCCTGTGAGCCTAGATTATCCAATCCGACGCGAAACTGTTAGTTAATTGTGACGATCACGGCCTCCTAATGGCGATGGAACCCTCAAATTGCGTCGAGATTCAATATATCGTCCTCCAGCCGTCTCATCTCCAAGGAGATATTGCTGCCTCGGGCACCTTATGGTCCTGTGAGTTTAGATTTTCGAATCCGACGCATAACTGAGTTAATTGTAACTTTCAGGGCCTCCTAATGATGATGGAACACTCAAATTACGTCGAGATTCAATACATCGTCCTCCAGCCGAACTGTCTCCAAGGTGATATTGCTGCCTCCTGTGAGTCTAGACTTTTGAATCCGACGCGAAGCTGATAGCTAATTGTAACGTGCAGGGACTCCTAATGACGATGGAACACTCAAATTGCGTCGAAATTCAAAACATCGTCCATCAGCCGACTTGTCTCCAAGGGTCTATTGCTGCCTCGGGCACCTTAAGGTCGTTCTCCTGAAGGTCTAGATTATCGAATCCGACGCAAAATTCATAGTTAATTGTAACGTTCAGGGCCTCCTAATGACGATGGAACACTCAAATTGCGTCGAGATTCAATACATCGTCCTCCAGCGGACTTGTCTCCAAGGGGATATTGCTGCCTCGGGCACCATATGGTCTGTCTCCTGCGAGCCTAGATTTTCGAATCCGACGCAAAACTGTTAGTTAATTGTGACGATCAGGGCCTCCTAATGACGATGGAACACTCAACATGCGTCGAGATTCAATTCATCGTCCTCTAGCCGACTTGTCTCCAAGGGTCTATAGCTGCCTCGGGCACCATGTGGTCTGTCTCTTGTGAGTCTAGTTTTTCGAATCCGACGCGAAACTGATAGTTAATTGTAACGTTCAGGGCCTCCTAATGACGGTGGAACACTCAAATTTCGTCGAGATTCAATACATCGTCCTCCAGCCGACTTGTCTCCAAGGGGATATTGCTGCCTCGTGCACTATATGGTCTGTCTCCTGTGAGTCTAGATTTTCGAATGCGACGCGAAACTGATAGTTAATTGTAACGTTCAGGGCCTCCTAAGGATGATGGAACACTCAAATTGCGTCGAGATTCAATACATCGTCCTTCAGCCGGCTTGTCTCCAAGGGTCTATTGCTGCCTCGGGCACCTTATGGTCGTTCTCCTGTGAGTCTAGATTTTAGAATCCGACGCAAAACTGATAGTTAATTGTAACGTTCAGGGCCTTCTAATGACGATGGAACACTCAAATTGCGTCGAGATTCAATACATCGAACACCAGCCGACTTTTCTCCAATGGTCTATTGCTGATTCGGGCACCTTATGGTCGTTCTACTGTGACTCTAGATTTTCGAATCCGACGCATAACTGATAGTTAATTGTAACGTTCAGGGCCTCCCAATGACGATGGAACACTCAAATTGCGTCGAGATTCTATACTTCGTCCTCCAGCCGAATTGTCTCCAAGGTGATATTGCTGCCTCTGGCACCACATGGTTCTTCCCCTGTGAGTCTAAAATTTAGAATCCGACGCGAAGCTGATAGTTAATTGTAACGTACAGGGCCTCCTAATGACGATGGAACATTCAAATTGCGTCGAGATTCAATACATCGTCATTCAGCCGACTTGTCACCAAGGGTCTATTGCTGCGTCGGGCACCTTATATTCGTCCTAATGTGAGTCTAGATTTTCGCATCCGACGCAAAATTGATAGTTAATTGTAACGTTCGGGGCCTCCTAATGACAATGGAACACTCAAATTGCGTCGAGATTCAATACATCGTCCTCCAGCCGACTTGTCTCCTAGGGTCTATTGCTGCCTCGGGCACCATATGGTCTGTCTCCTGTGAGTCTAGATTTTCGAATCCGACGCGAAACTGATAGTCAGTTGTAACGTTCAGGGCCTCCTAATGACGATGGAACACTCAAATTGCGTCGGGATTCAATACATCGTCCTTCAGCCGACTTGTCTCCAAGGATCTATTGCTGCCTCGGGCACCATATGGTCGTTCTCCTGTGAGTCTAGATTCTCGAATCCGACGCAAAACTGATAGATAATTGTAACGTTCAGGGCCTCCTAATGACGATGGAACACTCAAATTGCGTCGAGATTCAATACATCGGACACCAGCCGACTTGTCTCCAAGGGTCTGTTGCTGCCTCGGGCACCTAATGATCGTTCTACTGTGACTCTAGATTTTCGAATCCGACGCATAACTGATAGTTAATTGTAACGTTCAGGGCCTCCTAATAACGATGGAACACTCAAATTGCGTCGAGATTCTATACATCGTCCTCCAGCCGACTTGTCTCAAAAGGGATAATGCCGCCTTGGGCACCTTATGGTCCGTCTCCTGTGAGCCTAGATTATCGAATCCGACGCAAAACTGTTTGTTAATTGTGACGATCACGGCCTCCTAATGGCGATGGAACCCTCAAATTGCGTCGAGATTCAATACATCGTCCTCCAGCCGTCTTGTCTCCAAGAGGATATTGCTGCCTCGGGCACCTTATGGTCGTTCTCCTGAGAGTTTAGATTTTCGAATCCGACGCATAACTGATAGTTGATTGTAACTTTCAGGGCCTCCTAATGACCATGGAACACTCAAATTGCGTCGAGATTCAATACATCGTCCTCCAGCCGACTTGACTAATAGCGGATATTCCTGCCTCGGGCACCTTATGGTCGTTCTCCTGTGAGTCTAGATTTTCGAATCCGACGCAAAACTGATAGTTAATTGTTACGTTCATGGCCTCCTAATGACGATGGAACACTCAAATTGCGTCAAGATTTAATACATCGTCCTCCAGCCGAATTGTCTCCTGTGAGTATAGACTTTTGAATCCGACGCGAAACTGATAGTTAATTGTAACGTACAGGGCCTCCTAATGACGATGGAACACTCAAATTGTCTCCAAGGTGATATTGCTGCCTCGGGCACCATATGGTCCTTCTCCTGTGAGTCAAGACTTTTCAATCCGACGCGAAACTGATAGTTAATTGTAACGTTCAGGGCCACCTAATGACGATGGAACACTCAAATTGGGTCGAGATTCTATACATCGTCCTCCAGCCGACTTGTCTCCAAAGGGATATTGCTGCCTCGGGCACCTTATGGTCCGTCTCCTGTGAGCCTAGATTTTCGAATCCGACGCATAACTGTTACTTAATTGTGACGATCATTTCCACCTAATGACGATGGAACACTCAAATTGCGTTGAGATTCAATACATCATCCTCCAGCCGACTTGTCACCAAGGGGATCTTGCTGCATAGGGGCACCAAATGGTCCGTCACCTGTGAGTCTTGATTTTCGAATCCGACGCGAAACTGATAGTTAATTGTAACGTACAGGGCCTCCTAATGTCGATGGAACACTCAAATTGCGTCGAGATTCAATACAATGTCTTACATCCGACCTGTCTCCAAAGGGATATTGCTGCCTCGAACACCATATGGTCCGTCTCCTGTGGTTCTAGATTTCCGAATCCGACGCGAAACTGATAGTTGATTGTAACGTTCAGGGCCTCCCAATCACGATGGAACACTCAAATTGCGTCGAGATTCAATACATCGGCCACCAGCCGACTTGTCTCCAAGGGTCCATTGCTGCCTCGGGCACCTTGTGGTCGTTCTCCTGTGAGTCTAGATTTTCGAATCCGACGCATAACTGAAAGTTAATTGTAACGTTCAGCGCCTCCTAATGTCGTAGGAACACTCAAATTGCGTCGAGATTCAATACATCGTCCTCCAGCCGACTTGTCTCCTAGGGGATATTCCTGCCTCGGGCACCTTATGGTCGTTCTCCTGTGAGTCTAGATTTTCGAATCCGACGCCAAACTGATAGTTAATTGTTACGTTCATGGCCTCCTAATGATGATGGAACACTCAAATTGCGTCGAGATTCAATACATCGTCCTCCAGCCGAATTGTCTCCAAGGTGATACTGCTGCCTCGGGCACCATATGGTCCTTCACCTGTGAGTCTAGACTTTTGGATCCGACGCGAAACTGATAATTAATTGTAACGTTCAGGGCTTCCTAATGACGATGGAACACTCTAATTGCGTCGAGATTCACTACATCGTCCTTCAGCCGACTTGTCTCCAAGGGTCTATTGTTGCCTCGGGCACCTTATGGTCGTTCTCCTGTGTGTCTAGATTTTCGAATCCGACGCAAAACTGATAGTTAATTGTTACTTTCAGGGCTTGCTAATGACGATGGAACACTCAAACTGCGTCGAGATTCAATACATCGGCCACCAGCCGACATGTCTGCAAGGGTCTATTGCTGCCTCGGGCACCTTATGGTCGTTCTCCTGTGAGTCTAGATTTACGAATCCGACGCATAACTAATAGTTAATTGTAACGTTCAGCGCCTCTAATGACGATGGAACACTCAAATTGCGTCGAGATACAATACATCGTCCACCAGCCGACTTGTCTCCTAGGGGATATTCCTGCCTCGGGCACCTAATGGTCGTTCTCCTGTGAGTCTAGATTTTCGAATCCGACGCAAAACTGATAGTTAATTGTTACGTTCATGGCCTCCTAATGACGATGGAACACTCAAATTGCGTCGAGATTTAATGCATCGTCCTCCAGCCGAATTGTCTCCCTAGAGTATAGACTTTTGAATCCGACGCGAAACTGATAGTTAATTGTAACGTTCAGGGCCTCCTAATGACGACGGAACACTCAATTTTCGTCAAGATTCAATACACCGTCATTCAGCCGACTTGTCTCCAAGGGTCTATTGGTGCCTCGGGCACCTTATAGTAGTACTCCTGTAGATTTTCAAATCCGACGCAAAACTGATAGTTAATTGTAACGTTCAGGGCCACCTAATGGCGATGGAACACTCAAATGGCGTCCAGACTCAATACATCGTCCTCCAGCCGACTGCCTCGGGCACCATATGGTCCATCTCCTGTGAATCTCGATTTTTGATGCGACGCGAGACTGATAGTTAATTGTAACGTACAGGGCCTCCTAATGACGATGGAACACTCAAATTGCGTCGAGATTCAATATATTGTCATTCAGCCGACTTGTCTCTAAAGGTCTATCACTGCCTCGGGCACCTTATGGTCGTCCTTATGTGAGTCTAGATTTTCAAATCCGACGCAAAACTGACAGTTAGTTGTAACGTTCAGGGCCTCCTAATGACGATGGAACACTCAAATTGTCTCCAAGGTGATATTGCTGCCTCGGGCACCATATGGTCCTTCTCCTGTGAGTCGAGACTTTTCAATCCGACGCGAAACTGATAGTTAATTGTAACGTTCGGGGCCTCCTAATGACAACGGAACACACAAATTGCGTCGAGATTCAATACATCGTCATTCAGCCGACTTGTCTCCAAGGGTCTATTGCTGCCTCGGGCATCTTATTGTCGTTCTCCTGTGAGTCTAGATTTTCAAATCCGACGCAAAACTGGTAGTTCATTGTAACGTTCAGGGCCTCCTAATGACGATGGAACACTCAAATTGCGTCGAGATTCAATACATCGTCCCCAGCCGACTTGTCTACAAGGGGATATTACTGCCTCAGAAACCTTATGGTCCGTCTCCTGTGAGTCTAGATTTTCGAATCCGACGCAAAACTTATGGTTAATTGTAACGTTCATGGCCTCCTAATGGCGATGGAACACTCAAATTGCGTCGAGATTCAATACACCGTCCTCCATCCGACTTGTCTCCTAGGGGATATTCCCACCTCGGGCACGTCGTTCTCCTGTGAGGCTAGATTTTCCAATCCGACGCAAAACTGATAATTAATTGTTACGTTCATGGCCTCCTAATGACGATGGAACACTCAAATTGCGTCGAGATTCAATACATCGTCCTCCAGCCGACTTGTCTCCGAGGGGATATTGCTTCCTCGGGCACCTTATGGTCGTCCTAATGTGAGTCTAGATTTTCGAATCCGACGCGAAACTGATAGTTAATTGTAACGTTGAGGGCCTCCTAATGACGATGGATTACTCAAATTGCGTCGAGATTCAATACATCGTCCTTTAGCCGACTTGTCTCTAAGGTCTATTGCTGCCTCGGGCACCTTATGGTCGTTCTCCTGTGAATCTATATTTTCAAATCCGACGCAAAACTGATAGTTAATTGTAACGTTCAGGGCCTCCTAATGACGATGGAACCCTCAAATTCCGTCGTGATTCAATACATCGGCCACCAGCCGACTTGTCTCCAAGGGTCTATTGCTGCCTCGGGCACCTTATGGTCGTTCTCCTGTGAGTCTAGATTATCGAATCCGGCGCATAACTGATAGTTAATTGTAACGTTCAGCGCCTGCTAATGACGATGGAACACTCTAATTGCGTCGAGATTCAATACAATGTCCTCCAGCCGACTTGTCTCTTAGGGGATATTGAAAGGTGGCTATACTGACCCACTGCGCCAGAGATTGCGCCATAGAGTATTATTAAGCCGCCTCCAAAGAGCTTGGAGAGAACTCGTAGTAGTCAGTGCGTGGGCAGACCTCGTAGAAGACAGTCAGTGCTGAGATGTGCGAGTGGGCAAGGCTTGTCGAGAGGTTGTAGTAAGGAGTGTTTGTTCCATGTTTTATCCAGTTATTTGATGGGAGAGATAGCAGATGTTATTTTAATGAAGACATTGTAACGATCAGAGTGCTTTTCGTCAATATATATGAAGGTAAAATATTGCGTGTTTTTTTTTCATTATTTCCATGTTTTAAATAATGCGTCATGTCAGGTTCAGTCAACAAAGCATCTGGCTTGTGTTCTTGTATTAGAGTGTAATTCTGGTTTTCTTGAGTAATTATGGTATTTTTATTTCCTTTAGTTGCTTCTGTATAAACGGTATTTAAAAATTCTTGTCTTGTTGGAGAAGAACCGCGCCAGATGTGTACGTTGAGTCACACTCCCACGTACAGAACAGTTACTCTTGAGCTTATTGGTTTTGTAGGTTTTATAGTTGCTGGGGACTTAATTAATTAATTGTGTCAACGAAAAATTTCATTTCATTCTTGTTGTTGTTCTTTGCAGTCAGATAGCGTAACAATACTAGTCAGGGCCAACCGTTTACGAGAAACAGCGTAATCGGACATATAGTTACTAAACAGTATTTTCAATCATATTTAATTAAGCCCCCATGCACGTATCGGCCGCTGCTTCGGATCGTCCCTTGGAATTCTTCTGATTGTAAAAATAGTAGATGGTAGAATTGTTGTAGTAATTTATAGTTAGTAATTGTAGTCTATTTTGCATGTGTAGTTTTGGTAATTGTCATTCTTCTAATGGTATTTTTTTTCTCAGAATTTGATTTGTTGTCTTGTATACGCGTTTGACAATCTAGTGCAATTGTGTCAATTGTTTGTTAATCGTGTTTGAGGGAAACATTTCATATGAATGGTATTGTTGGAGATAAGGAGGCATTGTGTGTAATTTCCGTACAGTGACGAATTTTTTGTATGTTTTGTAAATGATTACGCGATCGATGAAAAAGGCAAAAATGATGGATAGTGAGAATGATGAAATTGTTAACATGGCGAACTCGGCTACTCAGGAGAACAGTGTGATGAATAATGAAGTGGAAAACAATGTAATAAGTCGGGAAAATAGTCCGGAACCATTTCAAAATTTTTCTCAATCAGAAAATTCACAGAATACGAGATTAACGATAGAAGATTCTGAAATAGTATCGAACACAGATAGCTTTACAGCTATGACGAAGGAAGCTGGTTTTGCGGGAAATGTTAGGGGCGAAAAGAATTTTGAAACAGTTAACATGGAGCAGTTGATGAGTGCTATATTAAATTTGGGAGCACGTATGGAAACACGGTTAGACTCACAGGGATCACAAATAGGAACAATTAAAACTGAGATGGGAACTTTACGATCTGAATTAAAAACTGATATGGGAACAATGGAAACACGGATGGGATCTGAATTTAAAACTGAGATGGGAACTTTACGATCTGAATTTAAATCAGAGATGGGAACTTTGGAAACACGGTTAGACTCACGAATAGGGACATGTTTCAAAAATATGAAAGATGAATTAAAGAAAGAAATCAGAGAAGAAGTACAACCAATTTTGAATGCTCACAATAATAGATTAATTGCAGTAGAAATCAGACAAAGGGAACAGGATAGAGAACAGGAAGAAAGAGATCGCGTGATAGTACAGAAAGTTTCAGAGTTAAATTTACAACGTGCAAAGGATAAGGAAGAAATATTTGAGAGAATCGAGGAATCCGTACCAAATGACAGTTTAAATAACCTAACACAACACTATGAACAGCTAGCTACCAAATGTGACAATACTGAAACCCGAGTCGCGACACTTACGGAAGACGTAAATAAACAGAAAGAACAATAAGGTGACTTATCGGAAAGAGTTGAGGAAATTTCAGATAAACTGACAAATCTTAGTTTACATGGGGACAGAGATTCGGATGATACAGCACCATTGCCATTTGCAGAAACCGAAGAGTATCAGAACGTAAATAAACATGTTCAAAATCAGGGAAAATTTAATGAACGGGTGAAAAGGGAATTTGAGGCTTTAAAAAAGCAAGTCAAACAAATTGAAGGCGAAATAGTAGGAAAGGACAGTAGAAGAAACTTAGAATCACAGATAGCAGAGGGGTATGAAGAAAGAAATTTATTTCATTTACGAGAAGCAACAAGAGAGCGCCAGGCGCGCGAACTTGAGAATAATCGACATTGGGACTGGGACAGACGCGGTAGGTCTTTGTCACCACGAGGCGAAAACGTTGACTATAAACACTTTTTGACTGTTCGGAAATTTAAGATCCTCCGCAATTTTAAGAATGACATACATCCATGTTCATGGCTAGATCAATTTACGTACGCACTTCCGTCAGATGTGCCACAAAGTCACAAACTGGAAATTATGTGCGGCTATTAAAGTCCTCAGGGGATTCACTACTCTAAGTGAATATGTGCCGTAGCGAGCAAAGGGCCCCGAGCTGTAGTGGTGCTATTTCTCTTTTAGTTTTCTGCTCCGCTGCCTACTCTTTTACTATTCTTTGCATCTGTCAAACCAACTCTTCGACTATCAATCTATCTAGTGAGTAAGTAAACAATAACCTGATATGACTAATTTACCCAAAAGTGACTTCGGAAATTACCGTGTGGACTTACTATATCTTCTGCAGCATTCATTCGTAGATTAAATGAAATTTTACCTGTTTATCTTCGTAACAATATTACTTCATATGTCGACGATATTCTTATCGCTAAACGTTCTAGGAGTGAACACAACAAAATTTTGGATTCATTGTTACGTATTTTTGCAAGAGTTGGTATTACAGAGAACTTGGAAAAATCTGAATTTGGTCGTTCTCAGATGAAATTTCTCGGTCACATTATTGCTACAGAAGGTATTCTTCCTGATCCAGAGAAACTAGATGCTATTCAGTTCGCAATGACATTCTTTTTAAACGAATATCGGTCGACAACTCCGTTTGGTTAGTTTGTATTCCTGATGAGTGGGTCAATAAATTGATTTGGTATACGCATTTCAGTTATGCACACTTTGGTCCCAGAAAATGCTTTCACAAATTACGAGAAAATTGCTATTTCAGTAATATGGAAAAACGTATTCGATCTGTTCTGGCCAAATGCAAATTATGTCAAAAGGCTAAGCCGCCAACAGTTTCTCACAGAGCACCGATGTTTCCTATCATTCCAGCGAAATTAAAGGAGATGGCTGCAGTCGATTTGTTCGGTCCAGTGGTTCGATCTACTAATGGTTTTGCGTACATTTTCGTAGCAGTGGAGTTGACATCAAAATATGTATGTTTTACACCTTTACGCAAAGCAACAGCTCGTTCAGTATCTAACGCTTTCATCAAACATTTTCTTAAAGAAGTGGGTCATGTTGATAAGGTTATATCAGATAATGGATCACAGTTTCGTTCAAAATTTGGCTTCGTACTCTACGGCGTCGTAAAATTAAACCAATCTTCATTTCACTTTTTCACCCTCAATCAAACGCTTCAGAGAGATGGATGAAGGAAATCAATAAATTGTGTCGTTTTTATTGTCATCAGAATCACAGAACTTGGGATCAGTATCTTCATATTTTTCAAAACATTCTGAATGAACTCTCTAATGATTCAACTTCTTTACCGCCTATACTGGTATTAAAAAATAAAGCACCGACAAATCGCATATCTGAAATCGTTCCTTTTCCGCCTTCACGGAAACTGCGGCATTCTGAAGTTGTCAACCTGGCTCTGCAAAATATTGCATCTGCGGCTACTAGAAGAGAGAAATCAGCTAAGCGCCCTGGTCGTTCAAAAATCTTGTCAGTTGGTCAAAAAGTGTTAATTAAGTCTCATCGTTTGTCGCACAAAGGAAAAGGCTTGTGTCGCAAATTTTTTCTGCTTTATAACGGTCCATATAGAATTCGTAAAATTATTCATGATAACACTGTCGAAGCAGAAACTCTTAAATCTCGACGCTCTAAGGGAATACATCATATATCTAACGTAAAAATTTTTGTGGAATGATATACTTTTAAAAAAAATTTTTGTGGAATGACATACTTGTGAGAAACTAACAGCTACATGTAAACATGCGGAGAGTACAAGGATACCGCGCTGTGTTTTGGCGGCGGCACATACTCAAAGCAACAGTCAAGTCTGCGCGCCGCACAAGGCAGTCGTTGACCGCGAACAATTGCTTCCTACGTCACGCGCCTACAGATGATCGAGCGCTCAGTGCGAATGCACTGACAGCCGTAAACAAATACACAGTTTAATTTCTCCGACTAAATTCAGTATAAAGCTATAGTGACTTGATGAATTCTGTTATTAACATTCAGTATTTTTCAGGATACGGTTGTATAAAATATTTAAGAACTTCAGGTAAATTCTGTGCGTGTCCGACGTTAAGAGGACTTGCTATCGAGAAATTTTCAGGAAGAATGTAATTTCGAAGAAGAAACTAATAAACTAAAAGGGTAACTATTAATTGAGTTCATTTTTCAGGTAACATATTTCCACTTAGGTACGTACTTTAGACGTAATTTGCTGCTCGCGATTACGTGATTCATACTTTGTGCTGAATTTTATGTTCTATGAATTTACGTGTGAAGCGACGTGCTTGCGTACGTTAACTGATTTTGACAATGATTATTAATGAACTGGGTTGTAACTTGTATATATTATGCATCGCTTGGCTGCACTGCTTTTTCACTGATGTCATTTTTTTTTTAACTATGTGCCTGCTGTGCTTATTTATTTAAATTATAATTGTCACCTGATTAGTTGTGCTGATATGTATGTAAGTTGTACTTTGTGATTTATCTGCTTGCGCCTTCATGTTTACTTATTAGGATGACATATGAACATTTATTTGCTTATGCTGATATGATGCTAATGACATGTTTACTGCTTTACGTATGGATTGCATGTTTATACATATCTGTTGTTGTCATAACTACTCTTTAATTTGGTGTATAGAAATGCTGATGTACAGTGTACGAATATAGAGTTTAGGTTACACTATGGTATAGGTTATAGATTGTTCGCTTGGCAGAGCCTCGTTGTAGGATTTGTGCTGCATCCACTTTTTGACATTCTGTTCTCTACTGGTATATTTACTCGCTATTGCTTGTTTTGCTTACGCTCAGTGCCTTATATTTTTAAGATAAGAAAATGAACTGCTATAATTCGACGAACTACATTAGTTCAAGAAACTTCATAGAAGTCACATGAGCTGAGGTTTTATGGAAGCTGTATAAATGTATGCTAATAGGAAGGAAGCTAACGACATGACATACCAAAACTAGGTTTAGACCATTGACAGTTATTACACTGCATTTTTCGTGAGCAATTGAAATAGGAAGTGACACTTGACACAAGAAATACTCCACATGTTTGCTTCTGTTTGCCATAATTCTTGAAGTGGTGTACACACTGTGAAATATTATGATCATTCACACTACGTAATCGTACTTAATTACTGAGAGTTATTCGAACTAAGTCTGTTAGAGGTCATGTATGCATTTCCTTTGTTTATAATTCATAATGAGCAGAAGATTTGGGTCAGATGGATTACACAGAGGTTGTGTGTTGGCAATGTGTCTTCAGATTGTATGGGATGATGAGGTTTGCATTAGGATTTTATCTGTACTTGTTCGAGGAGACTGACTAGAGGAAAGAGTTGTTATGGAAGTGAAATGATATTGGTAATAAGGTTCATATTTATCGACGTATTAAAGAGGTATTATTGAGGTATAGAGATTATATGAAGTTGATGATTATTGGAGTTTTTGTAGACAAGAAGTAAGGTAAATGATATTGATGATAAGATTTATACGTATCGACGTAAGAAGTATTAGTGAAGTATTGAGATTATGTGATGCTGATGATTATTGGAGTTTTGGTGTATAAGAGGTAAAGTAAGTGAGATGCATCTTTTTTTTGTTGGTCTTATGGAACAAGGAGGATGAAGATAGCAGATTAGAACACTAAAGTAGAAGGAAGATAGTCTATACACACACTTTGTTAAATCACTAAGCAGTATATACTTTTTTTTTTTGAAGAGAGGAAGTAATTGCATATCTTGGCTCACTGACAGTTGTTCAACAACAGTACATTTGATCTGGCTTGGCAAACATTGGTCTTGACATGATGACTATGACGTTGACCTAACTATTATTGTCTGTTATACATTGCTGCCACTACTACTTGATACACATGATGAACATCAGATTTTGACAGAATTACATTTACACAGTTAACACCATTAAATTACACAGTAGTACTTAATGTGGATGAAAGATGAATGAGTGTGTTTTGTGTGTTTTCCTTTCCTAATCCTACCCACCTATCTCGTAAATATTATTTTATTTGTTTGTAGTGGCTTGCACTGACACCCATAAATATTATAGGTTTACTGATATTTGAGTATTTGTAATAGTTAATATGAAAATTATCTGACATCATTTGTGTGTTTGTTATGATTTGTATGTTTAGTGTAAGAGCATTGTAAAAGCATTTGTATGTGTTTTCAAACTATTGTTCATGCCTGAACTGTCAGATTAGTGAAGGTGAATATTATGGACTGTTACCTGCACTTTTCAACGTAATGTGTGACACTTAGGAATGATTAATTTCTGCTGATGAACTGAGTGATCAGTGATAGTGAATATTATGGACTGTTACTTGTACTTTATCTACATGATTGGTGTCACTAGGACATGTTTAGTTTCTGCTGATGAACAGTGTGATTAGTGATAGTGAATATCATGGACTGCTCTCTGGACCTGCTCATCATTGCTAGGTGCAACTGATGGACTACTTGTATGGAAATTAAGTCACTTCTTGCTGTCTGCACCTACTCAACATTGCTGGGTGCCACTGATGAACTGCTTCTACTGAACTAATGTGACTTGTTGCTGTGTACCTCTGCAACTTTACTGGGTGCCACAGATGGAACTGCTTCTACTGAAATGATGTCACTTGTTGGTGTCTGCACCTGCTCAACATTGCTGGGTGCAACTGATGGACTGCTTCTACTGAAATGATGTCACTTGTTGGTGTCTGCACCTGCTCAACATTGCTGGGTGCAACTGATGAACTGTTACTACTGAAATGAAGTCACTTGTTGCTGTCTGCACCTACTCAACATTGCTGAGTGCCTCTGATGGATTGCTTCTACTGAACTAACGTGACTTGTTGCTGGGTGTACCTGCTAAACTTTACTGGGTGCCACTGATGGCCTGCTTCTACTGAAAAGATGTCACCTGTTGGTGTTTTTTTTTTTGTATAATCTAATCATTGAAAGCATTTTATGTGAACATTTGTATAAACTGATTTTTTTATGTATTGTGTAAACTATTATGTAAAGCCACATGTATGAAAAGAATTTGTATTGCCTACTGTATTTTATATATTAGGTTACTGAAAGGTCAGTGCAAAGCCAAAATTTTAACTAATTATGTGATATTTAGGTATTAATATTATCTTTTATTTTTGTCAGTATTTTTGTGGACGAATTTGGTGGTATTTTCACCACCAATGCTGGCAGAAATACCATCAAATTCTGGCCTGTGGAGGAGGGGCATATGAAAGGTGGCTACACTGAGCCACTGCGCCAGAGATTGCGCCATAGAGTGTTATTAAGCCGCCTCCACAGTGCTTGGAGAGAACTCGTAGTAGTCAGTGCGTGGGCAGACCTCGTAGAAGACAGTCAGTGCTGAGTTGTGCGAGTGGGCAAGGCTTGTCGAGAGGTTGTAGTAAGGAGTGTTTGTTCCATGTTTTATCCAGTTATTTGATGGGAGAGATAGCAGATGTTATTTCAATGAAGACATTGTAACGATCAGAGTGCTTTTCGTCAATATATATGAAGGTAAAATATTGCGTGTTTTTTTTCATTATTTCCATGTTTTAAATAATGCGTCATGACAGGTTCAGTCAACAAAGCATCTGGCTTGTGTTCTTGTATTAGAGTGTAATTCTGGTTTTCTTGAGTAATTATGGTATTTTTATTTCCTTTAGTTACTTCTGTATAAATGGTATTTAAAAATTCTTGTCTTGTTGGAGAAGAACCGTGCCAGATGTGTACGTTGAGTCACACTCCCACATACAGATCAGTTACTCTTGAGCTTATTGGTTTTGTAGGTTTTATAGTTGCTGGGGACTTAATTAATTAATTGTGTCAACGAAAAATTTCATTTCATTCTTGTTGCTGTTCTTTGCAGTCAGATAGCGTAACAATACTAGTCAGGGCCAACCGTTTACGAGAAACAGCGTAAACGGACATATAGTTACTAAAAAGTATTTTCAATCATATTTAATTAAACCCAAATGCAATATTCCTGCCTCGGGCACCTTATGGTCATTCTCCTGTGAGTCTAGATTTTCAAATACGACGCAAAACTGATAGTTAATTGTTACGTTCATGGCCTCCTAATGACGATGGAACACTCAAATTGCGTCGAGATTTAATACATCGTCCTCCAGCCGAATTGTCTCCAAGGTGATATTGCTGCCTCAAGCACCATATGGTCCTTCTCCTGTGACTCTAGACTTTTGAATTCGACGCGAAACTGATAGTTAATAGTAACGTTCAGGGCCTGCTAATGACGACGGAACACTCAAATTGCATCGAGATTAAATACATCGTCATTCAGCCAACTTGTCTCCAAGGGTCTATTGCTGCCTCGGGCACCTTATAGTCGTTCTCCTGTGAGTCTAGATTTTCAAATCCGACGCAAAACTGATAGTTAATTGTAACGTTCAGGGCCTCCTAATGACGATGGAACACTCAAATTGCGTCGAGATTCAATACATCGGCCACCAGCCCACTTGTCTCCAAGGGTCAATTGCTGTCTCGGGAACCTTATGGTCGTTCTCCTGTGAGTCTACATTTTCGAATCCAACGCATAACTGAAAGTTAATTGTAACGTTCAGCGCCTCCAAATGCCGATAGAACACTCAAATTGCGTCGAGATTCAATACATCGTCCTCCAGCCGACTTGTCTCCTGCCCCGGGCACCTTATGGTCGTTTTCCTTCGACTCTAGATTTTCGAATACGACGCAAAACTGATAGTTAATTCTTACGTTCATGGCCTCCTAAGGACTATGGGACACTCAAATTGCGTCGAGATTCAATACATCGTCCTCCAGCCGAATTGTCTCCAAGGTGATATTGCTGCCTCGGGCACCATATGGTCATTCTCCTGTGAGTCTAGACTTTTGAATCCGACACGAAACTGATAGTTAATTGTAACGTACAGGGCCTCCTAATGACGATGGAACACTCAAATTGCGTCGGGATTCAATATATCGTCATTCAGCCGACTTGTCTCCAAAGGTCTATTGCTGCCTTGGGCACCTTATGGTCAACCTAATGTCAGTCTAGATTTTCGAATCCGACGCAAAACTGACAGTTAGTTGTAACGTTCAGGGCCATCTAATGACGATGGAACACTCAAATAGCGTTGAGATTCAATACATCGTCCTCCCTCCGACTTGTCTCCTAGGGGATATTCCCGCCTCGGGCACCTTATGGGCGTTCTCCTTTGAGTCTAGATTTTAGAATCCGACGCAAGACTGATAGTTAATTGTTACGTTCATGGCCTTGTAATGACGATGGACCACTCAAATTGCGTCGAGATTCGATACATCGTCCTCCAGCCGACTTGTCTCCAAGGGTCTATTGCTGCCTCGGGCACCTTACGGTCGTTCTCCTGTGAGTCTAGATTTTCGAATCCGACGCATAACTGAAAGTTAATTGTAACGTTCAGTGCCTTCAAATGACGATGGAACACTCAAATTGCGTCGAGATTCAATACATCGTCCTCCAGCCGCCTTGCCTCCTAGGGGATATTCCTGCCTCGGGCACCTTAAGGTCGTTATCCTTCGAGTCTAGATTTTCGAATCCGACGCAAAACTGATAGTTAATTGTTACGTTCATGGCCTCCTAATGACGATGGAACACTCAAATTGCGTCGAGATTTAATACATCGTCCTCCAAACGAATTGTCCCCAAGGTTATATTGCTGCCTCGGGCACCTTGTGGTCCTTCTCCTGTGAGTCTAGACTTTTCAATCCGACGCGAAACTGTAGTTAATTGTAACGTTCAGGGCCTCCTAATGACGACGGAACACACAAATTGCGTCGAGATTCAATACATCGTCCTCCAGCCGACTTGCCTCCTAGGGGATATTCCTGCCTCGGGCACCTTACGGTCGTTCTCCTTCGAGTCTAGATTTTCGAATCCGACCCAAAACTGATAGATAATTGTTACGTTCATGGCCTCCTAATGACGATAGAACACTCAAATTGCGTCGAGATTTAGTACATCGTCCTCCAAACGAATTGTCTCCAAGGTGATATTGCTGCATCGGGCACCATATGGTCCTTCTCCTGTGAGTCTAGACTTTTCAATCCGACGCGAAACTGATAGTTAATTGTATCGTTGAGGGCCTCCTAATGACGGTGTAACACTCAAATTGCGTCGTGATTCAATACATCGGCCACCAGCCGACTTGTCTCTAAGGGTCTATTGCTGCCTCGGGCACATTATGGTCGTCCTCCTGTGAGTCTAGATTATCGAATCCGACGCATAACTGATAGTTAATTGTAACGTTCAGCGCCTCCTAATGACGATGGAACACTGAAATTGCGTCGAGATTTAATACATCGTCCTCCAGCCGAATTGTCTCCAAGGTGATATTGCTGCCTCGGGCACCATACGGTCCATCTCCTGTGAGTCTAGACTTTTGAATTCGACGCGAAACTGACAGTTAATTGTAACGTTCAGGGCCTGCTAATGACGACGGAACACTCAAATTGCGTTGAGATTAAATACATCGTCATTCAGCCAACTTGTCTCCAAGGGTCTATTGCTGCCTCGCTCACCTTATAGTCGTTCTCCTGTGAGTCTAGATTTTCAAATCCGACGCAAAACTGATAGTTAATTGTAACGTACAGGGCCTCCTAATGACGATGGAACACTCAAATTGCGTCGAGATTCAATACATCGTCCTCCAGCCGACTTGCCTCCAAGTGGATATTGCTATCTCGGGCACCATATGCTCCTTCTCCTGTGAGTATATTTTCTAATCCGACGCTAAAAGATAGTTGATTGTAACGTTCAGGGGCTTCTAATGACGATCGAACACTCAAACTGCGTCGAGATTCAATACATCGGCCTCCAGCCGACTTGTCCCCAAGGTGCCTCGGGCACCTTATGGTCGTCCTCCTGTGAGTCTAGATTATCGAATCCGACGCATAACTGATAGTTAATTGTAACGTTCAGCGCCTCCTAATGACGATGGAACACTCAAATTGCGTCGAGATTCAATGCATTGTCCTCCAATCGACTTGTCTACAAGGCGATATTGCTGCCTCGGGCAACTTATGATCCGTCTCCTGTTAGTCTAGATTTTCGAATCCGACGCAAAACTGATGGTTAATTGTAACGTTCATGGCCTCCAAATGACGATGGGACGCTCAAATTGCGTCGAGATTCAATACATCGTCCTCCAGCTTACTTGTCTCCAAGGGTCTATTGCTGCCTCGGTCACATTATGGTCGTTCTCCTGTGAGTCTAGATTTTCGAATCCGACGCTAATCTGACATTTAATTATAACTTTACGACTCTGCTAACGACGATGGAACACATAAATTGCTTCGCGTTTCAATACATCGTCCTCCAACCGACTTGTCTCCAAGGGTCTATTGCTGCCTCGGGCACCTTATAGTCGTTCTCCTGTGGTTCTAGACTTCCGGATCCCTCGAAAGACTGATAGTTAATTGTAACGTTCAGGGCCTCCTAATGACGATGGAACACTCAAATTGCGTCGAGATTCAATACATCGTCCTCCAGCCGACTTGTCTCCAAGGGTCTATTGCTGCCTCTGGCACCTTATGGTCGTGCTCCTATGAGTCTAGATTTTTCAATCCGACGCAAAACTGATATTTAACGTTAATGGCCTCCTAATGACGATGGAACGCTCAAATTGCGTCGAGATACAATACATCGTCCTCCAGCCGACTTGTCTACAAGGGGGTATTGCTGCCTTGGGTACCATATGGTCCGTCTCCAGTGAGTCTAGATTTTCGAATCCGACGCGAAACTGATAGTTAATTGTAACGTTCAGGGCCTCCTAATGACGATGGAAAACTCAAATGACGTCGAGATTCAATACATCGTCCTTCAGCCGACTTGTCTCCAAGGGTCTATTGCTGCCTCGGGCACCGTATGGTCGTTCTCCAGTGAGTCTAAATTTTCGAATCCGACGCAAAACTGATAGTTAATTGTAACGTTCAGGGCCTCCTAATGACGATGGAACACTCAAATTGCGTCGAGATTCAATACATCGGAATCCAGCCGACTTGTCTCCTAGGGGGTGTTCCTTCCTCGGGCACCTTATGGTCGTTCTCCTGTGAGTCTAGATTTTCGAATCCGACGCAAAATTGATACTTAATTGTTACGTTCAGGGCCTCCTAATGACGATGGAACACTGAAATTGCGTCTGGATACAATACATCGTCATTCAGCCGACTTGTCTCCAAGGGTCTATTGCTGCTTCGGGCACCTTATGGTCGTTGTCATGTGAGTCTAGATTTTCGAAACCGACGGATAACTGATAGTTAATTGTAACGTTCAACGCATCCTAATGACGATGGAACACTCAAATAGCGTCCAGATTTAATACATCGTCCTTCAGCCGACTTGTCTCCAAGGGTCTATTGCTGCCTCGGGCACCTTATGGTCGTTCTCCTGAGAGTAGATTTTCGAATCCGACGCAAAACTAATAGTTAATTGTAACGTTCTGGACCTCCTAATGACGATGGAACACTCAAATTGCGTCGAGATTCAATATATCGTCCTCCAGACGACTTGTCTCGAAGGGGCTATTGCTGCCTCGGGCACGTTATGGTCCTTCTTCTGTGAGTCTAGATTTTCGAATCCGAGGCAAAAATGATAGTTAATTGTAAAGTTCAGGGCCTCCTAATGACGATGGAACGCTCAAATTGCGTCGAGATTCAATACATCGTCATCAAGCCGACTTGTCTCCAAGGGCATATTTCTGCGTCGGGCACCATATGGTCCGTCTCCTGTGAGTCTAGATTTTCGAATCCGACGCGAAACTGATAGTTAATTGTAACGTTCAGGGCCTCCTAATGACGATGGAACACTCACATTGGGTGGCGATTCAATACATCATCCTCCAGCCGACTTGTCTCTAAGGGTCTATTGCTGCATCTGGCACTTTATGGTCGTGCTCCTGTGAGTCTAGATTTTCGAATCCGACGCGAAACTGATACTGAATTGTAACGTTCAAGGCCTCCTAATGACGATGAAACACTCAAATTGCGTCGTGATTCAATACATCGTCCTCCAAGCGACTTGTCTCGAAGGGTCTAATGCTGCCTCGGGCACCGTATGGTCGTTCTCCTCTGAGTCTAGATTATCGAATCCGACGCAAAACTGTTAGTTAATTGTAACGTTCAGGGCCACCTAATGACGATGGAACACTAAACTTGCGTCGCGATTTAATACATCGTCCTCCAACCTTCTTTTCTCAATGGGAATTGATAGTTAATTGTAACGTTCAGGGCCTCTCAATGACGATGGAACACTCAAATTGCGTCGAGATTCAATACTTCGTCCTCCAGGCGACTTGTCTCTAAGGGTCTATTGCTGCCTGTCGCACCTAATGGTCGTTCTCCTGTGAGTCTAGATTTTCTAATCCGTCGCAAAACTAATAGTTCATTGTAACATTCAGGGCCTCCTAATAACGATGGAAAACTCAAATTGCATCGAGATTCAGTACATCGTCCTCCAGCCGACTTGTCTCCAAGGGGATATTGCTCCCTCAGGCACCATATGGTCGCTCTCCTGTGAGTCTAGTTTTTCGAATCCGACGCAAAACTGATAGTTAATTGTAACGTTCAGGGCCTCCTAATAACGATGGAACACTCAAATTTCGTCGAGACTAAATACATCGTCCTCCAGCCGACTTGTTTCCATGGGGATATTGCTGCCTCGGTCACCTTATGGTCATTCTCCTGTGAGTCTAGATTAACGAATCCGACGCATAACTGATAGTTAATTGTAATGTTCAGCGCCTCCTAATGACGATGGAACACTCAAATTGCGTCGAGATTCAATACATCGCCCTCCAGCCGACTTGTCTCCAAGGGGATATTGCTGTCTCGGGCACCATATGGTCGTTCTCCTGTGAGTCTAGATTTTCGAATCCGTCGCATAACTGATGGTTAATTGTATAGTTCAGGGCCTCCTAATGAAGATCGAACACTCAAATTGCTTCGCGATTCAATACATCGTCCTCCAGCCGACTTGTCTCCAAGGGTCTATTGTTGCCTCGGCCGCCTATTGGTCGTTCTCCTGTGAGTCTAGATTATAGAATCCGAAGCAAAACTGATAGTTAATTGTAACGGTCAGGGCCTCCTAATGACGATGGAACACTCAAATTGCGACGAGATTCAATACAACGTCCTCCAGCCGACTTGCCTCCAAGGGGATATTGCTGCCACGGGCACCATATGGTCCGTCTCCTGTGATTCTAGATTTTCGAATCCGACGCAAAACTGACGGTTAATTCTGATGTTCCGGGCCTCTTAATGACGATCGAACACTCAAATTGCGTCGCGATTCGATACATCGTCCTCCAGCCGATTTGTCTCCAAATGTCTATTGCTGCCTATGGCACCTAATGGTCGTTCTCCTGTGAGTCTAGATTTTCGAATCCGACACAAAACTCATAGTTAATTGTAACGTTCATGGCCACCTAATGACAATGGAACACTCAAATTGCGTCGAGATTCAATACATCGCCCTCCAGGCGACTTGTCTTCGAGGGTTTATTGCTGCCTCGGGCACCTTGTGGTCGCTCTCCTCTGAGTCTACATTTTCGAATCCGACGTAAAACTGGTAGTTAATTGTAACGTTCAGGGCCTCCTAACGACGATGGAACACTCAAATTGCGTCGAGATTCAATACATCGTCCTCAAGCCGACTTGTCTCCAAGGGGATATTGCTGCCTGTGGAACTCAATTGTCGTCCTCCTGTGAGTCCAGATTTTCGAATCCGACCCAAAACTGATGGTTAATTGTAACGTTCATTGCCTCCTAATGACGATGGAACACTCAAATTGCCCCGAGAATCAATACATCGTCCTCCAGCCGACTTGTCTCAAAGGGGATATTGTTGCCTCGGGCACCTTATGGTCGTTCTCCTGTGAGTCTAGATTTTCGAATCCGACGTAAAACTGATAGTGCAGGGCCTCCTAATAGCGATGGAACCGACAAACTGCGTCGAGATTCAATACTTCGTTCTCCAGCCGACTTGTCTCCAAGGGGATATTGCTGCCACAGGCACCATATGGTCCGTCTCCTGTGATTCTAGATTTTCGAATCCGACGCAAAACTGACGGTTAATTCTGATGTTCCGGGCCTCTTAATGACGATGGAACACTCAAATTGCGTCGCGATTCAATACATCGTCCTCCAGCCGATTTGTCTCCAAATGTCTATTGCTGCCTATGGCACCTAATGGTCGTTCTCCTGTGAGTCTAGTTTTTCGAATCCGACACGAAACTCATAGTTAATTGTAACGTTCATGGCCACCTAATGACAATGGAACACTCAAATTGCGTCGAGATTCAATACATCGTCCTCCAGGCGACTTGTCTTCGAGGGTTTATTGCTGCCTCGGGCACCTTGTGGTCGTTCTCCTCTGATTCTACATTTTCGAATCCGACGTAAAACTGGTAGTTAATTGTAACGTTCAGGGCCTCCTAACGACGATGAAACACTCAAATTGCGTCGATATTCAATACATCGTCCTGCAGTTGACTTGTCTCCAAGGGGATATTGCTGCTTCGGGCACCATGTGATCCGTCTCCTGTGAGTCTAGATTTTCGAATCCGACACGAAACTGATAGATAATTGTAACATTCAGGGCTTCCTAATGACGATGGAACACTCAAATTGCGTCGAGATTCAATACATCGTCCTCAAGCCGACTTGTCTCCAAGGGGATATTGCTGCCTGTGAGTCTAGGTTTTCAAATCCGACGCAAAACGTTCATGGCCTCCTAATGACCATGGAACACTCAAATTGCGACGAGAATCAATACATCGTCCTCCAGCCGACTTGTCTACAAGGGGATATTGCTGCGTCGGGCACCTTATGGTCGTTCTCCTGTGAGTATAGATTTTCGAATCCAACGCTAAACTGATGGTTAATTGTAACGTTTATGGCCTCCTAATGACGATGGAACACTCAGATTGCGTCGAGATTCAATACATCGTCCTCCAGCCGAATTGTCTCCAAGCGTCTATTGCTGCCTCTGGCACCTTATGGTCGTGCACCTGTGAGTCAAGATTTTCGAATCCGACACGAAACTGATAGTTAATTGTAACGTTTAGGGCCTCCTAATGCCGATGGAATACTCAAATTGCGTCGAGATACATTACATCGTCCTCCAGGCGACTCATCTCCGAGGGTTTATTGCTGCCTCGGGCACCTTATTGTCGTTCTCCTCTGAGACTACATTTTGGAATCCGACGCAAAACTGATAGTTAATTGTAACGTTCAGGGCCTCGTAATGACGATGGAACACTCAAATTGTGTCGAGATTCAATACATCGGCCTCCAGCCGACTTGTCTCCAAGGGTCTATTGCTGCCTCAGGCACCTGGTGGTCGTTCACCTGTGAGTCTAGATTATCGAAACCGACGCAAAACTGATAGTTGATTGTAACGTTCAGGGCCTCCTAATGACAATGGAATACTCAAATTGCGTCGCGATTCAATTCATCGTCCTCCAGCCGACTTGTCTCAATGGGTCTACTGCTACCTCGGTCACCTTATGGTCGTTCTCCTGTGAGTCCTGATATTTGAATCCGACGCAAGACGGACTGCTAATTGTAACGTTAAGAGCCTCCTAATGACGATGGAACACTCATATTGCGTCGAGATTCAATACATCGTCCTCCTGCCGACTTGTCTCCAAGGGTATACTGCTGCCTCTATCACCTTATAATCGTGCTCCAGTAAGTCTGAATTTTCGAATCCCGCGCGAAACTGATTGTTAATTGTAACATTCAGGGCCTCCTAATGACGATGGAACACTCAAATTGCGTCGAGAATCAATACATCGTCCTTCAGCCGACTTGTCTCCAAGGGGATATTGCTGCCTCAGGCGCCTTATAGTCGTTCTCCTGTGAGTCTAGATTTTCGAATCCGACGCAAAACACTTAGTTAATTGTAACGTTCAGGGCCTCCTAATAACGATGGAAAACTCAAATTGCAACGAGATTCAAGACATCGTCCTCCAGCCGACTTGTCTCCAAGGGGATATTGCTGCCTCGGGCGCCTTATAGTCGTTCTCCTGTGAGTCTAGATTTTCGAATCCGACGCAAAACACTTAGTTAATTGTAACGTTCAGGGCCTCCTAATAACGATGGAAAACTCAAATTGCATCGAGATTCAATACATTGTCCTCCAGCCAACTTGTCTCCAAGGGGATATAGCTGCCTCGGACACCATATGTTCGTTCTCCTGTGAGTCTAGATTTTCGAATCCGACGCAAAACTCGTAGTTAATTGTAACGTTCAGGGCCACCTAATGACAATGGAAAACTCAAATTGCGTCGAGATTCAATACATCGTATTCCAGGCGACTTGTCTCCGAGGGTTGATTGCTGTCTCGGGCACCCTATGGTCGTTGTCCTCTGAGTCTAAATTTTCGAATCCGACGCAAAACTGGTAGTTAATTGTAACGTTCAGGGCCCCCTAATGACGATGGAACACTCTAATTGCGTCGAGATTCAATACATCGTCCTCCAGCCGACTTGTCTCCTAGACGATATTCCTGCCTCGGGCACCTTATGGTCGTTCTCCTGAGTGTCTAGATTTCAGAATCCGACGCAAAACTGATAGTTAATTGTAACGTTCAGGGCCTCCTAACGACGATGGAACACTCAAATTGCGTCTAGATTGAATACATCGTCCTCCAGCCGACTTGTCTCCTAGAAGATATTCCTGCCTCGGCACCTTATGGTCGTTCTCCTGAGAGTCTAGATTTTAGAATCCGACGCAAAACTGGTAGTTAATTGTAATGTTCAGGGCCTCCCAATGACGATGGAGCACACTAATTGCGTCGAGATTCAATACATCGTCCTCCAGCCGACTCGTCTCAGAGGGGTTATTGCTGCCTCGGGCACCTTATGGTCGTTCTCCTGAGAGTCTAGATTTTAGAATCCGACGCAAAACTGATAGTTAATTGTAACGTTCAGGGCCTCTCAAAGACGATGGATCACTCAAATTGCGTCGAGATTCAATACATCGGCCTCCAGCCGACTTGTCTCCAAGGGGATATTGCTGCCTCGGTCACCTTATGGTCGTTCTCCTGTGAGTCTAGATTGTCGAATCCGACGCAAAACTGGTAGTTAATTGTAATGTTCAGGGCCTCCCAATGACGATGGAGCACACTAATTGCGTCGAGATTCAATACATCGTCCTCCAGCCGACTCGTCTCAGAGGGGTTATTGCTGCCTCGGGCACCATATGGTCCGACTCCTGCGAGTCTAGATTTTCGAATCCGACGGAAACTGATAGTTGAGTGTAACATTCAGGGCCTCCTAATGACGAAGGACCACTCAAATTGCGTCGAGATTCAATACATCGTCCTCCAGCCGACTTGTCTCCAAGGGTCTATTGCTGCCTCGGACACCTCATGGTCGTTCTCCTGTGAGTCTAGATTAACGAATCCGACGCATAACTGATAGTTAATTGTAACGTTCAGCGCCTCCGAATGACGATGGAACACTCAAATTGCGTCGAGATTCAATACATCGTCCTGCAGCCGACTTGTCTCCAAGGGTCTATTGCTGCCTCTGGCACCTTAATATCGTGCTCCTGTGAGTCTAGATTATCGAATCCCACGCGAAACTGATTGTTAATTATAACGTTCAGGTCACCCTAATGACGATGGAACACTCAAATCGCGACGAGATTCAATACTTCGTTCTCCAGGCGACTTGTCTCTAAGGGTCTATTATTGCCTCGGGCACCTTATGGTTGTTCTCCTGTGAGTCTAGATTATCGAATCCGACGCAAAACTGATAGTTAATTATAACGTTCAGGGCCTCCTAATGACGATGGAACACTCAAATTGCGTCGAGATTCAATACATCGTCGTCCAGCCGACTTGCCTCCAAGGGGATATTTCTGCCTCGGGCTTCATATGGTCCGCCTCCTGTGATTCTAGATTTTCGAATCTGACGCAAACTGACGGTTAATTCTGATGTTCCGGGCCTCTTAATGACGATGGAACACTCAAATTGCGTCGAGATTCAATACATCGTCCTCCAGGCTACTTGTCTCCAAGGGGATATTGCTGCTTTGGGCACCATATGGTCCGTCTCCTGTGAGTCTAGATTTTCGAATCCGACGCAAAACTGATAGTTAATTGTAACGTTCAGGGCCACCTAATGACGATGAAACACTCAAATTGCGTCGAGATTCAATACATCGCCCTCCAACCGACTTGTCTCCTAGACGATATTCCTCCCTCGGGCACCTTAAGGTCGTTCTCCTGGGAGTCTAGATTTAAGAATCCGACGCAAAACTGATAGTTAATTGTAACGTTGAGGGCCTCTCAATGACGATGGATCACTCAAATTGCGTCGAGATTCATTACATCGGCCTCCAGCCGACTTGTCTCCAAGCGTCTATTGCTGCCTCTGTCACCTTATGATCGTGCACCTGTGAGTCTACATTTTGAATCCGACGCAAACCTGGTGGTTAATTGTAACGTTCAGGGCCTCCTAATGACGATGGAACATTCTAATTGCATCGAAATTCGATACATCGTCCTCCAGCAGACTTCTCTCCAAAGGTATATTTCTGCCTCTGGCACCATATGGTGCGTCTCCTGTGAGCCTAGATTTTCGAATCCGACGCAAAACTGATAGTTAATTGTAACGTTCAGGGCCTTGTAATGACGATGGAATACTCAAATAGCGTCGAGATTCAATTCATCGTCCTTCAGCTGAATTGTCTCCAAGGGTCTATTGCTGCCTAGGGGCACCTTTTGGTCGTTCTCCTCTGAGTCTACATTTTCGAATCCGTCGCAAAACTGGTTGTTAATAGTAACGTTCAGGGTCTCCTAATGACGATGTAACACTCAAATTGCGTCGAGATTCAATACATCGTCCACCAGCCGACTTGTCTCCAAGGAGATATTGCTGCCTCGAGCACCATATGGTCCGTCTCCTGTGAGTTTAGATTTTCGAATCCGACGCGAAACTGACGGTTAATTCTGATGTTCTGGGCCTCTTAATGACGATGGAACACTCAAAGGGCGGCGAGATTCAATTCATCGTCCTTCAGCCGACTTTTCACCAAGGGTCTATTGCTGCCTCGGGCACCTTATGGTCGATCTCCTCTGAGTCTACATTTTCGAATCCGACGCAAAACTGATAGTTAATTGGAACGTTCAGGGGCGATGGAACACTCAAATTGCGTCGAGATTCAATACATCGTCCTCCAGGCGACTTGACTCCAAGGGGATATTGCTGTTTCGGGCACCATATGGTCCGTGGCTTGCGAGTCTAGATTTTCGAAACCGACGCGAAACTGATAGTTAATTGTAACATTCAGGGCCTCCTAATGACGATGGAACACTCGAATTGCGTCGAGATTCAAAACATCGTCCACCAGCCGACTTGTCTCCAAGGGTCTATTGTTGCCTCGGGCGCCTTTTGGTCGTTCTCCTGTGAGTCTACACTGTGGAATCCGAAGCAAAACTGGTAGTTAATTGTAACGTTCAGGGCCTCCTAATAACGATGGAACACTCAAATTGCGTCGAGATTCTATACATCGTCCTCCAGCCGACTTGCCTCCAAGGGGATTTTGCTGCCTCGGGCACCATATGCTCCGTCTCCTTTGATTCTAGATTTTCGAATCCGACGCAAAACTGACGGTTAATTCTGATGTTCCGGGCCTCTTAATGACGATGGAACACTCAAATTGCGTCGCGATTCAATACATCGTCCTCCAGCCGATTTGTCTCCAAGGGTCTATCGCTGCCTATGGCAACTAATGGTCGTTCTCCTGTGAGTCTAGACTTTAGAATCCGACTCAGAACTGATGGTTTATTGAAACAATCATGGCCACTTAATGACGATGGAACACTCAAATTGCGTCGAGAATCAATACATCGTCTTCCAGCCGACTTGTCTCCAAGGGGATATAGCTGCCTCGGACATTAAATGGTCGTTCTCCTGTGAGTCTAGATTTTCGAATCCGATGCAAAACTCATGGTTAATTGTAACGTTCAGGGCCACCTAATGACAATGGAACACTCAAAATGCTCGAGATTCAATAAATCGTCCTTTAGGCAACTTGCTCCAAGGGTTTATTGCTGCCTCGGGCACCTTATGGTCGATCTCCTCTGAGTCTAAAATTTCGAATCCGACGCAAAACTGGTAGTTAATTGTAACGTTCAGGGCCTCCTAATGACGATGGAACACTCAAATTGCGTCGAGATTCAATACATCGTCCTCAAGCCGACTTGTCTCCAAGGGGATATTGCTGCCAGTGGCACCTAATGGTCGTTCTTCTGTGAGTCTAGATTTTCGAATCCGACGCAAAACTGGTTGTTAATTGTAACGTTCAGGGTCTCCTAATGACGATGGAACACTCAAATTGCGTCGAGATTCAATACATCGTCCACCAGCCGACTTGTCTCCAAGGTTATATTGCTGCCTCGGGCACCATATGGTCGTTCTCCTGTGAGTCTAGAGTATTGAATCCGACGCAAAACTGATAGTTAATTGTAACGTTCAGGGCCCACTAATTACGATGGAACACTCAAATTGCGTCGAGATTCAATTCATCGTCCTTCAGCCGACTTGTCACCAAGGGTCTATTGCTGCCTCGGGCACCTTATGGTCGTTCTCCTCTGAGTCTACATTTTCGAATCCGACGCAAAACTGATAGTTAATTGTAAGAATCAAGGGCGATGGAACACTCAAATTGCGTCGAGATTCAATACATCGTCCTCCAGGCGACTTGTTTCCAAGGGGATATTGTCGCTTCGGGCACCATATGGTCCGTCGCCTGTGAGTCTAGATTTTTGAAACCGACGCGAAACTGATAGTTAATTGTAACATTCAGGGCCTCCTAATGACAATGGAACACTCAAATTCCGTCGAGATTCAAAACAACGTCCTCCAGCCGACTTGTCTCCAAAGGTCTATTACTGCCTCGGGATCCTGTGAGTCTAGATTATCGAATCCGACGCAAAACTGATAGTTAATTGTAACGGTCAGGCCCTCCAAATGACGATGGAACACTCAAATTGCGTCAAGATTCAATACATCGTCCTCCAGCCGACTTGTCTCCAAGGGTCTATTGTTGCCTCGGGCGCCTTTTGGTCGTCCCCCTGTGAGTCTAGACTATGGAATCCGAAGCAAAACTGGTAGTTAATTGTAACGTTCAGGGCCTCCTAATGACGATGGAACACTCAAATTGCGTCGAGATAAAATACATAGTCCTCCAGCCGACTTGCCTCCAAGGGGATATTGCTGCCTCGTGCACCATATGCTCCGTCTCCTGTGATTCTAGATTTTCGAATCCGACGCAAAACTGACGGTTAATTCTGATGTTCCGGGCCTCTTAATGACGATGGAACACTCAAATTGCGTCGCGATTCAATACATCGTCCTCAAGCCGACTTGTCTCCAAGGGTCTATTGCTGCCTGTGGCACCTAATGGTCGTTCTCCTGTGAGTCTAGATTTTCGAATCCGACCCAAAACTGACGGTTAATTGTAACAATCATGGCCTGATAATGACGAAGGAACACTCGAATTGCGTCGAGAATCAATACATCGTCCTCCAGCCGACTTGTCTCCAAGGTGATATTGCTGCCTCGGGCACCATATGATCCGTCTCCTGTGAGTCTAGATTTTCGAATCCGACGCGAAACTGATAGTTAATTGTAACGTTCAGGGCCTCCTAATGACGATTTAACACTCAAATTGCGTCGAGATTCAATACATCGTCCTCCTGCCGACTTGTCTCCAGGGGGCTATTGCTGCCTCGGGCACCTTATGGTCGTTCTCCTGTGAGTCTAGATTATTGAATCCGACGCAAAACTGATAGCTAATTGTAACGTTCAGGGCCTCCTAATGACGATGGGACACTCAAATTGCGTCGAGATTCAATTCATCGTCCTTTAGCCGACTTGTCACCAAGGGTCTATTGCTGCCTCGGACACCTTATGGTCGTTCTCCTCTGAGTCTACATTTTCGAATCCGACGCAAAACTGATAGTTAATTGTAACGTTCAGGGGCGATGGAACACTCAAATTGCGTTGAGATTCAATACATCGTCCTCCAGACGATTTGTCTCCACGGCTCTATTGCTGCCTGTGGCACCTAATGGTCGTTCTCCTGTGAGTCTAGCCTTCCGAATCCGACGCGAAACTGATAGTTAATTGTAACATTCAGGGCCTCCTAATGACGATGGAACACTCAAATTGCGTCGAGCTTCAATACATCGTCCTCCAGCCGACTTGTCCTCAAGGGGATCTTGCTGCCTCGGTCACCTTATGGTCGTTCTCCTGTGAGTCTAGATTGTCGAATCCGACACAAAACTGATAGTTAATTGTAATGTTCAGGGCCTCCCAATGACGATGGAACACACTAATTGCTTCGAGATTCAATACATCCTCCTCCAGCCGACTCGTCTCAGAGGGGATATTGTAGCCTCGGGCACCATATGGTCCGTCTCCTGTGATTCTAGATTTTCGGATCCGACGCAAAACTGACGGTTAATTCTGATGTTCCGGGCCTCTGAATGACGATGGAACACTCAAATTGCGTCGCGATTCAATACATCGTCCTCCAGCCGATTTGTCTCCAAGGGTCTATCGCTGCCTATGGCACCTAATGGTCGTTCTCCTGTGAGTCTAGATTTTAGAATCCGACTCAGAACTGATGGTTAACTGTAACAATCATGGCCTCCTAATGACGATGGAACACTCAAATTGCATCGAGAATCAATACATCGTCCTCCAGCCGACTTGCCTCTAAGGGGATTTAGCTGCCTCGGACACCATATGGTCGTTGTCCTGTGTGTCTAGATTTTCGAATCCGACGCAAAACTCATAGTTAATTGTAACGTTCAGGGCAACCTAATGACAATAGAACACTCAAATTGCGTCGAGATTCAATACATCGTCCTCCAGGCGACTTGTCTCAGAGGGTTTATAGCTGCCTCGTGCACCTTATGGTCGTTTTCGTCTGAGTCAAAATTTTCGAATCCGACGTAAAACTGGTAGTTAATTGTAACGTTCAGGGCCTCCTAACGACGATGAAACACTCAAATTGCGTCGAGATTCAATACATCGTCCTGCATTTGACTTGTCTCCAAGGGGATATAGCTGCCTCGGACACCTTGTGGTCGTTCTCCTCTGAGTCTACATTTTCGAATCCGACGTAAAACTGGTAGTTAATTGTAACGTTCAGGGCCTCCTAACGACGATGAAACACTCAAATTGCGTCGAGATTCAATACATCGTCCTGCAGTTGACTTGTCTTTAAGGGGATATTGCTGTTCCGGGCACCATATGGTCCGTCTCCTGTGAGTCTAGATTTTCGAATCCGACGCGAAACTTATAGTTAATTGTAACATTCAGGGCCTCCTAATGACGATGGAACACTCAAACTGCGTCAAGATTCAATTCATCGTCCTCAAGCCGACTTGTCTCCAGGGGGATATTGCTGCCTGTGAGTCTAGATTTTAGAATCCGACTCAGAACTGATGGTTAATTGTAACAATCATGGCCTCCTAATGACGATGGAACATTCAAATTGCATCGAGAATCAATACATCGTCCTCCAGCCGACTTGTCTCCAAGGGGATATAGCTGCCTCGGACACCTTGTGGTCGTTCTCCTCTGAGTCTACATTTTCGAATCCGACGTAAAACTGGTAGTTAATTGTAACGTTCAGGGCCTCCTAACGACGATGAAACACTCAAATTGCGTCGAGATTCAATACATCGTCCTGCAGTTGACTTGTCTTTAAGGGGATATTGCTGTTCCGGGCACCATATGGTCCGTCTCCTGTGAGTCTAGATTTTCGAATCCGACGCGAAACTTATAGTTAATTGTAACATTCAGGGCTTCCTAATGACGATGGAACACTCAAATTGCGTCGAGATTCAATACATCGTCCTCAAGCCGACTTGTCTCCAAGGGGATATTGCTGCCTGTGAGTCTACGTTTTCAAATCCGACGCAAAACGTTCATGGTCTCCTAATGACCATGGAACACTCAAATTGCGACGAGAATCAATACATCGTCCTCCAGCCGACTTGTCTACAAGGGGATATTGCTGCGTCGGGCACCTTATGGTCGTTCTCCTGTGAGTATAGATTTTCGAATCCAACGCTAAACTGATGGTTAATTGTAACGTTTATGGCCTCCTAATGACGATGGAACACTCAGTTTGCGTCGAGATTCAATACATCGTCCTCCAGCCGAATTGTCTCCAAGCGTCTATTGCTGCCTCTGGCACCTTATGGGGATGCACCTGTGAGTCAAGATTTTCGAATCCGACGCGAAACTGATAGTTAATTGTAACGTTTAGGGCCTCCTAATGACGATGGAACACACAAATCGCGTCGAGATTCATTACATCGTCCTCCAGGCGACTTGTCTCCGAGGGTTTATTGCTGCCTCGGGCACCTTATTGTCGTTCTCCTCTGAGACTACATTTTGGAATCCGACGCAAAACTGGTAGTTAATTGTAACTTTCAGGGCCTCTAAATTACGATGGAACACTCAAATTGCGTCGAGATTCAATACATCGTCCTCCAGGCGACTTGTCTCCAAGGAGATATTGCTGCCTCGGGCACCTTATGGTCGTTCTCCTGAGAGTCTAGATTTCAGAATCCGACGCAAAACTGATAGTTAATTGTAACGTTCAGGGCCTCCTAATGACGATGGAACACTCAAATTGCCTCTAGATTGAATAAATCGTCCTCCAGCCGACTTGTCTTATAGACGATATTCCTGCCTCGGGCACCTTATGGTCGTTCTCCTGAGAGTCTAGATTTTAGAATCCGACGCAAAACTGATAGTTAATTGTAACGTTCAGGGCCTCTCAATGACGATGGATCACTCAAATTGCGTCGAGATTCAATACATCGGCCTCCATCCGACTTGTGTCCAAGGGGATATTGCTGCCTCGGTCACCTTATGGTCGTTCTCCTGTGAGTCTAGATTGTCGAATCCGACGAAAACTGATAGTTAATTGTAATGTTCAGGGCCTCCCAATGACGATGGAGCACACTAATTGCGTCGAGATTCAATACATCGTCCTCCAGCCGACTCGTCTCAGAGGGGTTATTGCTGCCTCGGGCACCATATGGTCCGACTCCTGTGAGTCTAGATTTTCGAATCCGACGGAAACTAATAGTTGAGTGTAACATTCGGGGCCTCCTAATGACGATGGACCACTCAAATTGCGTCGAGATTCAATACATCGTCCTCCAGCCGACTTGTCTCCAAGGGTCTATTGCTGCCTCGGACACCTCATGGTCGTTCTCCTGTGAGTCTAGATTAACGAATCCGACGCATAACTGATAGTTAATTGTAACGTTCAGCGCCACCGAATGACAATGGAACACTCAAATTGCGTCGAGATTCAATACATCGTCCTGCAGCCGACTTGTCTCCAAGGGTCTATTGCTGCCTCTGGCACCTTAATATCGTGCTCCTGTGAGTCTAGATTTCCGAATCCCACGCGAAACTGATTGTTAATTATAACGTTCTGGTCACCCTAATGACGATGGAACACTCAAATTGCGACGAGATTCAATACTTCGTTCTCCAGGCGACTTGTCTCTAAGGGTCTATTATTGCCTCGGGCACCTTATGGTTGTTCTCCTGTGAGTCTAGATTATCGAATCCGACGCAAAACTGATAGTTAATTATAACGTTCAGGGCCTCCTAATGACGATGGAACACTCAAATTGCGTCGAGATTCAATACATCGTCCTCCAGCCGACTTGCCTCCAAGGGGATATTTCTGCCTCGGGCTTCATATGGTCCGCCTCCTGTGATTCTAGATTTTCGAATCTGACGCAAACTGACGGTTAATTCTGATGTTCCGGGCCTCTTAATGACGATGGAACACTCAAAGTGCGTAGCGATTCAATACATCGTCCTCCAGCCGATTTGTCTCCAAGGGTCTATCGCTGCCTATGGCACCTAATGGTCGTTCTCCTGTGAGTCTAGATTTTAGAATCCGACTCAGAACTGATGGTTAATTGTAACAAACATGGCCTCCTAATGACGATGGAACACTCAAATTGCGTCGCGATTCAATACATCGTCCTCCAGCCGATTTGTCTCCAAGGGTCTATCGCTGCCTATGGCACCTAATGGTCGTTCTCCTGTGAGTCTAGATTTTAGAATCCGACTCAGAACTGATGGTTAACTGTAACAATCATGGCCTCCTAATGACGATGGAACACTCAAATTGCATCGAGAATCAATACATCGTCCTCCAGCCGACTTGCCTCTAAGGGGATTTAGCTGCCTCGGACACCATATGGTCGTTGTCCTGTGTGTCTAGATTTTCGAATCCGACGCAAAACTCATAGTTAATTGTAACGTTCAGGGCAACCTAATGACAATAGAACACTCAAATTGCGTCGAGATTCAATACATCGTCCTCCAGGCGACTTGTCTCAGAGGGTTTATAGCTGCCTCGTGCACCTTATGGTCGTTTTCGTCTGAGTCAAAATTTTCGAATCCGACGTAAAACTGGTAGTTAATTGTAACGTTCAGGGCCTCCTAACAACGATGAAACACTCAAATTGCGTCGAGATTCAATACATCGTCCTGCATTTGACTTGTCTCCAAGGGGATATAGCTGCCTCGGACACCTTGTGGTCGTTCTCCTCTGAGTCTACATTTTCGAATCCGACGTAAAACTGGTAGTTAATTGTAACGTTCAGGGCCTCCTAACGACGATGAAACACTCAAATTGCGTCGAGATTCAATACATCGTCCTGCAGTTGACTTGTCTTTAAGGGGATATTGCTGTTCCGGGCACCATATGGTCCGTCTCCTGTGAGTCTAGATTTTCGAATCCGACGCGAAACTTATAGTTAATTGTAACATTCAGGGCCTCCTAATGACGATGGAACACTCAAACTGCGTCAAGATTCAATTCATCGTCCTCAAGCCGACTTGTCTCCAGGGGGATATTGCTGCCTGTGAGTCTAGATTTTAGAATCCGACTCAGAACTGATGGTTAATTGTAACAATCATGGCCTCCTAATGACGATGGAACATTCAAATTGCATCGAGAATCAATACATCGTCCTCCAGCCGACTTGTCTCCAAGGGGATATAGCTGCCTCGGACACCTTGTGGTCGTTCTCCTCTGAGTCTACATTTTCGAATCCGACGTAAAACTGGTAGTTAATTGTAACGTTCAGGGCCTCCTAACGACGATGAAACACTCAAATTGCGTCGAGATTCAATACATCGTCCTGCAGTTGACTTGTCTTTAAGGGGATATTGCTGTTCCGGGCACCATATGGTCCGTCTCCTGTGAGTCTAGATTTTCGAATCTGACGCGAAACTTATAGTTAATTGTAACATTCAGGGCTTCCTAATGACGATGGAACACTCAAATTGCGTCGAGATTCAATACATCGTCCTCAAGCCGACTTGTCTCCAAGGGGATATTGCTGCCTGTGAGTCTACGTTTTCAAATCCGACGCAAAACGTTCATGGCCTCCTAATGACCATGGAACACTCAAATTGCGACGAGAATCAATACATCGTCCTCCAGCCGACTTGTCTACAAGGGGATATTGCTGCGTCGGGCACCTTATGGTCGTTCTCCTGTGAGTATAGATTTTCGAATCCAACGCTAAACTGATGGTTAATTGTAACGTTTATGGCCTCCTAATGACGATGGAACACTCAGTTTGCGTCGAGATTCAATACATCGTCCTCCAACCGACTTGTCTCCTAGACGATATTCCTCCCTCGGGCACCTTAAGGTCGTTCTCCTGAGAGTCTAGATTTAAGAATCCGACGCAAAACTGATAGTTAATTGTAACTTTGAGGGCCTCTCAATGACGATGGATCACTCAAATTGCGTCGAGATTTATTACATCAGCCTCCAGCCGACTTGTCTCCAAGGGTCTATTGCTGCCTCGGGCACCTTGTGGTCGTTCTCCTGTGAGTCTACATTCTCGAATCCGACGAAAAACTGATAGTTATTTCTAACGTTCAGGACCTCCTAATGACAATGGGACGCTCAAATTGCGTCGAGATTCAATAGATCGTCCTCCAGCCGACTTGTCTCCAAGCGTCTATTGCTGCCTCTGGCACCTTATGGTCGTGCTCCTGTGAGTCTAGATTTTCGAATCCGACGCAAATCTAATGGATAATTGTAACGTTTACTGCCTCCTAATGACGCTGGAACACTCAGATTGCGTCGAGATTCAATACATCGTCCTCCAGCCGACTTGTCTCCAAGCGTCTATTGCTGCCTCTGGCACCTTATGATCGTGCGCCTGTGAGTCTACATTTTGAATCCGACGCAAACCTGGTGGTTAATTGTAACGTTCAGGGCCTCCTAATGACGATGGAACATTCTAATTGCGTCGAAATTCGATACATCGTCCTCCAGCAGACTTCTCTCCAAAGGTATATTTCTGCCTCTGGCACCATATGGTGCGTCTCCTGTGAGTCTAGATTATCGAATCCGACGCAAAACTGATAGTTAATTGTAACGTTCAGGGCCTTGTAATGACGATGGAATACTCAAATAGCGTCGAGATTCAATTCATCGTCCTTCAGCTGAATTGTCTCCAAGTGTCTATTGCTGCCTCGGGCACCTTATGGTCGTTCTCCTCTGAGTCTACATTTTCGAATCCGACGCAAAACTGGTTGTTAATTGTAACGTTCAGGGTCTCCTAATGACGATGTAACACTCAAATTGCGTCGAGATTCAATACATCGTCCACCAGCCGACTTGTCTCCAAGGAGATATTGCTGCCTCGAGCACCATATGGTCCGTCTCCTGTGAGTTTAGATTTTCGAATCCGACGCGAAACTGACGGTTAATTCTGATGTTCCGGGCCTCTTAATGACGATGGAACACTCGAAGTGCGGCGAGATTCGATTCATCGTCCTTCAGCCGACTTTTCACCAAGGGTCTATTGCTGCCTCAGGCACCTTATGGTCGATCTCCTCTGAGTCTACATTTTCGAATCCGACGCAAAACTGATAGTTAATTGGAACGTTCAGGGGCGATGGAACACTCAAATTGCGTCGAGATTCAATACATCGTCCTCCAGACGACTTGACTCCAAGGGGATATTGCTGTTTCGGGCACCATATGGTCCGTGGCTTGCGAGTCTAGATTTTCGAAACCGACGCGAAACTGATAGTTAATTGTAACATTCAGGGCCTCCTAATGACGATGGAACACTCGAATTGCGTCGAGATTCAAAACATCGTCCACCAGCCGACTTGTCTCCAAGGGTCTATTGTTGCCTCGGGCGCCTTTTGGTCGTTCTCCTGTGAGTCTACACTGTGGAATCCGAAGCAAAACTGGTAGTTAATTGTGACGTTCAGGGTCTCCTAATGACGATGGAACACTCAAATTGCGTCGCGATTCAATACATCGTCCTCCAGCCGATTTGTCTCCAAGGGTCTACCGCTGCCTATGGCAACTAATGGTCGTTCTCCTGTGAGTCTAGACTTTAGAATCCGACTCAGAACTGATGGTTTATTGAAACAATCATGGCCACCTAAAGACGATGGAACACTCAAATTGCGTCGAGAATCAATACATCGTCTTCCAGCCGACTTGTCTCCAAGGGGATATAGCTGCCTCGGACATTAAATGGTCGTTCTCCTGTGAGTCTAGATTTTCGAATCAGACGCAAAACTCATGGTTAATTGTAACGTTCAGGGCCACCTAAAGACAATGGAACACTCAAATTGCTCGAGATTCAATACATCGTCCTTTAGGCAACTTGCTCCAAGGGTTTATTGCTGCCTCGGGCACCTTATGGTCGATCTCCTCTGAGTCTAAAATTTCGAATCCGACGCAAAACTGGTAGTTAATTATAACGTTCAGGGCCTCCTAATGACGATGGAACACTCAAATTGCGTCGAGATTCAATACATCGTCCTCAAGCCGACTTGTCTCCAAGGGGATATTGCTGCCTGTGGCACCTAATGGTCGTTCTTCTGTGAGTCTAGATTTTCGAATCCGACGCAAAACTGGTTGTTAATTGTAACGTTCAGGGTCTCCTAATGACGATGGAACACTCAAATTGCGTCGAGATTCAATACATCGTCCACCAGCCGACTTGTCTCCAAGGTTATATTGCTGCCTCGGACACCATATGGTCCGTCTCCTGTGAGTTTAGATTTTCGAATCCGACGCGAAACTGATAGTTAATTGTAACGTTCAGGGCCTCCTAATGACGATTTAACACTCAAATTGCGTCGAGATTCAATACATCGTCCTCCTGCCGACTTGTCTCCAGGGGCTATTGCTGCCTCGGGCACCATATGGTCGTTCTCCTGTGAGTCTAGATTATTGAATCCGACGCAAAACTGATAGTTAATTGTAACGTTCAGGGCCCACTAATGACGATGGAACACTCAAATTGCGTCGAGATTCAATTCATCGTCCTTCAGCCGACTTGTCACCAAGGGTCTATTGCTGCTTCGGGCACCTTATGGTCGTTCTCCTCTGAGTCTACATTTTGGAATCCGACGCAAAACTGATAGTTAATTGTAAGAATCAAGGGCGATGGAACACTCAAATTGCGTCGAGATTCAATACATCGTCCTCCAGGCGACTTGTTTCCAAGGGGATATTGTCGCTTCGGGCACCATATGGTCCGTCGCCTGTGAGTCTAGATTGTTGAAACCGACGCGAAACTGATAGTTAATTGTAACATTCAGGGCCTCCTAATGACAATGGAACACTCAAATTGCGTCGAGATTCAATTCATCGTCCTTCAGTAGACTTGTTTCCAAGGGTCTATTGCAGCCTCGGGCACCTTATGGTCGTTCTCCTCTGAGTCTACATTTTCGAATCCGACGCAAAACTGATAGTTAATTGTAAGAATCAAGGGCGATGGAACACTCAAATTGCGTCGAGATTCAATACATCGTCCTCCAGGCGACTTGTTTCCAAGGGGATATTGTCGCTTCGGGCACCATATGGTCCGTCGCCTGTGAGTCTAGATTTTTGAAACCGACGCGAAACTGATAGTTAATTGTAACATTCAGGGCCTCCTAATGACAATGGAACACTCAAATTCCGTCGAGATTCAAAACAACGTCCTCCAGCCGACTTGTCTCCAAAGGTCTATTACTGCCTCGGGATCCTGTGAGTCTAGATTATCGAATCCGACGCAAAACTGATAGTTAATTGTAACGGTCAGGCCCTCCAAATGACGATGGAACACTCAAATTGCGTCAAGATTCAATACATCGTCCTCCAGCCGACTTGTCTCCAAGGGTCTATTGTTGCCTCGGGCGCCTTTTGGTCGTCCCCCTGTGAGTCTAGACTATGGAATCCGAAGCAAAACTGGTAGTTAATTGTAACGTTCAGGGCCTCCTAATGGCGATGGAACACTCAAATTGCGTCGAGATAAAATACATAGTCCTCCAGCCGACTTGCCTCCAAGGGGATATTGCTGCCTCGTGCACCATATGCTCCGTCTCCTGTGATTCTAGATTTTCGAATCCGACGCAAAACTGACGGTTAATTCTGATGTTCCGGGCCTCTTAATGACGATGGAACACTCAAATTGCGTCGCGATTCAATACATCGTCCTCAAGCCGACTTGTCTCCAAGGGTCTATTGCTGCCTGTGGCACCTAATGGTCGTTCTCCTGTGAGTCTAGATTTTCGAATCCGACCCAAAACTGACGGTTAATTGTAACAATCATGGCCTCCTAATGACGATGGAACACTCGAATTGCGTCGAGAATCAATACATCGTCCTCCAGCCGACTTGTCTCCAAGGGGATAATGCTGCCTCGGGCACCATATGATCCGTCTCCTGTGAGTCTAGATTTTCGAATCCGACGCGAAACTGATAGTTAATTGTAACGTTCAGGGCCTCCTAATGACGATTTAACACTCAAATTGCGTCGAGATTCAATACATCGTCCTCCTGCCGACTTGTCTCCAGGGGGCTATTGCTGCCTCGGGCACCTTATAGTCGTTCTCCTGTGAGTCTAGATTATTGAATCCGACGCAAAACTGATAGCTAATTGTAACGTTCAGGGCCTCCTAATGACGATGGGACACTCAAATTGCGTCGAGATTCAATTCATCGTCCTTCAGCCGACTTGTCACCAAGGGTCTATTGCTGCCTCGGACACCTTATGGTCGTTCTCCTCTGAGTCTACATTTTCGAATCCGACGCAAAACTGATAGTTAATTGTAACGTTCAGGGGCGATGGAACACTCAAATTGCGTTGAGATTCAATACATCGTCCTCCAGACGATTTGTCTCCACGGCTCTATTGCTGCCTGTGGCACCTAATGGTCGTTCTCCTGTGAGTTTAGCCTTCCGAATCCGACGCGAAACTGATAGTTAATTGTAACATTCAGGGCCTCCTAATGACGATGGAACACTCAAATTGCGTCGAGCTTCAATACATCGTCCTCCAGCCGACTTGTCCTCAAGGGGATCTTGCTGCCTCGGTCACCTTATGGTCGTTCTCCTGTGAGTCTAGATTGTCGAATCCGACACAAAACTGATAGTTAATTGTAATGTTCAGGGCCTCCCAATGACGATGGGACACACTAATTGCTTCGAGATTCAATACATCCTCCTCCAGCCGACTCGTCTCAGAGCGGATATTGTAGCCTCGGCCACCATATGGTCCGTCTCCTGTGATTCTAGATTTTTGGATCCGACGCAAAACTGACGGTTAATTCTGATGTTCCGGGCCTCTGAATGACGATGGAACACTCAAATTGCGTCGCGATTCAATACATCGTCCTCCAGCCGATTTGTCTCCAAGGGTCTATCGCTGCCTATGGCACCTAATGGTCGTTCTCCTGTGAGTCTAGATTTTAGAATCCGGCTCAGAACTGAAGGTTAACTGTAACAATCATGGCCTCCTAATGACGATGGAACACTCAAATTGCATCGAGAATCAATACATCGTCCTCCAGCCGACTTGCTTCCAAGGGGATTTAGCTGCCTCGGACACCATATGGTCGTTGTCCTGTGTGTCTAGATTTTCGAATCCGACGCAAAACTCATAGTTAATTGTAACGTTCAGGGCAACCTAATGACAATAGAACACTCAAATTGCGTCGAGATTCAATACATCGTCCTCCAGGCGACTTGTCTCAGAGGGTTTATAGCTGCCTCGTGCACCTTATGGTCGTTTTCGTCTGAGTCAAAATTTTCGAATCCGACGTAAAACTGGTAGTTAATTGTAACGTTCAGGGCCTCCTAACGACGATGAAACACTCAAATTGCGTCGAGATTCAATACATCGTCCTGCATTTGACTTGTCTCCAAGGGGATATAGCTGCCTCGGACACCTTGTGGTCGTTCTCCTCTGAGCCTACATTTTCGAATCCGACGTAAAACTGGTAGTTAATTGTAACGTTCAGGGCCTCCTAACGACGATGAAACACTCAAATTGCGTCGACATTCAATACATCGTCCTGCAGTTGACTTGTCTTTAAGGGGATATTGCTGTTCCGTTCACCATATGGTCCGTCTCCTGTGAGTCTAGATTTTCGAATCCGACGCGAAACTTATAGTTAATTGTAACATTCAGGGCCTCCTAATGACGATGGAACACTCAAACTGCGTCAAGATTCAATTCATCGTCCTCAAGCCGACTTGTCTCCAGGGGGATATTGCTGCCTGTGAGTCTAGATTTTAGAATCCGACTCAGAACTGATGGTTAATTGTAACAATCATGGCCTCCTAATGACGATGGAACATTCAAATTGCATCGAGAATCAATACATCGTCCTCCAGCCGACTTGTCTCCAAGGGGATATAGCTGCCTCGGACACCTTGTGGTCGTTCTCCTCTGAGTCTACATTTTCGAATCCGACGTAAAACTGGTAGTTAATTGTAACGTTCAGGGCCTCCTAACGACGATGAAACACTCAAATTGCGTCGAGATTCAATACATCGTCCTGCAGTTGACTTGTCTCCAAGGGGATATTGCTGCTTCGGGCACCATATGATCCGTCTCCTGTGAGTCTAGATTTTCGAATCCGACACGAAACTGATAGATAATTGTAACATTCAGGGCTTCCTAATGACGATGGAACACTCAAATTGCGTCGAGATTCAATACATCGTCCTCAAGCCGACTTGTCTCCAAGGGGATATTGCTGCCTGTGAGTCTACGTTTTCAAATCCGACGCAAAACGTTCATGGCGTCCTAATGACCATGGAACACTCAAATTGCGACGAGAATCAATACATCGTCCTCCAGCCGACTTGTCTACAAGGGGATATTGCTGCGTCGGGCACCTTATGGTCGTTCTCCTGTGAGTATAGATTTTCGAATCCAACGCTAAACTGATGGTTAATTGTAACGTTTATGGCCTCCTAATGACGATGGAACACTCAGTTTGCGTCGAGATTCAATACATCGTCCTCCAGCCGAATTGTCTCCAAGCGTCTATTGCTGCCTCTGGCACCTTATGGGGATGCACCTGTGAGTCAAGATTTTCGAATCCGACGCGAAACTGATAGTTAATTGTAACGTTTAGGGCCTCCTAATGACGATGGAACACACAAATCGCGTCGAGATTCATTACATCGTCCTCCAGGCGACTTGTCTCCGAGGGTTTATTGCTGCCTCGGGCACCTTATTGTCGTTCTCCTCTGAGACTACATTTTGGAATCCGACGCAAAACTGGTAGTTAATTGTAACTTTCAGGGCCTCTAAATTACGATGGAACACTCAAATTGCGTCGAGATTCAATACATCGTCCTCCAGGCGACTTGTCTCCAAGGAGATATTGCTGCCTCGGGCACCTTATGGTCGTTCTCCTGAGAGTCTAGATTTCAGAATCCGACGCAAAACTGATAGTTAATTGTAACGTTCAGGGCCTCCTAATGACGATGGAACACACAAATTGCTTCTAGATTGAATAAATCGTCCTCCAGCCGACTTGTCTTATAGACGATATTCCTGCCTCGGGCACCTTATGGTCGTTCTCCTGAGAGTCTAGATTTTAGAATCCGACGCAAAACTGATAGTTAATTGTAACGTTCAGGGCCTCTCAATGACGATGGGTCACTCAAATTGCGTCGAGATTCAATACATCCTCCTCCAGCCGACTCGTCTCAGAGGGGATATTGTAGCCTCGGGCACCATATGGTCCGTCTCCTGTGATTCTAGATTTTCGGATCCGACGCAAGACTGACGGTTAATTCTGATGTTCCGGGCCTCTGAATGACGATGGAACACTCAAATTGCGTCGCGATTCAATACATCGTCCTCCAGCCGATTTGTCTCCAAGGGTCTATCGCTGCCTATGGCACCTAATGGACGTTCTCCTGAGAGTCTAGATTTTAGAATCCGACGCAAAACTGATAGTTAATTGTAACGTTCAGGGCCTCTCAATGACGATGGGTCACTCAAATTGCGTCGAGATTCAATACATCGGCCTCCATCCGACTTGTGTCCAAGGGGATATTGCTGCCTCGGTCACCTTATGGTCGTTCTCCTGTGAGTCTAGATTGTCGAATCCGACGAAAACTGATAGTTAATTGTAATGTTCAGGGCCTCCCAATGACGATGGAGCACACTAATTGCGTCGAGATTCAATACATCGTCCTCCAGCCGACTCGTCTCAGAGGGGTTATTGCTGCCTCGGGCACCATATGGTCCGACTCCTGTGAGTCTAGATTTTCGAATCCGACGGAAACTGATAGTTGAGTGTAACATTCAGGGCCTCCTAATGACGATGGACCACTCAAATTGCGTCGAGATTCAATACATCGTCCTCCAGCCGACTTGTCTCCAAGGGTCTATTGCTGCCTCGGACACCTCATGGTCGTTCTCCTGTGAGTCTAGATTAACGAATCCGACGCATAACTGATAGTTAATTGTAACGTTCAGCGCCACCGAATGACAATGGAACACTCAAATTGCGTCGAGATTCAATACATCGTCCTGCAGCCGACTTGTCTCCAAGGGTCTATTGCTGCCTCTGGCACCTTAATATCGTGCTCCTGTGAGTCTAGATTTTCGAATCCCACGCGAAACTGATTGTTAATTATAACGTTCTGGTCACCCTAATGACGATGGAACACTCAAATTGCGACGAGATTCAATACTTCGTTCTCCAGGCGACTTGTCTCTAAGGGTCTATTATTGCCTCGGGCACCTTATGGTTGTTCTCCTGTGAGTCTAGATTATCGAATCCGACGCAAAACTGATAGTTAATTATAACGTTCAGGGCCTCCTAATGACGATGGAACACTCAAATTGCGTCGAGATTCAATACATCGTCCTCCAGCCGACTTGCCTCCAAGGGGATATTTCTGCCTCGGGCTTCATATGGTCCGCCTCCTGTGATTCTAGATTTTCGAATCTGACGCAAACTGACGGTTAATTCTGATGTTCCGGGCCTCTTAATGACGATGGAACACTCAAAGTGCGTAGCGATTCAATACATCGTCCTCCAGCCGATTTGTCTCCAAGGGTCTATCGCTGCCTATGGCACCTAATGGTCGTTCTCCTGTGAGTCTAGATTTTAGAATCCGACTCAGAACTGATGGTTAATTGTAACAAACATGGCCTCCTAATGACGATGGAACACTCAAATTGCGCCGAGATTCAATACATCGTCCTCCAGGCTACTTGTCTCCAAGGGGATATTGCTGCTTCGTGCACCATATGGTCCGTCTCCTGTGAGTCTAGATTTTCGAATCCGACGCAAAACTGATAGTTAATTGTAACGTTCAGGGCCACCTAATGACGATGAAACACTCAAATTGCGTCGAGATTCAATACATCGTCCTCCAGCCGACTTGTCTCCAAGCGTCTATTGCTGCCTCTGGCACCTTATGATCGTGCACCTGTGAGTCTACATTTTGAATCCGACGCAAACCTGGTGGTTAATTGTAACGTTCAGGGCCTCCTAATGACGATGGAACATTCAAATTGCGTCGAAATTCGATACATCGTCCTCCAGCAGACTTCTCTCCAAAGGTATATTTCTGCCTCTGGCACCATATGGTGCGTCTCCTGTGAGTCTAGATTTTCGAATCCGACGCGTAACTGATATTTAATTGTAAGTTATAGGGCCTACTAATGACGATGGAACACTCAAATTGCGTCGAGATTCAATACATCGTCCTCCAGCCGACATGTCTCCAAGGGTCTATTGCTGCCTCAGGCACCTTATGGTCGTTCTCCTGTGAGTCTAGATTATCGAATCCGACGCAAAACTGATAGTTAATTGTAACGTTCAGGGCCTTGTAATGACGATGGAATACTCAAATAGCGTCGAGATTCAATTCATCGACCTTCAGCTGAATTGTCTCCAAGGGTCTATTGCTGCCTCGGGCACCTTATGGTCGTTCTCCTCTGAGTCTACATTTTCGAATCCGACGCAAAACTGGTTGTTAATTGTAACGTTCAGGGTCTCCTAATGACGATGTAACACTCAAATTGCGTCGAGATTCAATACATCGTCCACCAGCCGACTTGTCTCCAAGGAGATATTGCTGCCTCGAGCACCATATGGTCCGTCTCCTGTGAGTTTAGATTTTCGAATCCGACGCGAAACTGACGGTTAATTCTGATGTTCCGGGCCTCTTAATGACGATGGAACACTCAAAGTGCGGCGAGATTCGATTCATCGTCCTTCAGCCGACTTTTCACCAAGGGTCTATTGCTGCCTCGGGCACCTTATGGTCGATCTCCTCTGAGTCTACATTTTCGAATCCGACGCAAAACTGATAGTTAATTGGAACGTTCAGGGGCGATGGAACACTCAAATTGCGTCGAGATTCAATACATCGTCCTCCAGGCGACTTGACTCCAAGGGGATATTGCTGTTTCGGGCACCATATGGTCCGTGGCTTGCGAGTCTAGATTTTCGAAACCGACGCGAAACTGATAGTTAATTGTAACATTCAGGGCCTCCTAATGACGATGGAACACTCGAATTGCGTCGAGATTCAAAACATCGTCCACCAGCCGACTTGTCTCCAAGGGTCTATTGTTGCCTCGGGCGCCTTTTGGTCGTTCTCCTGTGAGTCTACACTGTGGAATCCGAAGCAAAACTGGTAGTTAATTGTAACGTTCAGGGTCTCCTAATGACGATGGAACACTCAAATTGCGTCGCGATTCAATACATCGTCCTCCAGCCGATTTGTCTCCAAGGGTCTATCGCTGCCTATGGCAACTAATGGTCGTTCTCCTGTGAGTCTAGACTTTAGAATCCGACTCAGAACTGATGGTTTATTGAAACAATCATGGCCACCTAATGACGATGGAACACTCAAATTGCGTCGAGAATCAATACATCGTCTTCCAGCCGACTTGTCTCCAAGGGGATATAGCTGCCTCGGACATTAAATGGTCGTTCTCCTGTGAGTCTAGATTTTCGAATCAGACGCAAAACTCATGGTTAATTGTAACGTTCAGGGCCACCTAATGACAATGGAACACTCAAATTGCTCGAGATTCAATACATCGTCCTTTAGGCAACTTGCTCCAAGGGTTTATTGCTGCCTCGGGCACCTTATGGTCGATCTCCTCTGAGTCTAAAATTTCGAATCCGACGCAAAACTGGTAGTTAATTATAACGTTCAGGGCCTCCTAATGACGATGGAACACTCAAATTGCGTCGAGATTCAATACATCGTCCTCAAGCCGACTTGTCTCCAAGGGGATATTGCTGCCTGTGGCACCTAATGGTCGTTCTTCTGTGAGTCTAGATTTTCGAATCCGACGCAAAACTGGTTGTTAATTGTAACGTTCAGGGTCTCCTAATGACGATGGAACACTCAAATTGCGTCGAGATTCAATACATCGTCCACCAGCCGACTTGTCTCCAAGGTTATATTGCTGCCTCGGACACCATATGGTCCGTCTCCTGTGAGTTTAGATTTTCGAATCCGACGCGAAACTGATAGTTAATTGTAACGTTCAGGGCCTCCTAATGACGATTTAACACTCAAATTGCGTCGAGATTCAATACATCGTCCTCCTGCCGACTTGTCTCCAGGGGCTATTGCTGCCTCGGGCACCATATGGTCGTTCTCCTGTGAGTCTAGATTATTGAATCCGACGCAAAACTGATAGTTAATTGTAACGTTCAGGGCCCACTAATGACGATGGAACACTCAAATTGCGTCGAGATTCAATTCATCGTCCTTCAGCCGACTTGTCACCAAGGGTCTATTGCTGCCTCGGGCACCTTATGGTCGTTCTCCTCTGAGTCTACATTTTCGAATCCGACGCAAAACTGATAGTTAATTGTAAGAATCAAGGGCGATGGAACACTCAAATTGCGTCGAGATTCAATACATCGTCCTCCAGGCGACTTGTTTCCAAGGGGATATTGTCGCTTCGGGCACCATATGGTCCGTCGCCTGTGAGTCTAGATTCTTGAAACCGACGCGAAACTGATAGTTAATTGTAACATTCAGGGCCTCCTAATGACAATGGAACACTCAAATTGCGTCGAGATTCAATTCATCGTCCTTCAGTAGACTTGTTTCCAAGGGTCTATTGCAGCCTCGGGCACCTTATGGTCGTTCTCCTCTGAGTCTAGATTTTCGAATCCGACGCAAAACTGATAGTTAATTGTACCGTTCAGTGGCTCCTAATGACGATGGAACACTCAAATTGCGTCAAGATTCAATACATCGTCCTCCAGCCGACTTGTCTCCAAGGGTCTATTGTTGCCTCGGGCGCCTTTTGGTCGTCCCCCTGTGAGTCTAGCCTATGGAATCCGAAGCAAAACTGGTAGTTAATTGTAACGTTCAGGGCCTCCTAATGACGATGGAACACTCAAATTGCGTCGAGATACAATACATAGTCCTCCAGCCGACTTGCCTCCAAGGGGATATTGCTGCCTCGTGCACCATATTCTCCGTCTCCTGTGATTCTAGATTTGCGAATCCGACGCAAAACTGACGGTTAATTCTGATGTTCCGGGCCTCTTAATGACGATGGAACACTCAAATTGCGTCGCGATTCAATACATCGTCCTCAAGCCGACTTGTCTCCAAGGGTCTATTGCTGCCTGTGGCACCTAATGGTCGTTCTCCTGTGAGTCTAGATTTTCGAATCCGACCCAAAACTGACGGTTAATTGTAACAATCATGGCCTCCTAATGACGATGGAACACTCGAATTGCGTCGAGAATCAATACATCGTCCTCCAGCCGACTTGTCTCCAAGGGGATATTGCTGCCTCGGGCACCATATGATCCGTCTCCTGTGAGTCTAGATTTTCGAATCCGACGCGAAACTGATAGTTAATTGTAACGTTCAGGGCCTCCTAATGACGATGGAACACTCAAATTGCGTCGAGATTCAATTCATCGTCCTTCAGCCGACTTGTCACCAAGGGTCTATTGCTGCCTCGGACACCATATGGTCGTTCTCCTCTGAGTCTACATTTTCGAATCCGACGCAAAACTGATAGTTAATTGTAACGTTCAGGGGCGATGGAACACTCAAATTGCGTTGAGATTCAATACATCGTCCTCCAGACGATTTGTCTCCACGGCTCTATTGCTGCCTGTGGCACCTAATGGTCGTTCTCCTGTGAGTCTAGCCTTTCGAATCCGACGCGAAACTGATAGTTAATTGTAACATTCAGGGCCTCCTAATGACGATGGAACGCTCAAATTGCGTCGAGCTTCAATACATCGTCCTCCAGCCGACTTGTCCTCAAGGGGATCTTGCTGCCTCGGTCACCTTATGGTCGTTCTCCTGTGAGTCTAGATTGTCGAATCCGACACAAAACTGATAGTTAATTGTAATGTTCAGGGCCTCCCAATGACGATGGAACACACTAATTGCTTCGAGATTCAATACATCCTCCTCCAGCCGACTCGTCTCAGAGGGGATATTGTAGCCTCGGGCACCATATGGTCCGTCTCCTGTGATTTTTTTTTTTTTTTTTTTAAAAAAAAAAAAAAAAATTCTTTATTCAATACATTACATTATACATGATAACCCACTACCTAACTCATTAGTGGGTCCTAGTATGATACAATTAAAATGCAGCAATGTTATTTTACACTTCAGGTAATATTATTATTATTATTTCTATTATTTACTCTAATTATTACCGCTATAGGGCTCTAAGCTTAATCTACGGGGAAACTACATGCTACCTGCAGCGTTACAAGTTGTGCCAGAGCTACTATAAACCTACTAGTTGTTAGCCAGGCCCACTGAGCTAATCCCAGTGGGCGTGCCCCTGGCACTGGTCTGGCTCTTGATTTGGTGTCGCTGCAGAGTATTCTGAGGTATTATCCTATCTTCTACTTCTAACTTAATTTAACTAAGTGTCAAAATCGGTGTGCGTCATAGTCCGGTATTTATGTACACCCCTCCCTCCTAGTCCAGGGCAAGGCGGATTCCAGCCGTGAGGCGGCTGGCCAGTCCTTGCCCGGCGGTACAGTAAGGGTGCACTAGTCAACATCGGTGAGAGTTTTGTCTTTAATGGTGGTGATTGTCCCTTAAAAAGTTCTTAAGTATCTTTTTTGATATTTCATCTGTAAGTTTGTTTAAGATGTCAAAGGTGATTTCACGCCTTAACAAGTGGTACGTGTCGTTATTTGGTAGCTGTTGTCTTAGCTCTTGGGCTACATCATCGAAGAGGTGGCACTCATACACCACATGTTCTGGGGTGCCCTGCACTGCGCCACAGTCACACGCTGGTGTAGCCTGCTTCCCAAACCTACATAGGTATGTTGGATATGGCCCATGTCCAGTAAGAAAGTGCAGCATTCCTCTCGTTGGCGTAAAAAATGTGAGTTTTATTCTTTCTTCTATGTCCGGTAGCAGCTCATAGGTTCTACGACCTGTATCTTCATTATTCCACTGATCTTGCCATAGTTCTAGCCCTCTCTTTTTAATGGTGTACTTGTCCCCTGCATAAACCCCAAGTATTTCCCTGATTTTGTCCCTGTTCTCTTTTTGTACCCAGTACCAGGCAGCCTGTTCACGTAGTTTTATATCTAATGGACAGATTCCCATTAACACTAACAGTGCTCCCCCCGGTGTTGTCCTATAGGCCCCTGCTGAACGTAGAAGCATATTCCGCTGCACTCTTCTTACGGCCATGGCAGGCATGACCCTCGTGAGTCTGTGTGCCCAGACTCCAGATCCGTATCCTATTATTGAGGTCAGGATGCTGTTGTGATATAGCTTAATTAAATTTGGAGGGAGGTGAAACCGCTTGTGACCAATTCCGATAAGATTGTTTAATAGAACCAATGATTTTTGTGATACGGTGTCAATATGTGATGCAAAGCTCCACCTCTCATCGATGATTACACCCAGGTATCGGGCCTCGCGGCGCCGAAGAACTGGTATACCATTAATTCTAACCGTCGGGTTCCTGACCAGTTGGCCTTTGAGAAGTAGGTATGTGGACTTATTGGGTGCGATCGTCATTTTGCTTCTGTGGCACCATGATGTAAGAACAGTTAGGGCTCTTTCCACTTTCGGCTCTAATTCCTCGCGGCTTCGGCCACCGACCAGCAGGAGGAGGTCGTCAGCGTATGCTATGACCTCTAGCACATCGTCACAGTTCTTGAGATCTTCAAGCAAAGGCTCCATGTTGATGTCCCAAAAGAGAGGTCCCAGGACAGAGCCCTGAGGACATCCTTTGGTGACAATCTTCCCGACTATGCCGCTAGGGGCCGATAGCCAGACCTCCCTGTCTGCACAATAGCTCCTCAGACACCCATATAGCGGCCCTGGACAGTTCTTCTCCCGCAAGCAGGAAAAGAGTGAGGGCCACCACAGGTTGTCGAAGGCGCCACTGATGTCTACCATGATGCCGACGACATACTTGTGCGGGGTGGAGCCACAGACCTCGGCAGCCAGGGCGATTGCGTCAGACGCAGAACACCCAGACCGAAAGCCGAATTGTCTGTAACTCATCCCGCACAGCATGCGGTGTGCTGTCAGTCTGTTCGCTAGTAGCCTCTCAAAAAGTTTGCCCAGTACGTCCAACAAGCAGATAGGTCTATAAGATTTAATTTCTGTGGGATCTTTGTCTGGACTCTTCTTAATGATAATTACATAGGCTTTTTTCCATATTTCTGGGAATTTCCCGAGTTTCAAGCACTCGTTATACAACTTAGTGAGAGGAGCTACGAGCTGGGGGGCAAGGAATTGCACCACTTCCGCAGTAATGCCGTCCGGGCCAGGAGCTTTCCCTCTTTTGAGGGCCTTGATCTGGGCAGCGACCTCCTCCTCAGAGAAGGGGTAGACTCTGATGTTATTGTTATAGTCCCTTTGGTTTTCTCTCCTTATCCTTTTTTGTTCTTCAGTCTCATTTTTCTCCACGTCGTCAGGCAACAGAACCCGGAGGAGGGCCTCAGCAGTTTCCTGCCAAGTGCCCGTCATCCGGTCCCCGTCCCTGACGGTGGATAGCACCATTGGTGATCTTATCTTTTCTCGTACTATTTTATAAGGGACTCCCCATGGGTCTATAGCCAATTGGCGTTTTACATACCTTTCCCAGCTTCTGAGTCTGACTGCCCTTAACTCCTGTTGGAATTGTTCTTTGCTTTCACGATAGATCTGAAGCCATCTTCGTTTTTCCCTCCAGACGACACTCCGCTGGTAGTACCTCCTTGCCCTCCTCACAGCCTGGCGCATCTGTCCCAGTTCGACCGACCATGGTGTGGGGGTGGCCGCTACGGCTCTCCTCCTGGTTGGTACGGCTGCCCGCACCGCTGTGGTGATCGCCTGCACCAGTCCTTCGGCGCATTCTTCCACGTTTCCGTCACCTTCCAGCAATGTCGGAATGTTGCACTCCTCCGCGAGACGGTCCCAGTTAGCCTTGTTGTAATTAAGCTGCAGCTCCCACCCCATGTCCCAGTGGCACTCCCTTTCCCCAATGGTAAATGTTATTAAATTATGATCACTGGTGGTTACTTTGTCCCACACTTTCCATTTGTTGACCTTTGTGGCCAGGTTTGGTGTTATTAGTGTGACGTCAATATTTGTACCTTCTCCCCCTCCGCCAGTATATGTGGGGGGGTTCCCTTGTTGGTTGGCAACCACCAGTTGTAATGCCATGATTGTTTCCTCAGCTTTTAGCCCCCGATCATCGTGCGTGCCACTGAACCATAGGGGGGACTTTGCATTTATGTCCGCCGTCACAATCAATCTTCGTCCCTGCAATGCCGTGGCGACTTGTGTAAGTATTTCTAGAAATTCCTCTATTCCTCTTCCGTATTGGAAGTATATATTACAGATGTAAATCACTCCCGCGGGTGTTTGAAGTTCCACGACATTGCAGTGTTCGCCAGAGAATTGTGCAAGGACTGTAGCTCTAAATGATTTGTTGATAATTATAATTGCAGCCTTTGGCTCTACGTTAGAATGTATAATTTGCCAGTTGGCAGCCATGAATGGGATCCGCCCCGCTTGGGAGTACGATTCCTGTAAGCAGAGTACATCTAGACTCCTCTCTTCCACCACCCTTCGGAGTTCCTGCAGGACCAGTTTGCTATTATGGGTGTTTATCTGGCCTACATTTAGTTGGCTCACGTGGGAAGTATGTATGGATGTGTGATTCTGGCCACAATTTTGTCCAGTCGTGGGCTACTCTGCCATTGGTTATCACTGATTGATAATATAGATCATCCATGTCGAATTTTTCGTTTCTACTGTCGAAGACCTTTTTAACTAGATCTCGCAGGGCTCCGAAGTCGGTGGGGAGATTCATTGTCTTGAGCTGAATTCTGTCCACAGCCTCCATTAATGGAAATGTGACATCTCTTCCATACTCGTGGCCGACACGTACCACATGTCTCAATGCTATTGTGAGGATTGCCGGCTCCTCTAGTCTTGATAACTGTAGTGCGTGCTCCAGGTTGGGGTAAATTCGCTGGGGATCAATTCCCATTACACCCCGAGATGGTGTGTCAGAAGATGGAATTGAGCTGCTTATTTCATTGTACTGAACATGTTTGGTGGATATTACTTCTTTACTGTGTGATTGTGATTGTGAACTCCCAAGTACAGGATGCCAGTGTGGTCGGGTATGCTCTTGTTTCGACCCAGGTCCCCAGCAAGGAGGAGAGGGAACGTCTTCTTCACACGGGTCCGTCTGTATGCAAACATCTTTCATTATTGTCACCAAAGATCGCGGTTGTGTGATTTTTTGTATAAATTCTTTGAATTTGTTTGCCCTCAGAGCGTCCCTCAGCCTCTTGCTGGGGTATTTCCTTTTTGGCTTCCTGAGTTCAATTACGGCCTCAGCCATAATCAATTCGAGAGATTAGTCTCTGTTCTAGCATCCTGTACGTTGGGCAGTTTCTCCCAGTAGTGTTGCACGGTTTCCTTCCTCTCTTGGTACATGGAATGCAGGTTGCGCTTTTACTGCAGTTTTTTCTGGTGTGGTCCTCAGCCCCGCACCTGGAGCAGGCCGGCTTCCTATCACAATGCTTGTGGACGTGGTCCAGATCGCCACAGTTGTGGCATCTAGGGACTACTAGGTAGTCTCTAACATTGATGGCGTGAAATCCTATATAAATTTTCCCCATAGCGGTAAGTTTTCGCCACATCTTGCCAGAGACCTCGGCGACGTGATGGACAACATCCCGTTCCCGAGGTCCCGTTTTAAAGCGGAGCTTGAATTCATTTTTAAATGTTTCCCATTCTGTGTCATCAAAATTTTGATTATACATGGTTTCGTAGATGTCGCTTTCAGTTAGGGCCACAGGTACGTCGTACAGTATCACCAGAGGATTTCTTTTTCTGGGAGGTTCGCATTTAATGGCCTTGTTCAGTTTGGAATTCTTTAATATTTTGTCCCTGTCCTCCTCAGTGGCAAGATCCACCACGACTACATTTTTTGTGGCCTTTACTTTATTGATTTTTATTTTATCTCTAGCCGGGTCAATAGTTGTTGTAAATATTTCTTGTACCTTTTTAATTGTCTGACCAGGCAGGGGTCTTAAAAAGACTGCCGTGTCTGGTTTTTTAGAAATTTTTGCAATTGTTTCCTTCGTTGTTTGGGCTTTTGTAGCGGCTTGCGCCACCACTCCGGCCCATGTCTTGACAGGTTGCTGTCTCAATCTAGCGTTTTCTTTTTCTAGTTCTTCGAGACGCCCCTCGAGCTTCGCGTTTGCAATAGCCCAGGAAGCGAGCTCGTTCTTTATTGCCAGGACCGCAGCCTGGCTTATTTTGCCGTTTTTGACACTAGAGTCTAATATTTGATTAATTCGGCAATGTCTGTCATAAACACTCTCATCTTCGTGTCCCCCTTCCTCCTGCGAGGTAGGGACAGTAGACACACTCGCCCTCGAAATCGCACAAAGATCACTCGCCTCCTGGTCAGCCATGATTAGTTAGACGAGTGAAAAGTTGGGAGCCCGTCTCTTGCCCCGGACCGGCTCCTCTGGCATGGGGGGGGACTTCTGCAGCTCGCCCACCAACCTCGCCCCTAGGTCAAGGGCACATCAGAGCTGCCAGGTTCAGCGCGCCGTTGCCAGCGCACTGGTCCTCGTCGAAGGCCCCGTCGTCGACGATTTCACACGACGCTCCTCGGCAAGTGCACCCCGCACTCCGGAGAGGCGGATGCACCCCTCGCCCTTCGCCGCCTACTAGCCCGAGCTTCCACCTGAAGGCCAAGGACCCACTCCTACTCAGGTGGTGGGTCGGTCCCCCAGTCGTTCGGCGGTCTGGGCCCATCTAACCTGGCCCAGGCGATGTCACCACCACCTGGGTTTGGCAGAACACGCCCCGGTTACCCAGGGGCCCGGCGAAGCACCCTTGCCGACTCGCGCCGTGATCCCACGCCGACAAACGAGGTCGCCGGCATGCAGAGCACCTGCTGGTCTGTGCCCTGCGAACAGAAAGGGACTGGTGTTCGGTCCCTCGACACAGCTCCCCCTGTGCCACGCACCCTTCGCTTTCGCATCGGGTTGGGTCGCAGCTCTCCCTTTTGACGCAAGGCAGAATGCCGAGCTTGACGTCTGGCACCACGGGAAGGCGGAAAGAGCTACTTGGGAAGGAGAGGCTGTAAGAGACGCTTCACTTCCCCGAGTGAGGACTGCCGCGGCACGCCCGACTGGAAAGCGATACGCCCCAGTGCGAGCCTCCGTGCCTTACGGCGCGCCGGCAACGGGCGGGCCCGCGCCGAAACGCGCCGTCAAGCGACTGACCTCACGCCAGACTCCTGTGATTCTAGATTTTCGGATCCGACGCAAAACTGACGGTTAATTCTGATGTTCCGGGCCTCTGAATGACGACGGAACACTCAAATTGCGTCGCGATTCAATACATCGTCCTCCAGCCGATTTGTCTCCAAGGGTCTATCGCTGCCTATGGCACCTAATGGTCGTTCTCCTGTGAGTCTAGATTTTAGAATCCGACTCAGAACTGATGGTTAATTGTAACAATCATGGCCTCCTAATGACGATGGAACACTCAAATTGCATCGAGAATCAATACATCGTCCTCCAGCCGACTTGCCTCCAAGGGGATTTAGCTGCCTCGGACACCATATGGTCGTTGTCCTGTGTGTCTAGATTTTCGAATCCGACGCAAAACTCATAGTTAATTGTAACGTTCAGGGCAACCTAATGACAATAGAACACTCAAATTGCGTCGAGATTCAATACATCGTCCTCCAGGCGACTTGTCTCAGGGGGTTTATAGCTGCCTCGTGCACCTTATGGTCGTTTTCGTCTGAGTCTAAATTTTCGAATCCGACAAAAAACTGGTAGCTAATTGTAACGTTCAGGGCCTCCTAACGACGATGGAACACTCAAATTGCGTCGATATTCAATACATCGTCCTCAAGCCGACTTGTCTCCAAGGGGATATTGCTGCCTGTGGCACCTAATGGTCGTTCTCCTGTGAGTCTAGATTTTCGAATCCGACCCAAAACTGATGGTTAATTGTAACGTTCAATGCCTCCTAATGACGATGGAACACTCAAATTGCGTCGAGAATCAATACATCGTCCTCCTGCGGACTTGTCTCCAAGGGGCCATTGCTGCCTCGGGCACCTTATGGTCGTTCTCCTCTGTGTCTACATTTTCAAATCCGACGCAAAACTGATAGTTAATTGTAACGTTCAGGGGCGATGGAACACTCAAATTGCGTTGAGATTCAATACATCGTCCTCCAGGCGACTTGTCTTTAAGGGGATATTGCTGTTCCGGGCACCATATGGTCCGTCTCCTGTGAGTCTAGATTTTCGAATCCGACGCGAAACTTATAGTTAATTGTAACATTCAGGGCCTCCTAATGACGATGGAACACTCAAACTGCGTCAAGATTCAATTCATCGTCCTCAAGCCGACTTGTCTCCAGGGGGATATTGCTGCCTGTGAGTCTAGATTTTAGAATCCGACTCAGAACTGATGGTTAATTGTAACAATCATAGCCTCCTAATGACGATGGAACATTCAAATTGCATCGAGAATCAATACATCGTCCTCCAGCCGACTTGTCTCCAAGGGGATATAGCTGACTCGGACACCATTTGGTCGTTCTCCTGTGAGTCTAGATTTTCGAATCCGACCCAAAACTGATGGTTAATTGTAACGATCAATGCCTCCTAATGACGATGGAACACTCAAATTGCGTCGAGAATCAATACATCGTCCTCCTGCGGACTTGTCTCCAAGGGGCCATTGCTGCCTCGGGCACCTTATGGTCGTTCTCCTCTGTGTCTACCTTTTCGAATCCGACGCAAAACTGATAGTTAATTGTAACGTTCAGGGGCGATGGAACACTCAAATTGCATCGAGAATCAATACACCGTCCTCCAGCCGACTTGTCTCCAAGGGGATATTGCTGCCTTGGGCACCTTATGGTCGTTCTCCTGTGAGTCCAGATTTTCGAATACGACGCAAAACAGATGGTTAATTGTAGCGTTTATGGCCTCCTAATGACGAAGGAACACTCAAATTGCGTCGAGATTCAATACATCGTCCTCCAGCCGACATGTCTCCAAGGGTCTATTGCTGCCTCGGGCACCTTATGGTCGTTCTACTGTGAGTCTAGATTATCGAATCCGACGCAATACTGATAGTTAATTGTAACGTTCAGGGCCTCCTAATGACGATGGAATACTCAAATTGCGTCGAGATTCAATTCATCGTCCTTCAGCCGACTTGACTCCAAGGGTCTATTGCTGCCTCGGGCACCTTATGGTCGTTCTCCTCTGAGTCTACATTTTCGAATCCGACGCAAAACTGATAGTCAGTTGTAACGTTCAGGGGCTCCTAATGACGATGGAACACTCAAATTGCGTCGAGATTCAATGCATCGTCCTCCAGGCGACTTGTCTCCAAGGGGATATTGCTGCCTCGGGCACCATATGATCCGTCTCCTGTGAGTCTAGATTTTCGAATCCGACGCGAAACTGATAGTTATTTGTAAGATTCAGGGCCTCCTAATGACGATGGAACACTCAAATTGCGTCGAGATTGAAAACATCGTCCTCCAGCCGACTTGTCTCCAAGGGTCTATTACTGCCTCGGGCTCCTGTGAGTCTAGATTATCGAATCCGACGCAAACCTGATAGTTAATTGTAACGTTCAGGGCCTCCTAATGACGATGGAACACTCAAATTGCGTCGAGATTCAATTCAGCGTCCTTCAGTAGACTTGTTTCCAAGGGTCTATTGTTGCCTCGGGCACCTTATGGTCGTTCTCCTCTGAGTCTACATTTTCGAATCCGACGCAAAACTGATAGTTAATTGTACCGTTCAGTGCCTCCTAATGACGATGGAACACTCAAATTGCGTCAAGATTCAATACATCGTCCTCCAGCCGACTTGTCTCCGTGGGTCTATTGCTGCCTCGGGCACCATATGGTCCGTCGCCTGTGAGTCTAGATTCTTGAAACCGACGCGAAACTGATAGTTAATTGTAACATTCAGGGGCTCCTAATGACAATGGAACACTCAAATTGCGTCGAGATTCAATACATCGTCCTCAAGCCGACTTGCCTCGAAGGGGATATTGCTGCCTGTGGGTCTAGATTTTCGAATCCGACGCAAAACTGATGGTTAATTGTAACGTTCATGGCCTCCTAATGACTATGGAACACTCAAATTGCGTCGAGAATCAATACATCATCCTCCAGCCGATTTGTCTCCAAGGGGATATTGCTGCCTCGGAAACCTTATGGTCGTTCTCCTGTGAGTCTAGATTTTCTTATCCGACGCAAAACTGATAGTTAACTGTAACGTTGAGCGCCTCCTAATGACGATGGAACACTCAAAATGCGTCGAGATTCAATACATCGTCCACAAGCCGACTTGTCTCCAAGGGGATATTGCTGCCTGTGAGTCTAGATTTTAGAATCCGACGCAAAACTGATGGTTAATTGTAACGTTCATGGCCTCCTAATGACGATGGAATACTCAAATTGCGTCGAGAATCAATACATCGTCCTCCAGCCGATTTGTCTCCAAGGGGATATTGCTGCCTCGGGCACCTAATAATCGTTGTCCTGTGAGTCTAGATTTTCGAATCCGACGCTAAACTGATGGTTAATTGTCTCCTAGCTGATATTTCTGCCTGTGAGTCTGTGATCCTTTGGTGTGACGTCATAAGCGCGTGACTGCGTGTGAGATCGCTCTCTAAGTTTTCATCTATTTTTAGGTTTCAGATATATATTTTAACTGTTTTTGTGATAATATTTACTATATAAGTGACTTATTAGTGGTTTCTTCATTCACCTCTGCATTTCTTGTGTTGTGGCCTGATATTTGTGAGTGTTTCGTATCGAGAAACTTAACCTCTTACCCGTGTTTACATTCCGCGCTGACCAGTTGCAGCTATAGCGGCGCATCGAAAGCTAAGTACTAATTAATTGTTTGTGTATAGTAGTTTATTTAGGAACTTTAGGAGTCTTCAACCGGTGTTCTTGGTGTTTTCCGGTGAAATAACTTCAGAAGAAATTTTTGCGAACTACTTTCAGTTTCGTTACTGTCATTAGACGTTTGATTTTCTTTCTGTGTTAGTATTTTGTTATATTCTCATTTGTTGTTGATTAATACTGTCAATAATAGTAGTTACTTCCCTTGTAGAGCAAGTTTGTGATAATTGTAGTCACTTTTTATTGTAGTAGCGGAACTTAGATAAAGTTGTTTTCTTGTTTCAATAATTGTAAAATTTTACCATGAGTGAGAAGTGCGGGCTTTGCCGTAGGTTCGTGAGTAGTGGATTGCGGTGTGAGACTTGTTCGAAGTATTTTCACTGGGGGGAATGCAATGGGGAAGCCAGTGGGCATTCTGGTGAGATCCTCTCCTGGAACTGTAGGTTATGTAGCAAGAGTAAGTTGATAGAGGAGCAGGAGCGTAAGATCTGTGCCCTTCAGGTGCAGTTGAAAAACGCACAGGAGGAGCTAGATAGGATGAGGAGAAAGAAGGGGGTTGGGGAATGGGAGCTGGCTGTTGGCAAGAGATCTGCTAGGAGAAGGAGATTTTCAGATAGTTCTACTATTGGTGTTTGTAATAGATATGACCAACTGTCAGAGTCTAGTGGAGAGGAATCTCTAGTAGCTGTAGATGTAGGAAGTATGCAGCAGACCTCAGCAGTTACGGTGGCTAGGACAGTTGCAAAGTCTAAGAGAAAGAAGAAGGTTCTGCTGTTAGGTAGTTCTCATGGTAGAGGTGTAGGCCAGCAGTTGCAGGAAGTTTTGGGGAGTGAGTACCAGGTCACCAGCATTGTGAAGCCTAATGCAGGATTGGCTCAGGTGACTTTTAACATAGGGGGGTTATGTAGGGATTTTACTAAAGAGGATCAGGTAGTGATTGTGGGTGGGGCTGGTAATAGTATTGATAGGGATGGGGAGTATGACATAGATGGTGACCTGGAAAAGATAGCCACTCAGACTGGCAACACGAATGTGCATTTCGTGGAACTGTTTCAGCGTCACGATCGGCCTCATCTTAATACAGCCGTCAGGCGTAATAACATGAGACTTGGGGGTGCGCTGATAGCAGAAGGCATGAGTCACATTTCAGTGGTGTCGGTGGAGTCTATCAGTAGGACGGGTTTCACTAGACATGGCCTGCACCTCAACAGGTATGGGAAGGGGAGGTTGGCAAAACTTATAGGTGACAGCATAGGTGGGGGTGGTGGGATCACTCATGGGAAAATTCCGGTAGTTGTGGGTGTTAGAGCTGTACCTTTTTTAGATTGAAGTCAGCTGATAGGTATTCCTGCTTAAGGGAAGTCTCTCTAACAAAGAAACCACTTTGTACAAAGCTTGGGTATCCGATTAATGAGGGAATTAGTATATTTCATCAAAATATACAAGGTATTAGAGATAAAGTTAGTGAACTGCTTATAGATGTTGACTCTGAAATTATTGGTATATCTGAACACTTCTTAAATAAGGAGATAATTCAGAGGCTTCCTTTACCAGGATACAGGTTGGCTGGCAGCTTTTCTAGGAGCTCTTTGCGGTGTGGGGGAGTAGCCATGTATGTGAAAAACGGTATCCCATTTGAGTCAATTGATGTTTCAAAGTACTGCACTGAAAAGGTGTTTGAATGTTGTGCAGGTGTGGTTAAATTTAGTGGAGCTAAACTTCTTACTGTTGTTATTTATAGATCCCCAGACTCTGATTTCACAACTTTTTTGCTAAAGCTAGAGGAGGTTCTTGGTTCACTTTATAGGAAATACAAAAAGTTAGTTATATGTGGTGACTTCAATATTAATTGTATAAGTGATTGTGCAAGGAAAAGGATGCAGGTAGACTTCCTTAATTCATATAATCTTATGCAAACCGTATTCTTTCCAACGAGAGTGCAAGGGAACAGTAGAACAACCATAGACAATATTTTTGTTCATTCGTCATTATTAGAAGGGCATTCTGTTAGCAAAAAGGTGAATGGCCTTTCAGATCATGATGCACAAATTTTAAATCTAAAAGATTTTTGTTTTGCAACACATGTTAAATATAGTTACCAACTTTTTAGGAAAGCTGATCCAGTTGCTGTACAGACTTTTGTAAACCTTATCAAGGAACAAGAGTGGCAAGATGTTTATAGTGCTGATACAGTAGACGATAAATATAATGCTTTCCTCAAGACTTTTCTCGTGCTCTTTGAAAGTTGCTTTCCGTTAGAACGTTCAAAACAGGGTACTAGCACAAACAGGCAGCCTGGGTGGCTGACTAAAGGGATAAGAATATCTTGTAGAACAAAGTGGCAATTATATCAAAACGTTAGAAACAGTCAAAATCTAAATGCAGCAGCCCATTACAAACAGTATTGTAAGGTGCTTAAAAAAGTTATTAGGAAGGCAAAAAGTATGTGGTATGCAGATAGAATAGCTAAGTCTTAGGATAAAATTAAAACCATATGGTCAGTCGTAAAGGAAGTGGCTGGTCTGCAGAGACAGGTCGAGAATATAGAATCAGTGCGTAGTGGGGATGTCCGTGTTACTGATAAGTCGCATATATGTACAGTACTTAATAATCACTTTCTGAATATAGCAGGTGAACTAAATAGAAACCTAGTCCCAACAGGGAATCATATAGCGCTCTTAGAAAAAAGTGTTCCGAGACTGTTACCTGAAATGCTCCTCCATGATACTGACAAGAGGGAGATTGAGTTAATAATTAAATCACTAAAGACCAAGAACTCTCATGGATATGACGGGGTATCTAGCAGAATACTGAAGTATTGTTCCACGTATGTTAGCTCAGTACTTAGCCATATCTGTAACTTTTCCTTTAGGAGTGGTCGGTTTCCTGACCGATTAAAGTACTCGTTAGTGAAGCCAATTTATAAAAAGGGAGACAGGGATAATGTTGACAATTGTAGACCTATTTCCATGCCATCGGTGTTTGCTAAAGTTATCGAGAGGGTTGTATATACAAGGTTACTGCAGCATTTAAATTCACATAATTTGCTGTCAAATGTACAGTTTGGTTTTAGAAATGGCTTAACAACTGAAAATGCTATAGTCTCTTTTCTCTGTGAGGTTTTGGACGGATTAAATAAAAGGTTGCGAACGTTAGGTGTTTTCTTTGATTTAACGAAGGTTTTTGACTGTGTTGACCACAAAATATTACTGCAGAAGTTGGAACATTATGGAGTAAGGGGAGTAGCTTACAATTGGTTCGCCTCCTACTTTAAGAACAGAAAGCAGAAGGTAATCCTCCGCAATATTGAGAGTGGTAATGATGTTCAGTCCCAATGGGGCACTGTTAAATGGGGCGTTCCCCAAGTGTCGGTGCTGGGGCCACTGCTGTTCCTTATTTATGTAAATGATATGCCTTCTAGTATTACAGGTGATTCAAAAATATTTCTGTTTGCTGATGACACCACCTTGGTAGTGAAGGATCTTGTGTGTAATATTGAAACATTATCAAATAATGTAGTTCATGATATAAGTTCGTGGCTTGTGGAAAATAATTTGATGCTAAATCACAGTAAGACTCAGTTTTTACAGTTTCTAACCCACAATTCAACAAGAACTGACATTTTAATCAGACAGAATGGGCATGTTATAAGCGAAACGGAACAGTTCAAGTTCCTAGGCGTACGGATAGATAGTAAGCTGTTGTGGAAAGCCCATGTTCAGGATCTTGTTCAGAAACTAAATGCCGCTTTATTTACCATTAGAACAGTATCTGAAATAAGTGACATTTCAACACGAAAAGTAGCATACTTCGCATATTTTCATACGCTTATGTCATATGGTATTATTTTTTGGGGTAATTCTTCTGATTCAAAAAGGGTATTTATGGCTCAAAAACGGGCTGTTCGAGCTATGTATGGTGTAAGTTCGAAAACCTCTCGTCGACCCCTATTCAATAGTCTGGGAATTTTGACATTGCCCTCACAGTATGTATTTTCTTTAATGTCGTTTGTTGTTAGCAATATTAGCTTATTCCCAAGAGTTAGCAGCTTTCACTCAGTTAATACTAGGCAGAAATCAAATCTGCATGTGGAATGCACTTCCTTGACTCTTGTGCAGAAAGGAGTGCAGTATTCTGCTGCATCCATTTTCAATAAGCTACCAGAAGAACTAAAAAATCTTAGCAGTAGCCCAAACACTTTTAAGTCTAAACTGAAGAGTTTCCTCATAGCTCACTCCTTCTATTCTGTCGAGGAGCTCCTGGAAGAGATAAAAAATTAAGCAAATTCCAGTGTTACATTCTTGATTTTCTTTATTTAAACTAACGACTTGTCGCCTGAATATGTTTCTTATATTTCATTTTATCTGTTTCTACAATCGTGTTATAATTTCATGTATTGACTCGTTCCATGACCATGGAGACTTCTCCTAAATGTGGTCCCACGGAACAATAAATAAATAAATAAATAAATAAATTTTCGACTCCTAATGACGATGGAACACTTTAATTGTGTCGAGATTCAATATATCGTCCTCCAGCCGACTTGTCTCCAAGCGTCTATTGCTGCCTCTGGCACCTTATGGTCGTGCTCCTGTGAGTCTAGATTTTCGAATTCGACGCGAAACTGATAGTTAATTGTAACGTTCAGGGTCTCCTAATGACGATGCAACACTCAAATTGCGTCGAGATTCAATACATCGTCCTCCAGCCGACTTGTCTCCAAGGGGATATTGCTGCCTCGGGCACCTTATGGTCGTTCTCCTGTGAGTCTAGATTTTCGAATCCGACGCAAAACTGATGGTTAATTGTAACGTTTATGGCCTCCTAATGACGATGGAACACTCAAATTGCGCGAGATTCAATACATCGTCCTCCAGCCGACTTGTCTCCAAGCGTCTATTGCTGCCGCTGGCACCTTATGGTCGTGCTTCTGTGAGTCTAGATTTTCGAATCCGACGCGAAACTGATAGTTAATTGTAACGTTCAGGGCCTCCTAATGACGATGGAAACCTCAGATTCCCCCCTGCGGGTTCGGGTGTTAGAATAGGCCCGTGGTATTCCTGCCTGTCGTAAGAGGCGACTAAAAGGAGTCTCACATGTTTCGGCCTTATGTGATGGTCCCCTCTCGGGTTTGACCTCCATCTGTCTAAATTATTCCGAAGAGCGAGCCAATTGGGGAAGGGCGCCTTACATGGTGCACTGTATCCGTCGTGCAATTAGACCTTTAGCCGTCTTTCTCGTCGTTGCAAAGGTGTCCCGCTCGTTTTTGATCTCTTGGGCGATTACCACGCTGCACTCTGAAGTGTTTCTTTTAACTGCGACGACGTCCTTGGCCATTTATGCACCTAACGTCCAGCATGGTAGCCAGTCCGTTGTGGTGGGGCCGCCATGTACCCTCTTGGTTGTAGCCCCTTGACAACACAGGGATCGCTCTACTGATGCCTGCGCCGTTAACTCCCCACGTATGCCAAGGAGTAGATGCCCATCGCCCTGGGGCATCGGGACTCCCGGCAATGGCCATCCTGCCAGGTGGCCTTTGCTGTGGCTGGGTGGCGCCCGTGGGGAGGGCCCTTGGTCGGAGTAGGTGGCATCAGGGCGGATGACCCGCAATGAAGCGTGGTACATCATCTCTCGCTGGCGGCCAGCCGTCAGCAGTCTCTCAGCGTTCCAAAGCTCACTTTAAGGCTAATGTGTATGACCCCAAATCGTTCCCCTCCCTGGCCACACCATGGGAGGAACGAAGGGCTATGAATGAGAGCGAACGATACTCGCCCCGGTATCTCGTCTGTACCAGAGCTGACGGGAAATCTTTTATGTCCGTGAAGCCTCAGTTCTTTGTCGAGCATTTAGAGGACAAGTTTGGGGAGGTGGAGGGCTTGTCCAAGATGCGGTCCGGATCGGTGTTGATAAAAACGTCATCCTCCGCCCAGTCGCGGGCCTTGCTCGCTTGTACTAAGCTGGGGGATGTCTCCGTCACTATCACGCCCCATAAAAGTCTGAACATGGTCCAGGGTATTATCTTTCACAGGGATCTCCTTTTACAGTCCGACGACGAGCTGCGCGCCAACTTGGAGCGCCGAGGTGTCCATTTCGTCCGGCGCGTCCACCGGGGTCCGAGGGATCGTCAGGTTGCCACCGGTGCCTTCATCTTGGCCTTCGAGGGTGACACGTTACCCGAGAAAGTCAAGGTGATGGTGTACCGTTGTGATGTCAAGCCGTATATCCCTCCCCCGATGCGGTGCTTCAAGTGTTGGAAGTTTGGCCACATGTCTTCACGCTGTGCTTCCGACCTCGTCTGTCGCGATTGCGGTCGACCTTCCCATCCTGATCATCCCTGTGCGCCGCCTCCAATCTGTGTGAACTGTGGTGCGCACCATCCGCCTTGCTCGCCAGACTGTCCGATTCTGCAGAAGGAGCGGAAGATCATGGAAATAAAGACTCTCGACCTCCTGACGTACACTGAGGCGAAGCGGAAATATGATCGGCTTCATCCAGTGCGCGTGACAGCTTCTTATGCCGCAACTGTCACTCCTTCTACAATTCCATCCGCTCCAGTCAGCTTTCAGAGTCGAAGTCCCACACCTGCCCCCTTGATGGTGGGGGGCACTAAACCTCCTGTTGCTCCTGCTCCATCTACTTCAGGAGGAACACCCCCCCCCCCCCCAACCATCGGGGACATCAGTCCCCCCTTCCCAGCCGGAGAAGCGTAAGCCTTCTTCGGCTACTCTCTTAAGGAAGGGGTCCCTTGGGGACCTCCCTTCGCACGTTCCGACCGGTTCCAAAGCCGACGGCCGCAAGTGTCTCAAACAACCGCCAGTCCCTGGTCGTCGGGACACACGGTCATCGTCTGTCCCTGAGACTGACCCGGTGACGCCCTCCCAGCCTGAACCACCCAAGGCGCAGCGCGAGAAGCAGAAGAAGAAGAAACTCCCCAAGGCTACCGACATTGCGGTGGCACCCATTCCACCGCTTCCTACAAGCTCTGCGTCTGAGGATGAGGTGGTGATTCTGGCGTCCGCTGAGGACATGGATCTCGCCAGTCCCTCTGATGCAGTAGACGGTTGTTGTCCAGGTGGTGACTCAGTAGCAGCAGGGGCCCCGGAGGCGTAATCTGCCTCCCCAGTCCCTTCACGCCTTTCCCATCCATGGCTAATACCATCCTCCAGTGGAACTGCAGCGGTTTTTTCCACCATCTAGCTGAGCTCCGCCAACTTCTCAGCCATCATCCTTTCCTTTGCAATGCTCTGCTGGAAACTTGGTTTCCAGCAATGCGGACCCCCGCCCTCCGTGGCTATCGGGGCTATTTTAAGAACCGGGCAGCTTATGAAAGGGTGTCTGGTGGCGTCTGCATATATGTCCTTAACTCTCTTCACAGCGAGTTTGTACCTATACAAACAGCTTTAGAGGCTGTCGCTGTTCGGGTGTGGACGCCACAGGCTATCACCGTCTGCAGTATTTACCTTCCACCTGATGGTGCTGTCGCGCAGCATGTCCTGGCTGCTCTGATAGCCCAACTGCCGCCACCTTTTTTGCTGCTGGGCGATTTCAATGCCCACAACCCTCTATGGGGTGGGACTGTCTCCGATGATCACGGTCGGGCCGTGGAGCATGTGTTGGCTCAGCTCGACCTTAGCCTCTTGAACACCGGTGCTCCCACGCATTTCAGTGTGGCCCATGGCTCGTTCTCGGCCATCGATCTCTCTATTTGCAGCCCTGGACTTGTCCCATCCCTCCACTGGAGAGTGCATATTGACCTGTGTGGTAGTGACCATTTTCCCATCTATTTGTCACTGCCCCAGTGTTTCTTCTGGGCGCTTGCCCCACTGGGCTCTCCACAGGCTGACTGGCCAGCTTTTACTTCCGCTGTCACCATTGCGTCTCCCCCACAGGGTGACATTGACGAGGTGGTCCGTGTTTTCACCACGTCCATCATTTCAGCGGCCGAGGCTGCCATCCCCCGTTCCTCTGGCCTCCCTCGGCGGGAGGCTGTCCCCTGGTGGTCGCCGTAGATTGCTGAGGCTATTCGCGACCGTAGGCGGGCTCTCCAGCGTCATAGGCGGCACCCGTCTCTGGAGACCCTCATCGCTTTTAAGAGGCTCCGTGCCTTCGCCCCTCGTCTTATTGCACGGCGTAAGCAGGAGTGCTGGGAGAGGTACGTCTCCTCCCTGGGCTCCCGTGTCTCCTCCTCGCTCGTGTGGTCCCGGATCCGGCGGATTTCTGGATGCCAGACCCCTATGGGTGTCCCTGGGCTCTCCTTGGACGGCGCTGTCTGCACGGACTCTGCCGCCATTGCTGAACGGCTAGCCGCGCACTTTGCTCAGAGCTCTGCGACTGCATCCTATCCCCCCGCCTTTCGCTCTCTAAAGGAGCGAGCCGAGCGGACGCCGTTCTCATTCCACACGCGTCATTATGAAACATACAATGCTCCTTTCAGCGAGAGGGAATTCCTCGCTGCCCTCGCCGATTGCCCTGATACAGCACCAGGCCCCGACTGCATCCACGCGCAGATGCTGAAGCATCTCTCCAGGGACTGCCAGAGACACATTCTCGCGATATTTAATCGCATTTGGAGCGAAGGCGTGTTCCCGTCGCAATGGCGAGAGGGTGTTATTGTCCCCATCTTGAAGCCCGGTGCGGACCCCCTGGCGGTGGACAGCTATCGTCCCATTACCCTCACCAACGTTTTGTGCAAATTGGTCGAACGTATGGTGGGGCGGCGTTTGTGTTGGGTCCTTGAGTCGCGCAGTCTCCTCGCTCCATCCCAGGGTGGCTTCCGTTGGGGCCGGTCTGCAGTGGACAATTTGGTGCGGCTGGAATCTGCTGTCCGTATGGCCTTTGCCCGACGTCAGCATCACGTTGCTGTCTTTTTCGATCTGCGGAAGGCGTATGACACCACATGGAGGCATCACATCCTCGCCACGTTGCATGAGTGGGGTCTTCGTGGTCGGCCATTAATGGTCTGGCAGCAGCAGTGCGGTCGTCGGTGTCTCCTTCTTTGTATGCCGACGACTTCTGCATCTCATTTAGCTCCACGACTACGGGAGTCGCCGAACGCAGGCTGCAAGTCGCCGTTCGCAAGGCAGCATCATGGGCTCTGACTCACGGTCTTCAGTTCTCTGCACCCAAGACTCGAGTTATGCACTTCTGCAGGCGTCGGACGGTCCACCCTCATCCTGAACTTTACCTCGACCGTCACCTGCTTGAAGTGGTGGACACTTGCCGCTTCTTGGGACTCGTGTTTGATGCCCGGCTCACATGGGTTCCTCATGTCACTCAGCTGAAGCAAAAATGCTGGCGGCACCTCAACGCCCTCCGCTGCCTAAGCCACACTTCTTGGGGAGCAGATCGCTGCACGCTACTGCGATTGTACAGAGCCCTTGTGCAGTCCCGGTTTGATTATGGGAGCCTGGCCTATGGGTCTGCGTCACCCTCAGTGTTGAAGTTGTTAGACCCCATACACCACTGTGGGGTTCGGCTTGCCACTGGCGCTTTTCGCACTAGTCCCGTGGATAGTCTACTGGTGGAGGCCGGGGTTCCCCCGCTGCGGATTCGCCGCCATCGTCTGCTTGCCGACTATGCTGTCCACGTCCATTGCTCGCCAGGCCATCCCAATCGTCGCCTGCTTTTCCCTGCCATGGTCCTCCGTCTGCCCGACCGGCGACCTAGATCTGGGCTTTCCGTAGCTGTCCGTGTCCAGTCCCTGCTGTCAGAACTGGGGTCATTCCCTCTTCTGCCTCCCTTCCGGGTCCGTACACCTACGCCTCCCTGGTGTTTGTCCCAGCCGTCTGTCCGTCTGGATTTGGCACAGGGCCCTAAGGACTCGGTTCCGCCTGTGGCCCTCCGTCGCCGTTTTCTTGCGCTCCTCGAATCATTTCCGGGCTGTGAGCCTGTCTACACTGATGGTTCCCTGGTTGATGGTCGCACTGCCTACGCCTTTGCTCACTCTGCCCATGTTGAGCAACGCTCCTTGCCGGCTGGCTGCAGTATTTTTACTGCAGAGCTGGTGGCCATCTTGCGCGCTCTTGAGCATATGCGTTTCTGCTCAGGTAGGTCCATCGTCATCTGCAGTGACTCCCTGAGCAGCCTTCAGGCCATCGACCGCTGCTATCCCTCCTCTCCTCTGGTGTCCTCCATTCAGGAGTCTGTTTCCGCCATTGCCCGTTCTGGTCGTTCGGCGGTCTTGGTTTGGACGCCCGGTCATGTTGGCATCCCAGGGAACGAACGTGTAGACAGGCTGGCCAAAAGGGCGATCGACGCCCCGGCTTTGGAGGTCGGCCTTACGGCTCGCGACCAGCAGATGGTGTTGCGCCGTAAGCTGATTGGGATGTGGGCTGCTGAGTGGCGTGGCATGACAGCCCCGAATAAACTGCGGGCTGTCAAGGGGACAACCGATGTGTGGCGTTCCTCCCTGCGGGCTTCTCGCAGGGACTCGATAGTCCTGTGTCGGCTGCGCATCGGCCATACATACCTCACGCACGGCCATCTGTTGCGTCAGGAGGATCCCCCCTTGTGTCTGTGTGGGTCCCGTCTGACGGTCGGCCACATTTTGCTGGAGTGTCCTCGACTGCGCACACTCCGGCAATCTTTTAATCTCCCGGGCACTTTGGCTTTGGTTTTATCCGACGATGCCTCCATGGATGACAATGTTTTATATTTTATCCACAGTAGTCGTTTTTGTGGTTCGATTTAGGGAGGTCCTGCGCCTTTCCCTTTCTGAGTCTTTTGTCCTTGTGTCTGTTGCTATTATGGTGTGCCGTCAGATGGTTGACTCTTTCCTTTTTTTTTCTCATGGTCAGTCACCAGTCTCCGGCCATCCTCCTTCCTTCTGTTTCTTTCTGTCTGGTGTTCCTCTGTCCTGTTCTTGTCTGTAGTGTTTGTTGCTGCATTTGTGTTCTTTTAGCGCCTGGGGGGACGTCTCCTCCCCCTTTGGTTTTTATCTGCTCCGTAGATTTTCAGCTCGCCTGATTTTGGAATGGGGGACTGATGACCTTCGCTGTTTAGTCCCCCTTAAAAGACCCAACAACAACAACAACAACTCAAATTGCGTCGAGATTCAATACATCGTCCTCCAGGCGACTTGTCTCCAAGGGGATATTGCTGCTTCGGGCACCATATACTCCGCCTCCTTTGAGTCTAGATTTTCGAATCCGACGTGAAACTGATAGTTAATCGTAACATTCAGGGCCTACTAATGACGATGGAAAACTCAAATTGCGTCGAGATTCAAAACATCGTCCTCCAGCCGACTTATCTCCAAGGGTCTATTACTGTCTCGGGCTCCTGTGAGTCTAGATTATCGAATCCGACGCAAAACTAATAGTTAATTGTAACGTTCAGGGCCTCCTAATGACGATGGAACACTCAAATTGTGTCGACATTCAATTCATCGTCCTTCAGTAGACTTGTTTCCAAGGGTCTATTGCTGCCTCGGGAACCTTATGGTCGTCCTCCTCTGAGTCTACATTTTCGAATCCAACTCAAAACTGATAGTTAATTGTACCGTTCAGTGCTTCCTAATGACGATGGAACACTCAAATTGCGTCAAGATTCAATACATCGTCCTCCAGCCGACATGTCTCCAAGGGGATATTGCTCCCTCGGGCACCTTATGGTCGTTCTCTTGTGAGTCTAGGTTTTCGAATCCGACGCTAAACTGATAGTTAATTGTAACGTTCAGGGCCTCTCAATGACGATGGAACACTCAAATCCCGTCGAGATTCAATACATCGTCCTCCTGCCGACTTGTCTCCATAGGGCTATTGCTGCCTCAAGCACCTTATGTTCGTTCTCCTCTGAGTCTACATTTTCGAATCAGACGCAAAACTGGTAGTTAATTGTAACGTTCAGGGCCTCCCAATGACAATGGAACACTCAAATTGCGTCGAGATTCAATACATCGTCATCAAGCCGACTTGTCGCCAAGGGGAATTGCTGCCGCGGGCACCATATGGTCCGTCTACTGTGAGTCTAGATTTTCGAATCCGACGCAAAACTGGTAGTTAATTGTAACGTTCAGGGCCTCCTAATGACGATGGAACACTCAAATTGCGTCTAGATTCAATATATCGTCCTCCAGCCGACTTGTATCCAAGCGTCTATTGCTGCCTCTAGCACCTTATGGTCGTGCTCCTGTGAGCCTAGATTTTCGAAACCGACGCGAATCTGATAGTTAATTGTAACGTTCAGGGCCTCCTAATGACGATGGAACACTCAAATTGCGTCGAGATTCAATACATCGTCCTCCAGGCGACTTGTTTCCGTGGGTCTATTGCTGCCTGTGAGTCTAGATTTTCGAATCCGACGCAAAACTGATGGTTAATTGTAACGTTCATGGCCTCCTAATGACGATGGAACACTCAAATTGTATCGAGAATCAATACATCGTCCTCCAGCCGACTTGTGTCCAAGGGGATATTTCTGCCTCGGGCACCTTATGGTCGTTCTCCTGTGAGTCTAGATTTTTGAATCCGACGCAAAACTGATAGTTAATTGTAACGTTCAGGGCCTCCTAATGACGATGGAACACTCAAATTGCGTCGAGAATCAATACATCGTGCTCCAGCCGATTTGTCTCCAGGGGGATATTGCTGCCTTGGGAACCTTATGGTCGTTCTCCTGTGAGTCTAGATTTTCGAATCCGACGCAAAACTGATAGTTAATTGTAACCTTCAGGGCCTCCTAATGACGATGGAACACTCAAATTACATCGAGATTCAATACATCGTCCTCCAGCCGACTTTTCTCCAAGGGGATATTGCTGCCTCAGGCACCTTATGGTCGTTCTCCTGTGTGTCTAGATTTTCGAATCCGACGCAAAAACTGATGGTAAATTGTAACGTTCATGGCCTCCTAATGACGATGGAACACTCAAATTGTGTCGAGATTCATTATATCGTCCACCAGCCGACTTGTCCCCAAGCGTCTATTGCTGCCTCTGGCACCTTATGGTCGTGCTCCTGTGAGTCTAGATTTTCGAATACGACGCGAAACTGATAGTTAATTGTAACGTTCAGGGCCTCCTAATGACGATGGAACACTCAAATTGCGTCGAGATTCTATACATCGTCCTCCAGGCGACCTGTCTCCAAGGGGATATTGCTGCCGCGGGCACCTTATGGTCGTTCTAATGTGAGTCTAGATTTTCGAATACGACGCAAAACTGATGGTTAATTGTAACGTTTATGGCCTCCTAATGACGATGGAACACTCAAATTGCGTCGAGATTTAATACATCGTCCTCCAGCCGACTTGTCTCAAAGCCTCTATTGCTGCTTCTGGCACCTGTGTGTCTAGATTTTCGAATCCGACGCGTAACTGATAGTTAATTGTAACGTTCAGGGCCTCCTAATGACGATGGAACACTCAAATTGCGTCGAGATTCAATACATCGTCCCCCAGGTGACTTGTTTCCGAGGGTCTATTGCTGCCTCGGGCACCTAATGGTCGTTCTCCTCTGAGTCTACATTTTCGAATCCGACGCAAAACTGATAGTTAATTGTAACCTTCAGGGCCTCCTAATGACGATGGAACACTCAAATTACATCGAGATTCAATACATCGTCCTCCAGCCGACTTTTCTCCAAGGGGATATTGCTGCCTCAGGCACCTTATGGTCGTTCTCTTGTGAGTCTAGGTTTTCGAATCCGACGCTAAACTGATAGTTAATTGTAACGTTCAGGGCCTCTCAATGACGATGGAACACTCAAATCCCGTCGAGATTCAATACATCGTCCTCCTGCCGACTTGTCTCCATAGGGCTATTGCTGCCTCAAGCACCTTATGTTCGTTCTCCTCTGAGTCTACATTTTCGAATCAGACGCAAAACTGGTAGTTAATTGTAACGTTCAGGGCCTCCCAATGACAATGGAACACTCAAATTGCGTCGAGATTCAATACATCGTCATCAAGCCGACTTGTCGCCAAGGGGAATTGCTGCCGCGGGCACCATATGGTCCGTCTACTGTGAGTCTAGATTTTCGAATCCGACGCAAAACTGGTAGTTAATTGTAACGTTCAGGGCCTCCTAATGACGATGGAACACTCAAATTGCGTCTAGATTCAATATATCGTCCTCCAGCCGACTTGTATCCAAGCGTCTATTGCTGCCTCTAGCACCTTATGGTCGTGCTCCTGTGAGCCTAGATTTTCGAAACCGACGCGAATCTGATAGTTAATTGTAACGTTCAGGGCCTCCTAATGACGATGGAACACTCAAATTGCGTCGAGATTCAATACATCGTCCTCCAGGCGACTTGTTTCCGTTGGTCTATTGCTGCCTGTGAGTCTAGATTTTCGAATCCGACGCAAAACTGATGGTTAATTGTAACGTTCATGGCCTCCTAATGACGATGGAACACTCAAATTGTATCGAGAATCAATACATCGTCCTCCAGCCGACTTGTGTCCAAGGGGATATTTCTGCCTCGGGCACCTTATGGTCGTTCTCCTGTGAGTCTAGATTTTTGAATCCGACGCAAAACTGATAGTTAATTGTAACGTTCAGGGCCTCCTAATGACGATGGAACACTCAAATTGCGTCGAGAATCAATACATCGTGCTCCAGCCGATTTGTCTCCAGGGGGATATTGCTGCCTTGGGAACCTTATGGTCGTTCTCCTGTGAGTCTAGATTTTCGAATCCGACGCAAAACTGATAGTTAATTGTAACCTTCAGGGCCTCCTAATGACGATGGAACACTCAAATTACATCGAGATTCAATACATCGTCCTCCAGCCGACTTTTCTCCAAGGGGATATTGCTGCCTCAGGCACCTTATGGTCGTTCTCCTGTGTGTCTAGATTTTCGAATCCGACGCAAAAACTGATGGTAAATTGTAACGTTCATGGCCTCCTAATGACGATGGAACACTCAAATTGTGTCGAGATTCATTATATCGTCCACCAGCCGACTTGTCCCCAAGCGTCTATTGCTGCCTCTGGCACCTTATGGTCGTGCTCCTGTGAGTCTAGATTTTCGAATACGACGCGAAACTGATAGTTAATTGTAACGTTCAGGGCCTCCTAATGACGATGGAACACTCAAATTGCGTCGAGATTCTATACATCGTCCTCCAGGCGACCTGTCTCCAAGGGGATATTGCTGCCGCGGGCACCTTATGGTCGTTCTAATGTGAGTCTAGATTTTCGAATACGACGCAAAACTGATGGTTAATTGTAACGTTTATGGCCTCCTAATGACGATGGAACACTCAAATTGCGTCGAGATTTAATACATCGTCCTCCAGCCGACTTGTCTCAAAGCCTCTATTGCTGCTTCTGGCACCTGTGTGTCTAGATTTTCGAATCCGACGCGTAACTGATAGTTAATTGTAACCTTCAGGGCCTCCTAATGACGATGGAACACTCAAATTACATCGAGATTCAATACATCGTCCTCCAGCCGACTTTTCTCCAAGGGGATATTGCTGCCTCAGGCACCTTATGGTCGTTCTCTTGTGAGTCTAGGTTTTCGAATCCGACGCTAAACTGATAGTTAATTGTAACGTTCAGGGCCTCTCAATGACGATGGAACACTCAAATCCCGTCGAGATTCAATACATCGTCCTCCTGCCGACTTGTCTCCATAGGGCTATTGCTGCCTCAAGCACCTTATGTTCGTTCTCCTCTGAGTCTACATTTTCGAATCAGACGCAAAACTGGTAGTTAATTGTAACGTTCAGGGCCTCCCAATGACAATGGAACACTCAAATTGCGTCGAGATTCAATACATCGTCATCAAGCCGACTTGTCGCCAAGGGGAATTGCTGCCGCGGGCACCATATCTTCCGTCTACTGTGAGTCTAGATTTTCGAATCCGACGCAAAACTGGTAGTTAATTGTAACGTTCAGGGCCTCCTAATGACGATGGAACACTCAAATTGCGTCTAGATTCAATATATCGTCCTCCAGCCGACTTGTATCCAAGCGTCTATTGCTGCCTCTAGCACCATATGGTCGTGCTCCTGTGAGCCTAGATTTTCGAAACCGACGCGAATCTGATAGTTAATTGTAACGTTCAGGGCCTCCTAATGACGATGGAACACTCAAATTGCGTCGAGATTCAATACATCGTCCTCCAGGCGACTTGTTTCCGTGGGTCTATTGCTGCCTGTGAGTCTAGATTTTCGAATCCGACGCAAAACTGATGGTTAATTGTAACGTTCATGGCCTCCTAATGACGATGGAACACTCAAATTGTATCGAGAATCAATACATCGTCCTCCAGCCGACTTGTGTCCAAGGGGATATTTCTGCCTCGGGCACCTTATGGTCGTTCTCCTGTGAGTCTAGATTTTTGAATCCGACGCAAAACTGATAGTTAATTGTAACGTTCAGGGCCTCCTAATGACGATGGAACACTCAAATTGCGTCGAGAATCAATACATCGTGCTCCAGCCGATTTGTCTCCAGGGGGATATTGCTGCCTTGGGAACCTTATGGTCGTTCTCCTGTGAGTCTAGATTTTCGAATCCGACGCAAAACTGATAGTTAATTGTAACCTTCAGGGCCTCCTAATGACGATGGAACACTCAAATTACATCGAGATTCAATACATCGTCCTCCAGCCGACTTTTCTCCAAGGGGATATTGCTGCCTCAGGCACCTTATGGTCGTTCTCCTGTGTGTCTAGATTTTCGAATCCGACGCAAAAACTGATGGTAAATTGTAACGTTCATGGCCTCCTAATGACGATGGAACACTCAAATTGTGTCGAGATTCATTATATCGTCCACCAGCCGACTTGTCCCCAAGCGTCTATTGCTGCCTCTGGCACCTTATGGTCGTGCTCCTGTGAGTCTAGATTTTCGAATACGACGCGAAACTGATAGTTAATTGTAACGTTCAGGGCCTCCTAATGACGATGGAACACTCAAATTGCGTCGAGATTCTATACATCGTCCTCCAGGCGACCTGTCTCCAAGGGGATATTGCTGCCGCGGGCACCTTATGGTCGTTCTAATGTGAGTCTAGATTTTCGAATACGACGCAAAACTGATGGTTAATTGTAACGTTTATGGCCTCCTAATGACGATGGAACACTCAAATTGCGTCGAGATTTAATACATCGTCCTCCAGCCGACTTGTCTCAAAGCCTCTATTGCTGCTTCTGGCACCTGTGTGTCTAGATTTTCGAATCCGACGCGTAACTGATAGTTAATTGTAACCTTCAGGGCCTCCTAATGACGATGGAACACTCAAATTACATCGAGATTCAATACATCGTCCTCCAGCCGACTTTTCTCCAAGGGGATATTGCTGCCTCAGGCACCTTATGGTCGTTCTCTTGTGAGTCTAGGTTTTCGAATCCGACGCTAAACTGATAGTTAATTGTAACGTTCAGGGCCTCTCAATGACGATGGAACACTCAAATCCCGTCGAGATTCAATACATCGTCCTCCTGCCGACTTGTCTCCATAGGGCTATTGCTGCCTCAAGCACCTTATGTTCGTTCTCCTCTGAGTCTACATTTTCGAATCAGACGCAAAACTGGTAGTTAATTGCAACGTTCAGGGCCTCCCAATGACAATGGAACACTCAAATTGCGTCGAGATTCAATACATCGTCATCAAGCCGACTTGTCGCCAAGGGGAATTGCTGCCGCGGGCACCATATCTTCCGTCTACTGTGAGTCTAGATTTTCGAATCCGACGCAAAACTGGTAGTTAATTGTAACGTTCAGGGCCTCCTAATGACGATGGAACACTCAAATTGCGTCTAGATTCAATATATCGTCCTCCAGCCGACTTGTATCCAAGCGTCTATTGCTGCCTCTAGCACCTTATGGTCGTGCTCCTGTGAGCCTAGATTTTCGAAACCGACGCGAATCTGATAGTTAATTGTAACGTTCAGGGCCTCCTAATGACGATGGAACACTCAAATTGCGTCGAGATTCATTACATCGTCCTCCAGGCGACTTGTTTCCGTGGGTCTACTGCTGCCTGTGAGTCTAGATTTTCGAATCCGACGCAAAACTGATGGTTAATTGTAACGTTCATGGCCTCCTAATGACGATGGAACACTCAAATTGTATCGAGAATCAATACATCGTCCTCCAGCCGACTTGTGTCCAAGGGGATATTTCTGCCTCGGGCACCTTATGGTCGTTCTCCTGTGAGTCTAGATTTTTGAATCCGACGCAAAACTGATAGTTAATTGTAACGTTCAGGGCCTCCTAATGACGATGGAACACTCAAATTGCGTCGAGAATCAATACATCGTGCTCCAGCCGATTTGTCTCCAGGGGGATATTGCTGCCTTGGGAACCTTATGGTCGTTCTCCTGTGAGTCTAGATTTTCGAATCCGACGCAAAACTGATAGTTAATTGTAACCTTCAGGGCCTCCTAATGACGATGGAACACTCAAATTACATCGAGATTCAATACATCGTCCTCCAGCCGACTTTTCTCCAAGGGGATATTGCTGCCTCAGGCACCTTATGGTCGTTCTCCTGTGTGTCTAGATTTTCGAATCCGACGCAAAAACTGATGGTAAATTGTAACGTTCATGGCCTCCTAATGACGATGGAACACTCAAATTGTGTCGAGATTCATTATATCGTCCACCAGCCGACTTGTCCCCAAGCGTCTATTGCTGCCTCTGGCACCTTATGGTCGTGCTCCTGTGAGTCTAGATTTTCGAATACGACGCGAAACTGATAGTTAATTGTAACGTTCAGGGCCTCCTAATGACGATGGAACACTCAAATTGCGTCGAGATTCTATACATCGTCCTCCAGGCGACCTGTCTCCAAGGGGATATTGCTGCCGCGGGCACCTTATGGTCGTTCTAATGTGAGTCTAGATTTTCGAATACGACGCAAAACTGATGGTTAATTGTGACGTTTATGGCCTCCTAATGACGATGGAACACTCAAATTGCGTCGAGATTTAATACATCGTCCTCCAGCCGACTTGTCTCAAAGCCTCTATTGCTGCTTCTGGCAACTGTGTGTCTAGATTTTCGAATCCGACGCGTAACTGATAGTTAATTGTAACGTTCAGGGCCTCCTAATGACGATGGAACACTCAAATTGCGTCGAGATTCAATACATCGTCCCCCAGGTGACTTGTTTCCGAGGGTCTATTGCTGCCTCGGGCACCTAATGGTCGTTCTCCTCTGAGTCTACATTTTCGAATCCGACGCAAAACTGATAGTTAATTGTAACCTTCAGGGCCTCCTAATGACGATGGAACACTCAAATTACATCGATATTCAATACATCGTCCTCCAGCCGACTTTTCTCCAAGGGGATATTGCTGCCTCAGGCACCTTATGGTCGTTCTCCTGTGTGTCTAGATTTTCGAATCCGACGCAAAAACTGATGGTAAATTGTAACGTTCATGGCCTCCTAATGACGATGGAACACTCAAATTGTGTCGAGATTCATTATATCGTCCACCAGCCGACTTGTCCCCAGGCGTCTATTGCTGCCTCTGGCACCTTATGGTCGTGCTCCTGTGAGTCTAGATTTTCGAATACGACGCGAAACTGATAGTTAATTGTAACGTTCAGGGCCTCCTAATGACGATGGAACACTCAAATTGCGTCGAGATTCTATACATCGTCCTCCAGGCGACCTGTCTCCAAGGGGATATTGCTGCCGCGGGCACCTTATGGTCGTTCTAATGTGAGTCTAGATTTTCGAATACGACGCAAAACTGATGGTTAATTGTAACGTTTATGGCCTCCTAATGACGATGGAACACTCAAATTGCGTCGAGATTTAATACATCGTCCTCCAGCCGACTTGTCTCCAAGCCTCTATTGCTGCTTCTGGCACCTGTGTGTCTAGATTTTCGAACCCGACGCGTAACTGATAGTTAATTGTAACGTTCAGGGCCTCCTAATGACGATGGAGCACTCAAATTGCGTCGAGATTCAATACATCGTCCTCCAGGTGACTTGTTTCCGAGGGTCTATTGCTGCCTCGGGCACCTAATGGTCGTTCTCCTCTGAGTCTACATTTTCGAATCCGACGCAAAACTGGTAGTTAATTGTAACGTTCAGGGCCTCCTAATGACGATGGAACACTCAAATTGCGTCAAGATTCAATACATCGTCTTCCAGCCGACTTGGGTCCTAGGGGATATTTCTGCCTCGGGCACCTTATGTTCGTTCTCCTGTGAGTCTAGATTCTCGAATCCGACGCAAAACTGATAGTTAATTGTAACGTTCAGGGCCTCTTAATGACGATGGAACACTCAAATTGCGTCGAGATTCAATACATCGGGCTCCAGGGGACTTGTCTCCAAAGGTCTATTGCTGCCTCGGGCACCTTGTGGTCGTTCTCCTTTGAGTCTAGATTTTCGAATCCGACGCAAAACTGAAAGTTAATTGTATCGTTCAGGACTTCCTAATGACCATGGGACGCTCAAAATGCGTCGAGATTCAATACATCGTCCACCAGGCGACTCTTGTCTCCGGGGGTCTATTGCTGCCTCGGGCAACTAATGGTCATTCTCCTCTGAGTCTACATTTTCGAATCCGACGCAGAACTGGTAGTTAATTGTAACGTTCAGGGCCTCCTAATGACGATGGAACACTCAAATTGCGTCGAGATTCAATACATCGTCCTCAAGCCGCCTTATCTCCAAGGGGATATTGCTCCCTGTGAGTCTAGGGTGTCGAATCCGACGCAAAACTGATGGTTAATTGTAACGACCAGGGCCTCCTAATGACGATGGAACACTCAAATTGCGTCAAGATTCAATACATCGTCTTCCAGCCGACTTGTGTCCTAGGGGATATTTCTGCCTCGGGCACCTTATGTTCGTTCTCCTGTGAGTCTAGATTCTCGAATCCGACGCAAAACTGATAGTTAATTGTAACGTTCAGGGCCTCTTAATGACGATGGAACACTCAAATTGCGTCGAGATTCAATACATCGGCCTAAAGGGGACTTGTCTCCAAAGGTCTATTGCTGCCTCGGGCCCTTGTGGTCGTTCTCCTTTGAGTCTAGATTTTCGAATCCGACGCAAAACTGATAGTTAATTGTAACGTTCAGGACCTCCTAATGACCATGGGACGCTCAAAATGCGTCGAGATTCAATACATCGTCCACCAGGCGACTCTTGTCTCCGAGGGTCTACTGCTGGCTCGGGCAACTTATGGTCATTCTCCTCTGAGTCTACATTTTCTAATCCGATGCAGAACTGGTAGTTAATTGTAACGTTCAGGGCCTCCTAATGACGATGGAACACTCTAATTGCGTCGAGATTGAATACATCGTCCTCAAGCCGACTTGTCTCCAAGGGGATATTTCTCCCTGTGAGTCTAGATTGTCGAATCCGACGCAAAACTGATAGTTAATTGTAACGTTCATGGCCTCTTTATGACGATGGAACACTCAAATTGCGTCGAGAATCAATACATCGCCCTCCAGCCGATTTGTCTCCAAGGGAATATTGCTGCCTCGGGAACCTTATGGTCGTTCTCCTGTGAGTCTAGATTTTCGAATCCGACGCAAAACTGATGGTTGATTGTAACGTTCATGGCCTCCTAATGACGATGGAACACACAAATTGTGTCGAGATTCAATATATCGTCCTCCAGCCGACTTGTCTCCAAGCGTCTATTGCTGCCTCTGGCACCTTATGGTCGTGCTCCTGTGAGTCTAGATTTTCGAATCGGACGCGAAACTGATAGTTAATTGTAACGTTCAGGGCCTCCTAATGACGATGGAACACTCAAATTGCGTCGAGATTCAATACATCGTCCTCCAGGCGACTTGTTTCCGAGGGTCTATTGCTGCCTGTGAGTCTAGATTTTCGAATCCGACGTAAAACTGATAGTTAATTGTAACGTTCAGGGCCTCCTAATGACGATGGAACACTCAAATTCCTTCGAGATTCAATACATCGTCCAACAGGCGACTTGTTTGCGAGGGTCTATTGCTGCATGGTGCTCCTTATGGTCGTTCTCCTCTGAGTCTACATTTTCGAATCCGACGCAAAACTTGTAGTTAATTGTAACGTTCAGGGCCTCCTAATGACGATGGAACACTCAAATTGCGTTGAGATTCAATACATCGTCCTCAAGCCGACTTGTTCCCAAGGGAATGTTGCTGACTCGGGCACCATATGGTCAGTCTCCTGTGAGTCTAGATTTTCGGATCCGACGCGAAACTGATAGTTAATTGCAACGTTCAGGGCCTCCTAATGACGATGGAACACTCAAACTGCGTCGAGATTCAATACATTGTCCTCAAGCCGACTTGTATCCAAGGGGATATTGCTGCCTCTGGCACCATATGGTCCGTCTCCTGTGAGTCTAGATTTTCGAATCCGACGCGAAACTGATATTTAATTGTAACGTTCAGGGCCTCCTAGTGACAATGGAACACTCAAATTGCGTCGAGATTCAACACATCGTCCTCCAGCCGACATGGGTCCAAGGGTCTATTGCTGCATCGGGCACCTTATGGTCGTTCTCCTGTGAGTCTAGATTATCGAATCCGACGCAAAACTGATAGTTAATTGTACCGTTCAGGGACTCCTAAGGACGATGGAACACTCAAATTGCGTCGAGATTCAATCCATCGTCCTGCAGCCGACTTGTCTCCAAGGGTCTATTGCTGCCTCGGGCGCCTTTCGGTCGTTCTGCTCTGAGTCTACATTTTCGAATCCGACGCAAAACTGATAGTTAATTGTAACGATCAGGGCCTCCTAATGACGACGGAACACTCAAATTGCGTCAAGATTCAATACATCGTCTTCCAGCCGACCTGTGTCCTAGGGGTATTTCTGCCTCGGGCACCTTATGTTCGTACTCCTGTGAGTCTAGATTTTCGAATCCGACGCAAAACTGATAGTTAATTGTAATGTTCAGGGCCTCCTAATGACGATGGAACACTCAAATTGCGTCGAGATTCAATACATCGGCCTCCAGCCGACTTGTCTCCAAAGGTCTATTGCTGCCTCAGGCACCTTGTGGTCGTTCTCCTGTAAGTCTAGATTTTCGAATCCGACGCGAAACTGATAGTTAATTGTAACGTTCAGGACCTCCTAATGACCATGGGACGCTCAAAATGCGTCAAGATTCAATAGATCGTCCTCCAGCCGACTTGTCTCCAAGGGGATAATGCTGACTCGGGCACCATATGGTCGTTCTCCTGTGAGTCTAGATTATCGAATCCGACGCAAAACTGATAGTTAATTGTACCGTTCAGGGACTCCTAAGGACGATGGAACACTCAAATTGCGTCGAGATTCAATTCATCGTCCTGCAGCCGACTGGTCTCCAAGGGTCTATTGCTGCCTCGGGCACCTTAGGGTCGTTCTGCTCTGAGTCTACATTTTCGAATCCGACGCAAAACTGATAGTTAATTGTAACGTTCAGGGCCTCCTAATGACCATGGAACACTCAAATTTCGTCGAGATTCAATACATCGTCCTCCAGCCGACTTGTCTCCATGGGTCTATTGCTGCCTCGGGCACCTTATAGTCGCTCTCCTCTGAGTCTACAATTTCGAATCCGACGCAAAACTGATAGTTAATTGTAACATTCAGGGCCTCCTCATGACGATGGAACACTCAAATTGCGACGACATTCAAAACATCGTCCTCAAGCCGCCTTGTCTCCAAGGGGATATTGCTGCCTGTGAGTCTAGATTTTCGAATCCGACGCAAAACTGATAGTTAATAGCAACGTTCAGGGCCTCCTAATGATTATGGAACACTGAAATTGCGTCGAGATTCAATACATCGGCCTCCAGCCCACTTGTCTCCACGGGTCTATTACTGCCTCGGGCACCTTGTGTTCGTTCTCCTCTGAGTCTACATTTTTGAATCCGACGCAAAGCTGGTAGTTAATTGTAATGTTCAGGGCTTCCTAATGACGATGGAACACTCAAATTGCGCCGGGATTCAATACATCGTCCTCAAGCCGACTTGTCTCCAAGGGGATATTGCTGCCTGTGAGTCTAGATTTTCGAATCCGACGCAAAACTGATAGTTAATTGTAAAGTTCAGGGGCTCGTAATGACGATGGAACACTCAAATTGTGTCGAGATTCAATATATCGTCCTCCAGGCGACTTGTCTCCAAGGGGATAATGCTGACTCGGGCACCATATGGTCCTTCTCCGGTGAGTCTAGATTTTCGAATCCGACACGAAACTGATAGTTAATTGTAACGTTAATGGCCTCCTAATGACGATGGAACACTCAAATTGCGTCGAGAATCAATACATCGTCCTCCAGCTGATTTGTCTCCAGGGGGATATTGCTGCCTCGGTAACCTTATGGTCGTTGTCCGTTGAGTCTAGATTTTCGAATCCGACTAAAAAGTGATAGTTAGTGACGATGGAACACTCAAATTGCGTCGAGATTCACTACATCGTCCTCCAGGCGACTTGTTCCCGAGAGTCTATTGCTGCCTGTGAGTCTAGATTTTCGAATCCGACGCAAAAGTGATGGTTAATTGTAACGTTGATGGCCTCCTAATGGCGATGGAACACTCAAATTGCGTCGAGAATCAATACATCGTCTTCCAGCCGACTTGTCTCCAAGGGGATATTGCTGCCTCGGGCACCTTATGGTCGTTCTCCTGGAGTCTAGATTTTCGAATCCGACGCAAAACTGGAAGATAATTGTAACGTTCAGGGCCTAGTAATTACGATGGAACACTCAAATTCCGTCGAGATTCAATACATCGTCCTCCAGCCGACTTGTCTGCAAGCGTCTATCGCTGCTTCTGGCACCTTATGGTCGTGCTCCTGTGAGTCTAGATTTTCGAATCTAACGCGAAACTGATAGTTAATTGTAACGTTCAGGGCCTCCTAATGACGATGGAACACTCAAATTGCGTCGAGATTCAATACATCGTCCTCCAGGCGACTTGTCTCCAAGGGGATAATGCTGACTCGGGCACCATATGGTCCTTCTCCGGTGAGTCTATATTTTCGAATCCGACGCGAAACTGATAGTTAATTGTAACGTTCAGGGCCTCCTAATGACGATGGAACACTCAAATTGCGTCGAGATTCAATACATCGTCCTCCAGCCGACTTGTCTCCAAGGGTCTATTGCTGCATCGGGCACCTTATCGTCGTTCTCCTCTGAGTCTACATTTTCGAATCCGACGCAAAACTTATAGTTAATTGTAACGTTCAGTGCCTCCTAATGACGATGGAACACTCAAATTGCGTCGAGATTCAATACATTGTCCTCCAGCCGACTTGTCTCCTAGGGGATATTCCTGCCTCGGGCAGCTTATGGTCGTTCTCCTGTGAGTCTAGATTTTCGAATCCGACGCAAAACTGATAGTTAATTGTAAAGTTCAGGGCCTCCTAATGACGATGGAACACTCAAATTGCGTCGAGATTCAATACATCGTCCCTCCAGGCGACTTGTTTCCGAGGGTCTATTGCTGCCTGTGAGTCTAGATTTTCGAATCCGACGCAAAACTGATAGTTAATTGTAACGTTCAGGGCCTCCTAATGACGATGGAACACTCAAATTCTTTCGAGATTCAATACATCGTCCAACAGGCGACTTGTTTGCGAGGGTCTATTGCTGCATGGTGTTCCTTATGGTAGTTCTCCTCTGAGTCTACATTTTCGAATCCGACGCAAAACTTGTAGTTAATTGTAACGTTCAGGGCCTCCTAATGACGATGGAACACTCAAATTGCGTTGAGATTCAATACATCGTCCTCAAGCCGACTTGTCTCCAAGGGAATATTGCTGACTCGGGCACCATATGGTCAGTCTCCTGTGAGTCTAGATTTTCGAATCCGACGCGAAATTGATAGTTAATTGCAACGTTCAGGGCCTCCTAATGACGATGGAACACACAAATTGCGTCGAGATTCAATAGATCGTCCTCCAGCCGACTTGTCTGCAACCGTCTATTGCTGCCTCTGGAACTTTATGGTCGTGCTCCTGTGAGTCTAGATTTTCGAATCCGACGCAAAACTGTTAGTTAGTTGTAACGTTCAGGGCCTCCTAATGACGATGGAACACTCAAATTGCGTCGAGATTCAATACATTGTCCTCAAGCCGACATGTCTCCAAGGGGATATTGCTGCCTCTGGCACCATATGGTCCGTCTCCTGTGAGTCTAGATTTTCGAATCCGACGCAAAACTGATAGTTAATTGTAACGTTCAGGGCCTCCCAATGACGATGGAACACTCAAATTGCGTCGAGATTCAATACATCGGACTCCTGCCGACTTGTCTCCAAAGGTCTATTGCTGCCTCGGGCACCTTGTGGTCGTTCTCCTGTGAGTCTAGATTTTCGAATCCGAGGCAAAACTGATAGTTAATTGTAACGTTCAGGGCCTCCTAATGACCATGGAACACTCAAATTTCGTCGAGATTCTATACATCGTCCTCCAGCCGACTTGTCTCCTAGACGTTATTCCTGCCTCGGGCACCTTATGGTCGTTCTCCTCTGAGTCTACATTTGCGATTCCGACACAAAACTGATAGTTAATTGTAACATTCAGGGCCTCCTAATGACGATGGAACACTCAAATTGCGTCGACATTCAAAACATCGTCCTCCAGCCGTCTTGTCTCCAAGGGTTATTACTGCCTCGGGCTCCAGTGAGTCTAGACTATCGAATCCGACGCATAACCGATAGTTGATTGTAACGTTCAGGGCCTCCTAATGACGATGGAACACTCAAATTGCGTCGAGATTCAACTCATCGTCCTTCAGTAGACTCGTTTCCAAGGGTCTATTGCTGCCTCGGGCACCTTAAGGTCGTTCTCTTGTGAGTCTAGATTTTCGAATCCGACGCAAAACTGATAGTTAATTGCAACGTTCAGGGTCTCCCAATGACGATGGAACACTGAAATTGCGTCGAGATTCAATACATCGGCCTCCAGCCCACTTGTCTCCACGGGTCTATTACTGCCTCGGGCACCTTGTGGTCGTTCTCCTCCGAGTCTACATTTTCGTATCCGACGCAAAGCTGGTAGTTAATTGTAACGTTCAGGGCTTCCTAATGACGATGGAACACTCAAATTGTGCCGAGATTCAATACATCGTCCTCAAGCCGACCTGTCTCCAAGGGGATATTGCTGCCTGTGAGTCTAGATTTTCGAATCCGACGCTAAACTGATGGTTAATTGTAACGTTCATGGCCTCCTAATGACCATGGAACACCTAAATTGCGTCGAGAATCAATACATCGTCCTCCAACCGATTTGTATCCTAGGGGATACTGCTGCCTCGGGAACCTTATGGTCGTACTCCGTTGAGTCTAGATTTTCGAATCCGACGCAAAACTGATAGTTAATTGCAACGTTCAGGGCCTCCTAATGACGATGGAACACTGAAATTGCGTCGAGATTCAATACATCGGCCTCCAGCCCACTCGTCTCCACGGGTCTATTACTGCCTCGGGCACCTTGTGGTCGTTCTCCTCTGGGTCTACATTTACGAGTCCGACGCAAAACTGATAGTTAATTGCAACGTTCAGGGCCTCCTAATGACGATGGAACACTCAAATTGTGTCGAGATTCAATACATCGTCCTCCAGGCGAATTGTCTCCAAGGGGATAATGCTGACTCGGGCACCATATGGTCCTTCTCCTCTGAGTCTACATTTTCGAATCCGACGCAAAACTTGTAGTTAATTGTAACGTTCAGGGCCTCCTAATGACGATGGAACACTCAAATTACGTCGAGATTCAATACATCGTCCTCAAGCCGACTTGACTCCAAGGGGATATTGCTGCCTGTGAGTCTAGATTTTCGAATCCGTCGCTAAACTGATGGTTAATTGTAACGTTCATGGCCTCCTAATGACGATGGAACACTCAAATTGCGTCGAGATTCAATACATCGTCCTCCAGGCGAATTGTCTCCAAGGGGATAATGCTGACTCGGGCACCATATGGTCCTTCTCCGGTGAGTCTAGATTTTCGAATCCGAGGCTAAACTGATAGTTAATTGGATCGTTCAGGGCCTAGTAATTACGATGGAACACTCAAATTGCGTCGAGATTCAATACATCGTCCTCCAGCCGACTTGTCTCCAAGTGGATATTGCTGCCTCGAGCACCATATGGTCGTCCACCTGTGGGTCTAGAATTTCGAATCCGACGCAAAACTGATGGTTAATTGTAACGTTCATGGCCTCCTAATGACGATGGAAGACTCAAATTGCGTCGAGATTCAATACATCGTCCTCCAGCCGACTTGTCTCCAAGCGTCTATTGCTGCTTCTGGCGCCTTATGGTCGTGCTCCTGTGAGCCTAGATTTTCGAATCTAACGCGAAACTGATAGTTAATTGTAACGTTCAGGGCCTCCTAATGACGAGGTAATACTCAAATTGCGTCGAGATTCAAATCATCGTCGTTCAGCCGACTTGTCTGCAAGGGTCAATTGCAGCCACGGGCACCTTATGGTCGTTCTCCTCTGAGTCTAGATTTTCGAATCCGACGCAAAACTGATGGTTAATTGTAACGTTCATGGCCTCCTAATGACGATGGAACACTCAAATTGCGTCGAGATTCAATACATCGTCCTCCAGGCGATTTGTCTCCAAGGGGATAATGCTGACTCGGGCTCCATATGGTCCTTCTCCGGTGAGTCTAGATTGTCGAATCCAACGCAAAACTGATAGTTAATTGTACCGTTCAGTGCCTCCTAATGACGATGGAACACACAAATTGCGTCGAGATTCAATACATCGTCCTCCAGCCGACTTGTCTCCTAGGGGATATTCCTGCCTCCAGCAGCTTATGGTCGTTCTCCTGTGAGTCTAGATTTTCGAATCCGACGCAAAACTGATAGTTAATTGTAAAGTTAAGGGCCTCTCAACGACTATGGAACACTCAAATTGCGTCGAGATTCAATAAATCGGCCTCCAGCCGACTTGTCTCCAAAGGTCTATTGCAGCCTCGCGCACCTTATGGTCGTTCTCCTCTGAGTCTACATTTTCGAATCCGACGCAAAACTGATAGTTAATTGTAACATTCAGGGCCTCCTCATGACGATGGAACACTCAAATTGCGTCGACATTCAAAACATCGTCCTCCAGCCGACTTGTCTCCAAGGGTCTATTACTGTCTCGGGCTCCAGTGAGTCTAGATTAACGAATCCGACGCATAACTGATAGTTAATTGTAACGTTCAGGGCCTCCTAATGACGATGGAACACTCAAATTGCGTCGAGATTCAATTCATCGTCCTTCAGTAGACTCGTTTCCAAGGGTCTATTGCTGCCTCGGGCACCTTTAGGTCGTTCTCTTGTGAGTCTAGATTTTTGAATCCGACGCAAAACTGATAGTTAATTGCAACGTTCAGGGCCTCCTCATGACGATGGAACACTGAAATTGCGTCGAGATTCAATACATCGGCCTCCAGCCCACTTGCATCCACGGGTCTATTACAGCCTCGGGCACCTTGTGGTCATTCTCCTCTGAGTCTACATTTTCGAATCCGACACAAAGCTGGTAGTTAATTGTAACGTTCAGGGCTTCCTAATGACGATGGAACGCTCAAGTTACATCGAGATTCAATACATCGTCCTCTAGCCGACTTGTCTCCAAGGGGATATTGCTGCCTGTGAGTCTAGATTTTCGAATCCGACGCTAAACTGATTTTTAATTGTAACGTTCATGGCCACCTAATGACCATGGAACTCCCAAATTGCGTCGAGAATCAATACATCGTCCTCCAGCCGACTTGTCTCCAAGGGGATATTGCTGCCTCGGGCACCTTATGGTCGTTCTCCTGTGAGTCAAGATTTTCGAATCCGACGCAAAACTCATGGTTAATTGTAACGTTCATGGCCTCCTAATGACGATGGAACACTCAAATTGTTTCGAGATTCAATATATCGTCCTCAAGCCGACTTGTCTCCAAGCGTCTATTGCTGCAACTGGCACCTTGTGGTCGTGCTCCTGTGAGTCTAGATTTTCGAATCCGACGCGAAACTGATAGTTAATTGTAACGTTCAGGGCCTCCTAATGACGGTGGAACACTCAAATTGCGTCGAGATTCAATACATCGTCCTCCAGCCGACTTGTCTCCAAGGGGATATTGCTGCCTCGGGCCTCTTATGGTCGTTCTCCAGTGAGTCTAGATTTTCGATTCCGACGAAAAACTGATTGTTAATTGTAACGTTCAGGGCGTCCTAATAACGATGGAACACTCAAATTGCGTGGAGATTAAATACATCGTCCTCCAGCCGACTTGTCTCCAAGGATCTATTGCTGCCTCGTTCACCATATGGTCCGTCTCCAGTGAGTCTAAAATTTCGAATCCGACGCAAAACTGATGGTTAATTGTAACGTTTATGGCCTCCTAATGACGATGTAACACTCAAATTGCGTCGGGATTCAATACATCGTCCTCGAGCCGACTTGTCTCCAAGGGTCTATTGCTGCCTCTGGCACCTTATGGTCGTCCTCCTGTGAGTCTAGATTATCGAATCCGACGCATAACTGATAGTTAATTGTAACGTTCAGGCCCTCCTAATAACGATGGAATACTCAAATTGCGTCGAGATTCAATAGATCGTCCTCCAGCCGACTTGTCTCCAGGGTAGATTGCTGCGTCGGGCACCATATGGTCGTTCTCCTGTGAGTCTAGATTTTCGAATCCGAGGCATAACTGATAGTTAATTGTAACGTTCAGGGCCTCCTAATGACGATGGAACACTGAAATTGCGTCGATATCCAATACATCGTCCTCCAGGCGACTTGTCTCCGAGGGTCTATTGCTGCCTCGGGCACCTTATGGTCGTTCTCCTCTGAGTCTACATTTTCGAATCCAACGGAAAACGTGTAGTTAACAGTAACGTTCAGGGCCTCCTAATGACGATGAAAAACTCAAATTGCGTCGAGATTCAATACATCGTCCTCCTTGCGACTTGTTTCCGAGGGTCTACTGCTGCCTGCGAGTCTAGATTCTCGAATCCGACGCAAGAGTGATGGATAATTGTAACGTTCATGGCTTCCTAATGACGATGGAACACTCAAATTGCGTCGAGCATCAATACATCGTCCTCCAGCCGACTTGTCTCCAAGGGGATATTGCTGCCTCGGGCACTTTATGGTCGTTCTCCTGTGAGTCTAGATTTTCGAATCCGACGCAAAACTGATAGTTAATTGTAACGTTCAGGGCCTAGTAATTACGATGGAACACTCATATTGCGTCGAGATTCAATACATCGTCCTCCAGGCGACATGTCTCCAAGGGGATATTGCTCCCTCGGGCACCATATGGTCCGTCTCCTGTGAGTCTAGATTTTCGAATCCGACTCGAAACGGATAGTTAATTGCAACGTTCAGGGCCTCCTAATGACGATGGAACATTCAAATTGCGTCGAGATTCAATACATCGTACTCCAGACGACTTGTCTCCAAGAGTCTATTGCTGCCTCGGGCACCTTATGGTCGTCCTCCTGTGAGGCTAGATTATCGAATCCGACGCAAAAATGATGGTTAATTGTAACGTTCAGGGCCTCCTAATGACGATGGAATACTCAAATTGCGTCGAGATTCAATTCATCGTCCTTCAGCCGACGTGTCTCCAAGGGTCTATTGCAGCCTCGGGCACCTTACGGTCTTTCTCCTCTGAGTCTACATTTTCGAATCCGACGCAAAACTGATAGTTAATTATAACGTTCAGGGGCTCCTAATGACGATGGAACACTCAAATTGCGTCGAGCATCAATACATCGTCCTCCAGCCGACTTGTCTCCAAGGGGATATTGCTGCCTCGGGCACTTTATGGTCGTTCTCCTGTGAGTCTAGATTTTCGAATCCGACGCAAAACTGATAGTTAATTGTAACGTTCAGGGCCTAGTAATTACGATGGAACACTCATATTGCGTCGAGATTCAATACATCGTCCTCCAGGCGACTTGTCTCCAAGGGGATATTGCTCCCTCGGGCACCATATGGTCCGTCTCCTGTGAGTCTAGATTTTCGAATCCGACGCGAAACTGATAGATAATTGTATCGTTCAGAGCCTCCTAATGACGATGGAACACTCAAATTGCGTCGAGATTCAACACATCGTCCTCCATCCGACTTGTCTCCATGGGTCTATTGCTGCCTTGGGCACCATATGGTCGTTCACCTCTGAGTCTAGATTTTCGAATCCGACGCAAAACTTATAGTTAATTGTACCGTTCAGTGCCTCCTAATGACGATGGAACACTCAAATTGCGTCGAGATTCAATACATCGTCCTCCAGCCGACTTGTCTCCAAGGGGATATTGCTGCCTGGGGCACCAAATGGTCCGTCTCCTGTGAGTCTACATTCTCGAATCCGACGCGAAAATGATAGTTAATTGTAACATTCTGGGCCTCCTCATGACGATGGAACACTCAAATTGCGTCGACATTCAAAACATCGTATTCCAGCCGACATGTCTCCAAGGGTCAATTACTGCCTCGGGCTCCTGTGAGTCTACATTATCGAATCCGACGTATAACTGATAGTTAATTGTAACGTTCAGGGCTTCCTAATGACGATTGAACACTCAAATTGCGTCGAGATTGAATACATCGGCCTCCAGCCCACTTGTCTCCAAGGGTCTATTACTGCCTCGAGCACCGTGTGGTCGTTCTCCTGTGAGTCTAGATTTTCGAATCCGACGCAAAACAGATAGTTAATTGTAACGTTCAGGACCTCCTAATGACGATGGGACGCTCAAAATGCGTCGAGATTCAATAGATCGTCCTCCAGCCGACTTGTCTCCAGGGTAGATTGCTGCGTCGGGCACCATATGGTCGTTCTCCTGTGAGTCTAGATTTTCGAATCCGAGGCATAGCTGATAGTTAATTGTAACGTTCAGGGCCTCCTAATGACGATGGAACACTGAAATTGCGTCGATATTCAATACATCGTCCTCCAGGCGACTTGTCTCCGAGGGTCTATTGCTGCCTCGGGCACCTTATGGTCGTTCTCCTCTGAGTCTACATTTCCGAATCATACGCAAAACGTGTAGTTAATTGTAACGTTCAGGGCTTCCTAATGACGATGGAACACTCAAATTGCGTCGAGATTCAATACATAGTCCTCAAGCCGATTTGTCTCCAAGGGGATATTGCTACCTCGGGAACCTTATGGTCGTTCTCCGTTGAGTCTTGATTTTCGAATCCGACGCAAAACTGACAGTTAATTGTAACGTTCAGGGCCACCTAATGACGATGGAACACTCAAGTTACATCGAGATTCAATACATCGTCCTCCAGCCGACTTGTCTCCAAGGGGATATTGCTGCCTCGGGCACCTAATGGTCGTTCTCCTGTGAGTCTAGATTTTCGAATCCCACGCAAAACTCATGGTTAATTGTAACGTTCATGGCCTCCTAATGACGATGGAACACTCAAATTGTGTCGAGATTCAATATATCGTCCTCAAGCCGACTTGTCTCCAAGCGTGTATTGCTGCCTCTGGCACCTTGTGGTCGTGCTCCTGTGAGTCTAGATTTTCGAATCCGACGCGAAACTGATAGTTAATTGTAACGTTCATGGCCTCCTAATGACGATAAAAAACTCAAATTGCGTCGAGATTCAATACATCGTCTTCCTTGCGACTTGTTTCCGAGAATCTACTGCTGCCTGCGAGTCTAGATTTTCGAATCCGACGCAAAATTGATGGATAATTGTAACGTTCATGGCCTCCTAATGACGATGGAACACTCAAATTGCGTCGAGCATCAATACATCGTCCTCCAGCCGACTTGTCTCCAAGGGGATATTGCTGCCTCGGGCACCATACGGTCGTTCTCCTGTGAGTCTAGATTTTCGAATCCGACGCAAAACTGATAGTTAATTGTAACGTTCAGGGCCTAGTATTTACGATGGAACACTCATATTGCGTCGAGATTCAATACATCGTCCTCCAGCCGACTTGTCTCCAAGGGGATATTGCTCCCTCGGGCACCACATGGTCCGTCTCCTGTGGGTCTAGATTTTCGAATCCGACGCGAAACTGATAGTTAATTGCAACGTTCAGGGCCTCCTAATGACTATGGAACACTCAAATTGCGTCGAGATTCAATACATCGTCCTCCAGCCGACTTGTCTCCAGGGTAGATTGCTGCGTCGGGCACCATATGGTCGTTCTCCTGTGAGTCTAGATTTTCGAATCCGAGGCATAGCTGATAGTTAATTGTAACATTCAGGGCCTCCTAATGACGATGGAACACTCAAATTGCGACGAGATTCAATACATCGTCCTCCAGCCGACGTGTCTCCAAGGGTCTATTGCAGCCTCGGGCACCTTATGGTCGTTCTCCTCTGAGTTAGGATTTTCGAATCCGACGGAAAACTTATAGTTAATTGTACCGTTCAGTGCCTCCTAATGACGATGGAACACTCAAATTGCGTCGAGATTCAATTCATCGTCCTTCAGCCGACGTGTCTCCAAGGGTCTATTGCAGCCACGGGCACCTTACGGTCTTTCTCCTCTGAGTCTTCATTTTCGAATCCGACGCAAAACGTGTAGTTAATTGTAACGTTCAGGGCTTCCTAATGACGATGGAACACTCAAATTGCGTCGAGATTCAATACATAGTCCTCAAGCCGATTTGTCTCCAAGGGGATATTGCTGCCTCGGGAACCTTATGGTCGTTCTCCGTTGAGTCTTGATTTTCGAATCCGACGCAAAACTGATGGTTAATTGTAACGTTCAGGGCCACCTAATGACGATGGACCACTCAAGTTACATCGAGATTCAATACATCGTCCTCCAGCCGACTTGTCTCCAAGGGGATATTGCTGCCTCGGGCACCTAATGGTCGTTCTCCTGTGAGTCTAGATTTTCGAATGCGACGCAAAACTCATGGTTAATTGTAACGTTCATGGCCTCCTAATGACGATGGAACACTCAAATTGTGTCGAGATTCAATATATCGTCCTCAAGCCGACTTGTCTCCAAGCGTCTATTGCTGCTTTTGGCACCTTGTGGTCGTGCTCCTGTGAGTCTAGATTTTCGAATCCGACGCGAAACTGATAGTTAATTTTAACGTTCATGGCCTCCTAATGACGATAAAAAACTCAAATTGCGTCGAGATTCAATACATCGTCCTCCTTGCAACTTGTTTCCGAGAATCTCCTGCTGCCTGCGAGTCTAGATTTTCGAATCCGACGCAAAAGTGATGGATAATTGTAACGTTCATGGCCTCCTAATGACGATGGAACACTCAAATTGCGTCGAGCATCAATACATCGTCCTCCAGCCGACTTGTCTCCAAGGGGATATTGCTGCCTCGGGCACCTTACGGTCGTTCTCCTGTGAGTCTAGATTTTCGAATCCGACGCAAAACTGATAGTTAATTGTAACGTTCAGGGCCTAGTATTTACGATGGAACACTCATATTGCGTCGAGATTCAAAACATCGTCCTCCAGCCGACTTGTCTCCAAGGGGATATTGCTCCCTCGGGCACCACATGGTCCGTCTCCTGTGAGTCTAGATTTTCGAATCCGACGCGAAGCTGATAGTTAATTGCAACGTTCAGGGCCTCCTAATGACGATGGAACACTCAAATTGCGACGAGATTCAATACATCGTCCTCCAGACTACTTGTCTCCAAGGGTCTATTGCTGCCTCGGGCACCTTATGGTCGCCCTCCTGTGAGGCTAGATTATCGAATCCGACGCAAAAATGATGGTTAATTGTAACGTTCAGGGCCTCCTAATGACGATGGAACACTCAAATTGCGTCGAGATTCAATTCATCGTCCTTCAGCCGACGTGTCTCCAAGGGTCTATTGCAGCCTCGGGCACCTTACGGTCTTTCTCCTCTGAGTCTACATTTTCGAATCCGACGCAAAACTGATAGTTAATTATAATGTTCAGGGGCTCCTAATGACAATGGAACACTCAAATTGCGTCGAGCTTCAATACATCGTCCTCCAGGCGACTTGTCTCCAAGGGGATAATCCTACCTCGGGCACCATATGTTCCGTCTCCGGTGAGTCTACATTTTCGAATCCGACGCGAAATTGATAGTTAATTGTAACGTTCAGGGCCTCCTAATGACGATGGTACACTCAAATTGCGTCGAGATTCAATACATCCTCCTCCAGCCGACTTGTCTCCATGGGTGTATTGCTGCCACGGGCACCTTATGGTCGTTCTCCTCTGAGTTAGGATTTTCGAATCCGACGGAAAACTTATAGTTAATTGTACCGTTCAGTGCCTCCTAATGACGATGGAACACTGAAATTGCGTCGAGATTCAATTCATCGTCCTTCAGCCGACTTGACTCCAAGGGTCTATTGCTGCCTCGGGCACCTTATGGTCGTTCTCCTCTGAGTCTACATTTTCGAATCCGACGCAAAACTGATAGTCAGTTGTAACGTTCAGGGGCTCCTAATGACGATGGAACACTCAAATTGCGTCGAGATTCAATGCATCGTCCTCCAGGCGACTTGTCTCCAAGGGGATATTGCTGCCTCGGGCACCATATGATCCGTCTCCTGTGAGTCTAGATTTTCGAATCCGACGCGAAACTGATAGTTATTTGTAAGATTCAGGGCCTCCTAATGACGATGGAACACTCAAATTGCGTCGAGATTGAAAACATCGTCCTCCAGCCGACTTGTCTCCAAGGGTCTATTACTGCCTCGGGCTCCTGTGAGTCTAGATTATCGAATCCGACGCAAACCTGATAGTTAATTGTAACGTTCAGGGCCTCCTAATGACGATGGAACACTCAAATTGCGTCGAGATTCAATTCATCGTCCTTCAGTAGACTTGTTTCCAAGGGTCTATTGTTGCCTCGGGCACCTTATGGTCGTTCTCCTCTGAGTCTACATTTTCGAATCCGACGCAAAACTGATAGTTAATTGTACCGTTCAGTGCCTCCTAATGACGATGGAACACTCAAATTGCGTCAAGATTCAATACATCGTCCTCCAGCCGACTTGTCTCCGTGGGTCTATTGCTGCCTCGGGCACCATATGGTCCGTCGCCTGTGAGTCTAGATTCTTGAAACCGACGCGAAACTGATAGTTAATTGTAACATTCAGGGGCTCCTAATGACAATGGAACACTCAAATTGCGTCGAGATTCAATACATCGTCCTCAAGCCGACTTGCCTCGAAGGGGATATTGCTGCCTGTGGGTCTAGATTTTCGAATCCGACGCAAAACTGATGGTTAATTGTAACGTTCATGGCCTCCTAATGACTATGGAACACTCAAATTGCGTCGAGAATCAATACATCATCCTCCAGCCGATTTGTCTCCAAGGGGATATTGCTGCCTCGGAAACCTTATGGTCGTTCTCCTGTGAGTCTAGATTTTCTTATCCGACGCAAAACTGATAGTTAATTGTAACGTTGAGCGCCTCCTAATGACGATGGAACACTCAAAATGCGTCGAGATTCAATACATCGTCCACAAGCCGACTTGTCTCCAAGGGGATATTGCTGCCTGTGAGTCTAGATTTTAGAATCCGACGCAAAACTGATGGTTAATTGTAACGTTCATGGCCTCCTAATGACGATGGAATACTCAAATTGCGTCGAGAATCAATACATCGTCCTCCAGCCGATTTGTCTCCAAGGGGATATTGCTGCCTCGGGCACCTAATAATCGTTGTCCTGTGAGTCTAGATTTTCGAATCCGACGCTAAACTGATGGTTAATTGTCTCCTAGCTGATATTTCTGCCTGTGAGTCTGTGATCCTTTGGTGTGACGTCATAAGCGCGTGACTGCGTGTGAGATCGCTCTCTAAGTTTTCATCTATTTTTAGGTTTCAGATATATATTTTAACTGTTTTTGTGATAATATTTACTATATAAGTGACTTATTAGTGGTTTCTTCATTCACCTCTGCATTTCTTGTGTTGTGGCCTAATATTTGTGAGTGTTTCGTATCGAGAAACTTAACCTCTTACCCGTGTTTACATTCCGCGCTGACCAGTTGCAGCTATAGCGGCGCATCGAAAGCTAAGTACTAATTAATTGTTTGTGTATAGTAGTTTATTTAGGAACTTTAGGAGTCTTCAACCGGTGTTCTTGGTGTTTTCCGGTGAAATAACTTCAGAAGAAATTTTTGCGAACTACTTTCAGTTTCGTTACTGTCATTAGACGTTTGATTTTCTTTCTGTGTTAGTATTTTGTTATATTCTCATTTGTTGTTGATTAATACTGTCAATAATAGTAGTTACTTCCCTTGTAGAGCAAGTTTGTGATAATTGTAGTCACTTTTTATTGTAGTAGCGGAACTTAGATAAAGTTGTTTTCTTGTTTCAATAATTGTAAAATTTTACCATGAGTGAGAAGTGCGGGCTTTGCCGTAGGTTCGTGAGTAGTGGATTGCGGTGTGAGACTTGTTCGAAGTATTTTCACTGGGGGGAATGCAATGGGGAAGCCAGTGGGCATTCTGGTGAGATCCTCTCCTGGAACTGTAGGTTATGTAGCAAGAGTAAGTTGATAGAGGAGCAGGAGCGTAAGATCTGTGCCCTTCAGGTGCAGTTGAAAAACGCACAGGAGGAGCTAGATAGGATGAGGAGAAAGAAGGGGGTTGGGGAATGGGAGCTGGCTGTTGGCAAGAGATCTGCTAGGAGAAGGAGATTTTCAGATAGTTCTACTATTGGTGTTTGTAATAGATATGACCAACTGTCAGAGTCTAGTGGAGAGGAATCTCTAGTAGCTGTAGATGTAGGAAGTATGCAGCAGACCTCAGCAGTTACGGTGGCTAGGACAGTTGCAAAGTCTAAGAGAAAGAAGAAGGTTCTGCTGTTAGGTAGTTCTCATGGTAGAGGTGTAGGCCAGCAGTTGCAGGAAGTTTTGGGGAGTGAGTACCAGGTCACCAGCATTGTGAAGCCTAATGCAGGATTGGCTCAGGTGACTTTTAACATAGGGGGGTTATGTAGGGATTTTACTAAAGAGGATCAGGTAGTGATTGTGGGTGGGGCTGGTAATAGTATTGATAGGGATGGGGAGTATGACATAGATGGTGACCTGGAAAAGATAGCCACTCAGACTGGCAACACGAATGTGCATTTCGTGGAACTGTTTCAGCGTCACGATCGGCCTCATCTTAATACAGCCGTCAGGCGTAATAACATGAGACTTGGGGGTGCGCTGATAGCAGAAGGCATGAGTCACATTTCAGTGGTGTCGGTGGAGTCTATCAGTAGGACGGGTTTCACTAGACATGGCCTGCACCTCAACAGGTATGGGAAGGGGAGGTTGGCAAAACTTATAGGTGACAGCATAGGTGGGGGTGGTGGGATCACTCATGGGAAAATTCCGGTAGTTGTGGGTGTTAGAGCTGTACCTTTTTTAGATTGAAGTCAGCTGATAGGTATTCCTGCTTAAGGGAAGTCTCTCTAACAAAGAAACCACTTTGTACAAAGCTTGGGTATCCGATTAATGAGGGAATTAGTATATTTCATCAAAATATACAAGGTATTAGAGATAAAGTTAGTGAACTGCTTATAGATGTTGACTCTGAAATTATTGGTATATCTGAACACTTCTTAAATAAGGAGATAATTCAGAGGCTTCCTTTACCAGGATACAGGTTGGCTGGCAGCTTTTCTAGGAGCTCTTTGCGGTGTGGGGGAGTAGCCATGTATGTGAAAAACGGTATCCCATTTGAGTCAATTGATGTTTCAAAGTACTGCACTGAAAAGGTGTTTGAATGTTGTGCAGGTGTGGTTAAATTTAGTGGAGCTAAACTTCTTACTGTTGTTATTTATAGATCCCCAGACTCTGATTTCACAACTTTTTTGCTAAAGCTAGAGGAGGTTCTTGGTTCACTTTATAGGAAATACAAAAAGTTAGTTATATGTGGTGACTTCAATATTAATTGTATAAGTGATTGTGCAAGGAAAAGGATGCAGGTAGACTTCCTTAATTCATATAATCTTATGCAAACCGTATTCTTTCCAACGAGAGTGCAAGGGAACAGTAGAACAACCATAGACAATATTTTTGTTCATTCGTCATTATTAGAAGGGCATTCTGTTAGCAAAAAGGTGAATGGCCTTTCAGATCATGATGCACAAATTTTAAATCTAAAAGATTTTTGTTTTGCAACACATGTTAAATATAGTTACCAACTTTTTAGGAAAGCTGATCCAGTTGCTGTACAGACTTTTGTAAACCTTATCAAGGAACAAGAGTGGCAAGATGTTTATAGTGCTGATACAGTAGACGATAAATATAATGCTTTCCTCAAGACTTTTCTCGTGCTCTTTGAAAGTTGCTTTCCGTTAGAACGTTCAAAACAGGGTACTAGCACAAACAGGCAGCCTGGGTGGCTGACTAAAGGGATAAGAATATCTTGTAGAACAAAGTGGCAATTATATCAAAACGTTAGAAACAGTCAAAATCTAAATGCAGCAGCCCATTACAAACAGTATTGTAAGGTGCTTAAAAAAGTTATTAGGAAGGCAAAAAGTATGTGGTATGCAGATAGAATAGCTAAGTCTCAGGATAAAATTAAAACCATATGGTCAGTCGTAAAGGAAGTGGCTGGTCTGCAGAGACAGGTCGAGAATATAGAATCAGTGCGTAGTGGGGATGTCCGTGTTACTGATAAGTCGCATATATGTACAGTACTTAATAATCACTTTCTGAATATAGCAGGTGAACTAAATAGAAACCTAGTCCCAACAGGGAATCATATAGCGCTCTTAGAAAAAAGTGTTCCGAGACTGTTACCTGAAATGCTCCTCCATGATACTGACAAGAGGGAGATTGAGTTAATAATTAAATCACTAAAGACCAAGAACTCTCATGGATATGACGGGGTATCTAGCAGAATACTGAAGTATTGTTCCACGTATGTTAGCTCAGTACTTAGCCATATCTGTAACTTTTCCTTTAGGAGTGGTCGGTTTCCTGACCGATTAAAGTACTCGTTAGTGAAGCCAATTTATAAAAAGGGAGACAGGGATAATGTTGACAATTGTAGACCTATTTCCATGCCATCGGTGTTTGCTAAAGTTATCGAGAGGGTTGTATATACAAGGTTACTGCAGCATTTAAATTCACATAATTTGCTGTCAAATGTACAGTTTGGTTTTAGAAATGGCTTAACAACTGAAAATGCTATAGTCTCTTTTCTCTGTGAGGTTTTGGACGGATTAAATAAAAGGTTGCGAACGTTAGGTGTTTTCTTTGATTTAACGAAGGTTTTTGACTGTGTTGACCACAAAATATTACTGCAGAAGTTGGAACATTATGGAGTAAGGGGAGTAGCTTACAATTGGTTCGCCTCCTACTTTAAGAACAGAAAGCAGAAGGTAATCCTCCGCAATATTGAGAGTGGTAATGATGTTCAGTCCCAATGGGGCACTGTTAAATGGGGCGTTCCCCAAGTGTCGGTGCTGGGGCCACTGCTGTTCCTTATTTATGTAAATGATATGCCTTCTAGTATTACAGGTGATTCAAAAATATTTCTGTTTGCTGATGACACCACCTTGGTAGTGAAGGATCTTGTGTGTAATATTGAAACATTATCAAATAATGTAGTTCATGATATAAGTTCGTGGCTTGTGGAAAATAATTTGATGCTAAATCACAGTAAGACTCAGTTTTTACAGTTTCTAACCCACAATTCAACAAGAACTGACATTTTAATCAGACAGAATGGGCATGTTATAAGCGAAACGGAACAGTTCAAGTTCCTAGGCGTACGGATAGATAGTAAGCTGTTGTGGAAAGCCCATGTTCAGGATCTTGTTCAGAAACTAAATGCCGCTTTATTTACCATTAGAACAGTATCTGAAATAAGTGACATTTCAACACGAAAAGTAGCATACTTCGCATATTTTCATACGCTTATGTCATATGGTATTATTTTTTGGGGTAATTCTTCTGATTCAAAAAGGGTATTTATGGCTCAAAAACGGGCTGTTCGAGCTATGTATGGTGTAAGTTCGAAAACCTCTCGTCGACCCCTATTCAATAGTCTGGGAATTTTGACATTGCCCTCACAGTATGTATTTTCTTTAATGTCGTTTGTTGTTAGCAATATTAGCTTATTCCCAAGAGTTAGCAGCTTTCACTCAGTTAATACTAGGCAGAAATCAAATCTGCATGTGGAATGCACTTCCTTGACTCTTGTGCAGAAAGGAGTGCAGTATTCTGCTGCATCCATTTTCAATAAGCTACCAGAAGAACTAAAAAATCTTAGCAGTAGCCCAAACACTTTTAAGTCTAAACTGAAGAGTTTCCTCATAGCTCACTCCTTCTATTCTGTCGAGGAGCTCCTGGAAGAGATAAAAAATTAAGCAAATTCCAGTGTTACATTCTTGATTTTCTTTATTTAAACTAACGACTTGTCGCCTGAATATGTTTCTTATATTTCATTTTATCTGTTTCTACAATCGTGTTATAATTTCATGTATTGACTCGTTCCATGACCATGGAGACTTCTCCTAAATGTGGTCCCACGGAACAATAAATAAATAAATAAATAAATAAATTTTCGACTCCTAATGACGATGGAACACTTTAATTGTGTCGAGATTCAATATATCGTCCTCCAGCCGACTTGTCTCCAAGCGTCTATTGCTGCCTCTGGCACCTTATGGTCGTGCTCCTGTGAGTCTAGATTTTCGAATTCGACGCGAAACTGATAGTTAATTGTAACGTTCAGGGCCTCCTAATGACGATGCAACACTCAAATTGCGTCGAGATTCAATACATCGTCCTCCAGCCGACTTGTCTCCAAGGGGATATTGCTGCCTCGGGCACCTTATGGTCGTTCTCCTGTGAGTCTAGATTTTCGAATCCGACGCAAAACTGATGGTTAATTGTAACGTTTATGGCCTCCTAATGACGATGGAACACTCAAATTGCGCGAGATTCAATACATCGTCCTCCAGCCGACTTGTCTCCAAGCGTCTATTGCTGCCGCTGGCACCTTATGGTCGTGCTTCTGTGAGTCTAGATTTTCGAATCCGACGCGAAACTGATAGTTAATTGTAACGTTCAGGGCCTCCTAATGACGATGGAAACCTCAGATTCCCCCCTGCGGGTTCGGGTGTTAGAATAGGCCCGTGGTATTCCTGCCTGTCGTAAGAGGCGACTAAAAGGAGTCTCACATGTTTCAGCCTTATGTGATGGTCCCCTCTCGGGTTTGACCTCCATCTGTCTAAATTATTCCGAAGAGCGAGCCAATTGGGGAAGGGCGCCTTACATGGTGCACTGTATCCGTCGTGCAATTAGACCTTTAGCCGTCTTTCTCGTCGTTGCAAAGGTGTCCCGCTCGTTTTTGATCTCTTGGGCGATTACCACGCTGCACTCTGAAGTGTTTCTTTTAACTGCGACGACGTCCTTGGCCATTTATGCACCTAACGTCCAGCATGGTAGCCAGTCCGTTGTGGTGGGGCCGCCATGTACCCTCTTGGTTGTAGCCCCTTGACAACACAGGGATCGCTCTACTGATGCCTGCGCCGTTAACTCCCCACGTATGCCAAGGAGTAGATGCCCATCGCCCTGGGGCATCGGGACTCCCGGCAATGGCCATCCTGCCAGGTGGCCTTTGCTGTGGCTGGGTGGCGCCCGTGGGGAGGGCCCTTGGTCGGAGTAGGTGGCATCAGGGCGGATGACCCGCAATGAAGCGTGGTACATCATCTCTCGCTGGCGGCCAGCCGTCAGCAGTCTCTCAGCGTTCCAAAGCTCACTTTAAGGCTAATGTGTATGACCCCAAATCGTTCCCCTCCCTGGCCACACCATGGGAGGAACGAAGGGCTATGAATGAGAGCGAACGATACTCGCCCCGGTATCTCGTCTGTACCAGAGCTGACGGGAAATCTTTTATGTCCGTGAAGCCTCAGTTCTTTGTCGAGCATTTAGAGGACAAGTTTGGGGAGGTGGAGGGCTTGTCCAAGATGCGGTCCGGATCGGTGTTGATAAAAACGTCATCCTCCGCCCAGTCGCGGGCCTTGCTCGCTTGTACTAAGCTGGGGGATGTCTCCGTCACTATCACGCCCCATAAAAGTCTGAACATGGTCCAGGGTATTATCTTTCACAGGGATCTCCTTTTACAGTCCGACGACGAGCTGCGCGCCAACTTGGAGCGCCGAGGTGTCCATTTCGTCCGGCGCGTCCACCGGGGTCCGAGGGATCGTCAGGTTGCCACCGGTGCCTTCATCTTGGCCTTCGAGGGTGACACGTTACCCGAGAAAGTCAAGGTGATGGTGTACCGTTGTGATGTCAAGCCGTATATCCCTCCCCCGATGCGGTGCTTCAAGTGTTGGAAGTTTGGCCACATGTCTTCACGCTGTGCTTCCGACCTCGTCTGTCGCGATTGCGGTCGACCTTCCCATCCTGATCATCCCTGTGCGCCGCCTCCAATCTGTGTGAACTGTGGTGCGCACCATCCGCCTTGCTCGCCAGACTGTCCGATTCTGCAGAAGGAGCGGAAGATCATGGAAATAAAGACTCTCGACCTCCTGACGTACACTGAGGCGAAGCGGAAATATGATCGGCTTCATCCAGTGCGCGTGACAGCTTCTTATGCCGCAACTGTCACTCCTTCTACAATTCCATCCGCTCCAGTCAGCTTTCAGAGTCGAAGTCCCACACCTGCCCCCTTGATGGTGGGGGGCACTAAACCTCCTGTTGCTCCTGCTCCATCTACTTCAGGAGGAACACCCCCCCCCCCCAACCATCGGGGACATCAGTCCCCCCTTCCCAGCCGGAGAAGCGTAAGCCTTCTTCGGCTACTCTCTTAAGGAAGGGGTCCCTTGGGGACCTCCCTTCGCACGTTCCGACCGGTTCCAAAGCCGACGGCCGCAAGTGTCTCAAACAACCGCCAGTCCCTGGTCGTCGGGACACACGGTCATCGTCTGTCCCTGAGACTGACCCGGTGACGCCCTCCCAGCCTGAACCACCCAAGGCGCAGCGCGAGAAGCAGAAGAAGAAGAAACTCCCCAAGGCTACCGACATTGCGGTGGCACCCATTCCACCGCTTCCTACAAGCTCTGCGTCTGAGGATGAGGTGGTGATTCTGGCGTCCGCTGAGGACATGGATCTCGCCAGTCCCTCTGATGCAGTAGACGGTTGTTGTCCAGGTGGTGACTCAGTAGCAGCAGGGGCCCCGGAGGCGTAATCTGCCTCCCCAGTCCCTTCACGCCTTTCCCATCCATGGCTAATACCATCCTCCAGTGGAACTGCAGCGGTTTTTTCCACCATCTAGCTGAGCTCCGCCAACTTCTCAGCCATCATCCTTTCCTTTGCAATGCTCTGCTGGAAACTTGGTTTCCAGCAATGCGGACCCCCGCCCTCCGTGGCTATCGGGGCTATTTTAAGAACCGGGCAGCTTATGAAAGGGTGTCTGGTGGCGTCTGCATATATGTCCTTAACTCTCTTCACAGCGAGTTTGTACCTATACAAACAGCTTTAGAGGCTGTCGCTGTTCGGGTGTGGACGCCACAGGCTATCACCGTCTGCAGTATTTACCTTCCACCTGATGGTGCTGTCGCGCAGCATGTCCTGGCTGCTCTGATAGCCCAACTGCCGCCACCTTTTTTGCTGCTGGGCGATTTCAATGCCCACAACCCTCTATGGGGTGGGACTGTCTCCGATGATCACGGTCGGGCCGTGGAGCATGTGTTGGCTCAGCTCGACCTTAGCCTCTTGAACACCGGTGCTCCCACGCATTTCAGTGTGGCCCATGGCTCGTTCTCGGCCATCGATCTCTCTATTTGCAGCCCTGGACTTGTCCCATCCCTCCACTGGAGAGTGCATATTGACCTGTGTGGTAGTGACCATTTTCCCATCTATTTGTCACTGCCCCAGTGTTTCTTCTGGGCGCTTGCCCCACTGGGCTCTCCACAGGCTGACTGGCCAGCTTTTACTTCCGCTGTCACCATTGCGTCTCCCCCACAGGGTGACATTGACGAGGTGGTCCGTGTTTTCACCACGTCCATCATTTCAGCGGCCGAGGCTGCCATCCCCCGTTCCTCTGGCCTCCCTCGGCGGGAGGCTGTCCCCTGGTGGTCGCCGTAGATTGCTGAGGCTATTCGCGACCGTAGGCGGGCTCTCCAGCGTCATAGGCGGCACCCGTCTCTGGAGACCCTCATCGCTTTTAAGAGGCTCCGTGCCTTCGCCCCTCGTCTTATTGCACGGCGTAAGCAGGAGTGCTGGGAGAGGTACGTCTCCTCCCTGGGCTCCCGTGTCTCCTCCTCGCTCGTGTGGTCCCGGATCCGGCGGATTTCTGGATGCCAGACCCCTATGGGTGTCCCTGGGCTCTCCTTGGACGGCGCTGTCTGCACGGACTCTGCCGCCATTGCTGAACGGCTAGCCGCGCACTTTGCTCAGAGCTCTGCGACTGCATCCTATCCCCCCGCCTTTCGCTCTCTAAAGGAGCGAGCCGAGCGGACGCCGTTCTCATTCCACACGCGTCATTATGAAACATACAATGCTCCTTTCAGCGAGAGGGAATTCCTCGCTGCCCTCGCCGATTGCCCTGATACAGCACCAGGCCCCGACTGCATCCACGCGCAGATGCTGAAGCATCTCTCCAGGGACTGCCAGAGACACATTCTCGCGATATTTAATCGCATTTGGAGCGAAGGCGTGTTCCCGTCGCAATGGCGAGAGGGTGTTATTGTCCCCATCTTGAAGCCCGGTGCGGACCCCCTGGCGGTGGACAGCTATCGTCCCATTACCCTCACCAACGTTTTGTGCAAATTGGTCGAACGTATGGTGGGGCGGCGTTTGTGTTGGGTCCTTGAGTCGCGCAGTCTCCTCGCTCCATCCCAGGGTGGCTTCCGTTGGGGCCGGTCTGCAGTGGACAATTTGGTGCGGCTGGAATCTGCTGTCCGTATGGCCTTTGCCCGACGTCAGCATCACGTTGCTGTCTTTTTCGATCTGCGGAAGGCGTATGACACCACATGGAGGCATCACATCCTCGCCACGTTGCATGAGTGGGGTCTTCGTGGTCGGCCATTAATGGTCTGGCAGCAGCAGTGCGGTCGTCGGTGTCTCCTTCTTTGTATGCCGACGACTTCTGCATCTCATTTAGCTCCACGACTACGGGAGTCGCCGAACGCAGGCTGCAAGTCGCCGTTCGCAAGGCAGCATCATGGGCTCTGACTCACGGTCTTCAGTTCTCTGCACCCAAGACTCGAGTTATGCACTTCTGCAGGCGTCGGACGGTCCACCCTCATCCTGAACTTTACCTCGACCGTCACCTGCTTGAAGTGGTGGACACTTGCCGCTTCTTGGGACTCGTGTTTGATGCCCGGCTCACATGGGTTCCTCATGTCACTCAGCTGAAGCAAAAATGCTGGCGGCACCTCAACGCCCTCCGCTGCCTAAGCCACACTTCTTGGGGAGCAGATCGCTGCACGCTACTGCGATTGTACAGAGCCCTTGTGCAGTCCCGGTTTGATTATGGGAGCCTGGCCTATGGGTCTGCGTCACCCTCAGTGTTGAAGTTGTTAGACCCCATACACCACTGTGGGGTTCGGCTTGCCACTGGCGCTTTTCGCACTAGTCCCGTGGATAGTCTACTGGTGGAGGCCGGGGTTCCCCCGCTGCGGATTCGCCGCCATCGTCTGCTTGCCGACTATGCTGTCCACGTCCATTGCTCGCCAGGCCATCCCAATCGTCGCCTGCTTTTCCCTGCCATGGTCCTCCGTCTGCCCGACCGGCGACCTAGATCTGGGCTTTCCGTAGCTGTCCGTGTCCAGTCCCTGCTGTCAGAACTGGGGTCATTCCCTCTTCTGCCTCCCTTCCGGGTCCGTACACCTACGCCTCCCTGGTGTTTGTCCCAGCCGTCTGTCCGTCTGGATTTGGCACAGGGCCCTAAGGACTCGGTTCCGCCTGTGGCCCTCCGTCGCCGTTTTCTTGCGCTCCTCGAATCATTTCCGGGCTGTGAGCCTGTCTACACTGATGGTTCCCTGGTTGATGGTCGCACTGCCTACGCCTTTGCTCACTCTGCCCATGTTGAGCAACGCTCCTTGCCGGCTGGCTGCAGTATTTTTACTGCAGAGCTGGTGGCCATCTTGCGCGCTCTTGAGCATTTGCGTTTCTGCTCAGGTAGGTCCATCGTCATCTGCAGTGACTCCCTGAGCAGCCTTCAGGCCATCGACCGCTGCTATCCCTCCTCTCCTCTGGTGTCCTCCATTCAGGAGTCTGTTTCCGCCATTGCCCGTTCTGGTCGTTCGGCGGTCTTGGTTTGGACGCCCGGTCATGTTGGCATCCCAGGGAACGAACGTGTAGACAGGCTGGCCAAAAGGGCGATCGACGCCCCGGCTTTGGAGGTCGGCCTTACGGCTCGCGACCAGCAGATGGTGTTGCGCCGTAAGCTGATTGGGATGTGGGCTGCTGAGTGGCGTGGCATGACAGCCCCGAATAAACTGCGGGCTGTCAAGGGGACAACCGATGTGTGGCGTTCCTCCCTGCGGGCTTCTCGCAGGGACTCGATAGTCCTGTGTCGGCTGCGCATCGGCCATACATACCTCACGCACGGCCATCTGTTGCGTCAGGAGGATCCCCCCTTGTGTCTGTGTGGGTCCCGTCTGACGGTCGGCCACATTTTGCTGGAGTGTCCTCGACTGCGCACACTCCGGCAATCTTTTAATCTCCCGGGCACTTTGGCTTTGGTTTTATCCGACGATGCCTCCATGGATGACAATGTTTTATATTTTATCCACAGTAGTCGTTTTTGTGGTTCGATTTAGGGAGGTCCTGCGCCTTTCCCTTTCTGAGTCTTTTGTCCTTGTGTCTGTTGCTATTATGGTGTGCCGTCAGATGGTTGACTCTTTCCTTTTTTTTTCTCATGGTCAGTCACCAGTCTCCGGCCATCCTCCTTCCTTCTGTTTCTTTCTGTCTGGTGTTCCTCTGTCCTGTTCTTGTCTGTAGTGTTTGTTGCTGCATTTGTGTTCTTTTAGCGCCTGGGGGGACGTCTCCTCCCCCTTTGGTTTTTATCTGCTCCGTAGATTTTCAGCTCGCCTGATTTTGGAATGGGGGACTGATGACCTTCGCTGTTTAGTCCCCCTTAAAAGACCCAACAACAACAACAACAACTCAAATTGCGTCGAGATTCAATACATCGTCCTCCAGGCGACTTGTCTCCAAGGGGATATTGCTGCTTCGGGCACCATATACTCCGCCTCCTTTGAGTCTAGATTTTCGAATCCGACGTGAAACTGATAGTTAATCGTAACATTCAGGGCCTACTAATGACGATGGAAAACTCAAATTGCGTCGAGATTCAAAACATCGTCCTCCAGCCGACTTATCTCCAAGGGTCTATTACTGTCTCGGGCTCCTGTGAGTCTAGATTATCGAATCCGACGCAAAACTAATAGTTAATTGTAACGTTCAGGGCCTCCTAATGACGATGGAACACTCAAATTGTGTCGACATTCAATTCATCGTCCTTCAGTAGACTTGTTTCCAAGGGTCTATTGCTGCCTCGGGAACCTTATGGTCGTCCTCCTCTGAGTCTACATTTTCGAATCCAACTCAAAACTGATAGTTAATTGTACCGTTCAGTGCTTCCTAATGACGATGGAACACTCAAATTGCGTCAAGATTCAATACATCGTCCTCCAGCCGACATGTCTCCAAGGGGATATTGCTCCCTCGGGCACCTTATGGTCGTTCTCTTGTGAGTCTAGGTTTTCGAATCCGACGCTAAACTGATAGTTAATTGTAACGTTCAGGGCCTCTCAATGACGATGGAACACTCAAATCCCGTCGAGATTCAATACATCGTCCTCCTGCCGACTTGTCTCCATAGGGCTATTGCTGCCTCAAGCACCTTATGTTCGTTCTCCTCTGAGTCTACATTTTCGAATCAGACGCAAAACTGGTAGTTAATTGTAACGTTCAGGGCCTCCCAATGACAATGGAACACTCAAATTGCGTCGAGATTCAATACATCGTCATCAAGCCGACTTGTCGCCAAGGGGAATTGCTGCCGCGGGCACCATATGGTCCGTCTACTGTGAGTCTAGATTTTCGAATCCGACGCAAAACTGGTAGTTAATTGTAACGTTCAGGGCCTCCTAATGACGATGGAACACTCAAATTGCGTCTAGATTCAATATATCGTCCTCCAGCCGACTTGTATCCAAGCGTCTATTGCTGCCTCTAGCACCTTATGGTCGTGCTCCTGTGAGCCTAGATTTTCGAAACCGACGCGAATCTGATAGTTAATTGTAACGTTCAGGGCCTCCTAATGACGATGGAACACTCAAATTGCGTCGAGATTCAATACATCGTCCTCCAGGCGACTTGTTTCCGTGGGTCTATTGCTGCCTGTGAGTCTAGATTTTCGAATCCGACGCAAAACTGATGGTTAATTGTAACGTTCATGGCCTCCTAATGACGATGGAACACTCAAATTGTATCGAGAATCAATACATCGTCCTCCAGCCGACTTGTGTCCAAGGGGATATTTCTGCCTCGGGCACCTTATGGTCGTTCTCCTGTGAGTCTAGATTTTTGAATCCGACGCAAAACTGATAGTTAATTGTAACGTTCAGGGCCTCCTAATGACGATGGAACACTCAAATTGCGTCGAGAATCAATACATCGTGCTCCAGCCGATTTGTCTCCAGGGGGATATTGCTGCCTTGGGAACCTTATGGTCGTTCTCCTGTGAGTCTAGATTTTCGAATCCGACGCAAAACTGATAGTTAATTGTAACCTTCAGGGCCTCCTAATGACGATGGAACACTCAAATTACATCGAGATTCAATACATCGTCCTCCAGCCGACTTTTCTCCAAGGGGATATTGCTGCCTCAGGCACCTTATGGTCGTTCTCCTGTGTGTCTAGATTTTCGAATCCGACGCAAAAACTGATGGTAAATTGTAACGTTCATGGCCTCCTAATGACGATGGAACACTCAAATTGTGTCGAGATTCATTATATCGTCCACCAGCCGACTTGTCCCCAAGCGTCTATTGCTGCCTCTGGCACCTTATGGTCGTGCTCCTGTGAGTCTAGATTTTCGAATACGACGCGAAACTGATAGTTAATTGTAACGTTCAGGGCCTCCTAATGACGATGGAACACTCAAATTGCGTCGAGATTCTATACATCGTCCTCCAGGCGACCTGTCTCCAAGGGGATATTGCTGCCGCGGGCACCTTATGGTCGTTCTAATGTGAGTCTAGATTTTCGAATACGACGCAAAACTGATGGTTAATTGTAACGTTTATGGCCTCCTAATGACGATGGAACACTCAAATTGCGTCGAGATTTAATACATCGTCCTCCAGCCGACTTGTCTCAAAGCCTCTATTGCTGCTTCTGGCACCTGTGTGTCTAGATTTTCGAATCCGACGCGTAACTGATAGTTAATTGTAACGTTCAGGGCCTCCTAATGACGATGGAACACTCAAATTGCGTCGAGATTCAATACATCGTCCCCCAGGTGACTTGTTTCCGAGGGTCTATTGCTGCCTCGGGCACCTAATGGTCGTTCTCCTCTGAGTCTACATTTTCGAATCCGACGCAAAACTGATAGTTAATTGTAACCTTCAGGGCCTCCTAATGACGATGGAACACTCAAATTACATCGAGATTCAATACATCGTCCTCCAGCCGACTTTTCTCCAAGGGGATATTGCTGCCTCAGGCACCTTATGGTCGTTCTCTTGTGAGTCTAGGTTTTCGAATCCGACGCTAAACTGATAGTTAATTGTAACGTTCAGGGCCTCTCAATGACGATGGAACACTCAAATCCCGTCGAGATTCAATACATCGTCCTCCTGCCGACTTGTCTCCATAGGGCTATTGCTGCCTCAAGCACCTTATGTTCGTTCTCCTCTGAGTCTACATTTTCGAATCAGACGCAAAACTGGTAGTTAATTGTAACGTTCAGGGCCTCCCAATGACAATGGAACACTCAAATTGCGTCGAGATTCAATACATCGTCATCAAGCCGACTTGTCGCCAAGGGGAATTGCTGCCGCGGGCACCATATGGTCCGTCTACTGTGAGTCTAGATTTTCGAATCCGACGCAAAACTGGTAGTTAATTGTAACGTTCAGGGCCTCCTAATGACGATGGAACACTCAAATTGCGTCTAGATTCAATATATCGTCCTCCAGCCGACTTGTATCCAAGCGTCTATTGCTGCCTCTAGCACCTTATGGTCGTGCTCCTGTGAGCCTAGATTTTCGAAACCGACGCGAATCTGATAGTTAATTGTAACGTTCAGGGCCTCCTAATGACGATGGAACACTCAAATTGCGTCGAGATTCAATACATCGTCCTCCAGGCGACTTGTTTCCGTGGGTCTATTGCTGCCTGTGAGTCTAGATTTTCGAATCCGACGCAAAACTGATGGTTAATTGTAACGTTCATGGCCTCCTAATGACGATGGAACACTCAAATTGTATCGAGAATCAATACATCGTCCTCCAGCCGACTTGTGTCCAAGGGGATATTTCTGCCTCGGGCACCTTATGGTCGTTCTCCTGTGAGTCTAGATTTTTGAATCCGACGCAAAACTGATAGTTAATTGTAACGTTCAGGGCCTCCTAATGACGATGGAACACTCAAATTGCGTCGAGAATCAATACATCGTGCTCCAGCCGATTTGTCTCCAGGGGGATATTGCTGCCTTGGGAACCTTATGGTCGTTCTCCTGTGAGTCTAGATTTTCGAATCCGACGCAAAACTGATAGTTAATTGTAACCTTCAGGGCCTCCTAATGACGATGGAACACTCAAATTACATCAAGATTCAATACATCGTCCTCCAGCCGACTTTTCTCCAAGGGGATATTGCTGCCTCAGGCACCTTATGGTCGTTCTCCTGTGTGTCTAGATTTTCGAATCCGACGCAAAAACTGATGGTAAATTGTAACGTTCATGGCCTCCTAATGACGATGGAACACTCAAATTGTGTCGAGATTCATTATATCGTCCACCAGCCGACTTGTCCCCAAGCGTCTATTGCTGCCTCTGGCACCTTATGGTCGTGCTCCTGTGAGTCTAGATTTTCGAATACGACGCGAAACTGATAGTTAATTGTAACGTTCAGGGCCTTCTAATGACGATGGAACACTCAAATTGCGTCGAGATTCTATACATCGTCCTCCAGGCGACCTGTCTCCAAGGGGATATTGCTGCCGCGGGCACCTTATGGTCGTTCTAATGTGAGTCTAGATTTTCGAATACGACGCAAAACTGATGGTTAATTGTAACGTTTATGGCCTCCTAATGACGATGGAACACTCAAATTGCGTCGAGATTTAATACATCGTCCTCCAGCCGACTTGTCTCAAAGCCTCTATTGCTGCTTCTGGCACCTGTGTGTCTAGATTTTCGAATCCGACGCGTAACTGATAGTTAATTGTAACGTTCAGGGCCTCCTAATGACGATGGAACACTCAAATTGCGTCGAGATTCAATACATCGTCCCCCAGGTGACTTGTTTCCGAGGGTCTATTGCTGCCTCGGGCACCTAATGGTCGTTCTCCTCTGAGTCTACATTTTCGAATCCGACGCAAAACTGATAGTTAATTGTAACCTTCAGGGCCTCCTAATGACGATGGAACACTCAAATTACATCGATATTCAATACATCGTCCTCCAGCCGACTTTTCTCCAAGGGGATATTGCTGCCTCAGGCACCTTATGGTCGTTCTCCTGTGTGTCTAGATTTTCGAATCCGACGCAAAAACTGATGGTAAATTGTAACGTTCATGGCCTCCTAATGACGATGGAACACTCAAATTGTGTCGAGATTCATTATATCGTCCACCAGCCGACTTGTCCCCAGGCGTCTATTGCTGCCTCTGGCACCTTATGGTCATGCTCCTGTGAGTCTAGATTTTCGAATACGACGCGAAACTGATAGTTAATTGTAACGTTCAGGGCCTCCTAATGACGATGGAACACTCAAATTGCGTCGAGATTCTATACATCGTCCTCCAGGCGACCTGTCTCCAAGGGGATATTGCTGCCGCGGGCACCTTATGGTCGTTCTAATGTGAGTCTAGATTTTCGAATACGACGCAAAACTGATGGTTAATTGTAACGTTTATGGCCTCCTAATGACGATGGAACACTCAAATTGCGTCGAGATTTAATACATCGTCCTCCAGCCGACTTGTCTCCAAGCCTCTATTGCTGCTTCTGGCACCTGTGTGTCTAGATTTTCGAACCCGACGCGTAACTGATAGTTAATTGTAACGTTCAGGGCCTCCTAATGACGATGGAGCACTCAAATTGCGTCGAGATTCAATACATCGTCCTCCAGGTGACTTGTTTCCGAGGGTCTATTGCTGCCTCGGGCACCTAATGGTCGTTCTCCTCTGAGTCTACATTTTCGAATCCGACGCAAAACTGGTAGTTAATTGTAACGTTCAGGGCCTCCTAATGACGATGGAACACTCAAATTGCGTCAAGATTCAATACATCGTCTTCCAGCCGACTTGGGTCCTAGGGGATATTTCTGCCTCGGGCACCTTATGTTCGTTCTCCTGTGAGTCTAGATTCTCGAATCCGACGCAAAACTGATAGTTAATTGTAACGTTCAGGGCCTCTTAATGACGATGGAACACTCAAATTGCGTCGAGATTCAATACATCGGGCTCCAGGGGACTTGTCTCCAAAGGTCTATTGCTGCCTCGGGCACCTTGTGGTCGTTCTCCTTTGAGTCTAGATTTTCGAATCCGACGCAAAACTGAAAGTTAATTGTATCGTTCAGGACTTCCTAATGACCATGGGACGCTCAAAATGCGTCGAGATTCAATACATCGTCCACCAGGCGACTCTTGTCTCCGAGGGTCTATTGCTGCCTCGGGCAACTTATGGTCATTCTCCTCTGAGTCTACATTTTCGAATCCGACGCAGAACTGGTAGTTAATTGTAACGTTCAGGGCCTCCTAATGACGATGGAACACTCAAATTGCGTCGAGATTCAATACATCGTCCTCAAGCCGCCTTATCTCCAAGGGGATATTGCTCCCTGTGAGTCTAGGGTGTCGAATCCGACGCAAAACTGATGGTTAATTGTAACGACCAGGGCCTCCTAATGACGATGGAACACTCAAATTGCGTCAAGATTCAATACATCGTCTTCCAGCCGACTTGTGTCCTAGGGGATATTTCTGCCTCGGGCACCTTATGTTCGTTCTCCTGTGAGTCTAGATTCTCGAATCCGACGCAAAACTGATAGTTAATTGTAACGTTCAGGGCCTCTTAATGACGATGGAACACTCAAATTGCGTCGAGATTCAATACATCGGCCTAAAGGGGACTTGTCTCCAAAGGTCTATTGCTGCCTCGGGCCCTTGTGGTCGTTCTCCTTTGAGTCTAGATTTTCGAATCCGACGCAAAACTGATAGTTAATTGTAACGTTCAGGACCTCCTAATGACCATGGGACGCTCAAAATGCGTCGAGATTCAATACATCGTCCACCAGGCGACTCTTGTCTCCGAGGGTCTATTGCTGGCTCGGGCAACTTATGGTCATTCTCCTCTGAGTCTACATTTTCTAATCCGATGCAGAACTGGTAGTTAATTGTAACGTTCAGGGCCTCCTAATGACGATGGAACACTCTAATTGCGTCGAGATTGAATACATCGTCCTCAAGCCGACTTGTCTCCAAGGGGATATTTCTCCCTGTGAGTCTAGATTGTCGAATCCGACGCAAAACTGATAGTTAATTGTAACGTTCATGGCCTCTTTATGACGATGGAACACTCAAATTGCGTCGAGAATCAATACATCGCCCTCCAGCCGATTTGTCTCCAAGGGAATATTGCTGCCTCGGGAACCTTATGGTCGTTCTCCTGTGAGTCTAGATTTTCGAATCCGACGCAAAACTGATGGTTGATTGTAACGTTCATGGCCTCCTAATGACGATGGAACACACAAATTGTGTCGAGATTCAATATATCGTCCTCCAGCCGACTTGTCTCCAAGCGTCTATTGCTGCCTCTGGCACCTTATGGTCGTGCTCCTGTGAGTCTAGATTTTCGAATCGGACGCGAAACTGATAGTTAATTGTAACGTTCAGGGCCTCCTAATGACGATGGAACACTCAAATTGCGTCGAGATTCAATACATCGTCCTCCAGGCGACTTGTTTCCGAGGGTCTATTGCTGCCTGTGAGTCTAGATTTTCGAATCCGACGTAAAACTGATAGTTAATTGTAACGTTCAGGGCCTCCTAATGACGATGGAACACTCAAATTCCTTCGAGATTCAATACATCGTCCAACAGGCGACTTGTTTGCGAGGGTCTATTGCTGCATGGTGCTCCTTATGGTCGTTCTCCTCTGAGTCTACATTTTCGAATCCGACGCAAAACTTGTAGTTAATTGTAACGTTCAGGGCCTCCTAATGACGATGGAACACTCAAATTGCGTTGAGATTCAATACATCGTCCTCAAGCCGACTTGTTCCCAAGGGAATGTTGCTGACTCGGGCACCATATGGTCAGTCTCCTGTGAGTCTAGATTTTCGGATCCGACGCGAAACTGATAGTTAATTGCAACGTTCAGGGCCTCCTAATGACGATGGAACACTCAAACTGCGTCGAGATTCAATACATTGTCCTCAAGCCGACTTGTATCCAAGGGGATATTGCTGCCTCTGGCACCATATGGTCCGTCTCCTGTGAGTGTAGATTTTCGAATCCGACGCGAAACTGATATTTAATTGTAACGTTCAGGGCCTCCTAATGACAATGGAACACTCAAATTGCGTCGAGATTCAACACATCGTCCTCCAGCCGACATGTGTCCAAGGGTCTATTGCTGCATCGGGCACCTTATGGTCGTTCTCCTGTGAGTCTAGATTATCGAATCCGACGCAAAACTGATAGTTAATTGTACCGTTCAGGGACTCCTAAGGACGATGGAACACTCAAATTGCGTCGAGATTCAATCCATCGTCCTGCAGCCGACTTGTCTCCAAGGGTCTATTGCTGCCTCGGGCGCCTTTCGGTCGTTCTGCTCTGAGTCTACATTTTCGAATCCGACGCAAAACTGATAGTTAATTGTAACGATCAGGGCCTCCTAATGACGACGGAACACTCAAATTGCGTCAAGATTCAATACATCGTCTTCCAGCCGACCTGTGTCCTAGGGGTATTTCTGCCTCGGGCACCTTATGTTCGTACTCCTGTGAGTCTAGATTTTCGAATCCGACGCAAAACTGATAGTTAATTGTAATGTTCAGGGCCTCCTAATGACGATGGAACACTCAAATTGCGTCGAGATTCAATCCATCGTCCTGCAGCCGACTTGTCTCCAAGGGTCTATTGCTGCCTCGGGCACCTTAGGGTCGTTCTGCTCTGAGTCTACATTTTCGAATCCGACGCAAAACTGATAGTTAATTGTAACGTTCAGGGCCTCCTAATGACCATGGAACACTCAAATTTCGTCGAGATTCAATACATCGTCCTCCAGCCGACTTGTCTCCATGGGTCTATTGCTGCCTCGGGCACCTTATAGTCGCTCTCCTCTGAGTCTACAATTTCGAATCCGACGCAAAACTGATAGTTAATTGTAACATTCAGGGCCTCCTCATGACGATGGAACACTCAAATTGCGACGACATTCAAAACATCGTCCTCAAGCCGCCTTGTCTCCAAGGGGATATTGCTGCCTGTGAGTCTAGATTTTCGAATCCGACGCTAAACTGATGGTTAATTGTAACGTTCATGGCCTCCTAATGACCATGGAACACCCAAATTGCGTCGAGAATCAATACATCGTCCTCCAACCGATTTGTATCCTAGGGGATACTGCTGCATCGGGAACCTTATGGTGGTACTCCGTTGAGTCTAGATTTTCGAATCCGACGCAAAACTGATAGTTAATAGCAACGTTCAGGGCCTCCTAATGATTATGGAACACTGAAATTGCGTCGAGATTCAATACATCGGCCTCCAGCCCACTTGTCTCCACGGGTCTATTACTGCCTCGGGCACCTTGTGTTCGTTCTCCTCTGAGTCTACATTTTTGAATCCGACGCAAAGCTGGTAGTTAATTGTAATGTTCAGGGCTTCCTAATGACGATGGAACACTCAAATTGCGCCGGGATTCAATACATCGTCCTCAAGCCGACTTGTCTCCAAGGGGATATTGCTGCCTGTGAGTCTAGATTTTCGAATCCGACGCAAAACTGATAGTTAATTGTAAAGTTCAGGGGCTCGTAATGACGATGGAACACTCAAATTGTGTCGAGATTCAATATATCGTCCTCCAGGCGACTTGTCTCCAAGGGGATAATGCTGACTCGGGCACCATATGGTCCTTCTCCGGTGAGTCTAGATTTTCGAATCCGACACGAAACTGATAGTTAATTGTAACGTTAATGGCCTCCTAATGACGATGGAACACTCAAATTGCGTCGAGAATCAATACATCGTCCTCCAGCTGATTTGTCTCCAGGGGGATATTGCTGCCTCGGTAACCTTATGGTCGTTGTCCGTTGAGTCTAGATTTTCGAATCCGACTAAAAAGTGATAGTTAGTGACGATGGAACACTCAAATTGCGTCGAGATTCACTACATCGTCCTCCAGGCGACTTGTTCCCGAGAGTCTATTGCTGCCTGTGAGTCTAGATTTTCGAATCCGACGCAAAAGTGATGGTTAATTGTAACGTTGATGGCCTCCTAATGGCGATGGAACACTCAAATTGCGTCGAGAATCAATACATCGTCTTCCAGCCGACTTGTCTCCAAGGGGATATTGCTGCCTCGGGCACCTTATGGTCGTTCTCCTGGAGTCTAGATTTTCGAATCCGACGCAAAACTGGAAGATAATTGTAACGTTCAGGGCCTAGTAATTACGATGGAACACTCAAATTCCGTCGAGATTCAATACATCGTCCTCCAGCCGACTTGTCTGCAAGCGTCTATCGCTGCTTCTGGCACCTTATGGTCGTGCTCCTGTGAGTCTAGATTTTCGAATCTAACGCGAAACTGATAGTTAATTGTAACGTTCAGGGCCTCCTAATGACGATGGAACACTCAAATTGCGTCGAGATTCAATACATCGTCCTCCAGGCGACTTGTCTCCAAGGGGATAATGCTGACTCGGGCACCATATGGTCCTTCTCCGGTGAGTCTAGATTTTCGAATCCGACGCGAAACTGATAGTTAATTGTAACGTTCAGGGCCTCCTAATGACGATGGAACACTCAAATTGCGTCGAGATTCAATACATCGTCCTCCAGCCGACTTGTCTCCAAGGGTCTATTGCTGCATCGGGCACCTTATCGTCGTTCTCCTCTGAGTCTACATTTTCGAATCCGACGCAAAACTTATAGTTAATTGTAACGTTCAGTGCCTCCTAATGACGATGGAACACTCAAATTGCGTCGAGATTCAATACATTGTCCTCCAGCCGACTTGTCTCCTAGGGGATATTCCTGCCTCGGGCAGCTTATGGTCGTTCTCCTGTGAGTCTAGATTTTCGAATCCGACGCAAAACTGATAGTTAATTGTAAAGTTCAGGGCCTCCTAATGACGATGGAACACTCAAATTGCGTCGAGATTCAATACATCGTCCCTCCAGGCGACTTGTTTCCGAGGGTCTATTGCTGCCTGTGAGTCTAGATTTTCGAATCCGACGCAAAACTGATAGTTAATTGTATCGTTCAGGGCCTCCTAATGACGATGGAACACTCAAATTCTTTCGAGATTCAATACATCGTCCAACAGGCGACTTGTTTGCGAGGGTCTATTGCTGCATGGTGTTCCTTATGGTAGTTCTCCTCTGAGTCTACATTTTCGAATCCGACGCAAAACTTGTAGTTAATTGTAACGTTCAGGGCCTCCTAATGACGATGGAACACTCAAATTGCGTTGAGATTCAATACATCGTCCTCAAGCCGACTTGTCTCCAAGGGAATATTGCTGACTCGGGCACCATATGGTCAGTCTCCTGTGAGTCTAGATTTTCGAATCCGACGCGAAATTGATATTAATTGCAACGTTCAGGGCCTCCTAATGACGATGGAACACACAAATTGCGTCGAGATTCAATAGATCGTCCTCCAGCCGACTTGTCTGCAACCGTCTATTGCTGCCTCTGGAACTTTATGGTCGTGCTCCTGTGAGTCTAGATTTTCGAATCCGACGCAAAACTGTTAGTTAGTTGTAACGTTCAGGGCCTCCTAATGACGATGGAACACTCAAATTGCGTCGAGATTCAATACATTGTCCTCAAGCCGACATGTCTCCAAGGGGATATTGCTGCCTCTGGCACCATATGGTCCGTCTCCTGTGAGTCTAGATTTTCGAATCCGACGCAAAACTGATAGTTAATTGTAACATTCAGGGCCTCCTAATGACGATGGAACACTCAAATTGCGTCGACATTCAAAACATCGTCCTCCAGCCGTCTTGTCTCCAAGGGTTATTACTGCCTCGGGCTCCAGTGAGTCTAGACTATCGAATCCGACGCATAACCGATAGTTGATTGTAACGTTCAGGGCCTCCTAATGACGATGGAACACTCAAATTGCGTCGAGATTCAACTCATCGTCCTTCAGTAGACTCGTTTCCAAGGGTCTATTGCTGCCTCGGGCACCTTAAGGTCGTTCTCTTGTGAGTCTAGATTTTCGAATCCGACGCAAAACTGATAGTTAATTGCAACGTTCAGGGTCTCCCAATGACGATGGAACACTGAAATTGCGTCGAGATTCAATACATCGGCCTCCAGCCCACTTGTCTCCACGGGTCTATTACTGCCTCGGGCACCTTGTGGTCGTTCTCCTCCGAGTCTACATTTTCGAATCCGACGCAAAGCTGGTAGTTAATTGTAACGTTCAGGGCTTCCTAATGACGATGGAACACTCAAATTGTGCCGAGATTCAATACATCGTCCTCAAGCCGACCTGTCTCCAAGGGGATATTGCTGCCTGTGAGTCTAGATTTTCGAATCCGACGCTAAACTGATGGTTAATTGTAACGTTCATGGCCTCCTAATGACCATGGAACACCTAAATTGCGTCGAGAATCAATACATCGTCCTCCAACCGATTTGTATCCTAGGGGATACTGCTGCCTCGGGAACCTTATGGTCGTACTCCGTTGAGTCTAGATTTTCGAATCCGACGCAAAACTGATAGTTAATTGCAACGTTCAGGGCCTCCTAATGACGATGGAACACTGAAATTGCGTCAAGATTCAATACATCGGCCTCCAGCCCACTCGTCTCCACGGGTCTATTACTGCCTCGGGCACCTTGTGGTCGTTCTCCTCTGGGTCTACATTTACGAGTCCGACGCAAAACTGATAGTTAATTGCAACGTTCAGGGCCTCCTAATGACGATGGAACACTCAAATTGTGTCGAGATTCAATACATCGTCCTCCAGGCGAATTGTCTCCAAGGGGATAATGCTGACTCGGGCACCATATGGTCCTTCTCCTCTGAGTCTACATTTTCGAATCCGACGCAAAACTTGTAGTTAATTGTAACGTTCAGGGCCTCCTAATGACGATGGAACACTCAAATTACGTCGAGATTCAATACATCGTCCTCAAGCCGACTTGACTCCAAGGGGATATTGCTGCCTGTGAGTCTAGATTTTCGAATCCGACGCTAAACTGATGGTTAATTGTAACGTTCATGGCCTCCTAATGACGATGGAACACTCAAATTGCGTCGAGATTCAATACATCGTCCTCCAGGCGAATTGTCTCCAAGGGGATAATGCTGACTCGGGCACCATATGGTCCTTCTCCGGTGAGTCTAGATTTTCGAATCCGAGGCTAAACTGATAGTTAATTGGATCGTTCAGGGCCTAGTAATTACGATGGAACACTCAAATTGCGTCGAGATTCAATACATCGTCCTCCAGCCGACTTGTCTCCAAGTGGATATTGCTGCCTCGAGCACCATATGGTCGTCCACCTGTGGGTCTAGAATTTCGAATCCGACGCAAAACTGATGGTTAATTGTAACGTTCATGGCCTCCTAATGACGATGGAAGACTCAAATTGCGTCGAGATTCAATACATCGTCCTCCAGCCGACTTGTCTCCAAGCGTCTATTGCTGCTTCTGGCGCCTTATGGTCGTGCTCCTGTGAGTCTAGATTTTCGAATCTAACGCGAAACTGATAGTTAATTGTAACGTTCAGGGCCTCCTAATGACGAGGTAATACTCAAATTGCGTCGAGATTCAAATCATCGTCGTTCAGCCGACTTGTCTCCAAGGGTCAATTGCAGCCACGGGCACCTTATGGTCGTTCTCCTCTGAGTCTAGATTTTCGAATCCGACGCAAAACTGATGGTTAATTGTAACGTTCATGGCCTCCTAATGACGATGGAACACTCAAATTGCGTCGAGATTCAATACATCGTCCTCCAGGCGATTTGTCTCCAAGGGGATAATGCTGACTCGGGCTCCATATGGTCCTTCTCCGGTGAGTCTAGATTGTCGAATCCAACGCAAAACTGATAGTTAATTGTACCGTTCAGTGCCTCCTAATGACGATGGAACACACAAATTGCGTCGAGATTCAATACATCGTCCTCCAGCCGACTTGTCTCCTAGGGGATATTCCTGCCTCCAGCAGCTTATGGTCGTTCTCCTGTGAGTCTAGATTTTCGAATCCGACGCAAAACTGATAGTTAATTGTAAAGTTAAGGGCCTCTCAACGACTATGGAACACTCAAATTGCGTCGAGATTCAATAAATCGGCCTCCAGCCGACTTGTCTCCAAAGGTCTATTGCAGCCTCGCGCACCTTATGGTCGTTCTCCTCTGAGTCTACATTTTCGAATCCGACGCAAAACTGATAGTTAATTGTAACATTCAGGGCCTCCTCATGACGATGGAACACTCAAATTGCGTCGACATTCAAAACATCGTCCTCCAGCCGACTTGTCTCCAAGGGTCTATTACTGTCTCGGGCTCCAGTGAGTCTAGATTAACGAATCCGACGCATAACTGATAGTTAATTGTAACGTTCAGGGCCTCCTAATGACGATGGAACACTCAAATTGCGTCGAGATTCAATTCATCGTCCTTCAGTAGACTCGTTTCCAAGGGTCTATTGCTGCCTCGGGCACCTTTAGGTCGTTCTCTTGTGAGTCTAGATTTTTGAATCCGACGCAAAACTGATAGTTAATTGCAACGTTCAGGGCCTCCTCATGACGATGGAACACTGAAATTGCGTCGAGATTCAATACATCGGCCTCCAGCCCACTTGCATCCACGGGTCTATTACAGCCTCGGGCACCTTGTGGTCATTCTCCTCTGAGTCTACATTTTCGAATCCGACGCAAAGCTGGTAGTTAATTGTAACGTTCAGGGCTTCCTAATGACGATGGAACGCTCAAGTTACATCGAGATTCAATACATCGTCCTCTAGCCGACTTGTCTCCAAGGGGATATTGCTGCCTGTGAGTCTAGATTTTCGAATCCGACGCTAAACTGATTTTTAATTGTAACGTTCATGGCCACCTAATGACCATGGAACTCCCAAATTGCGTCGAGAATCAATACATCGTCCTCCAGCCGACTTGTCTCCAAGGGGATATTGCTGCCTCGGGCACCTTATGGTCGTTCTCCTGTGAGTCAAGATTTTCGAATCCGACGCAAAACTCATGGTTAATTGTAACGTTCATGGCCTCCTAATGACGATGGAACACTCAAATTGTTTCGAGATTCAATATATCGTCCTCAAGCCGACTTGTCTCCAAGCGTCTATTGCTGCAACTGGCACCTTGTGGTCGTGCTCCTGTGAGTCTAGATTTTCGAATCCGACGCGAAACTGATAGTTAATTGTAACGTTCAGGGCCTCCTAATGACGGTGGAACACTCAAATTGCGTCGAGATTCAATACATCGTCCTCCAGCCGACTTGTCTCCAAGGGGATATTGCTGCCTCGGGCCTCTTATGGTCGTTCTCCAGTGAGTCTAGATTTTCGATTCCGACGAAAAACTGATTGTTAATTGTAACGTTCAGGGCGTCCTAATAACGATGGAACACTCAAATTGCGTGGAGATTAAATACATCGTCCTCCAGCCGACTTGTCTCCAAGGATCTATTGCTGCCTCGTTCACCATATGGTCCGTCTCCAGTGAGTCTAAAATTTCGAATCCGACGCAAAACTGATGGTTAATTGTAACGTTTATGGCCTCCTAATGACGATGTAACACTCAAATTGCGTCGGGATTCAATACATCGTCCTCGAGCCGTCTTGTCTCCAAGGGTCTATTGCTGCCTCTGGCACCTTATGGTCGTCGTCCTGTGAGTCTAGATTATCGAATCCGACGCATAACTGATAGTTAATTGTAACGTTCAGGCCCTCCTAATAACGATGGAATACTCAAATTGCGTCGAGATTCAATACATGGTCCTCCAGCCGTTTTGTCTCCAGGGGTCTATTGCTGCCTCGGGCACCCTGTGGTCGTGCTCCTGTGAGTCTAGATTTTCGAATCCGACGCAAAACTGATAGTTAATTGTAACGTTCAGGACCTCCAAATGACGATGGAACACTCAAATTGCGTCGAGATTCAATAGATCGTCCTCCAGCCGACTTGTCTCCAGGGTAGATTGCTGCGTCGGGCACCATATGGTCGTTCTCCTGTGAGTCTAGATTTTCGAATCCGAGGCATAACTGATAGTTAATTGTAACGTTCAGGGCCTCCTAATGACGATGGAACACTGAAATTGCGTCGATATCCAATACATCGTCCTCCAGGCGACTTGTCTCCGAGGGTCTATTGCTGCCTCGGGCACCTTATGGTCGATCTCCTCTGAGTCTACATTTTCGAATCCAACGGAAAACGTGTAGTTAACAGTAACGTTCAGGGCCTCCTAATGACGATGAAAAACTCAAATTGCGTCGAGATTCAATACATCGTCCTCCTTGCGACTTGTTTCCGAGGGTCTACTGCTGCCTGCGAGTCTAGATTCTCGAATCCGACGCAAGAGTGATGGATAATTGTAACGTTCATGGCTTCCTAATGACGATGGAACACTCAAATTGCGTCGAGCATCAATACATCGTCCTCCAGCCGATTTGTCTCCAAGGGGATATTGCTGCCTCGGGCACTTTATGGTCGTTCTCCTGTGAGTCTAGATTTTCGAATCCGACGCAAAACTGATAGTTAATTGTAACGTTCAGGGCCTAGTAATTACGATGGAACACTCATATTGCGTCGAGATTCAATACATCGTCCTCCAGGCGACATGTCTCCAAGGGGATATTGCTCCCTCGGGCACCATATGGTCCGTCTCCTGTGAGTCTAGATTTTCGAATCCGACTCGAAACGGATAGTTAATTGCAACGTTCAGGGCCTCCTAATGACGATGGAACATTCAAATTGCGTCGAGATTCAATACATCGTACTCCAGACGACTTGTCTCCAGGAGTCTATTGCTGCCTCGGGCACCTTATGGTCGCCCTCCTGTGAGGCTAGATTATCGAATCCGACGCAAAAATGATGGTTCAGGGCCTCCTAATGACGATGGAATACTCAAATTGCGTCGAGATTCAATTCATCGTCCTTCAGCCGACGTGTCTCCAAGGGTCTATTGCAGCCTCGGGCACCTTACGGTCTTTCTCCTCTGAGTCTACATTTTCGAATCCGACGCAAAACTGATAGTTAATTATAACGTTCAGGGGCTCCTAATGACGATGGAACACTCAAATTGCGTCGAGCATCAATACATCGTCCTCCAGCCGACTTGTCTCCAAGGGGATATTGCTGCCTCGGGCACTTTATGGTCGTTCTCCTGTGAGTCTAGATTTTCGAATCCGACGCAAAACTGATAGTTAATTGTAACGTTCAGGGCCTAGTAATTACGATGGAACACTCATATTGCGTCGAGATTCAATACATCGTCCTCCAGGCGACTTGTCTCCAAGGGGATATTGCTCCCTCGGGCACCATATGGTCCGTCTCCTGTGAGTCTAGATTTTCGAATCCGACGCGAAACTGATAGATAATTGTATCGTTCAGAGCCTCCTAATGACGATGGAACACTCAAATTGCGTCGAGATTCAACACATCGTCCTCCATCCGACTTGTCTCCATGGGTCTATTGCTGCCTTGGGCACCATATGGTCGTTCACCTCTGAGTCTAGATTTTCGAATCCGACGCAAAACTTATAGTTAATTGTACCGTTCAGTGCCTCCTAATGACGATGGAACACTCAAATTGCGTCGAGATTCAATACATCGTCCTCCAGCCGACTTGTCTCCAGGGTAGATTGCTGCGTCGGGCACCATATGGTCGTTCTCCGTTGAGTCTAGATTTTCGAATCCGACGCAAAACAGATTGTTAATTGTAACGTTCAGGACCTCCTAATGACGATGGGACGCTCAAAATGCGTCGAGATTCAATAGATCGTCCTCCAGCCGACTTGTCTCCAGGGTAGATTGCTGCGTCGGGCACCATATGGTCGTTCTCCTGTGAGTCTAGATTTTCGAATCCGAGGCATAGCTGATAGTTAATTGTAACGTTCAGGGCCTCCTAATGACGATGGAACACTGAAATTGCGTCGATATTCAATACATAGTCCTCAAGCCGATTTGTCTCCAAGGGGATATTGCTACCTCGGGAACCTTATGGTCGTTCTCCGTTGAGTCTTGATTTTCGAATCCGACGCAAAACTGACAGTTAATTGTAACGTTCAGGGCCACCTAATGACGATGGAACACTCAAGTTACATCGAGATTCAATACATCGTCCTCCAGCCGACTTGTCTCCAAGGGGATATTGCTGCCTCGGGCACCTAATGGTCGTTCTCCTGTGAGTCTAGATTTTCGAATCCCACGCAAAACTCATGGTTAATTGTAACGTTCATGGCCTCCTAATGACGATGGAACACTCAAATTGTGTCGAGATTCAATATATCGTCCTCAAGCCGACTTGTCTCCAAGCGTGTATTGCTGCCTCTGGCACCTTGTGGTCGTGCTCCTGTGAGTCTAGATTTTCGAATCCGACGCGAAACTGATAGTTAATTGTAACGTTCATGGCCTCCTAATGACGATAAAAAACTCAAATTGCGTCGAGATTCAATACATCGTCTTCCTTGCGACTTGTTTCCGAGAATCTACTGCTGCCTGCGAGTCTAGATTTTCGAATCCGACGCAAAATTGATGGATAATTGTAACGTTCATGGCCTCCTAATGACGATGGAACACTCAAATTGCGTCGAGCATCAATACATCGTCCTCCAGCCGACTTGTCTCCAAGGGGATATTGCTGCCTCGGGCACCATACGGTCGTTCTCCTGTGAGTCTAGATTTTCGAATCCGACGCAAAACTGATAGTTAATTGTAACGTTCAGGGCCTAGTATTTACGATGGAACACTCATATTGCGTCGAGATTCAATACATCGTCCTCCAGCCGACTTGTCTCCAAGGGGATATTGCTCCCTCGGGCACCACATGGTCCGTCTCCTGTGAGTCTAGATTTTCGAATCCGACGCGAAACTGATAGTTAATTGCAAAGTTCAGGGCCTCCTAATGACGATGGAACACTCAAATTGCGTCGAGATTCAATACATCGTCCTCCAGCCGACTTGTCTCCAGGGTAGATTGCTGCGTCGGGCACCATATGGTCGTTCTCCTGTGAGTCTAGATTTTCGAATCCGAGGCATAGCTGATAGTTAATTGTAACATTCAGGGCCTCCTAATGACGATGGAACACTCAAATTGCGACGAGATTCAATACATCGTCCTCCAGCCGACGTGTCTCCAAGGGTCTATTGCAGCCTCGGGCACCTTACGGTCTTTCTCCTCTGAGTCTACATTTTCGAATCCGACGCAAAACTGATAGTTAATTATAATGTTCAGGGGCTCCTAATGACGATGGAACACTCAAATTGCGTCGAGCTTCAATACATCGTCCTCCAGGCGACTTGTCTCCATGGGTGTATTGCTGCCTCGGGCACCTTATGGTCGTTCTCCTCTGAGTTAGGATTTTCGAATCCGACGGAAAACTTATAGTTAATTGTACCGTTCAGTGCCTCCTAATGACGATGGAACACTCAAATTGCGTCGAGATTCAATTCATCGTCCTTCAGCCGACGTGTCTCCAAGGGTCTATTGCAGCCACGGGAACCTTACGGTCTTTCTCCTCTGAGTCTTCATTTTCGAATCCGACGCAAAACTGATAGTTAATTATAACGTTCAGGGGCTCCTAATGACGATGGAACACACAAATTGCGTCGAGAATCAATACATCGTCCTCCAGGCGACTTGTCTCCAAGGGGATAATGCTACCTCGGGCACCATATGTTCCGTCTCCGGTGAGTCTAGATTTTCGAATCCGACGCGAAACTGATAGATAATTGTAACGTTCAGGGCCTCCTAATGACGATGGAACACTCAAATTGCGTCGAGATTCAATACATCGTCCTCCAGCCGACTTGTCTCCATGGGTCTATTGCTGCCTCGGGCACCTTATGGTCGTTCACCTCTGAGTCTAGATTTTCGAATCCGACGCAAAACTTATAGTTAGTTGTACCGTTCAGTGCCTCCTAATGACGATGGAACACTCAAATTGCGTCGAGATTCAATACATCGTCCTCCAGCCGACTTGTCTCCAGGGTAGATTGCTGCGTCGGGCACCATATGGTCGTTCTCCTGTGAGTCTAGATTTTCGAATCCGAGGCATAGCTGATAGTTAATTGTAACATTCAGGGCCTCCTAATGACGATGGAACACTGAAATTGCGGCGATATTCAATACATCGTCCTCCAGGCGACTTGTCTCCAAGGGTCTATTGCTGCCTCGGGCACCTTATGGTCGTTCTCCTCTGAGTCTACATTTCCGAATCCGACGCAAAACGTGTAGTTAATTGTAACGTTCAGGGCTTCCTAATGACGATGGAACACTCAAATTGCGTCGAGATTCAATACATAGTCCTCAAGCCGATTTGTCTCCAAGGGGATATTGCTGCCTCGGGAACCTTATGGTCGTTCTCCGTTGAGTCTTGATTTTCGAATCCGACGCAAAACTGATGGTTAATTGTAACGTTCAGGGCCACCTAATGACGATGGACCACTCAAGTTACATCGAGATTCAATACATCGTCCTCCAGCCGACTTGTCTCCAAGGGGATATTGCTGCCTCGGGCACCTAATGGTCGTTCTCCTGTGAGTCTAGATTTTCGAATGCGACGCAAAACTCATGGTTAATTGTAACGTTCATGGCCTCCTAATGACGATGGAACACTCAAATTGTGTCGAGATTCAATATATCGTCCTCAAGCCGACTTGTCTCCAAGCGTCTATTGCTGCTTTTGGCACCTTGTGGTCGTGCTCCTGTGAGTCTAGATTTTCGAATCCGACGCGAAACTGATAGTTAATTTTAACGTTCATGGCCTCCTAATGACGATAAAAAACTCAAATTGCGTCGAGATTCAATACATCGTCCTCCTTGCAACTTGGTTCCGAGAATCTCCTGCTGCCTGCGAGTCTAGATTTTCGAATCCGACGCAAAAGTGATGGATAATTGTAACGTTCATGGCCTCCTAATGACGATGGAACACTCAAATTGCGTCGAGCATCAATACATCGTCCTCCAGCCGACTTGTCTCCAAGGGGATATTGCTGCCTCGGGCACCTTACGGTCGTTCTCCTGTGAGTCTAGATTTTCGAATCCGACGCAAAACTGATAGTTAATTGTAACGTTCAGGGCCTAGTATTTACGATGGAACACTCATATTGCGTCGAGATTCAAAACATCGTCCTCCAGCCGACTTGTCTCCAAGGGGATATTGCTCCCTCGGGCACCACATGGTCCGTCTCCTGTGAGTCTAGATTTTCGAATCCGACGCGAAGCTGATAGTTAATTGCAACGTTCAGGGCCTCCTAATGACGATGGAACACTCAAATTGCGACGAGATTCAATACATCGTCCTCCAGACTACTTGTCTCCAAGGGTCTATTGCTGCCTCGGGCACCTTATGGTCGCCCTCCTGTGAGGCTAGATTATCGAATCCGACGCAAAAATGATGGTTAATTGTAACGTTCAGGGCCTCCTAATGACGATGGAACACTCAAATTGCGTCGAGATTCAATTCATCGTCCTTCAGCCGACGTGTCTCCAAGGGTCTATTGCAGCCTCGGGCACCTTACGGTCTTTCTCCTCTGAGTCTACATTTTCGAATCCGACGCAAAACTGATAGTTAATTATAATGTTCAGGGGCTCCTAATGACAATGGAACACTCAAATTGCGTCGAGCTTCAATACATCGTCCTCCAGGCGACTTGTCTCCAAGGGGATAATCCTACCTCGGGCACCATATGTTCCGTCTCCGGTGAGTCTACATTTTCGAATCCGACGCGAAATTGATAGTTAATTGTAACGTTCAGGGCCTCCTAATGACGATGGTACACTCAAATTGCGTCGAGATTCAATACATCCTCCTCCAGCCGACTTGTCTCCATGGGTGTATTGCTGCCACGGGCACCTTATGGTCGTTCTCCTCTGAGTTAGGATTTTCGAATCCGACGGAAAACTTATAGTTAATTGTACCGTTCAGTGCCTCCTAATGACGATGGAACACTGTAATTGCGTCGAGATTCAATTCATCGTCCTTCAGCCGACGTGTCTCCAAGGGTCTATTGCAGCCTCGGGCACCTTACGGTCTTTCTCCTCTGAGTCTACATTTTCGAATCCGACGCAAAACTGATAGTTAATTATAACGTTCAGGGGCTCCTAATGACGATGGAACACTCAAATTGCGTCGAGAATCAATACATCGTCCTCCAGGCGACTTGTCTCCAAGGGGATAATGCTACCTCGGGCACCACATGTTCCGTCTCCGGTGAGTCTAGATTTTCGAATCCGACGCGAAACTGATAGATAATTGTAACGTTCAGGGCCTCCTAATGACGATGGAACACTCAAATTGCGTCGAAATTCAATACATCGTCCTCCAGCCGACTTGTCTCCATGGGTCTATTGCTGCCTCGGGCACCTTATGGTCGTTCACATCTGAGTCTAGATTATCGAATCCGACGCAAAACTTATAGTTAATTGTACCGTTCAGTGCCTCCTAATGACGATGGAACACTCAAATTGCGTCGAGATTCAATACATCGTCCTCCAGCCGACTTGTCTCCAAGGGGATATTGCTGCCTCGGGCACCAAATGGTCCGTCTCCTGTGAGTCTACATTCTCGAATCCGACGCGAAAATGATAGTTAATTGTAACATTGTGGGCCTCCTCATGACGATGGAACACTCAAATTGCGTCGACATTCAAAACATCGTATTCCAGCCGACATGACTCCAAGGGTCAATTACTGCCTCGGGCTCCTGTGTGTCTACATTATCGAATCCGACGCATAACTGATAGTTATTTGTAACGTTCAAGGCCTCCTAATGACGATGGAACACTCTAATTGCGGCGAGATTCAATTCATCGTCCTTCAGTAGACTTGTTTCCAGGGGACTGTTGCTGCCTCGGGCACCTTAAGGTCGTTCTCTTGTGAGTCTAGATTTTCGAATCCGACGCAAAACTGATAGTTAATTGCAACGTTCAGGGCTTCCTAATGACGATTGAACACTCAAATTGCGTCGAGATTCAATACATCGTCCTCCAGCCCACTTGTCTTCAAGGGTCTATTACTGCCTCGAGCACCTTGTGGTCGTTCTCCTGTGAGTCTAGATTTTCGACTCCGACGCAAAACTGATAGATAATTGTAACGTTCAGGAACTCCTAATGACGATGGGACGCTCAAAATGCGTCGAGATTCAATAGATCGTCCTCCAGCCGACTTGTCTCCCGGGTAGATTGCTGCGTCGGGCACCATATGGTCGTTCTTCTGTGAGTCTAGATTTTCGAATCCGAGGCATAGCTGATAGTTAATTGTAACGTTCAGGGCCTCCTAATGACGATGGAACACTGAAATTGCGTCGATATTCAATACATCGTCCTCCAGGCGACTTGTCTCCGAGGGTCTATTGCTGTCTCGGGCACCTTATGGTCGTTCTCCTCTGAGTCTACATTTCCGAATCCGACGCAAAACGTGTAGTTAATTGTAACGTTCAGGGCTTCCTAATGACGATGGAACACTCAAATTGCGTCGAGATTCAATACATAGTCCTCAAGCCGATTTGTCTCCAAGGGGATATTGCTGCCTCGGGAACCTTACGGTCGTTCTCCTGTGAGTCTAGATTTTTGAATCCGAGGCAAGACTGATAGTTAATTGTAACGTTCAGGGCCTAGTATTTACGATGGAACACTCATATTGCGTCGAGATTCAATACATCGTCCTCCAGCCGACTTGTCTCCAAGGGGATATTGCTCCCTCGGGCACCACATGGTCCGTCTCCTGTGAGTCTAGATTTTCGAATCCGACGCGAAACTGATAGTTAATTGCAACTTTCAGGGCCTCCTAATGACGATGGAACACTCAAATTGCGACGAGATTCAATACATCGTCCTCCAGGCGACTTGTCTCCAAGGGTCTATTGCTGATTCGGGCACCTTATGGTCGTCCTCCTGTGAGGCTAGATTATCGAATCCGACGCAAAAATGATGGTTAATTGTAACGTTCAGGGCCTCCTAATGACGATGGAACACTCAAATTGCGTCGAGATTCAATTCATCGTCCTTCAGCCGACGTGTCTCCAAGGGTCTATTGCAGCCTCGGGCACCTTACGGTCTTTCTCCTCTGAGTCTACATTTTCGAATCCGACGCAAAACTGATAGTTAATTATAATGTTCAGGGGCTCCTAATGATGATAGAACACTCAAATGGCGTCGAGCTTCAATACATCGGCCTCCAGCCGACTTGTCTCCTAGGGGATAATCCTGCCTGGGGCAGCTTATGGTCGTTATCCTATGAGTCTAAATTCTCGAATCCGACGCAAAACCGATAATTAATTGTAACGTTCAGGGCCTCTCAATGATGATGGAACACTCAAATTGCGTCGAGATTCCATAAAACGGCCTCCAGCCGACTTGTCTCCAAGGGGTTATTGCTGCCTCTGGCACGTTATGGTCGTGCTCCTGTGAGTCTAGATTTTCGAATCCGACGCAAACCTGGTAGTTAATTGTAACGTTCAGGGCCTCCTAATGACTATGGAACACTCAAATTGCGTTGAGATTCGAAACATCGTCCTGCAGAAGACTTCTCTATAAGGGGATATTGCTGCCTCTGGCACCATATTGTCCGTCTCGTGTGAGTCAAGATTTTCGAATCCGACGCGAAACTGATATTTAGTTGTAACGTTCAGGGCCTCCTAATGACGTAGGAACACTCAAATTGCGTCGAGATCCAATACATCGTCCTCCAGCCGACTTGTCTCCAAGGGTCTATTGCTGCCTCGGGAACCTTGTGGTCGTTCTCCTGTGAGTCTAGATTTTCGAGTCCGACGCAAAACTGATAGTTAATTGTAACGTTCAGAACCTCCTAATGACGATGGGACGCTCAAAATGCGTCGAGATTCAATTCATCGTCCTCCAGGCGTCTTGCTTTCGAGGTTCTATTGCTGCCTGTGTGTCAAGATTTTCGAATCCGACGAAAAACTGATAGCTAATTGTAACGTTCAGGGCCTCCTAATGACGATGGAACACTCAAAATGCGCCGAGATTCAATTCATCGTCCTCCAGGCGTCTTGTTTTCGAGGTTCTATTGCTGCCTGTGTGTCTAGATTTTTGAATCCGACGCTAAACTGATAGCTAATTGTTACATTCAGGGCCTCCTCATGACGACGGAACACTCAAATTGCGTCGACATTCAAAACATCGTCCTCCTGCCGACTTGTCTCCAAGGGTCTATTACTGCCTCGGGCTCCTGTGAGTCTAGATTATCGAATCCGACTCAAAACTCATTGTTAATTGTAATGTTCAGGGCCTCCTAATGAAGATGGAACACTCAAATTGCGTCGAGATTCAATTCTTCGTCCTTCAGTAGACTTGTTTCCAAGGGTCTATTGCTGCCTCGGGCACCGTATGGTTCGTCTCCTGTGAGTCTAGATTTTCGAATCCGACGCGAAACTGATAGTTAATTGCAACGTTCAGGGCCTCCTAATGACGATGGAACACTCAACTTGCGTCGAGATTCAATACATCGTCCTCCAGGCGACTTGTCTCCAAGGGGATAATGCTACCTCAGGCACCATATGTTCCGTCTCCGGTGAGTCTAGATTTTCGAATCCGACGCGAAACTGATAGTTAATTGTAACGTTCAGGGCCTCCTAATGACGATGGAACACTCAAATAGCGTCGAGATTCAATACATCGTCCTCCAGCCGACTTGTCTCCAAGGGGATATTGCTGCCTCGGGCACGTTAAGGTCGTTCTCCTGTGAGTCTAGATTTTCTAATCCGACGCAAAACTCATTGTTAATAGTAACGTTCAGGGCCTCCTAATGACGATGGAACATTCAAATTGCGTCGAGATTCAATACATCGGCCTCCAGCCGACTTGTCTCCTAGGGGATATTCCTGCCTCGGGCAGCTTATAGTCGTTCTCCTATGAGTCTAAATTTTCGAATCCGACGCAAAACCGATAATTAATTGTAAGGTTCAGGGCCTCTCAATGATGATGGAACACTCAAATTACGTCGAGATTCAATAAATCGGCCTCCAGCCGACTTGTCTCCAAGGGGTTATTGCTGCCTCTGGCACCTTGTCGTCGTTCTCCTGTGAGTCTAGATTTTCGAGTCCGACGCAAGACTGATAGTTAATTGTAACGTTCAGAACCTCCTAATGACGATGGGACGCTCAAAATGCGTCGAGATTCAATTCATCGTCCTCCAGGCGTCTTGCTTTCGAGGTTCTATTGCTGCCTGTGTGTCTAGATTTTCGAATCCGACGATAAACTGATAGCTAATTGTAACGTTCAGGATCTCCTAATGACGATGGAACACTCAAATTGCGTCGAGATTCAATACATCGCCTCCAGCCGAATTGTCTCCAAGGGGTTATTGCTGCCTCTGGCACCTTATGGTCGTGCTCCTGTGAGTCTAGATTTTCGAAGCCGACGCGAAACTGATAGTTAATTGTAACGTTCAGGGCTTATTAATGACGATGGAACACTCAAATTGCGTCGAGATTCGATACATCGTCCTGCAGCAGGCTTCTCTCCAAGGGGTTATTGCTGCCTCTGGCACCATATTGTCCGTCTCGTGTGAGTCAAGATTTTCGAATCCGACGCGAAACTGATATTTAATTGTAACGTTCAGGGCCTCCTAATGACGATGGAACACTCAAATTGCGTCGAGATTCAATACATCGTCCTCCAGCCGACTTGTCTCCAAGGGTCTATTGCTGCCTCCGGCACCTTATGGTCGTTCTCCTGTGAGTCTAGGTTACCGAATCCGACGCAAAAGTGACAGTTTATTGTAACGTTCAGGGCCTCCTAATGACGATGGAATACTCAAATTGCGTCGAGTTCAATTCATCGTCCTTCGGCCGACTTGTCTCCTAGGGTCTATTGCTGCCTCGGGCACCTTATGGTCGTTCTCCTCTGAGTCTACATTTTCGAACCGACGCAAAACTGATAGTTAATTGTAACGTTCAGGGCATCCTCATGACGATGGAACACTCAAATTGCATCGACATTCAAAACATCGTCCTCCAGCCGACCCTTCTCCAAGGGTCTATTACTGCCTCGGGCTTCTGTGAGTCTAGACTATCGAATCCGACGCAATACTGATAGTTAATTGAAACGTTCAGGGCCTCCTAATGACGATGGAACACTCAAATTGCGTCGAGATTCAATACATCGGCCTCCAGCCGACTTGTCTCCAAAGGTCTATTGCTGCCTCGGGCACCTTGTGGTCGTTCTCCTGTGAGTCTAGATTTTCGAGTCCGACGCAAGACTGATAGTTAATTGTAACGTGCAGAACCTCCTAATGACGATGGGACGCTCAAAATGCGTCGAGATTCAATTCATCGTCCTCCAGGCGTCTTGTTTCCGAGGATCTATTGCTACCTGTGTGTCTAGATTTTCGAATCCGACGCTAAAGTGATGGTTAATTGTAACGTTCATGGCCTCCTAATGACGATGGCACACACAAATTGCGTCGAGAATCAATACATCGTCCTCAAGCCGACTTGACTCCAATGGGATATTGCTGCCTTTGAGTCTAGACTTTCGAATCCGATGCTAAACTGATGGTTATTTGTAACGTTCATGGTCTCCTAATGACGATGGAACACCCAAATTGCGTCGAGAATCAATACAAAGTCCTCCAGCCGATTTGTCTCCAAGGGGATATTGCTGCGTCGGGAACCTTATGGTCGCTCTCCGTTGAGTCTAGATTTTCGAATCCGACGCAAAGCTGATAGTTAATTGTAACGTTCAGGGCCTCCAAATGACGATGGAACACTCAAATTACATCGAGATTCAATACATCCTCTTCCAGCCGACTTGTCTCCAAGGGGAAATTGCTGCATCGGGCACCTTATGGTCGTTCCCCTGTGAGTCTAGATTTTCGACTCCGACGCAAAACCCATGGTTAATTGTACCGTTCAAGGCCTCCTAATGACGATGGAACACTCAAATTGTGTCGAGATTCAATTTATCGTCCTCCAGCCGACTTGTCTCCAAGCGTCTATTGCTGCATCTGGCTCCTTATGGTCGTGCTCCTGTGAGTCTAGATTTTCGAATCCGACGCGAAACTGATAGTTAATTGTAACGTTCATGGCCTCCTAATGCTGATGGAACACACAAATTGCGTCGAGATTCAATACATCGTCCTCCAGGCGACTTGTTTCCGAGGGTCTATTGCTGCCTGTGAGTCTAGATTTTCGAATCCGACGCGAAGTGATGGTTAATTGTAACGTTCATGGCCTCCTAATGACGATGGAACACTCAAATTGCGTCGAGATTCAATACATCGTCCTCCAGCCGACTTGTCTCCAAGGGGATATTGCTGCCTCGGGCACCTTATGGTCGTTCTCCTGAGAGTCAAGATTTTCGAATCCGACGCAAAACTCATGGTTAATTGTAACGTTCATGGCCTCTTAATGACGATGGAACACTCAAATTGTGTCGAGATTCAATATATCGTCCTCCAGCCGACTTGTCTCCAAGCGTCTATTGCTGCCTCGGGCAGCTTATGGTCGTTCTCCTCTGAGTCTGCATTTTCGAATCCGACGCAAAACTGGTAGTTAATTGTAACGTTCAGGGCCTCCTAATGACGATGGAACACTCAAATTGCGTCGAGATTCAATACATCGTCCTCCAGCCGACTAGTCTCCGAGGGGATATTGCTGCCTCGGGCACCTAAAGGTCGTTCTCCTGTGGGTCTAGATTCTCGAATCCGACGCAAACTGACAGTTAATTGTAACGTTCAGGGCCTCCTAATGACGATGGAACACTCAAATTGCGTCGAGATTCAATACATCGTCCACCAGCCGACTTGTCTTCTAGGGGATATTCCTGCCTCGGGCAGCTTATGGTCGCTCTCCTGTGAGTCTACATTTTCGAATCCGTAGCAAAACTGATAGTTAATTGTAACGTTACGGGCCTCTCAATGACGATGGACACTCAAAATGCGTCGAGATTCAATAAATCGGCCTCCAGCCGACTTGTCTCCAAGGTTCTATTGCTGCCTCGGGCACCCTGTGGTCGTTCTCCCGTGAGTCTACATTTTCGAATCCGACGCCAAACTGATAGTTAATTGCAACGTTCAGGACCTCCTAACGACGATGGAACACTCAAATTGCGTCGAGATTCAAAACATCGTCCTCCAGGCGACTTGTCTCCAAGGGGATATTGCTGCCGCGGGCACCAAATGGTCCGTCTCCTGTGAGTCTAGATTTTCGAATCCGACGCGAAACTGATAGTTAATTTTAACGTTCAGGGCCTCCACATGACGATGGAACACTCAAATTGCGTCGACATTCAAAACATCGTCCTCCAGCAGACTTGTCTCCAAGGGTCTATTACTGCCTCGAGCAGCTTATGGTCGTTCTCCTCTGAGTCTGCATTTTCGAATCCGACGCAAAACTGGTAGTTAATTGTACCGTTCAGGGCCTCCACTTGACGATGGAACACTCAAATTGCGTCGACATTCAAAACATCGTACTCCAGCAGACTTGTCTCCAAGGGTCTATTACGGCCTCGGGCTCATGTGAGTCTAGATTATCGAATCCGACGCAAAACTGATAGTTAATTGTAACGTTCAGCACCTTTTAATGACGATGGGACGCTCAAAATGCGTCGAGATTCAATAGATCGTCCTCCAGTCGACTTGTCTCCTGGGTAGTTTGCTTCGTCGGGCACCATATGGTCGTTCTCCTGTGTCTAGATTTTCGAATCCGAAGCATAACTGATAGTTAATTGTAACGTTCATGGCCTCCTAATAACGATGGAACACTCAAATTGTGTCGAGATTCAATATATCGTCCTCAAGCCGACTTGGCTCCAAGCGTCTATTGCTGCCTCTGGCACCTTGTGGTCGTGCTCCTGTGAGTCTAGATTTTCGAATCCGACGCGAAACTCATAGTTAATTGTAACGTACAGGGCCTCCTAATGACGATGGAACACTAAAGTGCGTCGAGATTCAATACATCGTCCTCCAGCCGACTTGTCTCCTAGGGGATATTCCTGCCTCAGGCAGCTTGTGGTCGTTCTCCTGTGAGTCTAGATTTTCAAATCCGACGCAAAACTGATAGTTAATTGTAACGTCAAGGCCCTCTCAATGACGATGGAACACTCAAATTGTGTCGAGATTCAATAAATCGGCCTCCAGCCGACTTGTCTCCAAGGGTCTATTGCTGCCTCGGGCACCCTGTGGTCGTTCTCCTGTGAGTCTAGTTTTCTAATACGACGCCAAACTGATAGTTAATTGTAACGTTCAGGACCTCCTAATGACGATGGAACACTCGAATTGCGTCGAGATTAAATACATCGTCCTCCAGGCGACTTGTTTCCAAGGGGATATATATAAATGACTTAGTAGATAGTGTCGGAAGTTCCATGCGGCTTTTCGCGGATGATGCTGTAGTATACAGAGAAGTTGCTGCATTAGAAAATTGTAGCGAAATACAGGAAGATCTGCAGCGGATAGGCACTTGGTGCAGGGAGTGGCAACTGACCCTTAACATAGGCAAATGTAATGTATTGCGAATACATAGAAAGAAGGATCCTTTATTATATGATTATATGATAGCGGAACAAACACTGGTAGCAGTTACTTCTGTAACATATCTGGGAGTATGCGTACGGAACGATTTGAAGTGGAATGATCATATAAAACTAATTGTTGGTAAGGCGGGTACCAGGTTGAGATTCATTGGGAGAGTGCTTAGAAAATGTAGTCCATCAACAAAGGAGGTGGCTTACAAAACACTCGTTCGACCTATACTTGAGTATTGCTCATCAGTGTGGGATCCGTACCAGGTCGGGTTGACGGAGGAGATAGAGAAGATCCAAAGAAGAGCGGCGCGTTTCGTCACTGGGTTATTTGGTAACCGTGATAGCGTTACGGAGATGTTTAATAAACTCAAGTGGCAGACTCTGCAAGAGAGGCGCTCTGCATCGCGGTGTAGCTTGCTCGCCAGGTTTCGAGAGGGTGCGTTTCTGGATGAGGTATCGAATATATTGCTTCCCCCTACTTATACTTCCCGAGGAGATCACGAATGTAAAATTAGAGAGATTAGAGCGCGCACGGAGGCTTTCAGACAGTCGTTCTTCCCGCGAACCATACGCGACTGGAACAGGAAAGGGAGGTAATGACAGTGGCACGTAAAGTGCCCTCCGCCACACACCGTTGGGTGGCTTGCGGAGTATCAATGTAGATGTAGATGTAGATGTAGATATTGCTGCCTCGGGCACCAAATGGTCCGTCTCCTGTGAGTCTAGATTTTCGAATCCGACGCGAAACTGATAGTTAATTGTAACATTCAGGGCCTCCTCATGACGATGGAACACTCAAATTGCGTCGACATTCAAAACATCGTCCTCCAGCAGACTTGTCTCCAAGGGTCTATTACTGCCTCGGGCTCCTGTGAGTCTAGATTATCGAATCCGACGCAAAACTGAGAGTTAATTGTAACGTTCAGGGCCTCCTAATGACGATGGAACACTCAAATTGCTTCCAGATTCAATTCATCGTCCTTCAGTAGACTTGTTTCCAAGGGTCTATTGCTGCCTCGGGCACCTTAATGTCGTTCTCTTGTGAGTCTAGATTTTCGAATCCGACCCAAAACTGATAGTTAATTGTAACGTTCAGGGAATCCTAATGACGATGGATCACTCAAATTGCGTCGAGATTCAATACATCGTCCTATAGCCGACTAGACTCCAAGTGGATATTAATGCCTCGGGCTTCCGTGAGTCTAGATTATCGAATCCGACGCAAAACTGCTGGTTAATTGAAACGTTCAGGGCCTCCTAATGACGATGGAACACTCAAATTGCGTCGAGATTCAATACATCGGCCTCCAGCCGACTTGTCTCTAAGCGTCTATTGCTGGCTCGGGCACCTCGTGGTCGTTCTCCTGTGAGTCTAGATTTTCGAATCCGACGCAAAACTGATAGTTAATTGTAACTTTCAGGACCACCTAATGACGATGGGACGCTCAAAATGCGTCCAGATTCAATACATCGTCCTCCAGGAGTCTTGTTTCCGAGGTTCTATTGCTGCCTGTGTGTCTAGATTTTCGAATCCGACGCCAAAGTGATGGTTAATTGTAACGTTCATGGCCTCCTAATGACGATGGCACACACAAATTGCGTCGAGAATCAATACATCGTCCTCCAGCCGACTTGTCTCTAAGGGTCTATTGCTGCCTCGGGCACCTTACAGTCGTCTCCTGTGAGTCTACATTTTCGAATCCGACGCAAAACTGATAGTTAATTATAACGTTCAGGGCCTCCTAATGACGATGGAACACTCAAATTGCGTCGAGATTCAATACATCGTCCTCCAGCCGACTTGTCTCCAAGCGTCTATTGCTGCCTCTGGCACCTTGTGGTCGTGCTCCTGTGAGTCTAGATTTTCGAATCCGACGCAAAACTGATAGTTAATTGTAACGTTCAGGACCTCCTAATGACGATGGGACGCTCAAAATGCGTCGAGATTTAATACATCGTCCTCAAGCTGACTTGTCTCCAAGGCGATATTGCTGCCTGTGAGTCTAGATTTTCGAATCCGACGCGAAACTGATAGTTAATTGTAACATTCAGGGCCTCCTCATGACGATGGAACACTCAAATTGCGTCGACATTCAAAACATCGTCCTCCAGCAGACTTGTCTCCAAGGGTCTATTACTGCCTCGGGCTCCTGTGAGTCTAGATTATCGAATCCGACGCAAAACTGATAGTTAATTGTAACGTTCAGGGCCTCCTAATGACGATGGAACACTCAAATTGCTTCCAGATTCAATTCATCGTCCTTCAGAAGACTTGTTTCCAAGGGTCTATTGCGGCCTCGGGCACCTTAATGTCGCTCTCTTGTGAGTCTAGATTTTCGAATCCGACGCAAAAGTGATAGTTAATTGTAACGTTCAGGGAATCCTAATGACGATGGATCACTCAAATTGCGTCGAGATTCAATACACGTCCTATAGCCGACTAGACTCCAAGTGGATATTAATGCCTCGGGCTTCCGTGAGTCTAGATTATCGAATCCGACGCAAAACTGATGGTTAATTGATACGTTCAGGGCCTCCTAATGACGATGGAACACTCAAATTGCGTCGAGATTCAATACATCGGCCTCCAGCCGACTTGTCTCTAAGGGTCTATTGCTGGCTCGGGCACCTCGTGGTCGTTCTCCTGTGAGTCTAGATTTTCGAATCCGACGCAATACTGATAGTTAATTGTAACTTTCAGGACCACCTAATGACGATGGGACGCTCAAAATGCGTCCAGATTCAATACATCGTCCTCCAGGAGTCTTGTTTCCGAGGTTCTATTGCTGCCTGTGTGTCAAGATTTTCGAATCCGACGCCAAAGTGATGGTTAATTGTAACGTTCATGGCCTCCTAATGACGATGGCACACACAAATTGCGTCGAGAATCAATACATCGTCCTCCAGCCGACTTGTCTCCAAGGGGATATTGCTGCCTCCGGCACCTTAAAGTCGTCTCCTGTGAGTCTACATTTTCGAGTCCGACGCAAAACTGATAGTTAATTATAACGTTCAGGGCCTCCTAATGACGATGGAACACTCAAATTGCGTCGAGATTCAATACATCGTCCTCCAGCCGACTTGTCTCCAAGCGTCTATTGCTGCCTCTGGCACCTTGTGGTCGTGCTCCTGTGAGTCTAGATTTTCGAATCCGACGCAAAACTGATAGTTAATTGTAACGTTCAGGACCTCCTAATGACGATGGGACGCTCAAAATGCGTCGAGATTTAATACATCGTCCTCAAGCTGACTTGTCTCCAAGGCGATATTGCTGCCTGTTTGTCTAGATTTTCGATTCCGATGAAAATGCTCATGGCCTCCTAATGACGATGGAACACTCAAATTGCGTCGAGAATCAATACATCGTCCGCCAGCCGACTTGTCCCCAAGGGGATATTGCTGCCTCGGGCACCTTCTGGTCGTTCTCCTGTGAGTCTAGATTTTCGAATCCGACGCAAGACTGATGGTTAATTGTAACGTTTATGGCCTCCTAATGACGATGGAACACTCAAATTGCGTCGAGATTCGATACATCGTCCTCCAGCAGACTTCTCTCCAAGGGGATATTACTGCCTCTGGCACCATATGGTCCATCTCCTGTGAGTCTAGATTTTCGAATCCGACGCGAAACTGATATTTAATTGTAACGTTCAGGGCCTCCTAATGACGTAGGAACACTCAAATTGCGTCGAGATCCAATACATCGTCCTCCAGCCGACTTGTCTCCAAGCATCTATTGCTGCCTCTGGCACCTTATGGTCGTGCTCCTGTGAGTCTAGATTTTCGAATCTGACGCAAAACTGATAGTTAATTGTAACGTTCAGGGCCTCCTAATGACGATGGAACACTCAAATTGCGTAGAGATTCAATACATCGTCCTCCAGGCGACTAGTCTTCAAGGGGATATTGCTGCCATGGGCACCTTGTGGTCGTTCTAATGTGAGTCTAGATTTTCGAATCCGACGCAAAACTGATAGTTAATTGTAACGTTCAAGACCTCCTAATGACGATGGGACGCTCAAAATGCGTCGAGATTCAATAGATCGTCCTCCAGCCGACTTGTCTCCAGGGTAGATTGTTGCGTCGGGCACCATATGGTCGTTCTCCTGTGAGTCTAGATTTTCGAATGCGAGGCAAAACTGATAGTTAATTGTAACGTTCAGGGCCTCCTAATGACGATGGAACACTCAAATTGCGTCGAGATTCAATACATCATCCTCCAGGCAACTTGTCTCCGAGGGTCTATTGCTTCCTCGGGCACCTTATGGTCGTTCTCCTATGAGTCTACATTTTCGCATCCGACGCAAAACTTGTAGTTAATTGTAACGTTCAGGGCCTCCTAATGACGATGGAACACTTAAATTGCGTCGCGATTCAATAAATCGTCCTCCAGCCGACTTGTCTAGAAGGGTCTCTTGCTGCCTCGGGCACCTTATGGTCGTTCTCCTGTGAGTCTAGATTTTCGAATCCGATGCAAAACTGATAGTTAATTGTAACGTTCAGGGCCTCCTAATAACGATGGAAATTTCAAATTGCGTTGAGATTCAATACTTTGTCCTCAAGCCGACTTGTCTCCAAGGGTCTATTGCTGCCTCGGTCACCATATGGCCCGTCTCCTGTGAGTCTAGAATTTTGATTCCGACGCCATACTGATAGTTAATTGTAACGTTCAGGACCTCCTAATGACGATGGAACACTCAAATTGCGTGTAGATTCAATACATCGTCCTCAAGCCGACTTGTCTCCAAGGGGATATTACTGCCTCCGGCACCATATGGTCCTTTTTCTGTGAGTCTAGATTATCGAATCCGAAGCGAAACTGATAGTTAATTGTAACGTTCAGGGCGTCCTAATAACGATGGAACACTCAAATTGCGTCGAGATTCAATACATCGTCCTCCAGCCGACTTGTCTCCACGGGGATATTGCTGCCTCGGGCACCATACGGTCCGTCTCCTGTGAGTCTAGATTTTCGAATCCGACGCAAAACTGATAGTTAATTGTAACGTTCACGGCCTCCTAATGACGATGGAACAACCAAATTGCGTCGAGATTCAATACATCGTCCTCCAGCCGACTTGTCTCCTAGGGGATAATCCTGCCACGGGCAGCTTATGGTCGTTCTCCTGTGAGTCTAGATTTTCGAATCCAACGCAAAACTGATAACTGATAGTTAATAGTAACTTTCAGGGCCTCTCAATGACGGTGGAACAATCAAATTGCGTCGAGATTCAATACATCGTCCTCCAGCCGACTTGTCTCCAAGGGTCTATTTCTGCCTCGGGCACCCTGTGGTCGTTCTCCTGTGGGTCTAGACTTTCGAATCCGAGGCAAAACTGATAGTTAATTGTAACGTTCAGGGCCTCCTAATGACGATGGAACACTCAAATTGCGTCGAGATTCAATACATCGTCCACCAACCGACTTGTCTCCAAGGGGATATTGCAGTTTAGGGCTTCTTATGGTCCGTTTCCTATGAGTCAAGATTTTCGAATCCGACGCAAAACTGATGGTTAATTGCCTACTAATGACGATGGAAGACTCAAATTGCGTCGAGATTCAATACATCGTCCTCCAGCCGACTTGTCTCCAAGGGGATACTGCTGCCTCGGGCCTCTTATGGTCGTTCTCCAGTGAGTCTAGATTTTCGAATCCGACGAAAAACTGATTGTTAATTGTAACGTTCAGGGCCTCCTAATAACGATGGAACACCCAAATTGCGTCGAGATTCAATTCATCGTCCTCCAGCCGACTTGTTTCCAAGGGGATATTGTTGCCTCGATCACCATATGGTCCGTCTCCTGTGAGTCTAGATTATCGAAACCGACGCGAAATTATAGTTAATTGTAACGTTCAAGGCCTTCTAATGACGATAGAACACTCAAGTTGCGTCAAGATTCAATACTTCGTCCTCAAGCCGCCATGTCTCCAAGGGGATATTGCTGCCTCGGGCACCATATGGTCCGTCTCCTGAGAGTCTAGATTATCGAAACCGACGCGAAACTGATAGTTAATTGTAACGTTCAAGGCCTCCTAATGACGATGGAACACACAAATAGCGTCGAGATTCAATACATCGACCTCCAGCCGACTTGTCTCCAAGGGTCTATTGCTGCCTCTGGCACCTTATGGTCGTGCTCCTCTGAGTCTACATTTTCGAATCCGACGCAAAACTTATTGTTAATTGTACCGTTCAGTGCCTCCTAATGGCGATGGAACACTCAAATTGCGTCGAGATTCAATACATCGTCCTCCAGCCGACTTGTCTCCAAGGGGATGTTGCTGCCTCGGGCACCTTAAGGTCGATCTCCTGTGAGTCTAGATTTTCGAATCCGACGCAGAACTGATAGTTAATTATAACGTTCAGGACCTTCTAATGACGATGGAACACTCAAATTGCGTCGAGATTCAATACATCGTCCTCCAGCCGACTTGACTCCTAGGGTCTATTGCTGCGTCGGGCACCATATGGTCGTTCTGCTGTGAGTCTAGATTTTCGAATCCGAGGCAAAACTGATAGTTAATTGTAACGTTCAGGGCCTCCTAATGACGATAGAACACTCAAATTTCGTCGAGATTCAGTACTTCGTCCTCAAGCCGACTTGTCTCCAAGGGTCTATTGCTGCCTCGGGCACCTTATGCTCGTCCTCCTGTGATTTTAGATTATTGAATCCGACGCAAAACTGATAGTTAATTGTAACGTTCAGGGCCTCCTAATGACGATGGAACACTCAAATTGCGTCGCGATTCAATAAATCGTCCTCCAGCCGTCTTGTCTCGATGGGTCTCTTGCTGCCTCGGGCACCTTATGGTCGTTCTCCTGTGAGTCTAGATTTTCGAATCCGATGCAAAACTGATAGTTAATTGTAACGTTCAGGGCCTCCTAATAACGATGGAACACTCAAATTGCTTTGAGATTCAATACTTTGTCCTCAAGCCGACTTGTCTCCATGGGTCTATTGCTGCCTTGGTCACCATATGGCCCGTCTCCTGTGAGTCTAGAATTTTAAATCCGACACCATACTGATAGTTAATTGTAACGTTCAGGACCTCCTAATGACGATGGAACACTCAAATTGCGTGTAGATTCAATACATCGTCCTCAAGCCGACTTGTCTCCAAGGGGATATTACTGCCTCCGGCGCCATATGGTCCTTTTTCTGTGAGTCTAGATTATCGAATCCGACGCGAAACTGATAGTTAATTGTAACGTTCAGGGCCTCCGAATGACGATGGACCACTCAAATTGTGTCGAGATTCAATACATCCTCCTCCAGCCGACTTGTCTCCAAGTTGATATTGCTGCCTCACTCCTCTTATGGTCGTTGTCCAGTGTGTCTAGATTTTCGAATCTGACGCAAAACTGATTGTTATTTGTAACGTTCAGGGCGTCCTAATAACGATGGAACACTCAAATTGCGTGGAGATTCAGTACATCGTCCTCCAGCCGACTTGTCGCCAAGGGGATATTGCTGCCTCGGGCACCATATGGTCCGTCCCCTGTGGGTCTAGATTTTCGAATCCGAAACAAAACTGATAGTTAATTGTAACGTTCACGGCCTCCTAATGACGATGGAACACTCAAATTGCGTCGAGATTCAATACATCGACCTTCAGCCGACTTGACTCCAAGGGTCTATTGGTGCCTCCGTCACCATATGGTCGTTCTCCTGTGAGTCTAGATTTTCGAATCCGAGGCAAAACTGATAGTTAATTGAAACGTTCAGGGCCTCCTAATGACGATGGAACACTCAAATTGCGTCGAGATTCAAGACATCGTCCTCCAGCCGACTTGTCTCCAAGGGGATATTGCTGCCTCGGGCACCTTAAGGTCGTTCTCCTGTGAGTCTAGGTTTTCGAATCCGACGCAAAACTGATAGTTAATTGTAACGTTCAGGGCCTCCTAATGACAATGGAACACTCAAATTGCGTCGAGATTCAATACATCGTCCTCCAGCCGACTTGTCTCCTAGGGGATAAACCTGCCTCGGGCAGCTTATGGTCGTTCTCCTGTGAGTCTAGATTTTCGAATCCAACGCAAAACTGATAGTTAATTGTAGTTTTCAGGGCCTCTCAATGACGATGGAACAGTCAAATTGCGTCGAGATTCAATACATCGTCCTCCAGCCGACTTGTCTCCAAGTGTCTATTTCTGCCTCGGGCACCCTGTGGTCGTTCTCCTGTGAGTCTAGACTTTCGAATCCGAGGCAAAACTGATAGTTAATTGTAACGTTCAGGGCCTCCTAATGACGATGGAACACTCAAATTGCGTCGAGATTCAATACATCGTCCACCAACCGACTTGTCTCCAAGGGGATATTGCTGCCTAGGGCTTCTTATGGTCCGTCTCCTATGAGTCAAGATTTTCGAATCCGACGCAAAACTGATGGTTAATTGTAACGTTCATTGCCTACTAATGACGATGGAAGACTCAAATTGCGTCGAGATTCAATACATCGTCCTCCAGCCGACTTGTCTCCAAGGGGATATTGCTGCCTCGGGCCTCTTATGGTCGTTCTCCATTGAGTCTAGATTTTCGAATCCGACGAAAAACTGATTGTTAATTGTAACGTTCAGGGCCTCCTAATAACGATGGAACACCCAAATTGCGTCGAGGTTCAATACATCGTCCTCCAGCCGACTTGTTTCCGTGGGGATATTGCTGCCTCGGGCACCATATGGTCCGTCTCCTGTGAGTCTAGATTATCGAACCGACGCGAAATTATAGTTAATTGTAACGTTCAAGGCCTTCTAATGACGATAGAACACTCAAGTTGCGTCAAGATTCAATACTTCCTCCTCAAGCCGCCATGTCTTCAAGGGGATATTGCTGCCTCGGGCACCATATGGTCCGTCTCCTGAGAGTCTAGATTATCGAAACCGACGCGAAACTGATAGTTAATTGTAACGTTCAAGGCCTCCTAATGACGATGGATCACACAAATAGCGTCGAGATTCAATACATCGTCCTCCAGCGGACTTGTCTCCAAGGGTCTATTGCTGCCTCTGGCACCTTATGGTCGAGCTCCTGTGAGTCTAGATTTTCGAATCAGACGCGAAACTGATAGTTAATTGTAACGTTCAGGGCCTCCTAATGACGATGGAACACTCAAATTGCGTCGAGATTCAATATATCGTCCTCCAGCCGACTTGTCTCCATGGGTCTACTGCTACCTCGGTCACCGTATGGTCGTTCTCCTGAGGGTCCAGATATTCGAAACCGACGCAAGACGGACTGTTAATTGTATCGTTAAGAGCCTCCTAATGACGATGGAACACACAAATTGCGTCGAGGTTCAATACATCGTCCTCCAGCCGACTTGTCTCCAAGGGGATATTGCGGCCTCGGGCACCTTATGTTCCGACTCCTGTGAGTCTAGATTTTCGAATCAGACGCTAAACTGATGGTTAATTGTAATATTCAGGGCCTCCTAATGACGATGGAACACTCAAATTGCGTCGAGATTCAATTCATCGTCCTCCAGCCGACTTGTCTCCAAGGGGCTATTGCTGCCTCGGGCAGCTTACGGTCGTTCTCCTCTGAGTCAACATTTTCGAATCCTACGCATAACTGATGGTTAATTGTAACGTTCAGGGCCTTCTTATGACGATGGAACACTCAAATTGCGTCGAGACTCAATACATCGACCTGCAGCAGACTTGTGACCTAGGGTCTATTGCTGTCCCAGGCACCTTATGGTCGTTCTCCTGTGAGTGTAGATCATCGAATCCGACGCCAAACCCTCCTGCGTGTTCGGGGGTTAGAATAGGCCCGCGGTATACCTGCCTGTCGTAAGAGGCGACTAAAAGGAGTCTCAAACGTTTCGGCCTTATGTGATGGTCCCCTGTCGGGTTTGACCTCCATATCTCAAAATTTTTCCGAAGAGCGAGCCGATTGGGGAAGGGCGCCTTACTTGGTGCATTGTGTCCGTGTTGTGTTGAGAACTTTCGCCATCTTATTCGTCGTTGCATTGCAGTCTTGCCCGCTCTCCATCTCTTGGGCATCGATGCGCCCCTGCGTGCACTTTCTGCCAAACTCTGTGCGGGGCCATTTTCTGCACTGACGACGCCCATGGACCACATGTCACCTAACATCCAGCACGGTAGCCAGTCCGTTGTGGTGGGGTCGCCATGTACCCTCTTGGTTGTAGCCCCCTGACAACACAGGGATCGCTCTACTGATGCCTGCGCCGTTCACTCCCCACGTATGCCAAGGAGTAGATGCCCATTTCCCTGGGGCATCAGGACTCCCGGCAATGGCCATCCTGCCAGGCGGCTATTGCTGTGGCTGGGTGGCGCCCGTGGGGAGGGCCCTTGGTCGGAGTAGGTGGCACCAGGGCGGATGACCCGCAATGAAGCGTGGTACATCATCTCTCGCTGGCGGCCAGCCGCCAGCAGTCTCTAAGCGTTCTCGGGCTCAATTTAATGCTCAGAAGTACGATCCGAAAACGTTCCCCTCCCTGGCCACGCCGTGGAAGAGCGTAAGCCTCAGGATGGCGGTAACAGTTATTCGCCCCGATTCTTAGTTTGCACGAGAGCTGATGGGGAGTCTTTTCTCTCCACAAAGCCTCAGTTCTTCGTCGAGCATTTAGAGGACAAGTTTGGGGAGGTGGAGGGTTTGTCTAAAATGCGCTCTGGGTCAGTACTGATACAAACGGCATCCTCCGCCCAATCCCGCAGGTTACTTCCTTGTCACAAGTTGGGGGATGTTAACGTTTCTATTACACCACATAAGAGTTTAAATATGGTCCAGGGTGTTATTTTCCATAGGGATTTCCTTTTGCAGTCTGATGACGAGCTGCGCGCCGACTTAGAACGTAGAGGTGTTCATTTCGTCCGGCGCGTTCATCGGGGTCCGAGGGACAATCAGGTTGCTACCGGTGCCTTCATCTTGGCCTTCGAGGGTGATACGTTACCGGAAAAGGTCAAGGCGATGGTCTACCGATGTGACGTCAAGCCCTATATCCCTCCCCCGATGCGGTGCTTCAAGTGCTGCAAGTTCGGCCATATGTCTTCCCGCTGCACTTCCAGCCTCACATGTCGCGATTGCGGACGCCTATCTCATCCCGATACTCCATGTGCCCCGCCTCCCATCTGCGTCAACTGCGGGGAGCACCATTCACCTTGCTCGCCTGACTGCAAAGTCTTTCAGAAAGAGCGCAAAATCATGGAATATAAGATCCTGGACCGGCTGACCTATACTGAGGCCAAACGGAAATATGACAGACTCCATCCTGTGAGAATGACATCTTCTTATGCAGCTGCTACAACAACTGTGCTAGCTCCATCAGTTTCGAGACTTCCAGCCAGCTCGATAAGCAGTAAGACTCCTCCTGCCCCCTTGCCCGTGGGGGGCTCTACCCAACGGGTTGCTCCTGCACCACCTACCTCAGGAGCAACCTCCTCCCACCCGTCGGGGACGTCCGTCCCCGCTTCTCAGCCGGAGAAGCGTCTAACTTCTTCGACTACTCTCGCCCGTAAGAGTTCCCTTGGGACCCTCCCTTCCCAGGGTTCCACCAGCGGGAAGGATGACGGCCACCAGTGGCATAAGTCCTCACCAGCGACCGGGCGTAGGGCTTCACGATCCTCCTCTGTCCCGGATACTGAATCGGTGAAGCCTTCCCAGCCGGTGAAACCCAAGGTTCAGCGAGAGAAGTCCAAGAGAAAGACCTCTAAGGCCAAAGAACTTGCGGTGCACCAACCCCACCGCACCTTTCGCGCTCTGCGTCTGAGGATGAAGTCGAGATTCTAGCGTCCGCTGAGGACCTTGATCTCGCTGGTCCCTCAGACGCCATGGATGCCTCTCGTACGGGTACTGAATCGGTGGCAGTGAGTGAACAAGCGGCGTAAATTGCCTTCCCAGTCCTTTCACGCCTTTCTCAGCCATGGACAATACCATCCTCCAGTGGAACTGCGGCGGTTTTTTCCACCATTTAGCTGAGCTCCGCCAACTTCTCAGCCTTCGCCCTTTCTTCTGCATTGCTCTCCAGGAAACTTGGTTTCCAGCGATGCGAACCCCCGCCCTCCGTGGCTATCGGGGTTATTACAAGAACCGAGCAGCTTATGAAAGGGTGTCTGGTGGCGTCTGCATGTATGTCCTTCACACTCTGCACAGCGAGTCTGTCCCTCTCCAGACGCCTTTAGAGGCTGTCGCTGTACGCGTATGGACGCCACAGGCTATTACCGTCTGCAGTCTTTACATTCCACCGGATGGTGATGTCTCGCAGCATGTCCTGGCTGCACTGGTCGCCCAATTGCCGCCGCCTTTCTTGCTATTGGGCGACTTCAACGCCCATAACCCTCTGTGGGGTGGGTCAGTGGCCACAGGTCGAGGCGCCATCGTTGAACATTTGTTGTCGCAGCTCGATCTCTCGCTGTTAAATGATGGCGCCTTCACACACTTCAGTGTGGCGCATGGCACCTACTCCGCCATTGACCTTTCCATCTGTAGCCCTCGCCTCTTACCGTCTGTCCAATGCAGTGTGCATGACGACCTGTGTGGTAGTGACCACTTTCCGCTCTTTTTGTCACTACCACAGCGTCACTCTTCTGGGCACCCTAGCAGATGGGCTGTGAATAAGGCTGACTGGGATTTGTTCTCCTCCACTGCCGCTTTTGAGCCTCTCTCTACTGATGACATTGATGCAGTGGTTCAATCTGTCACCACCGGCATCGTTACTGCCGTCGAATCTGCCGTTCCCCGTTCTTCTGGGTCCGCTCGGCGGAAGGCTGTGCCTTGGTGGTGGCCTGAGATCGCTGAAGCGATTAAAGATCGCCGGCGGGCGCTCCAGCGTCACAAGCGACATCCCTCCTTAGCCCACCTTATCGCCTTCAAACGGCTGCGTGCGCGGGCCCGCCTCCTTATCCGCCAAGGCAAGAAGGAGTGCTGGGAGCGGTATGTGTCCACCATTGGCCTCCATGTCACTCCCTCGCAGGTCTGGGCCAAGATTCGACGCGTCTACGGCTATCGGACCCCTGCCAGCGTCCCTGTGCTCTCACTGAAAGGAGCCGTTTGTACCGACTCCGACGTCATTGCAAATCGCTTAGCAGAGCATTTTGCTACGAGTTCCACTTCTGCGAATTACCCCCAGGCCTTCCGCTCCATTAAAGAGCGGCTGGAACGTCGGAGCCTTTCGTTTCGCACCAACCACCCGGAATCTTACAATGCTCCATTCAGTGAGTGGGAATTTCGCAGTGCCCTAGCTGCTTGCCCTGATACCGCTCCTGGGCCAGATGGCATCCACTGTCAGATGCTGAAACACCTTTCAGTGGACTGCCGGCGGCGCCTTCTCGATCTTTACAACCGTCTTTGGGTCGAGGGGGAGTTTCCGTCGCAATGGCGTGAAGGCATTGTCATCCCCGTTTTGAATCCTGGGAAGACCCCTCTGGAGGTGGACAGCTACCGTCCCATTAGCCTCACCAACGTTCTTTGTAAGTTGCTTGAACGGATGGTGAGCCGGCGCTTGCATTGGGTACTGGAGTCTCGGGGCCTTCTGGCTCCATCTCAGGGTGGGTTCCGTAAAGGCCGCTCCGCCACCGACAATCTGGTGAGTCTGGAGTCGGCCATCCGTACTGCTTTTGCCCGCCGTCAGCACCTGGTCGCTGTCTTTTTCGACATGCGGAAGGCGTACGATACGACATGGCGTCATCACATTCTTTCTACGCTTCATGGATGGGGTCTTCGGGGTCCTCTGCCGATTTTTATCCGTAATTTTCTGTCGTGTCGTACCTTCCGCGTGCAAGTCGCGGCCTCGTATAGTTCCTCCCACGTCCAGGAGAACGGTGTGCCACAGGGCTCTGTTTTAAGTGTCTGTCTCTTTTTAATAGCCATTAACGGGCATGCTGCGGCCGTGGGAAATTCTGTCTCCGCTTCCCTGTATGCTGACGACTTCTGCCTTTATTACAGCTCTACTGGCATTGCAGCTGTTGAACGTCAGCTACAGGGCGCTATCCGTAAGGCGCAGTCTTGGGCTGTAGCGCATGGGTTTCAGTTTTCGGCAGCCAAGACCCGCGTTATGCATTTCTGCCGGCGCCGAACAGTCTATCCTGAGCCGCGGCTTTATCTTGCCGACGAACTCCTTGCTGTGGTGGAGACCCACAGGTTTTTGGGGGTGGTTTTCGATGTCCGGTTGACTTGGCTGCCTCATATCCGGCAGCTGAAACAGACGTGTTGGCGGCATCTAAACGCTCTGAGATGCTTGAGCAACACCCGCTGGGGCGCCTACCGCTCTACACTGTTGCGGCTCTACCAGGCGTTAATCCAGTCCCGTCTGGATTATGGGAGCCTGGCTTATGGCTCAGCATCCCCATCTGCGTTACGGGTGCTGGACCCGATTCTCCACAGCGGGATACGCCTTGCCACTGGTGCTTTCCGCACCAGCCCTGTGGACAGCGTACTAGTGGAGGCAGGTGTACCTCCACTGCGGTTCCGACGCCAACGTTTGCTGGCCGCTTATGCTGCCCATGTTCTAAGCTCGCCCGGGCATCCAAACTATCGCCTCCTGTTCCCGCGGTCGGTCGTCCGTATGCCAGAACGTCGGCCCCGGTCTGGTTGTACAATAGCGGTCCGCGTCAAAGAGCTTCTCTCTGGGCTCCAGGGTTTCACTGTTCCACCTCCTTTCCGGGCTACTTTGCATACACCCCCATGGTGTGTTCGTCGCCCTAGCCTTCGGCTCGACGTGGCACAGGGCCCTAAGGACTCAGTCACTCCAGAGGCCTTCCGCCGCCGCTTTTATTCCATCCTGGCCACGTATCAGGGCTCTGGTGTTGTTTACACTGACGGTTCGATGGTTGCTGGTCGTGTCGGATATGCGCTCACTCTAGGGGACCTTTCCGAACAACGTTCCTTACCGGATGGCTGCAGCGTTTACACTGCTGAACTGGTCGCCATCTTTCGTGCCCTAGAGTATATCCGCTCCTGCTCAGGTGAGTCCTTCGTTATCTGTAGCGATTCCCTGAGCGGTTTACGAGCTCTCGAACAGTGTTTCCCTCATTCTCGTTTGGTGATGGCTATCCACGAGTCTCTGCATACTCTCGCCTGTTGCGGCCGCTCTGTGGTCTTTGTGTGGACCCCCGGTCATGTCGGTATCCCGGGTAACGAACATGTTGACCGCCTGGCGAAAGAGGCCACCAGTAAGCCATCTCTGGACGTTGGCCTCCCAGAGACTGATTTGCGGGCAGTCTTCCGCCGCAAAATCTTGGCGCTATGGGATGATGAATGGCGCGAACTGCCAATGCCCAATAAACTCCGTGCTGTCAAGGAGACGACGGCTGTGTGGCAGTCATCCCTGCGAGCCACTCGCAGGGACTCAGTAGTTCTTTGCCGGCTCCGCATTGGCCACTCCCGGCTGAAACACAGTTATTTACTGCGCCGGGAGGACCCTCCTCTATGTCGCTGTGGGGCAGCTTTGACGGTGGCCCACATTTTGCTGGCCTGACCCCTTTTAGCTGTGGTCAGGCAGACATTTGCGCTGCCTGCTACGCTCCCTGCCCTTTTAACAGACGACTCCACTATGGCTGACTTAGTTTTACGTTTTATTCGGGCAGGGGGATTTTATCATTTACTCTTAGTGTTTCTGTTTTATTTTAATGTTTTGTGTTGATTCTGGCCTTTGGCCTATGGTTTTACACTGATTTTTTAATGTGTTTCTAAGTGGTTGGCCTTTCCTTTTTTATGTCTATGGTCGACAACCACCGTCACACTCTCTGTGGTTTTAGTTTCTTTTGTCTTGTCTTTGTCTCAGTATCTCTTGTTCTGTATCGTCTGTGATCTCTTCTGTTCCTTGTTTTTATTCTCTGTGGGTCTTCTCTGTCTTTGGAAAAAGGGACCGATGACCATGGCAGTCTGGTCCCTTTAATCCTCCAAACCAAACAAACAAACAAACCGACGCAAAATGATAAATAATTGTAACGTTCAGGGCCTCCTAATGACGATGGAACACTCAAATTGCGTCGAGATTCAATACATCGTCCTCCAGCCGACTTGTCTCCAAGGGGATATTGCTGCCTCGGGCACCATATGGTCCGTCTCCTGTGAGTCTAGATTTTCAAATCCGACGCAAAACTGATAGTTAATTGTAACGTTCAGATCCTCCTAATGACGATGGAACACTCAAATTGCGTCGCGATTAAATACATCGTCTTCCAGCCGACTTGTTTCCAAGGGTCTATTGTTGCCTCGGGCGCCTTTTGGTCGTCCTTGGGTGAGTCTAGATTATCGAATCCGACGCAAAATTATAGTTAATTGTAACGTTCACGGCCTCCTAATGACGATGGAACACTCAAATTGCGTCGAGATTCAATACATCGTCCTCCAGCCGACTTGCCTCCAAGGGGATATTACTGCCTCGGGCACCTAATGGTCGTTCTCCTGTGAGTAGATTTTCGAATCCGACGCAAAACTGATAGTTAATTGTAACGTTCAGGACCTCCTAATGACGATGGATGACTCCAATTGCGTCGAGATTCAATACATGGTCCTCCAGCCGACTTGTCTCCGAGGGTATATTGCTGCCTCGGTCACCTTATGGTCGTTCTCCAGTGAGTCTAGATTTTCGAATCCGACGTAAAACTGATTGTTAATTGTTACGTTCACGGCCTCCTAATGAGGATGGAACACTCAAATTGCGGCGCGATTCAATACATCGTCTTCCAGACGACTTGTCTCCAAACGTCTATTGCTGCCTCGGTCACCATATGTTCCGTCTCCAGTGAGTCTAGAATTTCGAATCCGACGCAAAACTGATAGTTAATTGTTACGTTCAGGGCCTCCTAATGACGATGGAACACTCAAATTGCGTCGCGATTCAATACATCGTCCTCCAGCCGACTTGTTTCCAAGGGTCTATTGTTGCCTCGGGCGCCTTTTGGTCGTTCTCCTGTGAGTCTAGATTATCGAATCCGACGCAAAAGTGATAGTTAATTGTTACGTTCAGGCCCTCCTAATGACGATGGAACACTCAAATTGCGACGAGACTCAATACATCGGCCACCAGCAGACTTGTTTCCAAGGGTCTATTGCTGCCTCGGGCACCTTGTGGTCGTTCACCTTTGAGTCTAGAATTTCGAATGCGAAGCATATCTGATAGTTAATTGTACGTTCAGGGCCCCCTAATGACGATGGAAGACTCAAATTGCCTCGAGATTCAATACATCGTCCTCCAGCCGACTTGTCTCCAAGGGGATATTGCTTCCTCGGGCACCATATGGTCCGTCTCCTGTGAGTCTAGATTTTCGAATCCGACGCAAAACCGATAGTTAATTGTAACGTTCAGATCCTCCTAATGACGATGAAACACTCAAATTGCGTCGAGATTCAGTACATCGTCCTCCAGCCGACTTGTCTCCAAGGGGATATTGCTGCTTCGGGCAACTTATTTTCGTTCTCCTGTGAGTCTAGATTTTCTAATCCGACGAAAAAGTGATGGTTAATTGTAACGTTCATGGCCTCCTAAAGACGATGGAACACTCAAATTGCGTCGAGATTCAATGCATCGTCCTGCAGCCGACTTATCTCCAAAGGTCTATTGCTGCCTCGGTCACCATATGGACCATCACCTGTGAGTCTAGATTTTCGAATCCGACGCAAAACTGATAGTTAATTGTAACGTTCAGGGCCTCGTAATGACGATGGAACACTCAAATTGCGTTGTGTTTCAATTCATCGTCCTTCTGCCGACTTGTCTCCAAGGGTCTATTGCTGCCTCGAGCACCTTATGGTCGTTCTCCTCTGAGTCAACATTTTCGAATCCGACGCAAAAATGATAGTTAATTGTAACGTTCAGGGCCTCCTAATGACGATGGAACACTCAAATTGCGTTTAGATTTAATACATCGTTTTCCAGCCGACTTGTCTCCAAGGGGATATTGCTGCCTCGGGCACCTTATGGTCTTTATCCTGTGAGTCAAAATTTTCGAATCCGACGCAAAGCTGATAGTTAATTGTAACGTCCAGGGCCTCCTAATGACGATGGAAAACTCAGATTGCGTCGATATTCAATACATCGTCCACCAGCCGACTTGTCTCCAAGGGGATATTGCTGCCTCGGGCACCATACGATCCGTCACCTGTCAGTCTAGATTTTTGAATCCGATGCAAAACTGGTAGTTAATTGTAACGTTCAGGGCCTCCTAATGACAATGGAACACTCAAATTGAGTCTCGATTCAATACATCGTCCATCAGCCGACATGTCTCCGAGGGTCTATTGTTGCCTCGGGCGCCTTTTGGTCGTTCTCCTGTGAGTCTAGATGATCGAATCTGACGCAAAACTGATAGTTAATTGTAACGTTCACGGCCTCCTAATGACGATGGGACACTCAAATTGCGTCGAGACTCAATACATTGTCCTCCAGCCGACTTCTCTCCAAGGGTGTATTGCTGCCTCTGGCACCTTATGGTCGTACTCCTGTGAGTCTAGATTTTCGAATCCGACGCGAAACTGATAGTTAATTGTAACGTTCAGGGACTCCTAATGACGTTGGAAACTCAAATTGCGTCGCGATTCAATACATCCTCCATCAGTCGACATGTTTCCAAGGGTCTATTGTTGCCTCCGGCATCTTTTGGTCGGTCTCCTGTGAGTCTAGATTATCGAATCCGACGCCAAACTGATAGTTAATTATAACGTTCACGGTCTCCTAAAGACGATGAAACACTCAAATTGAGTCGAGATTCAAACATCGACCTCCAGCCGACTTGTCTCCAAGGGGATATTGCTGCCTCGGGCACCTTATGGTCGTTATCCTGTGAGTCAAAATTTTCGAATCCGACGCAAAGCTGATAGTTAATTGTAACGTCCAGGGCCTCCTAATGACGATGGAACACTCAGATTGCGTCGATATTCAATACATCGTCCACCAGCCGACTTGTCTCCAAGGGGATATTTCTGCCTCGGGCACCATATGGTCCGTCTCCTGTGAGTCTAGATTTTTGAATCCGACCCAGAACTGATAGTTAATTGTAACGTTCAGGGCGTCCTAATGACGATGGAACACTCAAATTGCGTCGCGATTCAATACATCGTCCTCCAGCCGACTAGTTTCCAAGGGTCTACTGTTGCCTCGGGCGCCTTTTGATCCTTCTCCTGTGAGTCTAGATTATCGAATCCAACGCAAAACTGATAGTTAATTGTAACATTCAGGGCCTCCTAATGTCGATGGAACACTCAAATTGCGTCGAGATTCCATACATCGTCCTCCAGCCGACTTGTCTCCAATGGGATATTGCAGCCTCGGGCACCATGTGGTCCGTCACCTGTGAGTCTAGATTTTTGAATCCGACGCAAAACTGATAGTTAATTGTAACGTTCAGGGCCTCCTAATGACGATGGAACACTCAAATTGCGTCGCGATTCAATACATCGTCCTCCAGCCGACTTGTTTCCAAGGGTCTATTGTTGCCTCGGGCGCCTTTTGGTCGTTCTCCTGTGAGTCTAGATTATCGAATCCGACGCAAAAGTGATAGTTAATTGTTACGTTCAGGCCCTCCTAATGACGATGGAACACTCAAATTGCGACGAGACTCAATACATCGGCCACCAGCAGACTTGTTTCCAAGGGTCTATTGCTGCCTCGGGCACCTTGTGGTCGTTCACCTTTGAGTCTAGAATTTCGAATGCGAAGCATATCTGATAGTTAATTGTACGTTCAGGGCCCCCTAATGACGATGGAAGACTCAAATTGCCTCGAGATTCAATACATCGTCCTCCAGCCGACTTGTCTCCAAGGGGATATTGCTTCCTCGGGCACCATATGGTCCGTCTCCTGTGAGTCTAGATTTTCGAATCCGACGCAAAACCGATAGTTAATTGTAACGTTCAGATCCTCCTAATGACGATGAAACACTCAAATTGCGTCGAGATTCAATACATCGTCCTCCAGCCGACTTGTCTCCAAGGGGATATTGCTGCTTCGGGCAACTTATTTTCGTTCTCCTGTGAGTCTAGATTTTCTAATCCGACGAAAAAGTGATGGTTAATTGTAACGTTCATGGCCTCCTAAAGACGATGGAACACTCAAATTGCGTCGAGATTCAATGCATCGTCCTGCAGCCGACTTATCTCCAAAGGTCTATTGCTGCCTCGGTCACCATATGGACCATCACCTGTGAGTCTAGATTTTCGAATCCGACGCAAAACTGATAGTTAATTGTAACGTTCAGGGCCTCGTAATGACGATGGAACACTCAAATTGCGTTGTGTTTCAATTCATCGTCCTTCTGCCGACTTGTCTCCAAGGGTCTATTGCTGCCTCGAGCACCTTATGGTCGTTCTCCTCTGAGTCAACATTTTCGAATCCGACGCAAAAATGATAGTTAATTGTAACGTTCAGGGCCTCCTAATGACGATGGAACACTCAAATTGCGTTTAGATTTAATACATCGTTTTCCAGCCGACTTGTCTCCAAGGGGATATTGCTGCCTCGGGCACCTTATGGTCTTTATCCTGTGAGTCAAAATTTTCGAATCCGACGCAAAGCTGATAGTTAATTGTAACGTCCAGGGCCTCCTAATGACGATGGAAAACTCAGATTGCGTCGATATTCAATACATCGTCCACCAGCCGACTTGTCTCCAAGGGGATATTGCTGCCTCGGGCACCATACGATCCGTCACCTGTCAGTCTAGATTTTTGAATCCGATGCAAAACTGGTAGTTAATTGTAACGTTCAGGGCCTCCTAATGACAATGGAACACTCAAATTGAGTCTCGATTCAATACATCGTCCATCAGCCGACATGTCTCCGAGGGTCTATTGTTGCCTCGGGCGCCTTTTGGTCGTTCTCCTGTGAGTCTAGATGATCGAATCTGACGCAAAACTGATAGTTAATTGTAACGTTCACGGCCTCCTAATGACGATGGGACACTCAAATTGCGTCGAGACTCAATACATTGTCCTCCAGCCGACTTCTCTCCAAGGGTGTATTGCTGCCTCTGGCACCTTATGGTCGTACTCCTGTGAGTCTAGATTTTCGAATCCGACGCGAAACTGATAGTTAATTGTAACGTTCAGGGACTCCTAATGACGTTGGAAACTCAAATTGCGTCGCGATTCAATACATCCTCCATCAGTCGACATGTTTCCAAGGGTCTATTGTTGCCTCCGGCATCTTTTGGTCGTTCTCCTGTGAGTCTAGATTATCGAATCCGACGCCAAACTGATAGTTAATTATAACGTTCACGGTCTCCTAAAGACGATGAAACACTCAAATTGAGTCGAGATTCAAACATCGACCTCCAGCCGACTTGTCTCCAAGGGGATATTGCTGCCTCGGGCACCTTATGGTCGTTATCCTGTGAGTCAAAATTTTCGAATCCGACGCAAAGCTGATAGTTAATTGTAACGTCCAGGGCCTCCTAATGACGATGGAACACTCAGATTGCGTCGATATTCAATACATCGTCCACCAGCCGACTTGTCTCCAAGGGGATATTTCTGCCTCGGGCACCATATGGTCCGTCTCCTGTGAGTCTAGATTTTTGAATCCGACCCAGAACTGATAGTTAATTGTAACGTTCAGGGCGTCCTAATGACGATGGAACACTCAAATTGCGTCGCGATTCAATACATCGTCCTCCAGCCGACTAGTTTCCAAGGGTCTACTGTTGCCTCGGGCGCCTTTTGATCCTTCTCCTGTGAGTCTAGATTATCGAATCCAACGCAAAACTGATAGTTAATTGTAACATTCAGGGCCTCCTAATGTCGATGGAACACTCAAATTGCGTCGAGATTCCATACATCGTCCTCCAGCCGACTTGTCTCCAATGGGATATTGCAGCCTCGGGCACCATGTGGTCCGTCACCTGTGAGTCTAGATTTTTGAATCCGACGCAAAACTGATAGTTAATTGTAACGTTCAGGGCCTCCTAATGACGATGGAACACTCAAATTGCGTCGAGATTCAATACGTCGTCCTCCAGCCGACTTGTCTCCAAGGGGATATTACTGCCTCGGACACCTTATGGTCGTTCACCTGTGAGTCTAGATTTTCGAATCAGACGCAAAACTGATGGTTAATTGTAACGTTCATGGCCACCTAATGACGATGGAACACTAGAATTGCGTCGAGATTCAATACATCGTCCTCCAGCCGACTTGTCTTCAAGGGGATATTGCTACCTCGGGCCTCTTATGGTCGTTCTCCAGTGAGCTCAGATTTTCGAATTCGACGCAAAACTGATTGTTGATTGTATCGATCAGGGCCTCCTAATAACGATGGAACACTCAAATTGCGTCGAGATTCCATACATCGTCCTCCAGCCGACTTGTCTCCAAGGGGATATTTCTGCCTCGGGCACCATATGGTCCGTCTCCTGTGAGTCTAGATTTTCGAATCCGACCCAAAACTGATAGTTAATTGTAACGTTCAGGGCCTCCTAATGACGATGGAACACTCAAATTGCGTCGCGATTCAATGCATCGTCCTCGAGCCGACTTTTCTCCAAGCGTCTATTGCTGTCTCTGGCACCTTATGGTCGTGCTCCTGTGAGTCTAGATTTTCGAATCTGACGCGAAACTGATAGTTAATAGTAACGTTCAGGGTCTCCTAATGACGGTGGAACACTCAAATTGCGTCGAGATTCAATACATCGTCCTCCAGCCGACTTGTCCCCAAGGGTCTATTGTTGCCTCGGTCACCATATGGTCCGTCTCCTGTGAGTCTAGAATTTCGAATCAGACGCAAAACTGACAGTTAATAGTTACGTTCAGGACCTCCTAATGACGATGGAACACTCAAAAATGGTCGAGATTCAACACATCGTCCTCAAGCCGACTTGTCTCTAAGGGGATATTGCTGCCTCGGACACCATATGGTCCGTCTCCTGTGAGTCTAGATTTTCGAATATGACGCGAAACTGATAGTTTATTGTAACGTTCAGGGCCTCCTAATGACGATGGAACACTCAAATTGCGTCGAGATTCAATACATCGTCCTCCCCCCCCCCAGGGGGTCCACAACTCTTTTGTGGACACGTGCGTAGCGAGCACGGGACCCCGAGCTAATGTGGCCCTCCTTCCTTTCCGGGCTGCATACCTTCCCTTCCCTTTCCGCATCCCTCCCCGTCCCCCATCTTCGCCCCCCCCCCCCTCACCTCTGTCTCTTTCCTTCCCTTTCTCCCCCTCTGGGAGTATGGTTTGTGCCTACGTCCGGAGACGGACGCTCGAAACTGTTCCAAATTCCTTGCTTTTACACTTGCAAGACCTCGTCCTTCCTCTGCCCTTCTCTTTTCCTTGCCTCTTCTCCTTGCCCTTTTCTCCGCTGCGGCGTTTGAGACCCCCTTTTCTTTCCTTTCCCTTTCTCTTTTGTCCTCCCTGTGCGTGTCTGAAGGACGACCCACGCACTTCCATGCGTAGCCGGTGACGGGGTAACGCGTAATTCCCCGCCCCGGGTAGACAGGTAGGGCACGTACGTACCCCCTGGTAACGGCCAGGCCCAGGGAGGGGTGATTACCCGAGCTGATACCTTCCGAAAGTGCCGATTGGTCCCTCCGTCCGTTTGTCGGATGGTGTGACCTGAGATGTGAACAATCACCTAAGGCGGGTGTGCCCTCGGTGAGGGCCTCCACAAGGGAGGAGCGCGCCATCGGAGACGCCGGTAATCATGGGGGATTCTTCCGCAATGGTTTCCTCACCTTCCACTATGTCTGCTCACAAACGTAAGTTCACTGAGTCTCAGCCACAGACGGTTCTTCCATCGTTGCCACAGTTCCTTGTTGTTTCTCGGTCTGACGAAGGTCACGACTTTTCCACGGTCAACCCTTTCATTATTCAGAAAGGTGTCGACGCAATTGCATGTCCTGTAAAGTCTTGTTCCAGATTACGGAATGGTACCCTGTTGTTAGAAACACACAGTGCCCTCCAGGCTCAAAAATTGCTGCGTACTTCCCTGCTCCACACCTTCCCTGTCCGGGTGGAACCGCACCGTACCTTAAATTCCTCGTGTGGAGTCGTTTATACACGCTCCCTCGATGGATTGTCTGACGAAGAAATTCAGCATTTCCTGTCTGACCAGGGCGTCACTGCTGTTCATCGGGTTATGAAAAAGGTTGACTCAAACATCATTCCAACCCGCACTGTCTTCATGACATTTGACAAAGTTCAACTCCCATCAAAAATCAAAGCAGGCTATGAGATAATTTCCGTTCGCCCTTATGTCCCAAACCCTACGCGTTGCTATCGATGTCAGCGGTTCAATCACACCAGCCAGTCCTGTTCCAATCCGGCCAAATGTGTTACGTGTGGCAAGGATGCCCATGAGGGTGCTTGTCCACCTCCATCCCCTCACTGCATCAACTGTATGGGTGACCACGCTGCTTCCTCTCGAGATTGTTTTTAAGGATGAAAAGCTCATCCAGGAAATAAGAGTAAAGGAAAAGGTGTCGACCTTTGCTGCTCGAAAGTTACTCGCCAGTCGACAGCCCACCGTGCCTCAAAAAGGAAAATACAGCACTGTCCTTGCTTCTCCTCGACCAACAAAGGAGGCGGCCACGCAGACTTGCGACCTCACATTTAGTACCACGGTCGTCAGATCGGCCAGCGCAAAGATCGCCCGTTCAACCTCACCACTTTCGCCTGCCCACTCTATGGCTCACCCTTTGTCGGGTTCTGCTAAATCTCGAGCCCAAAAGTCAGACGCCAAGTCTTCGAAAAAAGAGCATTCTCGTGAAGAGTTTTTACGTACTGCAACTTCACAACCATCGGTTCCTCCTTCATCTAAACCTCATACCTCCAAGAAGGCTACGAAGAAACACAGTTCCTCTCCTTCTCCGCCAAGGCGCGTCCCATCTACAGCACCACCTGGCGGAAATCGCCCTCGGCCATCTTCTGTGTCGCCGAGGCGCACTGCTGGTGGCCGGTCAACTGGCCGATCGTTGGTGGCAGGAGCTGCTCCTGACCAACCTATGGATCAGGATTTTCTGCCTTCGACTGAATGCCATTCCATGCTGTCGGTCGCAAGTTCTGAGCAGTCGTTGAGTTGACAGCACCCTTGGTCACGTTTCTCCATTTTCTGTTCACCCTATGTCCATTATCCACTGGAATATCCGCGGCATTCGCGCCAATCGGGATGAATTGTCGATCATCTTACGATCCTACTCGCCGGTCATCTTCTGTCTTCAGGAAACAAAGCTGCGTCCCCATGACCGCTTTGTTCTCCCTCATTTTCAGTCCGTCCGATATGACCTCCCCTCAGTTGAAGGCACTCCAGCCCATGGAGGACTCATGATTCTGCTCCATGATACTCTCCATTATCACCCAATCCCCTTAAACACTTCCTTCCAAGCAATCGCCGTCCGTCTTTCCCTTTCTGGATACACGTTCTCTCTTTGTACGGTATACATTCCAACGTCTACACCAATGGCACGAGCTGATCTCCATCTTCTTGATCAGCTTCCACCCCCCTATTTGCTGGTTGGGGACTTCAATGCCCACCACCCGCTTTGGGGATCTCCACATCCTTGTCCACGTGGCTCACTATTGCTTGACGTCTTCCACCAAGCGGATCTAGTCTGCCTCAACACTGGGGTCCCCACATTTTTGTCTGCCTCCACGGCAAATTTATCTCATTTGGACCTTGCGGTCGGTACTGTTCCGCTAGCTCGGCGCTTCGAATGGTTCGCCCTTGATGATACACACTCGAGTGACCACTTTCCATGTGTTCTTCGACTGCAGCCTCAACTGCTATATATGCGCTCGCGACGCTGGAAGTTTGCCCAAGCCGATTGGACACTTTTTTCGTCTCTAGCGACATTCGATGACCGTCGCTTTCCCAGCGTCGACGATGAGGTCACACATTTTACCGACGTTATTCTCACAGCTGCGGAACGTTCAATACCACACACCTCCGAATTGCCCCGGCGCCCCCCAGTTCCTTGGTGGAACGAGGCATGCCGTGACGCAATACGTGAGCGGCGACGTGCTCTTCGCATTTTCCGTCACCATCCAACCTTGGCCAACTGTATCCGATATAAGCAGCTCCGTGCGCGATGCCGTCGCGTCATCCGCGATAGCAAGAAGGCAAGCTGGAAATTCTTTATTAGCTCATTTAACACCTTCACTCCCTCCTCGGAAGTTTGGAGTCGGCTTCGACGGTTCTCAGGCGCGCCTAGTTTCTCCCCGGTCTCTGGGCTCACTGTCGCGCATGATACCTTAGTGGACCCCATCGCAATTTCTAACTCATTGGGTCAGCACTTTGCTGAGATTTCGAGCTCTTCAAATTACCCGCCCGCGTTTCTCCCGAAGAAACGTGCAGCGGAAGTGCGACATCTTGCTTTCTCCTCTCAAAATCGCGAAAGCTACAATATTGTTTTCTCCATGCGGGAACTCCAACATGCACTCTCTTCTTCTCGCTCCTCCGCCCCAGGACCGGATGGTATCCATGTCCAAATGTTGCTGCATTTATCCACCCATAGCCTGCGTTACCTCCTTCGCCTTTATAATCGAATTTGGACCGACAGTACCTTTCCCAGGCGATGGCGGGAAGCTATTGTCGTTCCCGTTCCGAAACCTGGAAAGGACAAACATCTCCCCTCTAGCTATCGCCCCATTTCTCTCACGAGTAGTGACTGTAAGGTTTTGGAGCGTATGGTGAATTACCGTTTAGCTTGGTGGCTGGAATCCCGCAGTCTTCTAACACCAGCCCAATGCGGATTCCGACAGCATCGTTCTGCCGTTGACCATCTTGTTGCTCTCTCAACTTATATCATGAACAATTTCCTCCGGAAACGCCGAACGGTAGCAATATTTTTTGATCTGGAGAGAGCATACGATACCTGTTGGAGGACAGGCATCCTCCGCACACTGTTCTCTTGGGGCTTTCGAGGCCGGCTGCCCCTTTTTCTTCGCGAATTTATGGCAGAGCGCACATTTAGCGTGCGGGTGAACACTACTCTCTCCCGTACTTTCTCCCAAGAAAACGGGGTACCCCAGGGCACCGTGCTGAGTGTTGTACTGTTTGCCATCGCCATAAATCCAATTATGGATTGTCTCGTTCCTGATGTCTCGGGCTCCCTCTTTGTGGACGATTTTGAGATCTACTACAGCTCTCAACGGACCAGCCTTCTTGAACGACGTCTTCAAGGATGTCTCGATCGCCTCCACTCGTGGAGCATCGAAACCGGCTTCCGTTTCTCACCCAGTAAGACCGTTTGTGTTAATTTTTGGCGACGTACGGAGTTTCTTCCGCCCTCCTTACATCTAGGTCCTGTCAACCTTCCGTTTTCCGACGTCGCTAAATTCTTGGGTCTTATGTTTGACAGAAAACTGTGCTGGTCCTCCCACGTTTCCTATCTTTCAGCTCGCTGTCTGCGTTCCCTTAACACCCTCCGTGTCCTGAATGGTACCTCTTGGGGAGCGGACCGAGTGGTCCTTCTCCGCCTCTATCGCGCCTTAGTGCGCTCGAAATTGGATTATGGAAGCATAGTCTACTCCTCTGCTCGGCCGTCTATTCTTCGGCGTCTCGACTCTATCCACCACCGTGGATTGCGTTTAGTGTCTGGAGCTTTTTACACCAGCCCTGTGGAAAGCCTTTATGCTGAGACTGCTGAACCTCCGCTGTCCAATCGGCGGGCAGTCCTTCTGAGTCGTTATGCTAGCCATCTGTCTTCCATGCCTGCTAATCCAGCCCATGACCTTTTTTTCGACGCCTCCTTTGATGTCGGGTATGCAGGCCGCCCCTCGTCCCTACTACCCCCGGGAGTCCGCTTCCGTCAACTGCTCCATTCTCTTTCCTTCCGCTTTCCTAAAACCTTTTTGACAACTTGGGGTACAGCACCGCCTTGGCTTCGTCCCCGGATCGACTTGCTCAGAGACCTATGTCAGTTTCCCAAGGATGGTACCCCTACACTTGTTTACCGTCGGCATTTGCTGCTCTATGTGCACAAATGACGGAAGCCACATTTATTTACACCGATGGCTCGAAAACATCGTTAGGTGTAGGGAGTGCCTATATTGTTGGCGACACCCCAAATCACTTTCGGCTTCCCGACCAGTGTTCGGTTTATACTGCGGAGCTTTACGCTATTCTCCAGGCTGTCCACTACATCCGCCGCCATCAGCGGATACAGTACGTAATCTGCTCAGATTCTCTCAGCTCTCTCCTAAGTCTCCAAGCTCTTTACCCTGTGCACCCTCTGGTCCACCGGATTCAGGACTGTCTGCGCTTGCTCCACCTGGGGGGCGTCTCAGTGGCGTTCCTCTGGCTCCCGGGACACGCTGGTATCTGTGGAATGGGCGGCCGATATAGCGGCCAAGGCTGCAGTCTCTCTTCCTCGGCCAGCTATTCAGTCTCATCCGTTTACCGATCTACGGAGCGGTTTATGTCGCCAAGTTGCTCATTTATGGCATGCGCATTGGTCAACACTTCCCCATAATAAATTGCGGGAAGTGAAAGCCCTTCCTTGCGCTTGGACCTCTTCCTCCCGAACGCGTCGTCGGGAGGAGGTAATTTTAGCTAGACTCCGGATAGGGCACTGTCTTTTTAGTCATCGACATCTTTTAAGCGGTGATCCTGCCCCACTCTGTCCCCACTGCTCTCAGCTGTGGACGGTCAGACACCTTTTAATTGAATGCCCCTATTTTAATCCGTTACGCTCCCGTCTACAGCTATCGCCTGATCTATCGTTGATTTTAGCAGACGACACGCGCTCAGCTGACCGCGTTCTAAAGTTTATTAGTTACAGTGAAATGACGTCAATCATTTGAATTTTTTTTTTGGGGACAACCAACCCCTTTCTATAGTGGATTTCTAAGCATTCTTTCTCCTTTAGTTTCTCAAATTTTATGACTTTGTTACCATTGCTGCTGATTTTAAATTTCGTTTTTTTCCTGTTTTCTAAGTCACGGGTTTAGCGCTAATGACCATAGAAGTTTTGCGCCCTAAAACGACAAACAAAAAAAAAAAACAAAAAAAAAACATCGTCCTCCAGCCAACTTGTCTCCAAGGATCTATTGCTGAAGCGGGCTCCTTATGGTCGTCCTCCTGTGAGTCTAGACTTTCGAATCCGACGCAAAACTGATAGTAATTTGTAACGTTCAGGGCCTCCTAATGACGATGGAACACTCAAATTGCGTCGAGATTCCATACATCGTCCTCCAGCCGACTTGTCTCCAAGGGGATATTTCTGCCTCGGGCACCATATGGTCCGTCTCCCGTGAGTCTAGATTTTCGAATCCGACCCAAAACTGATAGTTAATTGTAACGTCCAGGGCCTCCTAATGACGATGGAACACTCAAATTGCGTCGCGATTCAATACATCGTCCTCCAGCAGACTTGTTACCAAGGGTCTATTGTTGCCTCGGGCGCCTTTTGATCGTTCTCCTGTGAGTCTAGATTATCGAATCCGACGCAAAACTGATAGTTAATTGTAACGCTCACGGCCTCCTAATGACGATGGAACACTCAAATTGCGTCGTGATTCAATACATCGTTCTCCAGCCGACTTGTCTGCAAGGGTCTATTGCTGCCTCTGGCACCTTATGGTCGTTCTCCTGTGAGTCTAGAATTTTCGAATCCGACGCGAAACTGATAGTCAATTGTAACATTCAAGGCCTCCTAATGACGATGGAACACTCAAATTGCGTCGAGATTCAATACATCGTCCTCCAGCCGACTTGTCGCCAAGGGTCTATTGTTGCCTCGGTCACCATATGGTCCGTCTCCTGTGAGTCTAGAATTTCGAATCCGACGCACAACTGATAGTTAATAGTAACGTTCAGGACCTCCTAATGACGATGGAACACTCAAAAATCGTCGAGATTCAAAACATCGTCCTCAAGCCGACTTGTCTCGAAGGGTCTATTGCTGTCCCGGGCACCTTATCGTCGTTTTCCTGTGAGTCTAAATTTTCGAATCCGACGCAAAACTGAGAGTTAACTGTAACGTTCAGGGCCTCCCAATGACGATGGAACACTCAAATTGCGCCGAGATTCAATACATCGTCCTCAAGCCGACTTGTCTTTAAGGGGATATTGCTGTCTCGGGCACCATATGGTCCGTCTCCTGTGAGTCTAGATTTTCGAATATGACGCGAAACTGATAGTTTATTGTAACGTTCAGGGCCTCCTAATGACGATGGAACACTCAAATTGCGTCGAGATTCCATACATCGTCCTCCAGCCGACTTGTCTCCAAGAGGATATTTCTGCCTCGGGCACCATATGGTCCGTCTCCTGTGAGTCTAGATTTTCGAATCCGACATAAAACTGATAGTTAATTAAAACGTTCAGGGCCTCCTAATGACGATGGAACACTCAAATTGCGTCGCGATTCAATACATCGTCCTCCAGACGACTAGTTTCCAAGGGCTCTATTGTTGCCTCGGGCGCCTTTTCATCGTTCTCCTGTGAGTCTTGATTATCGAATCCGACGCAAAACTGATAGTTAATTGTAACGCTCACGGCCTCCTAATGACGATGGAACACTCACATTGCGTCGAGATTCAATACATCGTTCTCCAGCCGACTTGTCTGCAAGGGTCTATTGCTGCCTCTGGCACCTTATGGTCGTTCTCCTGTGAGTCTAGAATTTACGAATCCGACGCGAAACTGATAGTCAATTGTAACATTCAAGGCCTCCTAATGACGATGGAACACTCAAATTGCGTCGAGATTCAATACATCGTCCTCCAGCCGACTTGTCGCCAAGGGTCTATTGTTGCCTCGGTCACCATATGGTCCGTCTCCTGTGAGTCTAGAATTTCGAATCCGACGCACAACTGATAGTTAATAGTAACGTTCAGGACCTCCTAATGACGATGGAACACTCAAAAATCGTCGAGATTCAACACATCGTCCTCAAGCCGACTTGTCTCGAAGGGTCTATTGCTGTCCCGGGCACCTTATCGTCGTTTTCCTGTGAGTCCAAATTTTCGAATCCGACGCAAAACTGAGAGTTAACTGTAACGTTCAGGGCCTCCCAATGACGATGGAACACTCAAATTGCGCCGAGATTCAATACATCGTCCTCAAGCCGACTTGTCTCTAAGGGGATATTGCTGTCTCGGGCACCATATGGTCCGTCTCCTGTGAGTCTAGATTTTCGAATATGACGCGAAACTGATAGTTTATTGTAACGTTCAGGGCATCCTAATGACGATGGAACCCTCAAATTGCGTCGAGATTCAATACATCGTCCTCCAGGCGAAATGTCTCCGGGGGTCAATTGCTGCCTCGGGCACCTTATGGTCGTTCCCCTCTGAGTCTACATTTTCGAATCCGACGCAAAACTGATAAATAATAGTAATGTTCAGGGCGTCGTAATGACGATATAACACTCAAATTGCGTCGAGATTCAATACATCGACCTCCAGCCGACTTGTCTCCAAGGGGATATTGCTGATTCGGGCACCTTATGGTCGTTCTCCTGTGAGACAAGATTTTCGAATCCGACGCAAAACTGATAGTTAATTGTAACGTTCAGGGCCTCCTAATGACGATGGAACTCTCAAATTGCGTCGAGATTCCATACATCGTCCTCCAGCCGACTTGTCTCCAAGGGGATATTTCTGCCTCGGGCACCATATGGTCCGTCTCCTGTGAGTCTAGATTTTCGAATCCAACCCAAAACTGATAGTTAATTGTAACGTTCAGGGCCTCCTAATGACGATGGAACACTCAAATTGCGTCGCGATTCAATACATCGTCCTCCAGCCGACTAGTTTCCAAGGGCCTATTGTTGCCTCGGGCGCCTTTTCATCGTTCTCCTGTGAGTCTAGATTATCGAATCCGACGCAAAACTGATAGTTAATTGTAATGCTCACGGCCTCCTAATGACGATGGAACACTCAAATTGCGTAGAGATTCAATACATCGTTCTCCAGCCGACTTGTCTGCAAGGTTCTGTTGCTGCCTCTGGCACCTTATGGTCGTACTCCTGTGAGTTTAGATTTCCGAATCCGACGCAAAACTGAGAGTTAATTGTAACGTTCAGGGCCTCCCAATGACGATGGAACTCTCAAATTGCGTCGAGATTCAATACACCGTCCTCAAGCCGACTAGTCTCTAAGGGGATATTGCTGCCTCGGGCACCATATGGTCCGTCTCCTGTGAGTCTAGATTTTCGAATATGACGCGAAACTGATAGTTAATTGTAACGTTCAGGGCCTCCTAATGACGATGGAACACTCAAATTTCGTCCAGATTCTATACATCGTCCTCCCGCCGACTTGTCTCCGAGGATCTATTGCTACCTCGGGCACCTTATGGTCGTTCTCCTCTGAGTGTACATTTTCGAATCCGACGCAAAACTGATAGTTAATAGTAATGTTCAGGGCCTCCTAATGAGGATGAAACACTCAAATTGCGTCGAGATAAAATACATCGTCCTCCAGCCGACTTGTCTCCAAGGCGATATTGCTGCCTCGGGCACCTTATGGTCGTGCTCCTGTGAGTCTAGATTTTCGAATCCGACGCGGAACTGATAGTTAATTGTAACGTTCAGGGCCTCCTAATGACGATGGAACATTCAAATTGCGTCGAGATTCAATACATCGTCCTCCAGCCGACTTATCTCCAAGGGCCTATTGCTGCCGCGGGCTCCTTATGGTCGTTCTCCTGTTAGTCTAGATTATCGAATCCGACGCAAAACTGATAGTTAATTGTAACGTTCAGGGCCTCCTAATGACAATGGAACACTCAAATTGCGTCAAGATTCAATTCATCGTCGTTCAGCCGACTTGACTCCAAGGGTCTATTGCTGCCTAGGGTACCTTATGGTCGTTCTCCTCTGAGTCAACATTTTCGAATCCGACGCAAAACTGATAGTAAATTGTAACGTTCAGGGCATCCTAATGGCGATGGAACACTCAAATTGCGTCGAGATTCAATACATCGTCCTCCAGGCGAAATGTCTCCGGGGGTCAATTGCTGCCTCGGGCACCTTATGGTCGTTCCTCTCTGAGTCTACATTTTCGAATCCGACGCAAAACTGATAAATAATAGTAATGTTCAGGGCGTCGTAATGACGATATAACACTCAAATTGCGTCGAGATTCAATACATCGACCAAAGCCGACTTGTCTCCAAGGGGATATTGCTGATTCGGGCACCTTATGGTCGTTCTCCTGTGAGACAAGATTTTCGAATCCGACGCAAAACTGATAGTTAATTGTAACGTTCAGGGCCTCCTAATGACGATGGAACTCTCAAATTGCGTCGAGATTCCATACATCGTCCTCCAGCCGACTTGTCTCCAAGGGGATATTTCTGCCTCGGGCACCATATGGTCCGTCTCCTGTGAGTCTAGATTTTCGAATCCAAACCAAAACTGATAGTTAATTGTAACGTTCAGGGCCTCCTAATGACGATGGAACACTCAAATTGCGTCGCGATTCAATACATCGTCCTCCAGCCGACTAGTTTCCAAGGGCCTATTGTTGCCTCGGGCGCCTTTTCATCGTTCTCCTGTGAGTCTAGATTATCGAATCCGACGCAAAACTGATAGTTAATTGTAATGGTCACGGCCTCCTAATGACGATGGAACACTCAAATTGCGTAGAGATTCAATACATCGTTCTCCAGCCGACTTGTCTGCAAGGCTCTGTTGCTGCCTCTGGCACCTTATGGTCGTACTCCTGTGAGTTTAGATTTCCGAATCCGACGCAAAACTGAGAGTTAATTGTAACGTTCAGGGCCTCCCAATGACGATGGAACTCTCAAATTGCGTCGAGATTCAATACACCGTCCTCAAGCCGACTAGTCTCTAAGGGGATATTGCTGCCTCGGGCACCATATGGTCCGTCTCCTGTGAGTCTAGATTTTCGAATATGACGCGAAACTGATAGTTAATTGTAACGTTCAGGGCCTCCTAATGACGATGGAACACTCAAATTTCGTCCAGATTCTATACATCGTCCTCCCGCCGACTTGTCTCCGAGGATCTATTGCTACCTCGGGCACCTTATGGTCGTTCTCCTCTGAGTCTACATTTTCGAATCCGACGCAAAACTGATAGTTAATAGTAATGTTCAGGGCCTCCTAATGAGGATGAAACACTCAAATTGCGTCGAGATAAAATACATCGTCCTCCAGCCGACTTGTCTCCAAGGCGATATTGCTGCCTCGGGCACCTTATGGTCGTGCTCCTGTGAGTCTAGATTTTCGAATCCGACGCGGAACTGATAGTTAATTGTAACGTTCAGGGCCTCCTAATGACGATGGAACACTCAAATTGCGTCGTGATTCAATACATCGTCCTCCAGCCGACTTGTCGCCAGGGGTCTATTGCTGCCTAGGGTACCTTATGGTCATTCTCCTCTGAGTCAACATTTTCGAATCCGACGCAAAACTGATAGTAAATTGTAACGTTCAGGGCATCCTAATGGCGATGGAACACTCAAATTGCGTCGAGATTCAATACATCGTCCTCCAGGCGACTTGTCTCCGAGGGTCTATTGGTAACTCGGGCACCTTATGGTCGTTCTCCTCTGAGTGTTCATTTTCGAATCCGACGCAAAACAGATAGTTAATTGTAACGTTCAGGGCCTCCTAGTGACGATGGAACTCTCAAATTGCGTCAAGATTAAATACATCGTCCCCCACCGACTTGCCTACAAGGGGATATTGCTGCCTGGGGCACCATATGGTCCGTATCCTGTGAGTCTAGATTTTCGAATCCGACGCAAAACTGACAGTTAATTGTAAGGTTCAGGGCCTCCTAATGACGATGGAGCACTCAAAATGCGTCACGATTCAATACATCGGCCTCCTGCCGACTTGTTTCCGAGTGTCTATTGTTGCCTCGGGCGCCTTTTGATTGTTCTCCTGTGAGTCAAGATTATCGAATCCGACGCAAAACTCATAGTTAATTGTAATGTTCAGTGCCTCCTAATGACGATGGAACACTCAAATTGCGTTGCGATTCAATGCATCATCCTCCAGCCGACTTTTCTCCAAGGGTCTTTTGCTGCCTCTGGCACCTTATGGTCGTACTCCTGTGAGTCTAGATTTTTCGAATCCGACGCAAGACTGATGGTTAATTGTAACGTTCAGGGCCTCCTAATGACGATGGAACACTCAAATTGCGTCGTGATTCAATACATCGTCCTCCAGCCGACTTGTCGCCAACGGTCTATTGTTGCCTCGGTCACCATACGGTCCGTCTCCTGTGAGTCTAGAATTTCGAATCCGACGCAAAACTGATAGTTAATAGTAACGTTCAGGACCTCCTAATGACGATGGAACACTCAAAAATCGTCGAGATTCAACACAGCGTCCTCCAGCCGACTTGTCTCGAAGGGTCTATTGCTGCCTCCGGCACCATATGGTCCGTCTCCTGTGAGTCTAGATTTTCGAATATGACGCGAAACTGATAGTTTATTGTAACGTTCAGGGCCTCCTAATGACGATGGAACACTCAAATTGCGTCGAGATTAAATACACCGTCCTCCAGCCGACTTGTCTCCAAGGTTCTATTGCTGCCGCGGGCTCCTTATGGTCGTTCTCCTGTGAGTCTAGATTTTCGAATCCGACGCAAAACTGATAGTAAATTGTAACATTCAGGGCATACTAATGACGATGGAACACTCAAATTGCGCCGAGATTCAATACATCGTCCTCCAGGCGTCTTGTCTCCGAGGGTCTATTGATACCTCGGGCACCTTATGGTCGTTCTCCTCTGAGTCTACATTTTCAAATCCGACGCAAAACTGATAGTTAATTGTAACGTTCAGGGCCTCCTAATGACGATAGAACACTCAAATTGCGTCGAGATTAAATACATCGTCCTCCAGCCGACTTGCCTACTGGGGGATATTGCTGCCTCGGCCACCATATGGTCCGACTCCTGTGAGGTTAGATATTCGAAACCGACGCAAAACCGATAGTTAATTGTCACTTTCAGGGCCTCCTAATGACAATGGAACACTCCAATTGCGTCGAGATTCAATTCATCGTCCTTCAGCCGACTTGTCTCCAAGGGTCTAATGCTGCCTCGGGTACCTTATGGTCGTTCCCCTGTGAGTCAACATTTTCGAATCCGACGCAAAACTGATAGTAAATTGTAACGTTCAGGGCATCCTAATGACGATGGAACACTCAAATTGCGTCGAGATTCAATACATCGTCCTCCAGGCGACTTGTCTGCGAGGGTCTATTGCTTCCTCGGACACCTTATGGTCGCTCTCCTCTGAGTGTTCATTTTCGAATCCGACGCAAAAATGATAGTTAATTGAAACGTTCAGGGGCTCCTAAAGACGATGGAACACTCAAATTGCGTCGAGATTAAATTAACCATCCTCCAGCCGACTTGCCAACAAGGGGATATTGCTGCCTCGGGCACCATATGGTCCGTCTCCTGTGAGTCTAGATTTTCGAATATGACGCTAAAATGATAGTTAATTGTAAGGTTCAGGGCCTCCTAATGACGATGGAACACTCAAATTGCGTCGCGATTCAATACATCGGCCTCCAGCCGGTTTGTTTCCGAGGGTCTATTGTTGCCTCGGGCGCCCTTTGACCGTTCTCCTGTGAGTCTAGATTATCGAATCCGACGCAAAACTCATAGTTCATTGTTATGTTCAGTGCCTCCCAATGACGATGGAACACTCAAATTGCGTTGCGATTCAATGCATCATCCTCCAGCCGACTTTTCTCCAAGGGTCTTTTGCTGCCTCTGGCACCTTATGGTCGTACTCCTGTGAGTCTAGATTTTCGAATCCGACGCAAGACTGATGGTTAATTGTAACGTTCAGGGCCTCCTAATGACGATGGAACACTCAAATTGCGTCGTGATTCAATACATCGTCCCCCAGCCGACTTGTCGCCAACGGTCTATTGTTGCCTCTGTCACCATACGGTCCGTCTCCTGTGAGTCTAGAATTTCGAATCCGACGCAAAACTGATAGTTAATAGTAACGTTCAGGACCTCCTAATGACGATGGAACACTCAAAAATCGTCGAGATTCAACACAGCGTCCTCCAGCCGACTTGTCTCGAAGGGTCTATTGCTGCCTCCGGCACCATATGGTCCGTTTCCTGTGAGTCTAGATTTTCGAATATGACGCGAAACTGATAGTTTATTGTAACGTTCAGGGCCTCCTAATGACGATGGAACACTCAAATTGCGTCGAGATTAAATACACTGTCCTCCAGCCGACTTGTCTCCAAGGTTCTATTGCTGCCGCGGGCTCCTTATGGTCGTTCTCCTGTGAGTCTAGATTTTCGAATCCGACGCAAAACTGATAGTAAATTGTAACATTCAGGGCATACTAATGACGATGGAACACTCAAATTGCGCCGAGATTCAATACATCGTCCTCCAGGCGTCTTGTCTCCGAGGGTCTATTGATTCCTCGGGCACCTTATGGTCGTTCTCCTCTGAGTCTACATTTTCAAATCCGACGCAAAACTGATAGTTAATTGGAACGTTCAGGGCCTCCTAATGACGATAGAACACTCAAATTGCGTCGAGATTAAATACATCGTCCTCCAGCCGACTTGCCTACTGGGGGATATTGCTGCCTCGGCCACCATATGGTCCGACTCCTGTGAGGTTAGATATTCGAAACCGACGCAAAACCGATAGTTAATTGTAACTTACAGGGCCTCCTAATGACAATGGAACACTCCAATTGCGTCGAGATTCAATTCATCGTCCTTCAGCCGACTTGTCTCCAAGGGTCTATTGCTGCCTCGGGTACCTTATGGTCGTTCCCCTGTGAGTCAACATTTTCGAATCCGACGCAAAACTGATAGTAAATTGTAACGTTCAGGGCATCCTAATGACGAGGGAACACTCAAATTGCGTCGAGATTCAATACATCGTCCTCCAGGCGACTTGTCTCCGAGGGTCTATTGCTTCCTCGGACACCTTATGGTCGCTCTCCTCTGAGTGTTCATTTTCGAATCCGACGCAAAAATGATAGTTAATTGAAACGTTCAGGGCCTCCTAAAAACGATGGACCACTGAAATTGCGTCGAGATTAAATTCATCATCCTCCAACCGACATGCCAACAAGGGGATATTGCTGCATCGGGCACCATATGGTCCGTCTCCTGTGAGTCTAGATTTTCGAATATGACGCTAAACTGATAGTTAATTGTAAGGTTCAGGGCCTCCTAATGACGATGGAACACTCTAATTGCGTCGAGATTCAATACATCATCCTCCAGCCGACATGTCTCCAAGGGTCTATGGCTGCCTCTGGCACCTTGTGGTCGTGCTCCTGTGAGTGTAGATTTTCGAATCCGACGCAAAACTGATAGTTAGTTGTAAAGTTCAGGGCCTCCTAATGACGATCCAACACTCAGATTGCGTCGCGATTCAATACATCGTTCCCCAGCCGCCTTGTTTCCAAGGGTCTATTGTTGCCTCGGGCGCCTTTTGATCGTTCTCATGTGAGTCTAGATTATCGAATCCGACGCAAGACTGATAGTTAATTGTTACGTTCACGGCCTCCTAATGACGATGGAACACTCAAATTGCGTCGAATTCAATACATCGTCCTCCAGCCGATTTGTCTCCAAGGGTCTATTGCTGCTTCTGGCACCTAATGATCGTGTTCCTGTGAGTCTAGATTTTCAAATCCGACAGGAAACTGATAGTTAATTATAACGTTCAGGGCCTCCTAATGACGATGGAACACTCAAATTGCGTCGAGATTCAATACATCGTCCTCAAGCCGACTTGTCTCCAAGGGGATATTGCTGCCTCGGGCACCATATGGTCCGTCTCCTGTGAGTCTAGATTTTCGAATACGACGCGAAACTGATATTTAATTGCAACGTTCAGGGCCTCCTAATGACGATGTAACACTCAAATTGCGTCGAGATTCAATACATCGTCCAACAGGCAACGTGTCTCCGAAGGTCTATTGCTACCTCGGGAACCTTATGGTCGTTCTCCTCTGAGTCTACATTTTCGAATCCGACGCAAAACTGATAGTTAATTGTAACGTTCAGGGCCTCTTAATGACGATGGAACACTCAAATTGCGTCGAGATTAAATACATCGTCCTCCAGCCGACTTGCCATCAAGGGGATATTGTTGCCTCGGGCACCATATCCTCCGACACCTGTGAGTCTAGATTATCGAATCAGACGCGAATCTGATAGTTAATTGTAAAGTTCAGGGCCTCCTAATGACGATGCAACACTCACATTGCATCGCGATTCAATACATCGTACTCCAGCCGACTTGTTTCCAAGGGTCTATTGTTGCCTCGGGCGCCTTTTGATCGTTCTCCTGTGAGTCTTGATTATCGAATCCGACGCAAAACTGATAGTTAATTGTAACGTACACGGCCCCCTATTGACGATGGAACCCTCAAATTGCGTCGAGATTCAATACATCGTCCTCCAGCCGATTTGTCTCCAAGGGTCTATTGCTGCATCTGGCACCTTATGATCTTGCTCCTGTGAGTTTAGATTTTCGAATCCGACGCGAAACTGATAGTTAATTATACCTTTCAGGGCCTCCTAATGACGATGGGACACTCAAACTACGTCGAGATTCAATACATCATCCTCAAGCCGACTTGTCTCCAAGGGGATATTGCTGGCTCGGGCACCATATGGTCCGTCTCCTGTGAGCCTAGATTTTCGAATCCGACGCTAAACTGATAGTTAATTGTAACGTTCAGGGCCTCCTAATGACGATGGAACACACAAATTGCGTCGCGATGCAATACATCGGCCTCCAGCCGACTTGTTTCCAAGGGTCTATTGTCGTCTCGGGCGCCTTTTGATCGTTCTCCTGTGAGTCTAGATTATCGAATTCGACGCAAAACTGATAGTTTATTGTAACGTTCAGGGCCTCCTAATGACGGTGGACCACTCAAAGTGCGACGAGATTCAATACATCGTCCTCCAGGCGACTTGTCTCCAAGGGTCTATTCCTGCCTCTGGCACCTTATGGTCGGGCTCCTGTGAGTCTAGATTTTCTAATCCTACGCGAAAATGATAGTTAATTATACCGTTCGGGGCCTCCTAATGGCGATGGGACACTGAGATTGCGTCGAGATTCAATACATCGTCCTCCAGCCGACTTGTCTCCAAGGGGCTATTGCTGCCTCGGACACCTTATGGTCGTCCTCCTGTGAGTCTAGATTTTCGAATCCAACGCAAAATAGGATGGTTAATTGTAACGTTCATGGCCTCCTAATGACGACGGAACACTCAAATTCCGTCGAGATTCAATACATTGTCCTCCAGCCGACTTGTCTCCAAGGCGATATTGCTATCTCGGGCCTCTCATGGTCGTTCTACTTTGAGTCTAAATTTTCGAATCCGACGCAAAACTGATTGTTAATTGTAACGTTCAGGGCCTCCTAATGACGATGGAACTCTCAAATTGCGTCGCGATTCAATGCATCGTCCCACAGCCGACTTTTCTCCAAGGGTCTATTGCTGCCTCTGGCACCTTATGGTCGTACTCCTGTGAGTCGAGATTTTCGAAATCGATGCGAAACTGATAGTTAATTGTAACGTTCAGGGCATCCTAATGACGATGGAAAACTCAAATTGCGTCGAGATTCAATACATCGTCCTCCAGCCGACTTGTCTCCGAGGGTCTATTGCTGCCTCGGGCACCTTATGGTCGTTCTCCTCTGAGTCTACATTTTCGAATCCGACGCAAAACTGATAGTTAATTGTTACGTTCAGGGCCTCCTAATGACGATGGAACACACTAATTGCGTCGAGATTCAATACATCGTCCTCCAGCCGACATGTCTCCAAGGGTCTATGGCTGCCTCTGGCACCTTGTGGTCGTGCTCCTGTGAGTCTAGATTTTCGAATCCGACGCGAAACTGATAGTTAATTATAACGTTCAGGACCTCCTAATGACGATGGAACACTGAAATTGCGTCGAGATTCAATTCATCGTCCTCTAGCCGACTTGTCTCCAAGGGGATACTGCTGCCTCGGGCCTCTTATGGTCGTTCTCCCGTGAGTCTAGATCTTCGAATCCGACGCAAAACTGATATATAATTGTAACGTTCAGGGCCTCCTAATGACGATGGATTACTCAAATTGCGTCGAGATTAAATAGATCGTCCTCCAGCCGACTTGCCTCCAAGGGGATATTGCTGTCTCGGGCACCATATGCTCCGACTCCTGTGAGTCTAGATTTTCGAATCCGACGCGAAACTGATAGTTAATTGTAAAGTTCAGGGCCTCCTAATGACGATCCAACACTCAAATTGCGTCGCGATTCAATACATCGTTCTCCAGCCGACTTGTTTCCAAGGGTCTATTGTTGCCTCGGGCGCCTTTTGATCGTTCTCATGTGAGTCTAGATTATCGAATCCGACGCAAAACTGATAGTTAATTGTTACGTTCACGGCCTCCTAATGACGATGGAACACTCAAATTGCGTCGAATTCAATACATCGTCCTCCAGCCGATTTGTCTCCAAGGGTCTATTGCTGCTTCTGGCACCTAATGATCGTGCTCCTGTGAGTCTAGATTTTCAAATCCGACAGGAAACTGATAGTTAATTATTACGTGCAGGGCCTCCTAATGACGATGGAACACTCAAATTGCGTCGAGATTCAATACATCGTCCTCAAGCCGACTTGTCTCCAAGGGGATATTGCTGCCTCGGGCACCATATGGTCCGTCTCCTGTGAGTCTAGATTTTCGAATACGACGCGAAACTGATATTTAATTGTAACGTTCAGGGCCTCCTAATGACGATGTAACACTCAAATTGCGTCGAGATTCAATACATCGTCCTACAGGCGACTTGTCTCCGAAGGTCTATTGCTACCTCGGGAACCTTATGGTCGTTCTCCTCTGAGTCTACATTTTCGGATCCGACGCAAAACTGATAGTTAATTGTAACGTTCAGGGCCTCCTAATGACGATGGAACACTCAAATTGCGTCGAGATTAAATACATCGTCCTCCAGCCGACTTGCCATCAAGGGGATATTGTTGCCTCGGGCACCATATCCTCCGACACCTGTGAGTTTGGATTATCGAATCAGACGCGAATCTGATAGTTAATTGTAAAGTTCAGGGCCTCCTAATGACGATGCAACACTCAAATTGCGTCGCGATTCAATACATCGTCCTCCAGCCGACTTGTTTCCAAGGGTCTATTGTTGCCTCGGGCGCCTTTTGATCGTTCTCCTGTGAGTCTTGATTATCGAATCCGACGGAAAACTGATAGTTAATTGTGACGTTCACGGCCCCCTATTGACGATGGAACACTCAAATTGCGTCGAGATTCAATACATCGTCCTCCAGCCGATTTGTCTCCAAGGGTCTATTGCTGCATCTGGCACCTTATGATCTTGCTCCTGTGAGTTTAGATTTTCGAATCCGACGCGAAACTGATAGTTAATTATACCTTTCAGGGCCTCCTAATGACGATGGGACACTCAAACTACGTCGAGATTCAATACATCGTCCTCAAGCCGACTTGTCTCCAAGGGGATATTGCTGGCTCGGGCACCATATGGTCCGTCTCCTGTGAGTCTAGATTTTCGAATCCGACGCGAAACTGATAGTTAATTGTAACGTTCAGGGCCCCCTAATGACTATGTAATACACAAATTGCGCCGAGATTCAGTACATCGTCCTCCAGGCGACTTGTCTCCGAGGGTCTATTGCTACCCCGCGCACGTTATGGTCGTTCTCCTCTGAGTCTACATTTTCGAATCCGACGCAAAACTGATGGTCAATTGTAACGTTCAGGGCCTCGTAATGACGATGGAACACTCAAGTTGCGTCGAGATTAAATACATCGTCCTCCAGCCGACTTGCCTACAAGGGGATATTGCTGCCTCGGGCACCATATGGTCCGTCCCCTGTGAGCCTAGATTTTCGAATCCGACGATAAACTGATAGTTAATTGTAACGTTCAGGGCCTCCTAATGACGATGGAACACACAAATTGCGTCGCGATGCAATACATCGGCCTCCAGCCGACTTGTTTCCAAGGGTCTATTGTCGTCTCGGGCGCCTTTTGATCGTTCTCCTGTGAGTCTAGATTATCGAATCCGACGCAAAACTGATAGTTTATTGTAACGCTCAGGGCCTCCTAATGATGGTGGAAAACTCAAAGTGCGTCGAGATTCAATACATCGTCCTCCAGGCGACTTGTCTCCAAGGGTCTATTCCTGCCTCTGGCACCTTATGGTCGTGCTCCTGTGAGTCTAGATTTTCTAATCCTACGCGAAAATGATAGTTAATTATACCGTTCGGGGCCTCCTAATGGCGATGGGACACTGAGATTGCGTCGAGATTCAATACATCGTCCTCCAGCCGACTTGTCTCCAAGGGGCTATTGCTGCCTCGGACACCTTATGGTCGTCCTCCTGTGAGTCTAGATTTTCGAATCCAACGCAAAATAGGATGGTTAATTTTATCGCTCATGGCCTCCTAATGACGATGGAACACTCAAATTCCGTCGAGATTCAATACATTGTCCTCCAGCCGACTTGTCTCCAAGGCGATATTGCTATCTCGGGCCTCTCATGGTCGTTCTACATTGAGTCTAGATTTTCGAATCCGACGCAAAACTGATTGTTAATTGTAACGTTCAGGGCCTCCTAATGACGATGGAACTCTCAAATTGCGTCGCGATTCAATGCATCGTCCTCTAGCCGACTTGTCTCCAAGGGGATACTGCTGCCTCGGGCCTCTTATGGTCGTTCTCCCGTGAGTCTAGATCTTCGAATCCGACGCAAAACTGATAGTTAATTGTAACGTTCAGGGCCTCCTAATGACGATGGAAAACTCAAATTGCGTCGAGATTCAATACATCGTCCTCCAGGCGACTTGTCTCCGAGGGTCTATTGCTGCCTCGGGCACCTTATGGTCGTTCTCCTCTGAGTCTACATTTTCGAATCCGACGCAAAACTGATAGTTAATTGTTACGTTCAGGGCCTCCTAATAACGATGGAACACACTAATTGCGTCGAGATTCAATACATCGTCCTCCAGCCGACATGTCTCCAAGGGTCTATGGCTGCCTCTGGCACCTTGTGGTCGTGCTCCTGTGAGTCTAGATTTTCGAATCCGACGCGAAACTGATAGTTAATTTTAACGTTCAGGGCCTCCAAATGACGATGGAACACTGAAATTGCGTCGAGATTCAATTCATCGTCCTCTAGCCGACTTGTCTCCAAGGGGATACTGCTGCCTCGGGCCACTTATGGTCGTTCTCCCGTGAGTCTAGATCTTCGAATCCGACGCAAAACTGATAGTTAATTGTAACGTTCAGGGCCTCCTAATGACGATGGATCACTCAAATTGCGTCGAGATTAAATAGATCGTCCTCCAGCCGACTTGCCTCCAAGGGGATATTGCTGTCTCGGGCACCATATGCTCCGACTCCTGTGAGTCTAGATTTTCGAATCGGACGCGAAATTGATAGTTAATTGTAAAGTTCAGGGCCTCCTAATGACGATCCAACACTCAAATTGCGTCGCGATTCAATACATCGTTCTCCAGCCGACTTGTTTCCAAGGGCCTATTGTTGCCTCGGGCGCCTTTTGATCGTTCTCATGTGAGTCTAGATTATCGAATCCGACGCAAAACTGATAGTTAATTGTTACGTTCACGGCCTCCTAATGACGATGGAACACTCAAATTGCGTCGAATTCAATACATCGTCCTCCAGCCGATTTGTCTCCAAGGGTCTATTGCTGCTTCTGGCACCTAATGATCGTGCTCCTGTGAGTCTAGATTTTCAAATCCGACAGGAAACTGATAGTTAATTATAACGTGCAGGGCCTCCTAATGACGATGGAACACTCAAATTGCGTCGAGATTCAATACATCGTCCTCAAGCCGACTTGTCTCCAAGGGGATATTGCTGCCTCGGGCACCATATGGTCCGTCTCCTGTGAGTGTAGATTTTCGAATACGACGCGAAACTGATATTTAATTGTAACGTTCAGGGCCTCCTAATGACGATGTAATACACAAATTGCGCCGAGATTCAGTACATCGTCCTCCAGGCGACTTGTCTCCGAGTGTCTATTGCTACCCCGGGCAACTTATGGTCGTTCTCCTCTGAGTCTACATTTTCGAATCCGACGCAAAACTGATGGTCAGTTGTAACGTTCAGGGCCTCGTAATGACGATGGAACACTCAAGTTGCGTCGAGATTAAATACATCGTCCTCCAGCCGACTTGCCTACAAGGGGATATTGCTGCCTCGGGCACCATATGGTCCGCCCCCTGTGAGCCTAGATTATCGAATCCGACGCAAAACTGATAGTTAATTGTAACGTTTAGGGCCTCCTAATGACGATGGAGTAATCAAATTGCGTCGAGATTCAATACATCGTCCTCCAGCCGACTTGTCTCCAAGGGTATATTCCTGCCTTTGGCACCTTATGGTCGTGCTCCTGTGAGTCTAGATTTTCGAATCCGACGCGAAAATGATAGTTAATTATACCGTTCAGGGCCTCCTAATGGCGATGGGACACTGAGATTGCGTCGAGATTCAATACATCGTTCCCCAGCCGCCTTGTTTCCAAGGGTCTATTGTTGCCTCGGGCGCCTTTTGATCGTTCTCATGTGAGTCTAGATTATCGAATCCGACGCAAGACTGATAGTTAATTGTTACGTTCACGGCCTCCTAATGACGATGGAACACTCAAATTGCGTCGAATTCAATACATCGTCCTCCAGCCGATTTGTCTCCAAGGGTCTATTGCTGCTTCTGGCACCTAATGATCGTGTTCCTGTGAGTCTAGATTTTCAAATCCGACAGGAAACTGATAGTTAATTATAACGTTCAGGGCCTCCTAATGACGATGGAACACTCAAATTGCGTCGAGATTCAATACATCGTCCTCAAGCCGACTTGTCTCCAAGGGGATATTGCTGCCTCGGGCACCATATGGTCCGTCTCCTGTGAGTCTAGATTTTCGAATACGACGCGAAACTGATATTTAATTGCAACGTTCAGGGCCTCCTAATGACGATGTAACACTCAAATTGCGTCGAGATTCAATACATCGTCCAACAGGCAACGTGTCTCCGAAGGTCTATTGCTACCTCGGGAACCTTATGGTCGTTCTCCTCTGAGTCTACATTTTCGAATCCGACGCAAAACTGATAGTTAATTGTAACGTTCGGGGCCTCTTAATGACGATGGAACACTCAAATTGCGTCGAGATTAAATACATCGTCCTCCAGCCGACTTGCCATCAAGGGGATATTGTTGCCTCGGGCACCATATCCTCCGACACCTGTGAGTCTAGATTATCGAATCAGACGCGAATCTGATAGTTAATTGTAAAGTTCAGGGCCTCCTAATGACGATGCAACACTCAAATTGCATCGCGATTCAATACATCGTACTCCAGCCGACTTGATTCCAAGGGTCTATTGTTGCCTCGGGCGCCTTTTGATCGTTCTCCTGTGAGTCTTGATTATCGAATCCGACGCAAAACTGATAGTTAATTGTAACGTTCACGGCCCCCTATTGACGATGGAACCCTCAAATTGCGTCGAGATTCAATACATCGTCCTCCAGCCGATTTGTCTCCAAGGGTCTATTGCTGCATCTGGCACCTTATGATCTTGCTCCTGTGAGTTTAGATTTTCGAATCCGACGCGAAACTGATAGTTAATTATACCTTTCAGGGCCTCCTAATGACGATGGGACACTCAAACTACGTCGAGATTCAATACATCATCCTCAAGCCGACTTGTCTCCAAGGGGATATTGCTGGCTCGGGCACCATATGGTCCGTCTCCTGTGAGCCTAGATTTTCGAATCCGACGCTAAACTGATAGTTAATTGTAACGTTCAGGGCATCCTAATGACGATGGAAAACTCAAATTGCGTCGAGATTCAATACATCGTCCTCCAGGCGACTTGTCTCCGAGGGTCTATTGCTGCCTCGGGCACCTTATGGTCGTTCTCCTCTGAGTCTACATTTTCGAATCCGACGCAAAACTGATAGTTAATTGTTACGTTCAGGGCCTCCTAATGACGATGGAACACACTAATTGCGTCGAGATTCAATACATCGTCCTCCAGCCGACATGTCTCCAAGGGTCTATGGCTGCCTCTGGCACCTTGTGGTCGTGCTCCTGTGAGTCTAGATTTTCGAATACGACGCGAAACTGATAGTTAATTATAACGTTCAGGGCCTCCTAATGACGATGGAACACTGAAATTGCGTCGAGATTCAATTCATCGTCCTCTAGCCGACTTGTCTCCAAGGGGATACTGCTGCCTCGGGCCTCTTATGGTCGTTCTCCCGTGAGTCTAGATCTTCGAATCCGACGCAAAACTGATAGTTAATTGTAACGTTCAGGGCCTCCTAATGACGATGGATTACTCAAATTGCGTCGAGATTAAATAGATCGTCCTCCAGCCGACTTGCCTCCAAGGGGATATTGCTGTCTCGGGCACCATATGCTCCGACTCCTGTGAGTCTAGATTTTCGAATCCGACGCGAAACTGATAGTTAATTGTAAAGTTCAGGGCCTCCTAATGACGATCCAACACTCAAATTGCGTCGCGATTCAATACATCGTTCTCCAGCCGACTTGTTTCCAAGGGTCTATTGTTGCCTCGGGCGCCTTTTGATCGTTCTCATGTGAGTCTAGATTATCGAATCCGACGCAAAACTGATAGTTAATTGTTACGTTCACGGCCTCCTAATGACGATGGAACACTCAAATTGCGTCGAATTCAATACATCGTCCTCCAGCCGATTTGTCTCCAAGGGTCTATTGCTGCTTCTGGCACCTAATGATCGTGCTCCTGTGAGTCTAGATTTTCAAATCCGACAGGAAACTGATAGTTAATTATTTCGTGCAGGGCCTCCTAATGACGATGGAACACTCAAATTGCGTCGAGATTCAATACATCGTCCTCAAGCCGACTTGTCTCCAAGGGGATATTGCTGCCTCGGGCACCATATGGTCCGTCTCCTGTGAGTCTAGATTTTCGAATACGACGCGAAACTGATATTTAATTGTAACGTTCAGGGCCTCCTAATGACGATGTAACACTCAAATTGCGTCGAGATTCAATACATCGTCCTACAGGCGACTTGTCTCCGAAGGTCTATTGCTACCTCGGGAACATTATGGTCGTTCTCCTCTGAGTCTACATTTTCGGATCCGACGCAAAACTGATAGTTAATTGTAACGTTCAGGGCCTCCTAATGACGATGGAACACTCAAATTGCGTCGAGATTAAATACATCGTCCTCCAGCCGACTTGCCATCAATGGGATATTGTTGCCTCGGGCACCATATCCTCCGACACCTGTGAGTTTGGATTATCGAATCAGACGCGAATCTGATAGTTAATTGTAAAGTTCAGGGCCTCCTAATGACGATGCAACACTCAAATTGCGTCGCGATTCAATACATCGTCCTCCAGCCGACTTGTTTCCAAGGGTCTATTGTTGCCTCGGGCGCCTTTTGATCGTTATCCTGTGAGTCTTGATTATCGAATCCGACGGAAAACTGATAGTTAATTGTGACGTTCACGGCCCCCTATTGACGATGGAAACTCAAATTGCGTCGAGATTCAATACATCGTCCTCCAGCCGATTTGTCTCCAAGGGTCTATTGCTGCATCTGGCACCTTATGATCTTGCTCCTGTGAGTTTAGATTTTCGAATCCGACGCGAAACTGATAGTTAATTATACCTTTCAGGGCCTCCTAATGACGATGGGACACTCAAACTACGTCGAGATTCAATACATCGTCCTCAAGCCGACTTGTCTCCAAGGGGATATTGCTGGCTCGGGCACCATATGGTCCGTCTCCTGTGAGTCTAGATTTTCGAATCCGACGCGAAACTGATAGTTAATTGTAACGTTCAGGGCCCCCTAATGACTATGTAATACACAAATTGCGCCGAGATTCAGTACATCGTCCTCCAGGCGACTTGTCTCCGAGGGTCTATTGCTACCCCGCGCACGTTATGGTCGTTCTCCTCTGAGTCTACATTTTCGAATCCGACGCAAAACTGATGGTCAATTGTAACGTTCAGGGCCTCGTAATGACGATGGAACACTCAAGTTGCGTCGAGATTAAATACATCGTCCTCCAGCCGACTTGCCTACAAGGGGATATTGCTGCCTCGGGCACCATATGGTCCGTCCCCTGTGAGCCTAGATTTTCGAATCCGACGATAAACTGATAGTTAATTGTAACGTTCAGGGCCTCCTAATGACGATGGAACACACAAATTGCGTCGCGATGCAATACATCGGCCTCCAGCCGACTTGTTTCCAAGGGTCTATTGTCGTCTCGGGCGCCTTTTGATCGTTCTCCCGTGAGTCTAGATTATCGAATCCGACGCAAAACTGATAGTTTATTGTAACGCTCAGGGCCTCCTAATGATGGTGGAAAACTCAAAGTGCGTCGAGATTCAATACATCGTCCTCCAGGCGACTTGTCTCCAAGGGTCTATTCCTGCCTCTGGCACCTTATGGTCGTGCTCCTGTGAGTCTAGATTTTCTAATCCTACGCGAAAATGATAGTTAATTATACCGTTCGGGGCCTCCTAATGGCGATGGGACACTGAGATTGCGTCGAGATTCAATACATCGTCCTCCAGCCGACTTGTCTCCAAGGGGCTATTGCTGCCTCGGACACCTTATGGTCGTCCTCCTGTGAGTCTAGATTTTCGAATCCAACGCAAAATAGGATGGTTAATTTTATCGCTCATGGCCTCCTAATGACGATGGAACACTCAAATTCCGTCGAGATTCAATACATTGTCCTCCAGCCGACTTGTCTCCAAGGCGATATTGCTATCTCGGGCCTCTCATGGTCGTTCTACATTGAGTCTAGATTTTCGAATCCGACGCAAAACTGATTGTTAATTGTAACGTTCAGGGCCGCCTAATGACGATGGAACTCTCAAATTGCGTCGCGATTCAATGCATCGTCGTCTAGCCGACTTGTCTCCAAGGGGATACTGCTGCCTCGGGCCTCTTATGGTCGTTCTCCCGTGAGTCTAGATCTTCGAATCCGACGCAAAACTGATAGTTAATTGTAACGTTCAGGGCCTCCTAATGACGATGGAAAACTCAAATTGCGTCGAGATTCAATACATCGTCCTCCAGGCGACTTGTCTCCGAGGGTCTATTGCTGCCTCGGGCACCTTATGGTCGTTCTCCTCTGAGTCTACATTGTCGAATCCGACGCAAAACTGATAGTTAATTGTTACGTTCAGGGCCTCCTAATAACGATGGAACACACTAATTGCGTCGAGATTCAATACATCGTCCTCCAGCCGACATGTCTCCAAGGGTCTATGGCTGCCTCTGGCACCTTGTGGTCGTGCTCCTGTGAGTCTAGATTTTCGAATCCGACGCGAAACTGATAGTTAATTTTAACGTTCAGGGCCTCCAAATGACGATGGAACACTGAAATTGCGTCGAGATTCAATTCATCGTCCTCTAGCCGACTTGTCTCCAAGGGGATACTGCTGCCTCGGGCCACTTATGGTCGTTCTCCCGTGAGTCTAGATCTTCGAATCCGACGCAAAACTGATAGTTAATTGTAACGTTCAGGGCCTCCTAATGACGATGGATCACTCAAATTGCGTCGAGATTAAATAGATCGTCCTCCAGCCGACTTGCCTCCAAGGGGATATTGCTGTCTCGGGCACCATATGCTCCGACTCCTGTGAGTCTAGATTTTCGAATCGGACGCGAAATTGATAGTTAATTGTAAAGTTCAGGGCCTCCTAATGACGATCCAACACTCAAATTGCGTCGCGATTCAATACATCGTTCTCCAGCCGACTTGTTTCCAAGGGCCTATTGTTGCCTCGGGCGCCTTTTGATCGTTCTCATGTGAGTCTAGATTATCGAATCCGACGCAAAACTGATAGTTAATTGTTACGTTCACGGCCTCCTAATGACGATGGAACACTCAAATTGCGTCGAATTCAATACATCGTCCTCCAGCCGATTTGTCTCCAAGGGTCTATTGCTGCTTCTGGCACCTAATGATCGTGCTCCTGTGAGTCTAGATTTTCAAATCCGACAGGAAACTGATAGTTAATTATAACGTGCAGGGCCTCCTAATGACGATGGAACACTCAAATTGCGTCGAGATTCAATACATCGTCCTCAAGCCGACTTGTCTCCAAGGGGATATTGCTGCCTCGGGCACCATATGGTCCGTCTCCTGTGAGTGTAGATTTTCGAATACGACGCGAAACTGATATTTAATTGTAACGTTCAGGGCCTCCTAATGACGATGTAACACTCAAATTGCGTCGAGATTCAATACATCGTCCTACAGGCGACTTGTCTCCGAGTGTCTATTGCTACCTCGGGAACCTTATGGTCGTTCTCCTCTGAGTCTACATTTTCGGATCCGACGCAAAACTGATAGTTAATTGTAACGTTCAGGGCCTCCTAATGACGATGGAACACTCAAATTGCGTCGAGATTAAATACATCGTCCGCCAGCCGACTTGCCATCAAGGGGATATTGTTGCCTCGGGCACCATATCCTCCGACACCTGTGAGTCTGGATTATCGAATCAGACGCGAATCTGATAGTTAATTGTAAAGTTCAGGGCCTCCTAATGACGATGCAACACTCAAATTGCGTCGCGATTCAATACATCGTCCTCCAGCCGACTTGTTTCCAAGGGTCTATTGTTGCCTCGGGCGCCTTTTGATCGTTCTCCTGTGAGTCTTGATTATCGAATCCGACGGAAAACTGATAGTTAATTGTGACGTTCACGGCCCCCTATTGACGATGGAACACTCAAATTGCGTCGAGATTCAATACATCGTCCTCCAGCCGATTTGTCTCCAAGGGTCTATTGCTGCATCTGGCACCTTATGATCTTGCTCCTGTGAGTTTAGATTTTCGAATCCGACGCGAAACTGATAGTTAATTATACCTTTCAGGGCCTTCTAATGACGATGGGACACTCAAACTACGTCGAGATTCAATACATCGTCCACCAGCCGACTTGTCTCCAAAGGGATATTGCTGGCTCGGGCAACATATGGTCCGTCTCCTGTGAGTCTAGATTTTCGAATCCGACGCGAAACTGATAGTTAATTGTAACGTTCAGGGCCTCCTAATGACGATGTAATACACAAATTGCGCCGAGATTCAGTACATCGTCCTCCAGGCGACTTGTCTCCGAGTGTCTATTGCTACCCCGGGCACCTTATGGTCGTTCTCCTCTGAGTCTACATTTTCGAATCCGACGCAAAACTGATGGTCAGTTGTAACGTTCAGGGCCTCGTAATGACGATGGAACACTCAAGTTGCGTCGAGATTAAATACATCGTCCTCCAGCCGACTTGCCTACAAGGGGATATTGCTGCCTCGGGCACCATATGGTCCGCCCCCTGTGAGCCTAGATTATCGAATCCGACGCAAAACTGATAGTTAATTGTAACGTTTAGGGCCTCCTAATGACGATGGAGTAATCAAATTGCGTCGAGATTCAATACATCGTCCTCCAGCCGACTTGTCTCCAAGGGTATATTCCTGCCTTTGGCACCTTATGGTCGTGCTCCTGTGAGTCTAGATTTTCGAATCCGACGCGAAAATGATAGTTAATTATACCGTTCAGGGCCTCATAATGGCGATGGGACACTGAGATTGCGTCGAGATTCAATACATCGTCCTCCAGCCGACTTGCCTCCAAGGGGCTATTGCTGCCTCGGACACCTTATGGTCGTCCTCCTGTGAGTCTAGATTTTCGAATCCAACGCAAAATAGGATGGTTAATTGTAACGTTCATGGCCTCCTAATGACGATGGAACACTCAAATTGCGTCGAGATTCAATACATTGTCCTCCAGCCGACTTGTCTCCAAGGCGATATTGCTATCTCGGGCCTCTCATGGTCGTTCTACATTGAGTCTAGATTTTCGAATCCGACGCAAAACTGATTGTTAATTGTAACGTTCAGGGCCTCCTAATGACGATGGAACTCTCAAATTGCGTCGCGATTCAATGCATCGTCCCGCAGCCGACGTTTCTCCAAGGGTCTATTGCTGCCTCTGGCACCTTATGGTCGTACGTCTGTGAGTCGAGATTTTCGAATCCGACGCGAAACTGATAGTTAATTTTAACGTTCAGGGCATCCAAATGACGATGGAAAACTCAAATTGCGTCGAGATTCAATACATCGTCCTCCAGGCGACTTGTCTCCGAGGTTCTATTGCTGCCTCGGGCACCTTATGGTCGTTCTCCTCTGAGTCTACATTTTCCAATCCGACGCAAAACTGATAGTTAATTGTAACGTTCACGGTCTCCTAATTACGATGGAACACTCAAATTGCGTCGAGATTCAATACGTCGTCCTCCAGCCGAGTTGTCTCCAAGGGCACCATATGTTCCGTCTCCTGTGAGTCTAGATTATCGAATCCGACCCAAAACTGATAGTTAATTGTAATGTTCAGATCCTCCTAAAGACGATAGAACACTCAAATTGCGGCGCGATTCATTACATCGTCCTCCAGCCGACTTGTTTCCATGGGTCTATTGTTTCCTCGGGCGCCTTTTGATCGTTCTCCTGTGAGTCTAGATTATCGAATCCGACGCAAAACTGATAGTTAATTGTAACGTTCACGGCCTCCTAATGACGATGGATCACTCTAATTGCGTCGAGATTCAATACATCGACCTCCAGCCGACTTGTCTCCAAGGGGATATTGCTGCCCCTGGCACCATATGTTCGTGCTCTCGTGAGTCTAGATTTTCGAATCCGACGCGAGACTGATAGTTAATTGTAACGTTCAGGGCCTCCTAATGACGATGGAACACTCAAATTGCGTCGAGATTCAATACATCGTCCTCAAGCCGACTTGTCTCCAAGGGTCAATTGCTGTCTCGGTTACCATGTGGTCCGTCTCCTGTTAGTCTAGAATTTCGAATCCTACGAAAAACTGATAGTTAATTGCAACGTTTAGGGGCTCCTAATGACGATGGAACACTCAAATTGCGCCGAGATTCAATACATCGTCCTCAAGCCGACTTGCCTCCAAGGGTCTATTGCTGCCTCTGGCACCTTATGGTCGTTGTGATGTGAGTCTAGATTTTCGAATCCGACGCTAAACTGAGAGTTAATTGTAACGTTCAGGGCCTCCTAATGTCGATGGAACACTAAAATTGCGTCGAGATTCAATACATCGTCCTCAAGCCGACTTGCCTCCAAGGGGATATTGCTGCCTCGGGCACCTTATGGTCGTTCTCCTGTGAGTCTAGATTCTCGAATCCGACGCAAAACTGATAGTTAATTGTAACGTTCAGGGCCTCCTAATGACGATGGAACACTGAAATTGCGTCGAGATTCAATACATCGTCCTCCATCCGACTTGACTCCAAGGGGATACTGCTGCCTCGGGCACCTTAGGGTCGTAGCCCTGTGAGTCAAGATTTTCGAATCCGACGAAAACTGATAGTTAATTGTAACGTTCAGGGTCTCCTAATGACAATGGAACACGCAAATTGCGTCGAGATTCAATACATCGTCAACCAGCCGACTTGTCTCAAAGGGTCTATCGCTGCCTCGGTCACCTTATGATTGTTGTCCTGCAAGTCTAGATTTTCGAATCCGACGCAAAACTGATAGTTAATTGTAACGTTCAAGGCCTCCTAATGACGATGGAACACTCAAATTGCGTCGCGATTCAATACTTCGTCTATCAGCCTACCTGTTTAAAAGGGTCTATTGTTGCCTCGGGCGCCTTTTGGTCGTTCTCCTGTGAGTCTAGATTATCGAATCCGCCGCAAAACTTATAATTAATTGTAACGTTCACGGCCTGCTAATGAAGGTGGAACACTCAAATTGTGTCGAGATTCAATACATCGTCCTCCAGCCGACTTGTCTCCAAGGGTCTATTGCTGCCTCGGGCATCTTCTGGTCGTTCCTTTATGAGTCTAGATTTTCGAATCCGACGCAAAACTGATACTTAATTGTAACGTTCAGGGCCTCCTAATGACGATGGAACACTCAAATTGCGTCGAGATTCAATACATCGTCCTCCAGCCGACTTGTCTCCAAGGGGATATTGCTGCCTGGGGCAGCATATGGTTCGTGTCCTGTGAGTCTACATTTTCGAATCCATAGCAAAACTGGTAGTTAATTGTAACGTTCAGTGCCTCCTAATGACGATGGAACACTCAAATTGCGTCGAGATTCAATACATCGTCCATCAGCCGACTTGTTTCCAAGGGTCTGTTGCTGCCTCTGGCATCTTATGGTCGTGTTCCTGTGAGCCTCGATTTTCGAATCCGACGCAAAACTGATAGTTAATTGTAACGTTCAAGACCTCCTAATGACGATGGAACACTCAAATAGCGTCGAGATTCAATACATCGACCTCAAGGCGACTTGTCTCCAAGGGTCTGTTGGTGCCTCGGGCGCCGTTTGATCGTGCTCCTGTGAGTCTAGATTTTCGAATCCGACGCGATACTGATAGTTAATTCTAACATTTATGGGCCTCCTAATGACGATGGAACACTCATATTGCGTCGAATTCAATACATCGTTCTCCAGCCGACTTGTTTCCAAGGGCCTATTGTTGCCTCGGGCGCCTTTTGATCGTTCTCATGTGAGTCTAGATTATCGAATCCGACGCAAAACCGATAGTTAATTGTTACGTTTACGGCCTCCTAATGACGATGGAACACTCAAATTGCGTCGAATTCAATACATCGTCCTCCAGCCGATTTGTCTCCAAGGGTCTATTGCTGCTTCTGGCACCTAATGATCGTGCTCCTGTGAGTCTAGATTTTCAAATCCGACAGGAAACTGATAGTTAATTATAACGTGCAGGGCCTCCTAATGACGATGGAACACTCAAATTGCGTCGAGATTCAATACATCGTCCTCAAGCCGACTTGTCTCCAAGGGGATATTGCTGCCTCGGGCACCATTTGGTCCGTCTCCTGTGAGTGTAGATTTTCGAATACGACGCGAAACTGATATTTAATTGTAACGTTCAGGGCCTCCTAATGACGATGTAACACTCAAATTGCGTCGAGATTCAATACATCGTCCTACAGGCGACTTGTCTCCGGGTGTCTATTGCTACCTCGGGAACCTTATGGTCGTTCTCCTCTGAGTCTACATTTTCGCATCCGACGCAAAACTGATAGTTAATTGTAACGTTCAGGGCCTCCTAATGACGATGGAACACTCAAATTGCGTCGAGATTAAATACATCGTCCGCCAGCCGACTTGCCATCAAGGGGATATTGTTGCCTCGGGCACCATATCCTCCGACACCTGTGAGTCTGGATTATCGAATCAGACGCGAATCTGATAGTTAATTGTAAAGTTCAGGGCCTCCTAATGACGATGCAACACTCAAATTGCGTCGCGATTCAATACATCGTCCTCCAGCCGACTTGTTTCCAAGGGTCTATTGTTGCCTCGGGCGCCTTTTGATCGTTCTCCTGTGAGTCTTGATTATCGAATCCGACGGAAAACTGATAGTTAATTGTGACGTTCACGGCCCCCTATTGACGATGGAACACTCAAATTGCGTCGAGATTCAATACATCGTCCTCCAGCCGATTTGTCTCCAAGGGTCTATTGCTGCATCTGGCACCTTATGATCTTGCTCCTGTGAGTTTAGATTTTCGAATCCGACGCGAAACTGATAGTTAATTATACCTTTCAGGGCCTCCTAATGACGATGGGACACTCAAACTACGTCGAGATTCAATACATCGTCCTCCAGCCGACTTGTCTCCAAAGGGATATTGCTGGCTCGGGCAACATATGGTCCGTCTCCTGTGAGTCTAGATTTTCGAATCCGACGCGAAACTGATAGTTAATTGTAACGTTCAGGGCCTCCTAATGACGATGTAATACACAAATTGCGCCGAGATTCAGTACATCGTCCTCCAGGCGACTTGTCTCCGAGTGTCTATTGCTACCCCGGGCACCTTATGGTCGTTCTCCTCTGAGTCTACATTTTCGAATCCGACGCAAAACTGATGGTCAGTTGTAACGTTCAGGGCCTCGTAATGACGATGGAACACTCAAGTTGCGTCGAGATTAAATACATCGTCCTCCAGCCGACTTGCCTACAAGGGGATATTGCTGCCTCGGGCACCATATGGTCCGCCCCCTGTGAGCCTAGATTATCGAATCCGACGCAAAACTGATAGTTAATTGTAACGTTTAGGGCCTCCTAATGACGATGGAGTAATCAAATTGCGTCGAGATTCAATACATCGTCCTCCAGCCGACTTGTCTCCAAGGGGCTATTGCTGCCTCGGGCACCTTATGGTCGTCCTCCTGTGAGTCTAGATTTTCGAATCCAACGCAAAATAGGATGGTTAATTGTAACGTTCATGGCCTCCTAATGACGATGGAACACTCAAATTGCGTCGAGATTCAATACATTGTCCTCCAGCCGACTTGTCTCCAAGGCGATATTGCTATCTCGGGCCTCTCATGGTCGTTCTACATTGAGTCTAGATTTTCGAATCCGACGCAAAACTGATTGTTAATTGTAACGTTCAGGGCCTCCTAATGACGATGGAACTCTCAAATTGCGTCGCGATTCAATGCATCGTCCCGCAGCCGACGTTTCTCCAAGGGTCTATTGCTGCCTCTGGCACCTTATGGTCGTACTTCTGTGAGTCGAGATTTTCGAATCCGACGCGAAATTGATAGTTAATTTTAACGTTCAGGGCATCCAAATGACGATGGAAAACTCAAATTGCGTCGAGATTCAATACATCGTCCTCCAGGCGACTTGTCTCCGAGGTTCTATTGCTGCCTCGGGCACCTTATGGTCGTTCTCCTCTGAGTCTACATTTTCCAATCCGACGCAAAACTGATAGTTAATTGTAACGTTCACGGTCTCCTAATTACGATGGAACACTCAAATTGCGTCGAGATTCAATACGTCGTCCTCCAGCCGAGTTGTCTCCAAGGGCACCATATGTTCCGTCTCCTGTGAGTCTAGATTATCGAATCCGACCCAAAACTGATAGTTAATTGTAATGTTCAGATCCTCCTAAAGACGATAGAACACTCAAATTGCGGCGCGATTCATTACATCGTCCTCCAGCCGACTTGTTTCCATGGGTCTATTGTTTCCTCGGGCGCCTTTTGATCGTTCTCCTGTGAGTCTAGATTATCGAATCCGACGCAAAACTGATAGTTAATTGTAACGTTCACGGCCTCCTAATGACGATGGATCACTCTAATTGCGTCGAGATTCAATACATCGACCTCCAGCCGACTTGTCTCCAAGGGGATATTGCTGCCCCTGGCACCATATGTTCGTGCTCTCGTGAGTCTAGATTTTCGAATCCGACGCGAGACTGATAGTTAATTGTAACGTTCAGGGCCTCCTAATGACGATGGAACACTCAAATTGCGTCGAGATTCAATACATCGTCCTCAAGCCGACTTGTCTCCAAGGGTCAATTGCTGTCTCGGTTACCATGTGGTCCGTCTCCTGTTAGTCTAGAATTTCGAATCCTACGAAAAACTGATAGTTAATTGCAACGTTTAGGGGCTCCTAATGACGATGGAACACTCAAATTGCGCCGAGATTCAATACATCGTCCTCAAGCCGACTTGCCTCCAAGGGTCTATTGCTGCCTCTGGCACCTTATGGTCGTTGTGATGTGAGTCTAGATTTTCGAATCCGACGCTAAACTGAGAGTTAATTGTAACGTTCAGGGCCTCCTAATGTCGATGGAACACTAAAATTGCGTCGAGATTCAATACATCGTCCTCAAGCCGACTTGCCTCCAAGGGGATATTGCTGCCTCGGGCACCTTATGGTCGTTCTCCTGTGAGTCTAGATTCTCGAATCCGACGCAAAACTGATAGTTAATTGTAACGTTCAGGGCCTCCTAATGACGATGGAACACTCAAATTGCGTCGAGATTCAATACATCGTCCTCCATCCGACTTGACTCCAAGGGGATACTGCTGCCTCGGGCACCTTAGGGTCGTAGCCCTGTGAGTCAAGATTTTGGAATCCGACGAAAACTGATAGTTAATTGTAACGTTCAGGGTCTCCTAATGACAATGGAACACGCAAATTGCGTCGAGATTCAATACATCGTCAACCAGCCGACTTGTCTCAAAGGGTCTATCGCTGCCTCGGTCACCTTATGATTGTTGTCCTGCAAGTCTAGATTTTCGAATCCGACGCAAAACTGATAGTTAATTGTAACGTTCAAGGCCTCCTAATGACGATGGAACACTCAAATTGCGTCGCGATTCAATACTTCGTCTATCAGCCTACCTGTTTAAAAGGGTCTATTGTTGCCTCGGGCGCCTTTTGGTCGTTCTCCTGTGAGTCTAGATTATCGAATCCGCCGCAAAACTTATAATTAATTGTAACGTTCACGGCCTGCTAATGAAGGTGGAACACTCAAATTGTGTCGAGATTCAATACATCGTCCTCCAGCCGACTTGTCTCCAAGGGTCTATTGCTGCCTCGGGCATCTTATGGTCGTTCCTTTATGAGTCTAGATTTTCGAATCCGACGCAAAACTGATACTTAATTGTAACGTTCAGGGCCTCCTAATGACGATGGAACACTCAAATTGCGTCGAGATTCAATACATCGTCCTCCAGCCGACTTGTCTCCAAGGGGATATTGCTGCCTGGGGCAGCATATGGTTCGTGTCCTGTGAGTCTACATTTTCGAATCCATAGCAAAACTGGTAGTTAATTGTAACGTTCAGTGCCTCCTAATGACGATGGAACACTCAAATTGCGTCGAGATTCAATACATCGTCCATCAGCCGACTTGTTTCCAAGGGTCTGTTGCTGCCTCTGGCATCTTATGGTCGTGTTCCTGTGAGCCTCGATTTTCGAATCCGACGCAAAACTGATAGTTAATTGTAACGTTCAAGACCTCCTAATGACGATGGAACACTCAAATAGCGTCGAGATTCAATACATCGACCTCAAGGCGACTTGTCTCCAAGGGTCTGTTGGTGCCTCGGGCGCCGTTTGATCGTGCTCCTGTGAGTCTAGATTTTCGAATCCGACGCGATACTGATAGTTAATTGTAACATTTATGGGCCTCCTAATGACGATGGAACACTCATATTGCGTCGAGATTCATTACATCGTTCTCCAGCCGACTTGTATCCAAGGGTCTATTGCTGCCTCGGGCACCATATGGTCCGTCTCCTGAGAGCCTAGATTTTCGAATCCGACGCAAAACTGATAGTTAATTATATAGATCAGAGCCTCCCAATGACGATGTAACACTCAAATTGCGTCGAGATGCAATACATTGTCCTCCAGCCGACTTGCCTCCAAGGGTCTATTGCTGCATCGGGCACCTTGTGGTCGTTCTCCTGTGAGTCTAGATTTTTGAATCCGACGCATAACTGATAGTTAATTGTAAAGTTTAGGGCCCCCTAATGACAATGGGACTCTCAAATTGCATCGAGATTCAATACATTGTCCTCCAGCCGACTTGTCTCCAAGGGGATACTGCTGCCTCGGGCACTTTAGGGTCGTTCTCCTCTGAGTCTAGATTTTCGAATCCGACGCAAAACTGAGAGTCAATTGCAACTTTCAGGGCCTCCTAATGACGATGGAACGCTCAAATTGCGTCGAGATTCAATACATCGTCCTTCAGCCGACTTGTCTTCAAGGGTCTATTGCTGCCTCGGGCACCTTACGATCGTTCTTCTATGAGTCTAGATTTTCGAATCCGACGCAAAACTGATAGTTAATTGTAACACTCAGGGCCTCCTAATGACGATGGAACACTCTAATTGCGTCCAGATTCAATACATCGTCCACCAGCCGACGTGTATCCAAGAGGATATTGCTGCATCGGCCACCATATTGTCCGTCTCTAGTGAGTCTAGATTTTCGAATCCGACCAAAACTGATAGTTCATTGTAACGTTCAGGGCCTCCTAATGACGATGGAACACTCAAATTGCGTCGCGATTCAATACATCGTCAATCAGCATACTTGTTTCCAAGGGACTGTTGTTGCCTCGGGCGCCTTTTGGTCACTCTCCTGTGAGTCTAGATTATCGAATACGCCGCAAAACTGATAGTTAACTGTAAAGTTCAGGGTCTCCTAATGACGATGGAACACTCAAATTGCGTCGCGATTATATTTATCGTCCTCCAGGCGATTTGTCTCCAAGGGGTCTATTAATGCCTGTGGCACCTAATGGTCGTTCTCCTTTGAGGCTAGATTTTCGAATCCGACGCAAAACTAATAGTTCAGTACCTCCTAATGACGATGGAACACTCAAATTGCGTAGAGACTCAATACATCGTCCTCTAGGCGACTTGTCTCCAAGGGGATATTGCTGCTTCGGAGAACTAATGGTTGTTCCCCTGTGAGTCTAGATTTTCGAATCCGACGCAAAACTGATAGTTAATTGTACCGATCAGAGCCTCTCAATGACGATGGAACACTCAAATTCCGTCGAGATTCAACACATCGTCCTCCAGCCAACTTGTCTCCAAGGGGATATTACTGCCTCGGTCACCTTATGGTCGGTCTCCTGTGAGTTTAGATTTTCGAATCCGACGCAAAACTGATAGTAAATTGTAATGTTCAGGGCATCCTAATGACGATGGAACACTTAAACTGCGTCGAGATCCAATACGTCGTCTTCCGGCCGACTTGTCTCAAAGGGTCTATTGCTGCCTCGGTCACCATATGGTCCGCTTCCTGTGAGTCTAGAATTTCGAATTCGACGCAAAGCTGAGAGTTAATTGTTACGTTCAGGGCCTCCTAATGACGATGGAACACTCAAATTGCGTCGAGTTTCTTCAATACATCGTCCTCAAGCCGACTTGTCTCCAAGGGTCTATTGCTGCCTTTGGCACCTTAAGGTCGTGCTCCTGTGAGTCTAGTTTTTCGAATCCGACGCAAAGCTGATAGTTAACTGTAATGTTCAGGGCCTCCTAATGACGATGGAACTCTCAAATTGCGTCGAGATTCAATACGTCGTGTTCCAGCCGACTTGTCTCCGAGGGTCTATTCTGCCTCAAACACCATATGGTCCGTCTCCTGTGAGTCTAGATTTTCGAATTCGACGCAAAACTGATAGTTAATTGTAACGTTCAGGGCCTCCTAATGACGATGGAACACTCAAATTGCGTCGAGATTCAATACATCGTCCTCCAGCCGACTTGTCTCCAAAGGGATATTGCTGCCTCGGGCACCTTATTTTCCTCCTCCTGTAAGTCTAGGTCTTCGAATCCGAGGCAAAACTAATAGTTCAGTACCTCCTAATGACGATGGAACACTCAAATTGCGTCGAGATTCAATACATCGTCCTCAAGGCGACTTGTCTCCGAGGGTCTATTGCTGCCTCGGGCACATTATGGTCGTTCTCCTGTGAGTCTAGATTTTCGAATCCGACGCAAAACTGATAAATAATTGTATCGATCAGAGCCTCCCAATGACGATGGAACACTCAAGTTGCGTCGAGATTTAATACGTCGGCCTCCAGCCGACTTGCCTGCATGGGTCTACTGCTGCATCGGGCACCTTGTGGTCGTTCGCCGGTGAGTCTAGATTTTCCAATCCGACGCATAACTGATAGTTAATTGTAAAGTTCAGGGCCTCCTAATGACGATGGAACACTCAAATTGTGTCGAGATTCAATACATCGTCCTCTATCCGACTCGTCTCCAAGGCTCTATTGATGCCTCGGGCACCATATGGTCCGTCTCCTGTGAGTCTAGATTTTCGAATCCGACGCAAAACTGATAAATAATTGTATCGATCAGAGCCTCCCAATGACGATGGAACACTCAAGTTGCGTCGAGATTCAATACATCGTCCTCCAGCCGACTTGTCTCCAAGGGGATATTGCTGCCTCGGGCACCTTATGGTCGTTGTCCTGTGAGTCTAGATTTTCGAATCCGACGCAAAACTGAGAGTTAATTGTAACTTTCAAGGCCTCCTAATGACGATGGAACACTCAAATTGCGTCGAGATTCAATACTTCGTCCTCAAGCCGACTTGTTCCCAAGGGTCTGTTGCTGCCTCTGGCACCTTATGGTCGTGCTCCTGTGAGTCTAGATTTTCGAATCCGACGCTAAACTGATAGTTAATTATAACGTTCAGGGCCTCCTAATGACGATGGAACACTCAAATTGCGTCGAGATTCAATACATCGACCTCCAGCCGACTTGTCTCCAAGGGTCTATTGCTGCCTCGGTCACCATATGGTCCGCCTCCTGTGAGTCTAGTATTTCGAATCCGACACAAATCTGATAGTTTATTGTAACGTTCAGGGCCTACTAATGACGATGGAACACTCAAATTGCGTCGAGATTCAATACATCGTCCTCCAGCCGACTTGTCTCAAAGGGTCTATTGCTGCCTCGGTCACCTTATGGTCGTTGTCCAGTGAGTCTAGATTTTCGAATCCGACGCAAAACTGAGAGTTAATTGGAACATTCAGGGCCTCCTAATGACGATGGAACACTCAAATTACGTCGAGATTCAATACATCGTCCTCCAGCCGACTTGTCTCCAAGGGTCTATTGCTGCCTCGGTCACAATATGGTCCGCTTCCTGTGAGTCTAGAATTACGAATCCGACGCAAAACTTAGAGTTAATTGTAACGTTCAGGGCCTCCTAATGACGATGGAACACTCACATTGCGTCGAGATTCAATTCATCGTCCTCCAGACGACTTGTCTCCAAAGGGGATATTGCTGCCTCGGTCACCTTATAGTCCGTCTCCTGTGAGTCTAGATTTTCGAATCCGACGCAAAACTGATAGTTAATTGTAAAGTTCAGGGTCTCCTAATGACGATGCAACACTCAAACTGCGTCGCGATTATATACATCGTCCTCCAGGCGATTTGTCTCCAAGGGATTTATTAATGCCTGTGGCACCTAATGGTCGTTCTCCTGTGAGTCTCGATTTTCGAATCCGACGCAAAACTGATAGTTCAGTACCTCCTAATGACGATGGAACACTCAAATAGCGGTGAGATTCAATACATCGTCCTCAAGGCGACTTGCCTCCAAGGGGATATTTCTGCTTCGGACAACTAATGGTTGTTCTCCTGTGAGTCTAGATTTTCGAACCCGACGCAAAACTGATAGTTAATTGTAACGTTCAGGGCCTCCTAATGACGATGGAGCACTCAAAGTGCGTCGAGATTCAATTCATCGTCCTTCAGCCGACTTGTCTCCAAGGGTCTGTTGCTGCCTCTGGCACCTTTTGGTCGTGCTCCTGTGAGTCTAGATTTTCGAATCTGACGTGAAACTGATAGTTAATTGTAACATTCAGGGCATCCTAATGACGATGGAACACTCAAATTGCGTCGAGATTCAGTACAACGTCCTCTAGCCGACTTGTCTCCAAGGGTCTATTGCTGCCTCGGTCATCATATGGTCCGCTTCCTGTGAGTCTAGAATTTCGAATCCGACGCAAAACTGAGAGTTAATTGTAACGTTCAGGTCTTCCTAATGACGATGGAACACTCAAATTGCGTCGACTTTCAATACATCGTCCTTAAGCCGACTTGTCTCCAAGGGTCTATTGCTGCCTCTGGCACTTTAATGTCGTGCTCCTGTGAGTCTAGTTTTTCGAATCCAACGCAAAACTGATAGTTAACTGTAATGTTCAGGGCCTCCTAATGACGATGGAACACTCAAATTGCGTCGAGATTCGATACGTCGGCCTCCAGCCGACTTCCCTCCAAAGGGATATTGCTGCCTCGGGCACCTTATTTTCCTTCTCCTGTAAGTCTAGGTTTTCGAATCCGAGGCAAAACTAATATTTCAGTACCTCCTAATGACGATGGAACACTCAAATTGCGTCGAGATTCAATACATCGTCCTCAAGGCGACTTGCCTCCAAGGGTCTATTGCTGCATCGGGCACCTTGTGGTCGTTCTCCTGTGAGTCTAGATTTTCCAATCCGACACATAACTGATAGTTAATTGTAAAGTTCAGGGCCTCCTAATGACGATGGAACACTCAAATTGCGTCGAGATTCAATACATCGTCCTCCAGCCGACTTGTCTCCAAGGGGATATTGCTGCCTCGGGCACATTAGGGTCGTTCTCCTGTGAGTCTAGATTTTCGAATCCGACGAAAACTGATAGTTAATTGTAACGTTCAGTGCCTCCAAATGACGATGGAACACACAAATTGCGTCGAAATTCAATACATCGTCCTGCAGCCGACTTGTCTGAAAGGGTCTATTGCTGCCTCGGTCACCTTATGGTCGTTGTCCTGTGAGTCTAGATTTTCGAATCCGACGCAAAACTGAGATATAATAGTCACTTTCAGGGCCTCCTAATGACGATGGAACACTCAAATTGCGTCGAGATTCAATACATCGTCCTCAAGCCGACTTGTCTCCAAGGGTCTGTTGCTGCCTCTGGCACTTTATGGTCGTGCTCCTGTGAGACAAGATTTTCGAATCCGACGCTAAACTGATAGTTAATTATAACGTTCAGGGCCTCCTAATGACGATGGAGCACTCAAATTGCGTCGAGATTAAATACATCGTCCTCCAGCCGACTTGCCTCCAGTGGGATATTGTTGTCTCGGGCACCATATGGTGCGTCTCCTGTGAGTCTAGATTCTCGAATCCGACGCAAAACTGATAATTAATTGCAAAGTTCAGGGCCTCCTAATGACGATGGAACACTCAAGTTGCGTCGAGATTTAATACGTCGGCCTCCAGCCGACTTGCCTCCAAAGGTCTATTGCTGCATCGGGCTCCTTGTGGTCGTTCTCCTGTGAGTCTAGATTTTCCAATCCGACGCATAACTGATAGTCAATTGTAAAGTTCAGGGCCTCCTAATGACGATGGAACACTCAAATTGCGTGGAGATTCAATACATCGTCCTCCAGACGATTTGTCTCCGAGGGGATATTGCTGCCTCGGGCACCACATGGTCCGTCTCCTGTGAGTCTAGTTTTCGAATCCGACGCGAAACTGGTAGTTAATTATAACGTTCAGGGCCTCCTATTGACGATGGAACACTCAAATTGCGTCGAGATTCAATGCATCGTCCTCCAGCCGACTTGTCTCCAAGGGTCTATTGCTGCCTTGGTCACCATATGATCCGTCTCCTGTGAGTCTAGAATCTCGAATCCGACGCAAAACTGGTAGTTAATTGTAACGTTCAGGGCCTCCTAATGACGATGGATCACTCAAATTGCGTCGAGATTCAATACATCGTCCTCCAGCCGACTTGTCTCCAAGGGTCTATTGCTGCCTCGGTCACCATATGGTCCGCTTCCTGTGAGTCTAGAAATTCGAATCCGACGCATAACTGAGAGTTAATTGTAACGTTGAGGGCCTCCTAATGACGATGGAACACTCACATTGCGTCGAGATTCAATTCATCGTCCTTCAGCCGACTTGTCTCCAAGGGTCTATTGTTGCCTCTGGCACCTTACGGTCGTGCTCCTGTGAGTCGACATTTTCGAATCCGACGCAAAACTGTAAGTTCATTGTAACGTTCAGGGCCTAATAATGACGATGGAACACTCAAATTGCGTCGAGATTCAATACATCGACCTCCAGCCGACTTGTCTCCAAGGGGATATTGCTGCCTCGGGCACCTTATGGTCGTTCTCCTGTGAGTCTAGATTTTCGAATCCGACGCAAAACTGATAGTTAATTGTAACGTTCAGGGCTTTCTAATGACGATGGAACACTCAAATTGCGTCGAGATTAAATACATCGTCCTCCAGCCGACTTGCCTCCAGAAGGATATTGTTGCCTCGGGCACCATATGGTGCGTCTCCTGTGAGTCTAGATTTTCGAATCCGACGCAAAACTGATAGTTAATTGTAAAGTTCAGGGCCTCCTAATGACGATGGAACACTCAAATTGCGTCGAGATTCAATACATCGTCCTCCAGCCGACTTCCCTCCAAAGGGATATTGCTGCCTCGGGCACCTTATTTTCCTTCTCCTGTAAGTCTAGGTTTTCGAATCCGAGGCAAAACTAATATTTCAGTACCTCCTAATGACGATGGAACACTCAAATTGCGTCGAGATTCAATACATCGTCCTCAAGGCGACTTGTCTCCGAGGGTCTATTGCTGCCTCGGGCACATTATGGTCGTTCTCCTCTGTGTCTACATTTTCGAATCCGACGCAAAACTGATAGTTAATTGTAACATTCAGGGCATCCTAATGACGATGGAACACTCAAATTGCGTCGAGATTCAATACAACGTCCTCAAGCCGACTTGTCTCCAAGGGTCTATTGCTGCCTCTGGCACCTTAATGTCGTGCTCCTGTGAGTCTAATTTTTCGAATCCAACACAAAACTGATAGTTAACTGTTATGATCAGGGCTTCCTAATGACGATGGAACACTCAAATTGCGTCGAGATTCAATACATCGTCCTCCAGCCGACTTGCCTCCAAAGGGATATTGCTGCCTCGGGCACCTTATTTTCCTTCTCCTGTAAGTCTAGGTTTTCGAATCCGAGGCAAAACTAATATTTCAGTACCTCCTAATGACGATGGAACACTCAAATTGCGTCGAGATTCAATACATCGTCCTCAAGGCGACTTGTCTCCGAGGGTCTATTGCTGCCTCGGGCACATTATGGTCGTTCTCCTCTGAGTCTACATTTTCGAATCCGACGCAAAACTGATAGTTAATTGTAACTTTCAGGGCCTCCTAATGACGTTGGAACACTCAAATTGCGTCGAGATTCAATACATCGATCTCCAGTCGACCTGTCTCCAAGGGGATATTGCTGCCTCGGGCACCTTATGGTCGTTCTCCTGTGAGTCTAGATTTACGAATCCGACGCAAAACTGATAGTTAATTGTAACGTTCAGGGCCTCCTAATGACGATGGAACACTCAAATTGCGGCGAGATTAAATACATCGTCCTCCAGCCGACTTGCCTCCAGAGGGATATTGTTGTCTCGGGCACCATATGGTGCGTCTCCTGTGAGTCTAGATTTTCGAATCCGACGCAAAACTGGTAATTAATTGTAAAGTTCGGGGACTCCTAATGACGATGGAACACTCAAATTGCGTCGAGATTCAATACATCGTCCTCCAGCCAACTTGTTTCCAAGGGTCTGTTGGTGCCTCGGGCGCCTATTGATCGTGCTCCTGTGAGTCTAGATTTTCGAATCCGACGCGAAACTGATAGTTAATTGTAACGTTTCTGGGCCTCCTAATGACGATGGTACACTCAAATTGCGTCGAGATTCAATACATATGCCTCCAGCCGACTCGTCTCCAAGGCTCTATTGCTGCCTCGGGCACCATATGGTCCGTCTCCTGTGAGTCTAGATTTTCGAATCCGACGCAAAACTGATAGTTAATTGTATCGATCAGAGCCTCCCAATGACGATGGAACACTCAAGTGGCGTCGAGATTCAATACGTCGGCCTCCAGCCGACTTGCCTCCAAGGGTCTATTGCTGCATCGGGCACCTTGTGGTCGTTCTCCTGTGAGTCTAGATTTTCCAATCCGACGCATAACTGATAGTTACTTATAACGTTCAGGGCCTCCTAATGACGATGGAACACTCATATTGCGTCGAGATTCAATACATCGTCCTCCAGCCGACTTGTCTCCAAAGGGATATTGCTGCCTCGGGCACCTTATTTTCCTTCTCCTGTAAGTCTAGGTTTTCGAAGCCGAGGCAAAACTAATATTTCAGTACCTCCTAATGACGATGGAGCACTCAATTTGCGTCGAGATTCAATACATCGTCCTCAAGGCGACTTGTCTCCGAGGGTCTATTGCTGCTTCGGGCACATTATGGTCGTTCTCCTCTGAGTCTACATTTTCGAATCCGACGCAAAACTGATAGTTAATTGTAACGTTCAAGGCCTCCTAATGACGATGGAAAACTCAAATTGCGTCGAGATTCAATACATCGACCTCCAGCCGACTTCTCTCCAAGGGGATATTGCTGCCTCGGTCACCTTATGGTCGTTCTCCTGTGTGTCCAGATTTTCGAATCCGACGCAAAACTGATAGTTAATTGTAACGTTCAGGGCCTCCTAATGACGATGGAGCACTCAAATTGCGTCGAGATTCCATACATCGTCCTCCAGCCGACATGACTCCAAGGGTCTATAGCTGCCTTGGTCACCGTATGGTCCGCCTCCTGTGAGTCTAGAATTTCGAATCCGACACAAATCTGATAGTTTATTGTAACGTTCAGGGCCTACTAATGACGATAGTACACACAAATTGCGTCGAGGTTCAATACATCGTCCTCCAGCCGACTTGTCTCAAAGGGTCTATTGCTGCCTCGGTCGCCTCATGGTCGTTGTCCAGTGAGTCTAGATTTTCGAATCCGAAGCAAAACTGAGAGTTAATTGTAACGTTCAGGGCCTCCTAATGACGATGGAACACTCACATTGCGTCGAGATTCAATTCATCGTCCTTCAGCCGACTTGTCTCCAAGGGTCTATTGCTGCCTCCGGCACCTTATGGTCGTGCTCCTGTGGGTCTACATTTTCGAATCCGACGCAAAACTGATCGTTAATTATAACGTTCACGGCCTCCTAATGACGATGGAACACTCAAATTGCGTCGAGATTCAATACATCGTCCTCAAGTCGACTTCTCTCCAAGGGGTATTGCTGCCTCGGTCACTTTATAGTCGTGCTCCTGTGAGTCTAGATTTTCGAATCCGACGCTAAACTGAGAGTTAATTGTAACGTTCAGGGCCTCCTAATGACGATGGAACACTCAAATTGCGTCGTGATTCAATACATCGTCCTCAAGCAGACTTGTCTAAAAAGGGGATATTGCTGCCTCGGGCACCATATGGTCCGCCTTCTGTGAGTCTAGTTTTCGAATCCGACGCGAAACTGATAGTTAATTGTAACGTTCAGGGCCTCCTAATGACGATGGAACACTCAAATTGCGTCGAGATTTAATACATCGTCCTCCAGCCGACTTGTCTCCAAGGGTCTATTGCTGCCTCGGTCACCATATGGTCCGCCTCCTGTGAGTCTAGATTTTCGAATCCGACGCAAAACTGAGAGTTAATTGTAACGTTCAGGGCCTCCTAATTACTATGGAACACTCACATTGCGTCGAGATTCAATTCATCGTCCTTCAGCCGACTTGTCTCCAAGGGTCTATTGCTGCCTCCGGCACCTTATGGTCGTGCTCGTGTGGGTCTACATTTTCGAATCCGACGCAAAACTGATAGTTAATTGTAACGTCCAGGGCCTCCTAATGACGATGGAACACTCAAATTGCGTCGAGATTCAATACATCGTCCTCAAGCCGACTTGTCTCCAAGGGTCTATTGCTGCCTCTGGCACCTTATGGTCGTGCTCCTGTGAGTCTAGATTTTCGAATCCGACGCGAAACTGATAGTTAATTATAACGTTCAGGGCCTCCTAATGACGATGGAACACTCAAACTGCGTCGAGATTCAATACATCGTCCACCAGCCGACTTGTCTCCAAGGGTCTATTGCTGCCTCGGTCACCGTATGGTCCGCCTCCTGTGAGTCTAGAATTTCGAATCCGACGCAAAACTGATAGTTAATTGTAACGTTCAGGGCCCCCTAATGACGATGGAACACTCAAAATGCGTCGAGATTCAATACATCGTCCACCAGTTGACTTGTCTCCAAGTGTCTATTGCTGCCTCGGGCACCTTATTTTCCTTCTCCTCTGAGTCTAGATTTTCAAATCCTAGGCAAAACTGATAGTTCAGTACCTCCTAATGACGATGGAACACTCACATTGCGTCGAGATTGAATTCATCGTCCTTCAGCGGACTTGTCTTCAGGGGACTATTGCTGCCTTGGGCACCTTACGGTCGTTCTTTTATGAGTCTCGATTTTCGAATCCGACGCAAAACTGATAGTTAATTGTAACGTTCAGGGCCTCCTATTGACGATGGAACACTCAAATTGCGTCGAGATTAAATACATCGTCCTCCAGCCGACTTGCCTCCAGAGGGATATTGCTGCCTCGGGCACCATATGGTACGTCTCCTGTGAGTCTAGATTTTCGAATCCGACGCAAACCTGATAATTAATTGTAAAGTTCAGGGCCTCCTAAAGATGATGGAACACTCAAATTGCGTCGAGATTCAATACATCGTCCTCCAGCCGACTTGTCTCCAAGGGGATATTGCTGCCTTGGGTACCTAAGGGTCGTTCTCCTGTGAGTATAGATTTTCGAATCCGACGAAAACTGATAGTTAATTGTAACGTTCAGGGCCTCCAAATGACGATGGAACACGCAAATTGCGTCCAGATTCAATACATCGTCCTCCAGCCGACTTGTCTCAAAGGGTCTATTGCTGCCTCGGTCACCTTATGGTCGTTGTCCTGTGAGTCTAGATTTTCGAATCCGACGCAAAACTGAGAGTTAATTGTAACTTTCCGGGCCTCCTAATGACGGTGGAACACTCAAATTGCGTCGAGATTCAATACATCGTCCTCAAGCCGACTTGTCTCCAAGGGTCTATTGCTGCCTCTGGCACCTTATGGTCGTGCTCCTGTGAGTCTAGAGTTTCGAATCCGACGCGAAACTGATAGTTAATTATAACGATCAGGGCCTCCTAATGACGATGGAACACTCAAACTGCGTCGAGATTCAATACATCGTCCACCACCCGATTTGTCTCCAAGGGTCTATTGCTGCCTCGGTCACCATATGGTGCGATTCCTGTGAGTCTAGAATTTCGAATCCGACGCAAAACTGATAGTTAATTGTAACGTTCAGGGCCTACTAATGACGATGGAACACTCAAATTGCGTCGAGATTCAATACATCGTCCATTAGCCGACTTGTCTTCAAGGGTCTATTGCTGCCTCGGGCACCTTATTTTCCTTCTCCTCTGAGTCTAGATTTACAAATCCGAGGCAAAACTGATAGTTCAGTACCTCCTAATGACGATGGAACACTCAGATTGCGTCGAGATTGAATTCATCGTCCTCCAGCCGACTTGTCTCAAAGTCGGTCACCCTATGGTCGTTGTCCTGTGAGTTTAGATTTTCGAAGCCAACGCAAAACTGAGAGTTAATTGTAACGTTCAGGGCCTCCTAATGACGATGGAACACTCAAATTGCGTCGAGATTCAATACATCGTCCTTCAGCCGATTTGTCTCCAAGGGTCTATTGCTGCCTCGGTCACCATATGGTCCGCTACCTGTGAGTCTAGAATTTCGAATCCGACGCAAAACTGAGAGTTAATTGTAAGGTTCAGGGCCTCCTAATGACGATGGAACACTCACATTGCGTAGAGATTCAATTCATCGTCCTTCACCCGACTTGTCTCCTAGGGTCTATTGCTGCCTCCGGCACCTTATGGTCGTGCTCCTGTGGGTCTACATTTTCGAATCCGACGCAAAACTGATAGTTAATTGTAACGTTCAGGGCCTCCTAATGACGATGGAACACTCAAATTCCATCGAGATTCAATACATCGACCTCCAGCCGTCTTGTCTCCAAGGGGATATTGCTGCCTCGGGAACCTTATGGTCGTTCTCCTGTGAGTCTAGATTTTCGAATCCGACGCAAAACTGATAGTTTATTGTAACGTTCAGAGCCTCCTAATGACGATGGAACACTCAAATTGCGTCGAGATTCAATACATCGTCTTCAAGCCTACTTGTCTCCAAGGGTCTATTGCTGCCTCGGGCACCATATTTTCCTTCTCCTGTGAGTCTAGATTTTCAAATCCGAGGCAAAACAGATAGTTCAGTACCTCCTAATGACGATGGAACACTCACATTGCGTGGAGATTCAATTCATCGTCTTTCAGCCGACTTGTCTCCAAGGGTCTATTGCTGCCTCTGGCACCCTATGGTCGTGCTCCTGTGAGTCTAGATTTTCGAATCCGACGCGAAACTGATAGTTAATTATAACGTTCAGGGCCTCCTAATGACGATGGAACACTCAAATTGCGTCGAGATTCAATACATCGTCCTTCAGCCGATTTGTCTCCAAGGGTCTATTGCTGCCTCGGTCACCATATGGTCCGCTACCTGTGAGTCTAGAATTTCGAATCCGACGCAAAACTGAGAGTTAATTGTAAGGTTCAGGGCCTCCTAATGACGATGGAGCACTCACATTGCGTAGAGATTCAATTCATCGTCCTTCACCCGACTTGTCTCCTAGGGTCTATTGCTGCCTCCGGCACCTTATGGTCGTGCTCCTGTGGGTCTACATTTTCGAATCCGACGCAAAACTGATAGTTAATTGTAACGTTCAGGGCCTCCTAATGACGATGGAACACTCAAATTCCATCGAGATTCAATACATCGACCTCCAGCCGTCTTGTCTCCAAGGGGATATTGCTGCCTCGGGCACCTTATGGTCGTTCTCCTGTGAGTCTAGATTTTCGAATCCGACGCAAAACTGATTGTTAATTGTAACGTTCAGGGCCTCCTAATGACGATGGAACACTCCAATTGCGTCGAGATTAAATACATCGTCCTCCAGCCGACTTGCCTCCAGAGGGATATTGCTGCCTCGGGCACCATATGGTACGTCTCCTGTGAGTCTAGATTTTCGAATCCGATGCAAAACTGATAGTTAATTGTAATGTTCAGGGCCTCCTAATGTCGATGGAACACTCAAATTGCGTCGAGTTTCAATACATCGTCCTCCAGCCGACTTGTCTATACGGGGATATTGCTGCATTGGGCACCTTAGGGTCGTTCTCCTGTGAGTCTAGATTTTCGAATCCGACGAAAACTGATTGTTAATTGTAATGTTCAGGGCCTCCAAATGACGATGGAACACGCAAATTGCGTCGAGATTCAATACATCGTCCTCCAGTCGACTTGTCTCAAAGGGTCTATTGCTGCTTCGGTGACCTTATGGTCGTTGCCCTGTGAGTCTAGATTTTCGGATCCGACGCAAAACTGAGAGTTAATTGTAACTTTCCGGGCCTCCTAATGACGATGGAACACTCAAATTGCGTCGAGATTCAATACATCGTCCTCAAGCCGACTTGTCTCCAAAGGTCTATTGCTACCTCTGGCACCTTATGGTCGTGCTCCTGTGTGTCTAGATTTTCGAATCCGACGCGAAACTGACAGTTAATTGTAACGTTCAGGGCCTCCTAATGACGATGGAACACTCAAATTGCGCCGAGATTCAATACATCGTCCACCAGCCGACTTGACTCCAAGGGTCTATTGCTGCCTCGGTCACCATATGGTCCACCTCCTGTGAGTCTAGAATTTCGAATCCGTAGCAAAACTGATAGTTAATTGTAACGTTCAGGTCCTCCTAATGACGATGGAACACTCAAATTGCGTCGAGATTCAATACATCGTCCACCAGCCGACTTGTTTCCAAGGGTCTACTGCTGCCTCGGGCACCTTATTTTCCTTCTCCTCTGAGTCTAGATTTTCAAATCCAAGGCAAAACTGATAGTTCTGTACCTCCTAATGACGATGGAACACTCACATTGCGTCGACATTGAATTCATCGTCCTTCAGCCGACTTGTCTTCAAGGGACTATTGCTGCCTCGGGCACCTTACGGTCGTTCTTTTATGAGTCTTGATTTTCGAATCCGACGCAAAACTGATAGTTAATTGCAACGTTCAGGGCCTCCTAATGACGATGGAACACTCACATTTCGTCGAGATTCAATACATCGTCCTCCAGCCGACTTGTCACCAAGGGGATATTGCTGCCTCGGGCAACTAATGGTTGTTCTCCTGTGATTCTAGATTCTAGAATCCGATGCCAAACGGATAGTTAAATGTAACGTTCGGACCTCCTAATGACGATGGAACACTCAAATTGCGTCGAGATTCAATACATCGTCCCGCAGCCGACTTGTCTCCAAGGGTCTATTGCTGCCTCGGGCACCATATGGCACGTCTCCTGTGAGTCTAGATTTTCGAATCCGACGCAAAGCTGATAGTTAATTGTACCGATCAGAGCCTCTCAATGAGGATGCAACACTCAAGTTGCGTCGAGATTCAATACATCGGCCTCCAGCCGACTTGCCTCCAAGGGGATATTGCTGCCTCGGTCACCTTATGGTCGGTCTCCTGTGAGTCTAGATTTTCGAATCCGACGCTGCCTCGGGCACCTTGTGGCCCTTCTCCTGTAAGTCTAGATTTTCGAATCCGACGCATAATTGATAGTTCATTCTAAAGTTCAGGGCCTCCTAATGACCATGGAACACTCAAATTGCGTCGAGATTCAATCCATCGGCCTCCAGCCGACTTGTCTCCAAGGGGATATTGCTGCCTCGGGCACCTTACGGTCGTTCTCCTGTGAGTCTAGATTTTCGAATCCGACGCCAAACTGATAGTTAATTCTAACGTTCAGGGCTTCCTAATGACGATGGAACACGCAAACTGCATCGAGGTTCTATACATCGTCTTCCAGCCGACTTGTCTCCAAGGGGATATTGCTGACTCGGGCAGAATATGGTCCGTCTCCTGTGAGTCTAGATTTTCGAATCCGACGCAAAACTGATAGTTAATTGTAACGTTCAGGGCCTCCTAATGACGATGGAACACTCAAATTGTGTCGCGATTCAATACATCGTCCATCAGCCGACTTGTTTCCAAGGGTCTATTGTTGCCTCGGGCGTCTTTTGGTCGTTCTCCTGTGAGTCTAGATTATCGAATCCGACGCAAAACTGATAGTTATTTGTAACATTCAACGCCTCCTAATGAAGATGGAACACTCAAATTGCGTCGAGATTCAATTCATCGTCCTCCAGTCGACTTGTCTCCAAGGGTCTATTCCTGCCTCTGGCACCTTATGGTCGTGCTCCTGTGAGTCTCGATTTTCAAATCCGACGCAAAACTGATAGTTAATTGTAACGTTCAGGGCCCCCTAATGACGATGGAACACACAAATTGCGTCGAGATTCCATACGTCGTCCTCCAGCCGACTTGTCTCCAAGGGTCTATTGCTGCCTTGGTCACCATGTGGTCCGTCTCCTGTAAGTCTAGAATTTCGAATCCGACGCAAAACTGATAGTTTATTGTAACGTTCAGGGCCCCCTAATGACGATGGAACACTCAAATTGCGTCGGGATTCAATACATCGTCCTCAAGCCTACTTGTCTCCAAGGGGATATTGTTGCCTCGGGCACCTTATTTTCCTTCTCCTGTTAGTCTAGGTTTTCGAATCCGAGGCAAAATTGATAGTTCAGTACCTCCTAATGACGATGGAACACTCAAATTGCGTCGAGATTCAATACATCGTCATCAAAGCGACTTGTCCACAAGGGTCTATTGCTGCTTCGGGCTCCTTGTGGTCGTTCTCCTGTGAGTCTAGATTATCTAATCCGACGCAAAACTGATAGTTGTAACGTTCAGGACCTCCTAATGACGATGGAACACTCAAATTGCGTCGAGATTCAATACATAGTCCTCCAGCCGACTTGTCTCCAAGGGGATATTGCTGCCTCGGTCACCTTATAGTCCGTCTCCTGTGAGTCTAGATTTTCGAATCCGACACAAAACTGATAGTTAATTGTAAAGTTCAGGGCCTCCTAATGACGTTGGAACACTCAAATTGCGTCGTGATTATATACATCGTCCTCCAGGCGATTTGCCCCCAAGAGGTCTATTGATGCCTGTGGCACCTAATGGTCGTTCTCCTGTGAGTCTAGATTTCCGAATCCGACGCAAAACTGATAGTTAATTGTAACGTTCAGGGTCTCCTAATGACGATGGAACACTCAAATTGCGTCGAGATTCAATACATCGTCCTCCAGAAGACTTGTCTCCAAGGGGATATTGCTGCCTCGGTCACCTAATGGTCCGTCTCCTGTGAGTCTAGATTTTCGAATCCGACGCAAAACTGATAGATAATTGTAAAGTTCAGGGCCTCGTAATGACGATGGAACACTTAAATTGCGTCGAGATTCAATACATCGTCCTCCAGTCGACTTGTCTCCAGTGGGATATTGCTGCTTCGGTCACCTTATGGTCCGTTTCCTGTGAGTCTAGATGTTCGAATCCGACGTAAAAATGTTAGTTAATTGTAAGGTTCAGCGCCTCCTAATGACGATGAAACACTCATATTGCGTCGCGTCTATATACATCGTCCTCCAGGCGATTTGTCTCCAATGGGTCAATTGACGCCTGTGGCACCTAATGGTCGGTCTCCTGTGAGTCTAGATTTTCGAATCCGACGCAAGACTGATAGTTAATTGTAATGTTCAGGGCCTCCTAAAGACGATGGAACACTCAAATTGCGTCGAGTTTCAATACATCGTCCTCCTGCCGACTTGTCTTTAAGGGTCTATTCTGCCTCGGGCACCATTTGGTCTGTCTCCTGTGAGTCTAGATTTTCAAATCCGACGCAAAACTGATAGTTAATTGTAACGTTCAGGGCCACCTAATGACGATGGAACACTCAAATTGCGTCGAGATTCAATACATCGTCCTCCAGCCGACTTGTTTTCAAGGGGATATTGTTGCCTCGGGCACCTTATTTTCCTTCTCCTGTGGGTCTAGGTTTTCGAAACCGAGGCAAAACTGATAGTTCAGTACCTCCTAATGACAATGGAACACTCAAATTGCGTCGAGATTCAATACATCGCCATCAAAGCGACTTGTCCACAAGGGTCTATTGCTGCTTCTGGCTCCTTGTGCTCGTTCTCCTGTGAGTCTAGATTATCTAATCCGACGCAAGACTGATAGTTGTAACGTTCAGGGCCTCCTAATCACGATGGAACACTCAAAGTGCGTCGAGATTCAATTCATCGTCCTTCAGCTGACTTGTCTCCAAGGGTCTATTGCTGCCTCTGGCACCTTATGGTCGTGCTCCTGTGAGTCTAGATTTTCGAATCTGACGCGAAACTGATAGTTAATTGTAACGTTCAGGACATCCTAATGACGATGGAACACTCAAATTGCGTCGAGATTCAATACATCGTCCTCCAGCCGACTTGTCTCCAAGGGGATATTGCTGCCTCGGTCACCTTATGGTCGGTCTCCTGTGAGTCTAGATTTTCGAATACGACGCAAAACTGAGAGTTAATTGTAACGATCAGGGCCTCCTAATGACCATGGAACACTCAAATTGCGTCGAGATTCAATACATCATCCTCAAGCTGACTTGTCTCCAAGGGTCTTCTGCTGCCTCTGGTACCTTATGGTCGTGGTCCTGTGAGTCTAGATTTTCGAATCCGGTGCGAAACTGATAGTTAAATATAACGTTCAGGGCCTCCTAATGACGATGAAACACTCAAATTGCGTCGAGATTCAATACATCGTCCTCCAGCCGACTTGTCTCCAAGGGGATATTGCTGCCTCTGGCACCTAATGGTCGCTCTCCTGTGAGTCTAGATTTTCGAATCCGACGCAAAACTGATAGTTAATTGTAACGTTCAAAGCCTCCTAATGACGATCGAACACTCAAATTGCTTCAAGATTCAATACATCGTCCTCCAGCTGACTTGTCTCCAAGGGTCTATTGCTTCCACTGGCATCTTATGGTCGTCCTCCTATGAGTCTAGATTTTCGAATCCGTCGCGAAACTGATAGTTAATTCTGACGTTCAGGGCCTCCTAATGACGATGGAACACTCAAATTGCGTCGCGATTCTATTCATCGTCCTCCAGCCGACTTGTTTCCTAGGGTCTATTGTTTTCCGGGCGCCTTTTGGTCGTTCTCCTGTGAGTCTAGATTATCGAATCCGACGCAAAACTCGTAGTTAATTATAACGTTCACGCCCTCCTAATTACGATGGAACACTCAAATTGCTTCGAGATTCAATACATCGTGATCCAGCAAACTTGTCTCCAAGGGTCTATTGCTGCCTCTGGCACCTTATGTTCCGTCTCCTGTGAGTCTAGATTTTCGAATCCGACGCAAGACTGATGGTTAATTCTAATGTTAAGTGCCTCCTAATGACGATGGAACACTCAAATTGCGTCGCGAAACATAACATCGTCCTCCAGCCGACTAGTTTCCAAGGGTGTATTGTTGCCTTGGGCGCCTTTTGATCGTTCTCCTGTGAGTCTAGATTATCGAATCCGACGCAAAACTGATAGTTAATTGTAACTTTCAGGGCCTCTTAATGACGGTGGAACACTCAAATTGCTTCGAGATTCAATACATCGTCCTCCAGCCGACTTGGCTTCAAGGGGATATTGCTGCCTCGGGCACCTTATGGTCGTTCTCCTGTGGGTTTAGAGTATCGAATCCGACGCATAACTGATACTTAATTGCAACGTTCAGGGCCTCCTAATGACGATGGAACATTCAAATTCCGTCCCGATTCAATACATCGTCCTCCAGCCGACCTGTCACCAAGGGTCTATAGTTGGCTCGGGCGCCTTTTGTTCGTCCTCCTGTAAGTCTAGATTTTCGAATCCGACGCATAACTGATAGTTAATTGTAATGTTCAGGTCTTCCTGATGACGATGGAACACTGAAATTGCGTCGAGATTCAATACACCGTCCTCCAGCCGACTTGTCTCCAAGGCGATACTACTGCCTGGGGCACCTTATTGTCGTTCTCCTGTGAGTCTAGATTTTCGTATCCGACGCTAAACTGAGAGTTAATTATAACGTTCAAGGCCTCCTAATGACAATGGAACACTCAAATTGCGTCGAGATTCAATACATCGTCCTCCAGCCGACATGTCTCCAAGGGGATATTGCTGCCTCGGGCACCATACGGTCCGTCACTTGCGAGTCTAGATTTTAGAATCCGACGCGATACTGATAGTTAATTGTGACGTTCAGGGCCTCCTAATGACGATGGAACACTCAACTTGCATCGAGATTCAGTACATCGTCCTTCAGCCGACTTGTCTCCAAGGGTCTATTGCTGCCTCAAGCATCTCCTGGTCGATCTCCTGTGAGTGTAGATTTTCGAATCCGTCGCAAAACTGATAGTTAATTGTAACGTTCAGGGCCTCCTAATAACGATGGAACACTCAAATTGCGTCGAGATTCAATACATCGTCCTCCAGACGACTTGTCTCCAAGGGGATTTTGCTGCCTCGGGCACCATATGGTCCGTCTCCTGTGAGTCTAGATTTTCGAATCCGACGCGAAACTGATAGTTAATTGTAACGTTCAGGGCCTCCTAATGACGATGGAAACCTGAAATTGCGTCGCGATTCAAATCATCGTCCTCCAGCCGACTTATTTCCAAAGATCTATTATTGTCTCGGGCGCCTTTTGGTCGTTCTCCTGCGAGTCTAGATTATCGAATCCGACGCAAAACTGATAGTTAATTGTAACGTTCACGGCCTCCTAATGACGATGGAACACTCAAATTTCGTTGAGATTCAATTCATCGTCCTCCAGCCGACTTGTCTCCAAGGGTCTATTGCTGCCTCGGGCACCTTATGTTCGTTTTTCCTGTGACTTTAGATTTTAGAATCCGACGCGAAACTGATAGTTAATTAAAACGTTCAGGGCCTCCTAATGACGATGGAACACTCAAATTGCGTCGCGATTCAATACATCGTCCTCCACCTGACTTGTCTCCAAGGGTCTATTGCTGCCTCTGGCAACTTATGGTCGTGCTCCTGTGAGTCTAGATTTTCGAATCCGACGCGAAACTGCTAATTAATTGTAACGTTCAGGGCCTCCAAATGACGATGGAACACTCAAATTGCGTCGAGATTCAATGCATCGTCCGCTAGCCGACTTGTCTCCAAGGGTCTATTGTTGCCTCGGGCGCCTTTTGGTCGTCCTCCTGTAAGTCTAGATTATCGAATCCGACGCATAACTGATAGTTAATTGTAACGTTCACGGCCTCCTAATGACGATGCAACACTCAAATTGCGTCGAGAATCAATAAATCGTCTTCCAGCCGATTTGTCTCCAAGGGTCTATTGCTGCCTCTGGCACCATATGGTCCGTCTCCTCTGAGTCTAGATTATCGAGTCCGTCGCAAAACTGATGGTTAATTGTAATGTTCAGTGCCTCCTAATGACGATGGAACACTCAAATTGCGTCGCGATTCAATACATCGTCCTCCAGCCGATTTGTCTCCAAGGGTCTATTGCTGCCTGTGGCACCTAATGGTAGTTCTGCTGTAAGTCTAGATTTTCGAATCTGACGAAAAACTGATAGTTAATTGTGACGTTCAGGGTCTCCTAATGACGATGTAACACTCAATTTGCGTCGAGATTCAATACATCGTCCTCCAGCCGACTTGCCTCCAAAGGTCTATTGCTGCCTCTGGCACCTTATGTTCGTCCTCCTGTGAGTCTAGATTGTCGAATCCGACGCAAAACTGATAGTTAATTGTAGGGATCAGGACCTCCTAATGACGATGGAACACTAAAATAGCGTCGACATTCTATACATCGTCCTCCAGCCGAATTGTCTACAAGGGGATATTGCTGCCTCGGGCACCTTATTGTCCGTCTCCTGTGAGTCTAGATTTTCGAATCCGACGCGATACTGATAGTTAATTGTAACGTTCAGAGCCTCATAATGACGATGGAACGCTCAAATTGCGACGAGATTCAATACATCGGCCTCCAGCCGACTTGTCTCCAATGGTCTATTGCTGCCTCTGGCACCTTATGGTCGTTCTCCTGTGAGTCTAGATTTTCGAACAGGACGCAAAACTGATAGTTAATTGTAACGTTCAGGGCCTCCTAATGACGATGGAAAACTCAAATTGCGTCGCGATTCAATTCATCGTCCGCCAGCCGACTTGCTTCCAAAGGTCTATTGTTGCCTCAGGCGCCTTTTGGTCGTTCTCCTGTGAGTCTAGATTATCGAATCCGATGCAAAACTGATAATTAATTGTAACGTTCACGGCATCCTAATGACGATGGAACACTTAAATTTCGTCGAGACTCAATACATCGTCGGACAGCCGACTTGTCTCCAAGGGTCTATTGCTGCCTCGGGCACCTTATTGTCGTTCTCCTGTGACTCTAGATTTTCGAATCCGACGCGAAACTTATAGATAATTTAAACGTTCAGGGCCTCCTAATGACGATGGCACACTCAAATTGCGTCGCGATTTAATACATCGTCCTCCAGCCGACTTGTTTCGAGGGGTCTAGTGTTGCCTCGGGGGGGTTTTTAACGTTCTCCTGTGTGTCTAGATTATCGAATCCGACGCAAAACTGATAGTTAATTGTAAAGTTAACAGGTCCTAATGACAATGGAACACTCAAATTGCGTCGAGATTAAATACATCGTCCTAGAGCCGACTTGTCTCCAAGGGTCTATTCTGCCCCGGGCACCATTTGGTCTGTCTCCTGTGAGTCTAGATTTTCCAATCCGACGCATAACTGATAGTTAATTGTAACGTTCACGGCCTCCTAATGACGATGCAACACTCAAATTGCGTCGAGATTCAATACATCGTCCTCCAGCCGATTTGTCTCCAAGGGTCTATTGCTGCCTCTGGCACCTTATGGTCCGTCTCCTCTGAGTCTAGATTATCGAATCCGACGCAAAACTGATGGTTAATTGTAATGTTCAGCGCCTCCTAATGACGATGGAACACTCAAATTGCGTCGCGATTCAATACATCGTCCTCCAGCCGATTTGTCTCCAAGGGTCTATTGCTGCCTGTGGCACCTAACGGTCGTTCTCCTGTAAGTCTAGATTTTCGAATCTGACGAAAAACTGATAGTTAACTGTGACGTTCATGGTCTCCTAATGACGATGTAACACTCAATTTGCGTCGAGATTCAATACATCGTCCTCCAGCCGACTTGTCTCCAAGGGGATATTGCTGCCTCGGGCGCCTTTTGGTCGTTCTCCTGTGACTCCAGATTGTCGAATCCAACGCAAAACCGATAGTTAATTGTAACGTTCACGGTCTCCTAATGACGATGGAACATTCAAATTGCTTCGAGATTCAATACATCGTCCTCCAGCCGACTTGCCTCCAAAGGTCTATTGCTGCCTCTGGCACCTTATGGTCCGTCTCCTCTGAGTCTAGATTGTCGAATCCGACGCCAAACTGATAGTTAATTGTGACGTTCAGGGCCTCCTAATGACGATGGAACACTCAAATTGCATCGAGATTCAGTACATCGTCCTTCAGCCGACTTGTCTCCAAGGGTCTATTGCTGCCTCAAGCATCTCCTGGTCGATCTCCTGTGAGTGTAGATTTTCGAATCCGTCGCAAAACTGATAGTTAATTGTAACGTTCAGGGCCTCCTAAAAACGATGGAACACTCAAATTGCGTCGAGATTCAATACATCGTCCTCCAGACGACTTGTCTCCAAGGGGATTTTGCTGCCTCGGGCACCATATGGTCCGTCTCCTGTGAGTCTAGATTTTCGAATCCGACGCGAAACTGATAGTTAATTGTAACGTTCAGGGCCTCCTAATGACGATCGAAACCTGAAATTGCGTCGCGATTCAAATCATCGTCCTCCAGCCGACTTATTTCCAAAGATCTATTATTGTCTCGGGCGCCTTTTGGTCGTTCTCCTGCGAGTCTAGATTATCGAATCCGACGCAAAACAGATAGTTAATTGTAACGTTCACGGCCTCCGAATGACGAAGGAACACTCAAATTTCGTTGAGATTCAATTCATCGTCCTCCAGCCGACTTGTCTCCAAGGGTCTATTGCTGCCTCGGGCACCTTATGTTCGTTTTTCCTGTGACTTTAGATTTTAGAATCCGACGCGAAACTGATAGTTAATTAAAACGTTCAGGGCCTCCTAATGACGATGGAACACTCAAATTGCGTCGCGATTCAATTCATCGTCCTCCAGCCGACTTGTCTCCAAGGGTCTATTGTTGCCTCGGGCGCCTTTTGCTCGTTCTCCTGTGAGTCTAGATTATCGAATCCGAAGAAAAACTGATAGTTAATTGTAACGTTCAGTGCCTCCTAATGACGATGGATAACTCAAATTGCGTCGAGATTCAATACATCGTCCTTCAGCTGTCTTGTCTTCAAGGGTCTATTTCGGCCTCGGGCACCTTATTGCCGTTCTCCTGTGTCTTTAGATTTTGGAATCCGACGCAAAACTGATAGTTAATTGTAACGTTCAGAGCCTCATAATGACGATGGAACACTCAAATTGCGACGAGATTCAATACATCGGCCTCCAGCCGACTTGTCTTAAATGGTCTATTGCTGCCTCTGGCACCTTATGGTCGTTCTCCTGTGAGTCTAGATTTTCGAACCCGATGCAAAACTGATAGTTAATTGTAACGTTTAGGGCCTCCTAATGTCGATGGAAAACTCAAATTGCGTCGCGATTCAATTCATCGTCCGCCAGCCGACTTGTTTCCAAAGGTCTATTGTTGCCTCAGGCGCCATTTGGTCGTTCTCCTGTGAGTCTAGATTATCGAATCCGACGCAAAACTGATAATTAATTGTAACGTTCACGGCATCCTAATGACGATGGAACACCTAAATTTCGTCGAGATTCAATACATCGTCCTACAGCCGACTTGTCTCCAAGGGTATATTGCTGCCTCGGGCACCTTATGGTCGTTCTCCTGTGACTCTAGATTTTCGAATCCGACGCGAAACTGATAGATAATTAAAACGTTCAGGGCCTCATAGTGACGATGGCACACTCAAATTGCGTCGCGATTCAATACATCGTCCTCCAGCCGACTTGTTTCCAGGGGTCTAGTGTTGCCTCGGGGGCGTTTTGGTCGTTCTCCTGTGTGTCTACATTATCGAATCCGACGCAAAACTGATAGTTAATTATAACGTTTACGGCTCCTAATGACAATGGAACACTCAAATTGCGTCGATATTAAATACATCGTCCTCCAGCAGACTTGTCTCCAAGAGTCTATTCTGCCTCGAGCACCATTTGGTCTGTCTCCTGTGAGTCTAGACTTTCCAATCCGACGCAAAACTGATAGTTAATTGTAACGTTAGGGCCTCCTATTGACGATGGAACACTCAAATTGCTTCGAGATTCAATACATCGACCTCCAGCCTACTTGTCTCCATGGGGATATTGCTGCCTCTGGCACCTTATGGTCCGTCTCCTGTGGGTCTAGATTTTCGAATCCGACGCAAAACTGAAAGTTAATTGTTACGTTCAGGGCCTCCTAATGACGATGGAACACTCAAATTGCGTCGCGATTCAATTCATCGTCTTCCAGCCGATTTGTCTCCAAGGGTCTATTGTTGCCTCGGGCGCCTTTTGGTCGTTCTCCTGTGAGTCTAGATTATCAAATCCGACGCAAAACTCACAGTTAATTGTAACGTTCACGGCCTCCTAATAACGATGGAACACTCAAATTCCGTCGCGATTCAATACATCGTCCTCCACCTGACTTGTCTCCAAGGGTCTATTGCTGCCTCTGGCAACTTATGGTCGTGCTCCTGTGAGTCTAGATTTTCGAATCCGACGCGAAACTGCTAATTAATTGTAACGTTCAGGGCCTCCAAATGACGATGGAACACTCAAATTGCGTCGAGATTCAATGCATCGTCCGCCAGCCGACTTGTCTCCAAGGGTCTATTGTTGCCTCGGGCGCCTTTTGCTCGTCCTCCTGTAAGTCTAGATTATCGAATCCGACGCATAACTGATAGTTAATTGTAACGTTCACGGCCTCCTAATGACGATGCAACACTCAAATTGCGTCGAGAATCAATAAATCGTCCTCCAGCCGATTTGTCTCCAAGGGTCTATTGCTGCCTCTGGCACCTTATGGTCCGTCTCCTCTGAGTCTAGATTATCGAGTCCGACGCAAAACTGATGGTTAATTGTAATGTTCAGTGCCTCCTAATGACGATGGAACACTCAAATTGCGTCGCGATTCAATTCATCGTCCGCCAGCCGACTTGCTTCCAAAGGTCTATTGTTGCCTCAGGCGCCTTTTGGTCGTTCTCCTGTGAGTCTAGATTATCGAATCCGATGCAAAACTGATAATTAATTGTAACGTTCACGGCATCCTAATGACGATGGAACACTTAAATTTCGTCGAGACTCAATACATCGTCCTACAGCCGACTTGTCTCCAAGGGTCTATTGCTGCCTCGGGCACCTTATTGTCGTTCTCCTGTGACTCTAGATTTTCGAATCCGACGCGAAACTTATAGATAATTAAAACGTTCAGGGCCTCCTAATGACGATGGCACACTCAAATTGCGTCGCGATTTAATACATCGTCCTCCAGCCGACTTGTTTCCAGGGGTCTAGTGTTGCCTCGGGGGGGTTTTTAACGTTATCCTGTGTGTCTAGATTATCGAATCCGACGCACAACTGATAGTTAATTGTAAAGTTAACAGGTCCTAATGGCAATGGAACACTCAAATTGCGTCGAGATTAAATACATCGTCCTAGAGCCGACTTGTCTCCAAGGGTCTATTCTGCCCCGGGCACCATTTGGTCTGTCTCCTGTGAGTCTAGATTTTCCAATCCGACGCATAACTGATAGTTAATTGTAACGTTCACGGCCTCCTAATGACGATGCAACACTCAAATTGCGTCGAGATTCAATACATCGTCCTCCAGCCGATTTGTCTCCAAGGGTCTATTGCTGCCTCTGGCACTTTATGGTCCGTCTCCTCTGAGTCTAGATTATCGAATCCGACGCAAAACTGATGGTTAATTGTAATGTTCAGCGCCTCCTAATGACGATGGAACACTCAAATTGCGTCGCGATTCAATACATCGTCCTCCAGCCGATTTGTCTCCAAGGGTCTATTGCTGCCTGTGGCACCTAACGGTCGTTCTCCTGTAAGTCTAGATTTTCGAATCTGACGAAAAACTGATAGTTAACTGTGACGTTCAGGGTCTCCTAATGACGATGTAACACTCAATTTGCGTCGAGATTCAATACATCGTCCTCCAGCCGACTTGTCTCCAAGGGGATATTGCTGCCTCGGGCGCCTTTTGGTCGTTCTCCTGTGACTCCAGATTGTCGAATCCAACGCAAAACCGATAGTTAATTGTAACGTTCACGGTCTCCTAATGACGATGGAACATTCAAATTGCTTCGAGATTCAATACATCGTCCTCCAGCCGACTTGCCTCCAAAGGTCTATTGCTGCCTCTGGCACCTTATTGTCCGTCTCCTGTGAGTCTAGATTTTCGAATCCGACGCGATACTGATAGTTAATTGTAACGTTCAGTGCCTCCTAATGACGATGGATAACTCAAATTGCGTCGAGATTCAATACATCGTCCTTCAGCTGTCTTGTCTTCAAGGGTCTATTGCGGCCTCGGGCACCTTATTGCCGTTCTCCTGTGACTTTAGATTTTGGAATCCGACGCAAAACTGATAGTTAATTGTAACGTTCAGAGCCTCATAATGACGATGGAACGCTCAAATTGCGACGAGATTCAATACATCGGCCTCCAGCCGACTTGTCTCCAATGGTCCACTGCAGCCTCGGGCACCTTATGGTCGTTTTCTTGTGAGTCTAGATTTTCGGATCCGACGCAAAACGGATAGTTCATTGTAACGTTCAGGGCCTCCTAATGGCGATGGCACACTCAAATTGCGTCGCGATTCAATACATCGTCCTCCAGCCGACTTGTTTCCAGGGGTCTAGTGTTGCCTCGGGGGCGTTTTGGTCGTTCTCCTGTGTGTCTAGATTATCGAATCCGACGCAAAACTGATAGTTAATTGTAACGTTTACGGCTCCTAATGACAATGGAACACTCAAATTGCGTCGAGATTAAATATGTCGTAATCCAGCCGACTTGTCTCCAAGGGTGTATTCTGCCTCGGGCACCATTTGGTCTGTCTCCTGTGAGTCTAGATTTTCCAATCCGACGCAAAACTGATAGTTAATTGTAACGTTCAGTGCCTCTCAAATTGCTTCGAGATTCAATACATCGTCCTCCAGCCTACTTGTCTCCAAGGGGATATTGCTGCCTCTGGCACATTATGGTCCGTCTCCTGTGAGTCTAGATTTTCGAATCCGACGCAAAACTGAAAGTTAATTGTTACGTTCAGGGCCTCCTAATGACGATGGGACACTCAAATTGCGTCGCGATTCAATTCATCGTTATCCAGCCGACTTGTTTCCAAGGGTCTATTGTTGCCTCGGTCGCCTTTTGGTCGTTCTCCTGTGAGTCTAGATTATCAAATCCGACGCAAACCTCACAGTTAATTGTAACGTTCACGGCTTCCTAATGACGATGGAACACTCAAATTCCGTCGCGATTTAATACATCGTCCTCCAGCCGACTTGTCTCCAAGGGTCTATTGCTGCCACTGGCACCTTATGGTCGTCCTCCTGTGGGTCTAGATTTTCGAATTCGACGCGATACTGATAGTTAATTGTAACGTCTGGGCCTCCTATAGACGATGGAACAGTCAAATTGCGTCGAGATTCAATACATCGTCCTCCAGGCGACTTGTCTCCAAGGGTCTATTGCTGCCAAGGGCACCTTATGGTCGTTCTCCTGTGACGCTAGGTTTTAGAATCGGATGAAAACTAATAGTTAGTTGTAACGACCGGTGCCCCCTAAAGACGATGGAACACTCAAATTGCTTCGAGATTCAATACATTGTCCTCAGGCCGACTTGTCTCCAAGGGGATATCGCTGCCTCGGGCCCCCTATGGTCGTTCTCCTGTGAGTCTAGAGTATCGAATCCGACGCAAAACTGATACCTATTGCCAACGTGCAGGGCCTCCAAATGACGATGGAATATTCAAATTGCGTCGCGATTAAATACACCGTCCTCCAGCCGACCTGTCTCCAAGGGTTTATTGTTGCCTCGAACCCCTTTTGGTCGTCCTCCTGTAAGTCTACATTTTCTAATCCGACGCATAACTGATAGTTAATTGTAACGTTCAGGTCTTCCTAATGACGATGGTACACTCAGATTGCGTCGAGATTCAATACATCGTCCTCAGGCCGACTTGTCTCCAAGGGGATATTGCTGCCTCGGGCACCTTATGGTCCATCTCCTGTGAGTCTAGATTGTTGAATCCGACGCAAAACTGATAGTTAATTGTAACGTTCAGGGCCACCTAAGGACGATGGAACACTCAAATTTCGTCGAGATTCAATACATCGACCTTCAGCCATCTTGTCTCCAAGGGTCGACTACTGCCTCGGGCAACTTATGGTCGTTCTCCTGTGAGTCTAGCATATCGAATCCGACGCAAAATGATAGTTAATTGTAACGTTCAGGGCCTCCTAATGACGATGGAACACTCAAATTCCGTCGCGATTCAATACATCGTCCTCCAGCCGACTTGTCTCCAAGGGTCTATTGCTGCCTCTGGCACCTTATTGTCGTTCTCCTGTGAGTCTAGATTCTCGTATTCGACGCAAAACTGAGAGTTAATTACAACGTTCAGGGCCTCCTAATGACGATGGTTTACTCAAATTGCGTCGAGATTCAATACATCGTCCTCCAGCCGACTTACTCCAAGGGGTCTATTGCTGCCTCGGGCACCTTATGGTCGTTCTCCTCTGAGTCTAGATTATCGAATCCGACGCAAAATGATAGTTAATTGTAACGTTCAGGGCCTCCTAATGACGATGGAACACTCAAATTCCGTCGCGATTCAATACATCGTCCTCCAGCCGACTTGTCTCCAAGGGTCTATTGCTGCCTCGGGCACCTTATTGTCGTTCTCCTGTGAGTCTAGATTCTCGTATTCGACGCAAAACTGAGAGTTAATTACAACGTTCAGGGCCTCCTAATGACGATGGTTTACTCAAATTGCGTCGAGATTCAATACATCGTCCTCCAGCCGACTTACTCCAAGGGGTCTATTGCTGCCTCGGGCACCTTATGGTCGTTCTCCTCTGAGTCTAGATTATCGAATCCGACGCAAAATGATAGTTAATTGTAACGTTCAGGGCCTCCTAATGACGATGGAACACTCAAATTCCGTCGCGATTCAATACATCGTCCTCCAGCCGACTTGTCTCCAAGGGTCTATTGCTGCCTCGGGCACCTTATTGTCGTTCTCCTGTGAGTCTAGATTTTCGAATCCGACGCAAAACTGATAGTTAATTGTAACGTTCAGGGCCTCCTAATTTCACTGGAACACTCAAATTGCGTCGAGATGCAGTACATCGTCCTCCAGCCGACTTGTCTCCAATGGTCTATTGCTGCCTCTGGCACCTTATGGTCCGTCTCCTGTGAGTCTATATTTTCGAATCCGACGCAAAACTGATGGTTAATTGTTATGTTCAGTGCCTCATAGTGACGATGGATCACTCAAATTGCGTCGCGATTCAATTCATCGTCCTCCTGCCGATTTGTCTCCAAGGGTCTATTGCTTCCTGTGGCACATAATGGTCGTTCTCCTGTGAGTCTAGATTTTCGTATCCGAAGCAAAACTGATAGTTAAGTGTAACGTTCAGGGCCTCCTAATGACGATGGAACACTCAAATTGCGTCGAGATTCAATACATCGTCCTCCAGCCGACTTGCTCCACGGGGTCTATTGCTGCCTCGGACACCTTATGGTCGTTCTAGTCTGAGTCTAGATTATCGAATCCGACGCCAAAAGTTAGTTAATTGTAACGTTCAGGGCCTCCTAATGACGATGGAACACTCAAATTGCGTCGCGGTTCAATTTATCGTCCTCCAGCCGATTTGTCTCCAAGGTTCTATTGCTGCCTGTGGCACCTATTGGTCGTTCTCCTGTGAGTCTAGATCTTCGAATCCGACGCAAAACTGATAGTTAATTGTAACGTTCAGGGCCTCCTAATGACGATGGAACACTCAAATTGCGTCGAGATTTAATACATCGGCCTCCAGCCGACTTGTCTCCAAGGGTCTATTGCTGCCTCGGGTACCTTGTGGTCGTTCTCCTGTGAGTCTAAATCTACGTATCCGACGCATAACTGATAGTTAATTGTAACGTTCAGGGCTTCCTAATGACGATGGAACACTCAAATTACTTCGTGATTCAATATATCGTCATCCAGTCGATTTGTCTCCAAGGGGATACTGCTGCCTCGGGCACCTTATGGTCGTTCTCTTCTGAGTCTAGATTTTCGAATCCGGCGAAAATGATAGCTAATTGTAACGTTCAGGTCCTCATAATGAGGATGGAACACTCAAATTCCGTCGCGATTCAATACATCGTCCTCCAGCCAACTTGTCTGCAAGGTTTTATTGCTGCCTCGGGCACGGTATTGTCGTTCACCTGTGAGTCTAGATTTTCGAATCCGACGCTAAACTGATAGCTAATTGTGACGTTCAGGGCCTCCTAATGATGATGGAACACTCAAATTGCGTCCAGATTCAATACCTCGTCCTCCAGCCGACTTGTCTCCAAGGGGATATAGCTGCCTCGGGCACTATATGGTCCGTCTCCTGTGAGTCTAGATTTGCGAATCCGACGCGAAACTGATAGTTAATTGTAACGCTCAGGGCGTCCTAATGACGATGGAGAACTCAAATTGCGTCGAGATTCAATACATCGTCCTCCAGCCGACTTGTCTCCAAGGGTCTATTGCTGCCTCTGGCACCTTATGGTCCGTCTCCTGTGAGTCTAGATTTTCGAATAAGACGCAAAACTGATGGTTAATTGTTATGTTCAGTGCCTCCTAATGACAATGGATCACTCAAATTGCGTCGCGATTCAATTCATCGTCCACCAGCCGATTTGTCTCCAAGGGTCTATTGCTGCCTGTGGCACCTAATGGTCGTTCTCCTGTGAGTCTAGATTTTCGTATCGGACGCAAAACTGATAGTTAATTGTAACGTTCAGGGCCTCCTAATGACGATGGAACACTCTATTTGCGTCGAGATTCAATACACCGTCCTCCAGGTGACTTGTCTACGAGGGTATATTGCTGCCTCGGGCTCCATATGGTCCGTCTCCTGTGAGTCTAGATTTTCGAATCCGACGCAAAAATGAAAGTTAATTGTAACTTTTAGGGCCTCCTAACGACGGTGGAACACTCAAATTGCGTCGAGATTCAATACATCGGCCTCCAGCCGACTTTTCTTCAAGGGTCTATTGCTGCCTCTGGCACCTTATGTTCGTACTCCCCTGAGTCTACATTTTCGAATCCGACGCAAAACTGATAGTTAATTGTAACGTTCAGGGCCTCCTAATGACGATGGAACACTCTAATTGGGTCGAGATTCAATACATCGTCCTCCAGCAGGCTTGTCTCCAAGGGTCTATTGCTGCCTCGGGCACCTTATTGTCGTTTTCCTGTGAGTCTACATTCTCGAATCCAACGCAAAACTGATTGTTAATTGTAATGTTCATGGCCTCCTAATGACGATGGAACACTCAAATTGTGTCGAAATTCAATACATCGTTCTTCAGCCGACTTGTCTCCAAGGTTCTATTGTTGCCTCGGGCACCTTATGGTGATTCTCCTGTGAGTCTAGATTTTCGAATCCGACGCAAAACTGATAGTTAAATGTAACGTTCACGGCCTCTTAATGACGATGGATCACTCAGATTGCTTCGAGATTGAATATATCGTCCCCAGCCGACTTGTCTAGAAGGGGATATTGCTGAATCGGGCACCTTATGTTCCGTCTCCTGTGAGTCTAGATTTTCGAATCCGACGCGAAACTGATAGTTAATTGGAACGTTCGGTCCCTCCTAATGACGATGGAACACTCAAATTGCGTCGCGATTCAATTCATCGTCCACAACCGACTTGTTTCCAAGGGTCTGTTGTTGCCCCGGGAGCCTTTTGTTCGTACTCCTGTGAGTCTAGATTATGGAATCCGACGCAATACTGATAGTTAATTGTAACGTTCAGGGCCTCCTAATGACGATGGAACACTCAAATTACGTTCGAGATTCAATATATTGTCCTCCAGCCGACTTGTCTGCAAGGGTCTATTGCTGCCTCGGGCACCTTATGGTCGTTCTCCTCTGAGTCTAGATTATCGAATCCGACGCAAACCTCATAGTTAATTGTAACGTTCACGGACTCCTAATGAGAATGGAACATTCAAATTGCTTCGAGATTCAATACATCGTCCTCCAGCCGCCTTGTCTCCAAGGGTCTACTGCTGCCTCTGGCACCTAATGGTCGTTCTCCTTTGTGTCTAGATTTTCGAATCCGACGCGAAACTGATAGTTTGTTGTAACGTTCAAGGCCTCCTAATGACGATGCGTCGAGAATCAATACATCGACCTCAAGGCGACTTGTCTCCAAGGGTCTGTTGCTGCCTCGGGCACCTGATGGTCGTTTGAGTCTACATTTTTGAATCCGACGCAAAACTGATAGTTAATAGTTACTTTCAGGGCCTCGTAATGACGATGGAACACCTAAATTGCGTCGTGATTCAATACATCGTGCTCCAGCTGACTTGTCTCCAAGGGTCTATTGTTGCCTCGGGCGCCTTTTGGTCGTCCTCCTGTGAGTGTAGATTTTCGAATCCGACGCATAACTGATAGTTAATTTTAACGTTCACGGCCTCCTAATGACGATTTAACATCTAAATTGCGTCGAGGTTCAATACATCGTCCTCCAGCCGACTTGTCTGCAAGGGTCTATTGTTGCCACGGGCGCCTTTTGGTCGTCCTCCTGTGAGTGTAGATTTTCGAATCCGACGCAAAACTGATATTTAATTGTAACGTTCAAGTCCTCCTAATGACGATGGGACACTCAAAATGCGTCGATATTCAATACATCGTCCTCCAGGCTACTTGTCTCCAAGGGTCTCTTGCTGCCTCTGGGACCTTACGGTCCGTCTGATGTGAGTCTAGATTTTCGAATGCGACGCAATACTGATAGTTAATTGTAGCATTCAGGGCCTCCTAATGACGATGGAACACTCAAATTGCTTCGAGATTCAATAATTCGTCCTCCAGGCGACTTGTCTCCAAGGGGATATTGCTGCTCGGGCACCCTATGGTCGTTCTCCTGTGAGTCTAGAGTATCGAATCCGACGCAAAACTGATACTTAGTTGTAACGTTCAGGGCCTCCTAATGACGATGGAACATTCAAATTGCGTCGCGATTCAATACATCGACATCCAGGCGACCTGTCACCAAGGGTCTGTTATTGCCTCGGGCGCCTTTTGGTCGTCGTCCTGCAAGTCTAGATTTTCGAATCCGACGCATAACTGACAGTTAATTGTAACGTTCAGGTCTTCCTAATGACGATGGAACACTCAAATTGCGTCGAGATTCAATACATCGTCCTCCAGGGGACTTGTCTCTAAGGGGATATTGCTCCCTCGTGCACCATATATTCTGTCTCCTGTGAGTCTAGATTTTCAAATCCGACGCGAAACTGATAGTTAATTGCAAAGTTCATGGCCTCCCAATGACGATGGAACTCTCAAACTGCGTCGGAATTCAACACATCGTCCTTCAGCCTACTTGTCTCCAAGGGTCTATTGCTGCCTCGGGCACCTTATGGTCGTTCTCCTGTGAATCTAGATTTACGAATCCGACGCGAAACTGATAGTTAATTGTTAGTTAATTGTAAAGTTCAGGGGCTCCCAATGACGATGGAACAATCAAATTGCGTCGAGATTCAATACATAGTCCTCCAGGGTTCTTGTCTCCGAGGGTCTATTGCTGCCTCGCGCACCTTATGATCGTTCTCCTCTGAGTCTACATTTTCGAATCCGACGCGAAACTGATATTTAATTGTAACGTTCAGGGCCTCCTAATAACGATGGAACACGCAAATTGCATCGCGATTCAATACATCGTCCTCGAGCCGACATGTCTCCAAGGGTCTATTGCTGCCTCGGGCACCTTATGGTCGTTCTGCTGTGAGTCTAGATTGTCGAATCCGACGCCAAATTGATGGTTAATTGTAACGTTCAGGGCCTCCTAATGAGGATGGAACACTCAAATTGCTTCGAGTTTCAATAATTCGTCCTCCAGGCGACTTGTCTCCAAGGGGATATTGCTGCCTCGGGCACCCTATGGTCGGTCTCCTGTGAGTCTAGAGTATCGAATCCTACGCAAAACTGATACTTAATTGTAACGTTCAGGGCCTCCTATTGACGATGGAACATTCAAATTGCGTCGCGATTCAATACATCGACATCCAGGCGACCTGTCACCAAGGGTCTGTTATTGCCTCGGGCGCCTTTTTGGTCGTCCTCCTGCAAGTCTAGATTTTCGAATCCGACGCATAACTGACAGTTAATTGTAACGTTCAGGTCTTCCGAATGACGATGGAACACTCAAATTGCGCCGAGATTCAATACATCGTCCTCCAGCCGACTTGTCTCCAAGGGGAAATTGCTGCCTCGGGCACCTTATGGTCCGTCTCCTGTGAGTCTAGATTTTCGAATCCGACGCAAAACAGATGGTTAATTGTAACGTTCATGGCCTCCTAATGTCGATGGAACACTCAAATTGCGTCGAAATTCAATACATCGTCCTCGATCCGACTTGTCTCCAAGGGGATTTTGCTGCCTCGGGCACCTTATGGTCGTTCTCCTGTGAGTCTAGATTTTCGAATCCGACGCAAAACTGATAGTTAATTGTAACGTTCAGGGCCTCCTAAAGACGATGGACACTCAAATTGCGTCGAGATTCAATACATCGTCCTCCAGGGGACTTGTCTCTAAGGGGATATTGCTCCCTCGTGCACCATATAATCTGGCTCCTGTGAGTCTAGATTTTCAAATCCGACGCGAAACTGATAGTTAATTGCAAAGTTCATGGCCTCCCAATGACGATGGAACTCTCAAATTGCGTCGCAATTCAACACATCGTCCTTCAGCCGACTTGTCTCCAAGGGTCTATTGCTGCCTCGGGCATCTTATGGTCGTGCTCCTGTGAATCTAGATTTACGAATCCGACGCGAAACTGATAGTTAATTTAGTTAATTGTAAAGTTCAGGGGTTCCTAATGACGATGGAACAATCAAATTGCGTCGAGATTCAATACATAGTCCTCCAGGGTTCTTGACTCCAAGGGTCTATTGCTGCCTCGCGCACCTTATGATCGTTCTCCTCTGAGTCTACATTTTCGAATCCGACGCGAAACTGATATTTAATTGTAACGTTCAGGGCCTCCTAATAACGATGGAACAGGCAAATTGCGTCGCGATACAATACATCGTCCTCTAGCCGACTTGTCACCAAGGGACTATTGTTGCCTCGGGCGGCTTTTGGTCGTTCTCCTGTGTCTGGATTATGGAATCCGACGCAAAACTGATAGTTAATTGTAACGTTCAGGGCCTCCTAATGACGGTGGAACACTCAAATTGCGTCGAGATTCAATACATCGGCCTCCAGCCGACTTGTCTCCAAGGGTCTATTGCTGTCTCGGGCACCTTGTGGTCGTTCTCCTGTGAGTCTACCTTTACGAATCAGACGCATAACTGATAGTTAATTGTAACGTTCAGGGCCTCCTAATGACGATGGAACACTCAAATTACGTCGAGAGTCAATATATCGTCCTCCAGCCGACTTGTCTCCAAGGGGATATTGTTGCCTCGGGCACCTTATGGTCGTTCTTCTGTGAATCTAGATTTTCGAATCCGACGCAAAACTGATACTTATTTGTAACGCTCAGGGCCTCCTAATGACGATGGAACATTCAAATTGCGTCACGATTCAATACATCGTCCTCCAGGCGACCTGTCTCCAAGGGTCTATTGTTGCCTCGGGCGCCTTTTGGTCGTCCTCCTGCAAGACTAGATTTTCGAATCCGACGCATAACTAATAGTTAATTGTAATGTTCAGGTCTTCCTAATGACGAAATTGCGTCGAGATTCAATATATCGTCCTCCAGCCGACCTGTCTCCAAGGGTCTATTATTGCCTCGGGCGCCTTTTGGTCGTCCTCATGCAAGTGTAGATTTTCGAATCCGACGCATAACTGATAGTTAATTGTAACGTTCAGGTCTTCCTAATGACGATGGAACACTCAAACTGCGTCGAGATTCAATACATCGTCCTCCAGGCGACTTGTCTCCAAGGGTCCATTGCTGCCTCGGGCACCTTATGGTCGTTCTCCTGTGAGTCTAAATTATCGAATCCGACGCAAAATGATAGTTAATTGTAACGTTCAGAGCCTCCTAATGACGATGGAACATTCAAATTGCGTCGCGATTCAATACATCGTCCTCCAGCCGACCTGTCTCCAAGGGTCTATTATTGCCTCGGGCGCCTTTTGGTCGTCCTCATGCAAGTGTAGATTTTCGAATCCGACGCATAACTGATAGTTAATTGTAACGTTCAGGTATTCCTAATGACGATGGAACACTGAAACTGCGTCGAGATTGAATACATCGTCCTCCAGCCGACTTGTCTCCAAGGGGATATTGCTGCCTCGGGCACCTTATGGTCGTTCTCCTGTGAGTCTAGAATATCGAATCCGACGCAAAGCTGATACTTAATTGTAACGTACAGGGCCTCCTAATGACGATGGAACACTCAAATTGTGTCGAGATTCACTACATCATCCTCCAGCCGACTTGTCTCCAAGGGTCTATTCCTGCCTCTGACATCTTATGGTCGTGCTCCTGTGAGTCTAGATTTACGAATCCGACGCGAAACTGATAGTTAATTGTAAAGTTCAGGGGCTCCTAATGACGATGGAGCAATGAAATTGCGTCGAGATTCAATATATAGTCCTCCAGGCGTCTTGTCTCCCAGGGTCTGTTGCTGCCACGGGCACCTTATGATCGTTCTCCTCTGAGTCTACATTTTCGTATCCGACGCAAAACTGATATTTAATTGTAACGTTCAGGGCCTCCTAATAGCGATGGAACACTCAAATTGCGTCGCGATTTAATACATCGTCTTCGAGCCGACATGTCTCCAAGGGTCTATTGTTCCCTTGGGCGCCTTTTGGTCGTTCTCCAGAGTTTAGATTATGGAATCTGACGCAAAACTGATAATTAATTGTAACGTTCAGGGCCTCCTAATGACTATGGAACACTCAGATTGCGTCGAGATTCAATACATCGGCCTCCAGCCGACTTGTCTCCAAGGGTCTATTGCTGCCTTTGGCACGTTATGGTCGTGCTCCTGTGAGTCTAGATTTTCGGATCCGACGCGAAAATAATAGTTAATTGTAACGTTCAGGGCCTCCTAATGACGATGGAACACTCAAATTGCGTCGAGATTCAATACATCGTCCTCCAGGCGACTTGGCTCCAAGGGTCTATTGCTGCCTCGGGCACCATATGGTCGTTCTCCTCTGAGTCTACAATTTCGAATCCGACGCAAAACTGATAGTTAATTGTAACGTTCAGGGCCTCCTAATGACGATGGAACACTCAAATTGCGTCGAGATTCAATACATCGTCCTCCAGCCGACTTGTCCTCAAGGGGATATTGCTGCCTTGGGCACCATAGTGTCCGTCTCTTGTGAGTCTAGATTTTCAAATCCGACGCGATACTGATAGTTAACTGTAACGTTCAGGGCCTCCTAATGACGATGGAACACTCAAATTGCGTCGAGATTCAATACATCGTCCTCCAATCGACTTGTCTCCAAGGGTCTATTGCTGCCTCGGGCACCTTACGGTCGTTCTCCTCTGAGTCTACATTTTCGTATCCGACGCAAAACTAATAGTTAATTGTGACGTTCAGGGCCTCCTAATGACGATGGAACATTCAAATTCCTTCGAGATTAAATAATTCGTCCTCCAGGCGACTTGACTCGAAGGGGAATTTGCTGCCTCGGGCACCTTATGGTCGTTCTCCTGTGAGTCTAGAGTATCGAATCCGACGCAAAACTGATAATTATTGTAACGTTCATGGCATCCTAATGACGATGGAACACTCAGATTGCGTCGAGATTCAATACATCGGCCTCCAGCCGAGTTGTCTCAAGGGAATATTGTTGCCTCGGGCGCCTTTTGGTCGTCCTCCTGCAAGTCTAGATTTTCGAATCCGACGCATAACTGATAGTTAATTGTAACGATCAGGTCTTGCTAATGACGATGGACCACTCAAATTGCGTCGAGATTCAATACATCGTCCTCCAGGGGACTTGTCTCTAAGGGGATATTGCTGCCTCGGGCACCATATATTCCGGCTCCTGTGAGTCTAGATTTTCAAATCCGACGCGAAACTGATAGTTAATTGTAAAGTTCATGGTCTCCCAATGACGATGGAACTCTCAAATTGCGTCGCAATTCAATACATCGTCCTTCAGCCGACTTGTCTCCAAGGGTCTATTGCTGCTTCGGGCACCTTATGGTCGAGCTCCTGTTAGACTAGATTTTCGGATCCGACGCGAAAATAATAGTTAATTGTAACGTTCAGGGCCTCCTAATGACGATGGAACACTCAAGTTGCGTCGCGATTTAATACATCGTCCTCGTGCCGACTTGTCCCCAAGAGTCTATTGTTCCCTCGGGCGCCTTTTGGTCGTTCTCCAGAGTTTAGATTATGGAATCTGACGAAAACTGATAATTATTGTAACGTTCAGGGCATCCTAATGACGATGGAACACTCAGATTGCGTCGAGATTCAATACATCGGCCTCCAGCCGACTTGTCTCCAAGGGTCTATTGCTGCCTCTGGCATCTTATGGTCGTGCTCCTGTGAATCTAGATTTACGAATCCGACGCGAAACTGATAGTTAATTGTAAAGTTCAGGGGCTCGTAATGACGATGGAACAATCAAATTGCGTAAGGGTTCAATACTTAGTCCTCCAGGGTTCATGTCTCCAAGGGTCTATTGCTGCCTCGCGCACCTTATGATCGTTCTCCTCTGAGTCTACATTTTCGAATCCGACGCGAAACTGATACTTAATTGTAACGTTCAGGGCCTCCTGAAAACGATGGAACACTCAAATTGCGTCGCGATTCAATACATCGTACTCGAGCCGACTTGTCTCCAAGGGAATATTGTTGCCTCGTGTGCCTTTTGGTCGTTCTCCTGAGTCTAGATTATGGAATCCGACGCAAAACTGATAGTTAATTGTAACGTTCAGGGCCTCCTAATGACGGTGGAACACTCAAATTGCATCGAGATTCAATACATCGGCCTCCAGCCGACTTGTCTCCAAGGGTCTACTGCTGTCTCGGGAACCTTGTGGTCGTTCTCCTGTGAGTCTTGAATTTCGAATCCGACGCATAACTGATAGTTAATTGTAACGTTCACGGCCTCCTAATGACGATGGAACATTCAAATTGCGTCGCGATTCAATACATCTTCCTCCAGGCGGCCTGTCTCCAAGGGTCTATTGTTGCCTCGGGCGCCTTTTGGTCGTCCTCCTGCAAGTCTAGATTTTCGAATCCGACGCATAACTAATAGTTAATTCTAATGTTCAGGTCTTCCTAATGACGAAATTGCGTCGAGATTCAATATATCGCCCTCCAGCCGACTGGTCTCCAAGGGTCTATTGCAGCCTCTCGCATCTTATAGTCGTGCTCCTGTGAGTCTAGATTTACGAATCCTACGCAAAACTGATAGTTAATTGTAACGTTCAGGGCCTCCTAATGACGATGGAACACTCAAATTGCGTCGAGATTCAATACATCGTCCCCCAGCCATCTTGTCTCCAAGGGTCTATTGTTGCCTCGGGCGCCTTTTGGTCGTCCCCCTGTGAGTGTAGATTTTCGAATCCGACACATAACTGATAGTTAATTGTAACATTCAGGGCCTCCTAATGACGATGGAACACTCAAATTGCGTCGAGATTCAATACATCGGCCTCCAGCCGACTTGTCTCCAAGGGTCTATTGCTGCCTCGGGTACCTTGTGGTCATTCTCCTGTGTGTCCAGATTTACGAATCGGACGGATAACTAATAGTTAGTTGTAACGTTCAGGGCCTCCTAATGACGATGGAAGACTCTAGTTACGTCGAGATTCAATTTATCGTCCTCCAGCCGACTTGTCTTCAAGGGGATATTGCTGCTTCGGGCACCATAGTGTCCGTGTCTTGTGAGTCTAGATTTTCAAATCCGACGCGATACTGATAGTTAACTGTAACGTTCAGGGCCTCCTAATGACGATGGAACACTGAAATTGCGACGCTATTCAATACATCGTCCTCCAGCCGACTTGACTCCGAGGGTCTAATGCTGCCTCGGGAACCTTATGGTTGTTCTCCTGTGAGGCTACATTTTCGAATCCGACGGAAAACTGATAGTTAACTGTAACGTTCAGGGCCTCCTAATGACGATGGAACACTCAAATTGCGTCGAGATTCAATACATCGTCCTCCAGGCGAATTGTCTCCAAGGGTATATTGCTGCCTCGGGCACCTTATGGTCGTTCTCCTCTGAGTCTACATTTTCGAATCCGACGCAAAACTGATAGTTAATTGTAACGTTCAGGGTTTCCTAACGACGATGGAACACTCAAATTGCGTCGAGATTCAATACATCGTCCTCCAGCCGTCTTGTCTCCAAGGGTCTATTGTTGCCTCGGGCGCCTTTTGGTCGTTCACCTGTGAGTCTAGATTTTCGAATCTGACGCAAAACTGATAGTTAATTGTAACGTTCAGGGCCTCCTAATGACGATGGAACACTCAAATTGCGTCGAGAATCAATACATCGTCCTCCAGCCGACTTGTCTCCAAGGGTCTATTGCTGCCTCTGGCATCTTATGGTCGTGATCCTGTGATTCTAGATTTACGAATCCGACGCGAAACTGATAGTTAATTGTAAAATTCAGGGGCTCGTAATGACGATGGAACAATCAAATTGCGCAAGGGTTCAATACATAGTCCTCCAGGTTTCTTGTCTCCAAGGGACTATTGCTGCCTCGCGCACCTTATGATCGTTCTCCTCTGAGTCTACATTTTCGAATCCGACGCGAAACTGATACTTAATTGTAACGTTCAGGGCCTCCTAATAACGATGGAACACTCAAATTATGTCGAGATTCAATACATCGTCCTCCAGCCGACTTGTCTCCAAGGGTCTATTGCTGCCTCTGGCACCTTATGGTCGTGCTCCTGTGAGTCTTGATTTTCGAATCCGACGCAAAACTGATACTTAATTGTATCGCTCATGGCCTCCTAATGTCGATGGAGCATTCAAATTGCGTCGCGATTCAATACATCGTCCTCCAGGCGACCTGTCTCCAAGGGTCTATTGTTGCCTCGGGCGCCTTTTGGTCGTCCTCCTGCAAGTCTAGATTTTCGAATCCGACGCATAACTAATAGTTAATTGTAATGTTCAGGTCTTCCTAATGACGAAATTTCGTCGAGATTCAATACATCGCCCTCCAGCCGACTGGTCTCCAAGGGGATATTGCTGCCTCGCGCACCTTATGGTCCGGCTCCTGTGAGGCTACATTTTCGAATCCGACGCATAACTGATAGTTAATTGCAACGTTCAGGGCCTCCTAATGACGATGGAACACTCAAATTGCGTCGAGACTCAATACATCGTCCTCCAGCCGACTTGTCTCCAAGGGTCTATTGCTGTCTCGGGCACCTTGTGGTCGTTCTCCTGTGAGTCTACCTTTACGAATCAGACGCATAACTGATAATTAATTGTAACGTTCAGGGCCTCCTAATGACGATGGAACACTCAAATTACGTCGAGAGTCAATATATCGTCCTCCAGCCGACTTGTCTCCGAGGGGATATTGTTGCCTCGGGCACCTTATGGTCGTTCTTCTGTGAATCTAGATTATCGAATCCGACGCAAAACTGATACTTATTTGTAACGCTCAGGGCCTCCTAATGACGATGGAACATTCAAATTGCGTCACGATTCAATACATCGTCCTCCAGGCGACCTGTCTCCAAGGGTCTATTGTTGCCTCGGGCGCCTTTTGGTCGTCCTCCTGCAAGACTAGATTTTCGAATCCGACGCATAACTAATAGTTAATTGTAATGTTCAGGTCTTCCTAATGACGAAATTGCGTCGAGATTCAATATATCGCCCTCCAGCCGACTGGTCTCCAAGGGTCTATTATTGCCTCGGGCGCCTTTTGGTCGTCCTCATGCAAGTGTAGATTTTCGAATCCGACGCATAACTGATAGTTAATTGTAACGTTCAGGTCTTCCTAATGACGATGGAACACTCAAACTGCGTCGAGATTCAATACATCGTCCTCCAGGCGACTTGTCTCCAAGGGTCCATTGCTGCCTCGGGCACCTTATGGTCGTTCTCCTGTGAGTCTAAATTATCGAATCCGACGCAAAATGATAGTTAATTGTAACGTTCAGAGCCTCCTAATGACGATGGAACATTCAAATTGCGTCGCGATTCAATACATCGTCCTCCAGCCGACCTGTCTCCAAGGGTCTATTATTGCCTCGGGCGCCTTTTGGTCGTCCTCATGCAAGTGTAGATTTTCGAATCCGACGCATAACTGATAGTTAATTGTAACGTTCAGGTCTTCCTAATGACGATGGAACACTCAAACTGCGTCGAGATTCAATACATCGTCCTCCAGCCGACTTGTCTCCAAGGGGATATTGCTGCCTCTGGCACCTTATGGTCCGTCTCCTGTGAGTCCAGATTTTTGAATCCGACGCAAAACAGATGGTTAATTGTAACGTTCATGGCCTCCTAATGTCGATGGAACACTGAGATTGCGGCGAGATTCAATACATCGTCCTCCAGCCGACTTGTCTCCAAGGGGAAATTGCTGCCTCGGGCACCTTAGGGTCGCTCTCCTGTGAGTCTAGATTTTCGAATCCGACGCAAAACTGATAGTTAATTGTAACGTTCAACGCCTCCTAATAACGATGGAACACTCAAATTGCATCGCGATTCAATACATCGTCCTCCAGCCGACTTGTATCCAAGGGACTATTGTTGCCTCGGGCGCCATTTGATCGTTCTCCTGAGTCTAGATTATGGAATCCGACGCAAAACTGATACTTAATTGTATTGTTCAGGGCCTCCTAATAACGGTGAAACACTCAAATTGCGTCGAGATTCAATACATCGGCCTCCAGCCGACTTGTCTCCAAGGGTCTATTGCTGCCTCGGGCACCTTGTGGTCGTTCTCCTGTGAGTCTAGATTTACGAATCCGACGCATAACTGATAGTTAATTGTAACGTTCAGGGCCTCCTAATGACGTCGGAACACTCAAATTACGTCGAGAGTCAATATATCGTCCTCCAGCCGATTTGTCTCCAAGAAGAAATTGCTGCCTCGGGCACCTTATGGTCGTTCTTCTGTGAGTCTAGATTATCGAATCCGACGCAAAACTGATACTTATTTGTAACGCTCATGGCCTCGTAATGACGATGGAACATTCAAATTGCTTCGCGATTCAATACATCGTCCTCCAGCCGACTTGTCTCCAAGGGACTATTGTTGCCTCGGGCGCCTTTTAGTCGTCCTCCTTTGAGTCTAGCTTTTCGAATCCGACGCATAACTAAAAGTTAATTGTAACGTTCTGGTCTTCCTAATGACGATGGAACACTCAAATTGCGACGAGATTCAATACATCGTCCTTCAGCTGACTAGTCTCCAAGGGTCTATTGGTGCCTCAGGCACCTCATGGTCGTTCTCCTGTGGGTCTAGATTATCGAATACGACGCAAAACTAATAGTTGATTGTAACGTTCAGGGCCTCGTAATGACGATGGAACACTCAAATTGCTTCAAGATTCAATACATCGTCCTCCAGCCGACTTGTCTCCAAGGGGATATTGCTGCCTCGGGCACCTTATGGTCATTCTCCTGTGAGTCTAGAATATCGAATCCGACGCAAAGCTGATACTTAATTGTAACGTACAGGGCCTCCTAATGACGATGGAACACTCAAATTGTGTCGAGATTCACTACATCATCCTCCAGCCGACTTGTCTCCAAGGGTCTATTCCTGCCTCTGACATCTTATGGTCGTGCTCCTGTGAGTCTAGATTTACGAATCCGACGCGAAACTGATAGTTAATTGTAAAGTTCAGGGGCTCCTAATGACGATGGAGCAATGAAATTGCATCGAGATTCAATATATAGTCCTCCAGGCGTCTTGTCTCCCAGGGTCTATTGCTGCCTCGGGCACCTTATGATCGTTCTCCTCTGAGTCTACATTTTCGTATCCGACGCAAAACTGATATTTAATTGTAACGTTCAGGGCCTCCTAATAGCGATGGAACACTCAAATTGCGTCGCGATTTAATACATCGTCTTCGAGCCGACATGTCTCCAAGGGTCTATTGTTCCCTTGGGCGCCTTTTGGTCGTTTCCCAGAGTTTAGATTATGGAATCTGACGCAAAACTGATAATTAATTGTAACGTTCAGGGCCTCCTAATGACTATGGAACACTCAGATTGCGTCGAGATTCAATACATCGGCCTCCAGCCGACTTGTCTCCAAGGGTCTATTGCTGCCTTTGGCACGTTATGGTCGTGCTCCTGTGAGTCTAGATTTTCGGATCTGACGCGAAAATAATAGTTAATTGTAACGTTCAGGGCCTCCTAATGACGATGGAACACTCAAATTGCGTCGAGATTCAATACATCGTCCTCCAGGCGACTTGGCTCCAAGGGTCTATTGCTGCCTCGGGCACCATATGGTCGTTCTCCTCTGAGTCTACAATTTCGAATCCGACGCAAAACTGATAGTTAATTGTAACGTTCAGGGCCTCCTAATGACGATGGAACACTCAAATTGCGTCGAGATTCAATACATCGTCCTCCAGCCGACTTGTCCTCAAGGGGATATTGCTGCCTTGGGCACCATAGTGTCCGTCTCTTGTGAGTCTAGATTTTCAAATCCGACGCGATACTGATAGTTAACTGTAACGTACAGGGCCTCCTAATGACGATGGAACACTCAAATTGCGTCGAGATTCAATACATCGTCCTCCAATCGACTTGTCTCCAAGGGTCTATTGCTGCCTCGGGCACCTTACGGTCGTTCTCCTCTGAGTCTACATTTTCGTATCCGACGCAAAACTAATAGTTAATTGTGACGTTCAGGGCCTCCTAATGACGATGGAACATTCAAATTCCTTCGAGATTAAATAATTCGTCCTCCAGGCGACTTGACTCGAAGGGGAATTTGCTGCCTCGGGCACCTTATGGTCGTTCTCCTGTGAGTCTAGAGTATCGAATCTGACGCAAAACTGATAATTATTGTAACGTTCATGGCATCCTAATGACGATGGAACACTCAGATTGCGTCGAGATTCAATACATCGGCCTCCAGCCGAGTTGTCTCAAGGGAATATTGTTGCCTCGGGCGCCTTTTGGTCGTCCTCCTGCAAGTCTAGATTTTCGAATCCGACGCATAACTGATAGTTAATTGTAACGATCAGGTCTTGCTAATGACGATGGACCACTCAAATTGCGTCGAGATTCAATACATCGTCCTCCAGGGGACTTGTCTCTAAGGGGATATTGCTGCCTCGGGCACCATATATTCCGGCTCCTGTGAGTCTAGATTTTCAAATCCGACGCGAAACTGATAGTTAATTGTAAAGTTCATGGTCTCCCAATGACGATGGAACTCTCAAATTGCGTCGCAATTCAATACATCGTCCTTCAGCCGACTTGTCTCCAAGGGTCTATTGCTGCTTCGGGCACCTTATGGTCGTGCTCCTGTTAGACTAGATTTTCGGATCCGACGCGAAAATAATAGTTAATTGTAACGTTCAGGGCCTCCTAATGACGATGGAACACTCAAGTTGCGTCGCGATTTAATACATCGTCCTCGTGCAGACTTGTCTCCAAGAGTCTATTGTTCCCTCGGGCGCCTTTTGGTCGTTCTCCAGAGTTTAGATTATGGAATCTGACGAAAACTGATAATTATTGTAACGTTCAGGGCATCCTAATGACGATGGAACACTCAGATTGCGTCGAGATTCAATACATCGGCCTCCAGCCGACTTGTCTCCAAGGATCTATTGCTGCCTCTGGCATCTTATGGTCGTGCTCCTGTGAATCTAGATTTACGAATCTGACGCGAAACTGATAGTTAATTGTAAAGTTCAGGGGCTCGTAATGACGATGGAACAATCAAATTGCGTAAGGGTTCAATACTTAGTCCTCCAGGGTTCATGTCTCCAAGGGTCTATTGCTGCCTCGCGCACCTTATGATCGTTCTCCTCTGAGTCTACATTTTCGAATCCGACGCGAAACTGATACTTAATTGTAACGTTCAGGGCCTCCTGAAAACGATGGAACACTCAAATTGCGTCGCGATTCAATACATCGTACTCGAGCCGACTTGTCTCCAAGGGAATATTGTTGCCTCGGGTGCCTTTTGGTCGTTCTCCTGAGTCTAGATTATGGAATCCGACGCAAAACTGATAGTTAATTGTAACGTTCAGGGCCTCCTAATGACGGTGGAACACTCAAATTGCGTCGAGATTCAATACATCGGCCTCCAGCCGACTTGTCTCCAAGGGTCTACTGCTGTCTCGGGAACCTTGTGGTCGTTCTCCTGTGAGTCTTGAATTTCGAATCCGACGCATAACTGATAGTTAATTGTAACGTTCACGGCCTCCTAATGACGATGGAACATTCAAATTGCGTCGCGATTCAATACATCTTCCTCCAGGCGGCCTGTCTCCAAGGGTCTATTGTTGCCTCGGGCGCCTTTTGGTCGTCCTCCTGCAAGTCTAGATTTTCGAATCCGACGCATAACTAATAGTTAATTGTAATGTTCAGGTCTTCCTAATGACGAAATTGCGTCGAGATTCAATATATCGCCCTCCAGCCGACTGGTCTCCAAGGGTCTATTGCAGCCTCTCGCATCTTATAGTCGTGCTCCTGTGAGTCTAGATTTACGAATCCTACGCAAAACTGATAGTTAATTGTAACGTTCAGGGCCTCCTAATGACGATGGAACACTCAAATTGCGTCGAGATTCAATACATCGTCCTCCAGCCATCTTGTCTCCAAGGGTCTATTGTTGCCTCGGGCGCCTTTTGGTCGTCCCCCTGTGAGTGTAGATTTTCGAATCCGACACATAACTGATAGTTAATTGTAACATTCAGGGCTTCCTAATGACGATGGAACACTCAAATTGCGTCGAGATTCAATACATCGGCCTCCAGCCGACTTGTCTCCAAGGGTCTATTGCTGCCTCGGGTACCTTGTGGTCATTCTCCTGTGTGTCCAGATTTACGAATCGGACGGATAACTAATAGTTAGTTGTAACGTTCAGGGCCTCCTAATGACGATGGAAGACTCTAATTACGTCGAGATTCAATTTATCGTCCTCCAGCCGACTTGTCTTCAAGGGGATATTGCTGCTTCGGGCACCATAGTGTCCGTGTCTTGTGAGTCTAGATTATCAAATCCGACGCGATACTGATAGTTAACTGTAACGTTCAGGGCCTCCTCATGACGATGGAACACTGAAATTGCGACGCTATTCAATACATCGTCCTCCAGCCGACTTGACTCCGAGGGTCTAATGCTGCCTCGGGAACCTTATGGTTGTTCTCCTGTGAGGCTACATTTTCGAATCCGACGGAAAACTGATAGTTAACTGTAACGTTCAGGGCCTCCTAATGACGATGGAACACTCAAATTGCGTCGAGATTCAATACATCGTCCTCCAGGCGAATTGTCTCCAAGGGTATATTGCTGCCTCGGGCACCTTATGGTCGTTCTCCTCTGAGTCTACATTTTCGAATCCGACGCAAAACTGATAGTTAATTGTAACGTTCAGGGTTTCCTAACGACGATGGAACACTCAAATTGCGACGAGATTCAATACATCGTCCTCCAGCCGTCTTGTCTCCAAGGGTCTATTGTTGCCTCGGGCGCCTTTTGGTCGTTCACCTGTGAGTCTAGATTTTCGAATCTGACGCAAAACTGATAGTTAATTGTAACGTTCAGGGCCTCCTAATGACGATGGAACACTCAAATTGCGTCGAGAATCAATACATCGTCCTCCAGCCGACTTGTCTCCAAGGGTCTATTGCTGCCTCTGGCATCTTATGGTCGTGCTCCTGTGATTCTAGACTTACGAATCCGACGCGAAACTGATAGTTAATTGTAAAATTCAGGGGCTCGTAATGACGATGGAACAATCAAATTGCGCAAGGGTTCAATACATAGTCCTCCAGGTTTCTTGTCTCCAAGGGACTATTGCTGCCTCGCGCACCTTATGATCGTTCTCCTCTGAGTCTACATTTTCGAATCCGACGCGAAACTGATACTTAATTGTAACGTTCAGGGCCTCCTAATAACGATGGAACACTCAAATTATGTCGAGATTCAATACATCGTCCTCCAGCCGACTTGTCTCCAAGGGTCTATTGCTGCCTCTGGCACCATATGGTCGTGCTCCTGTGAGTCTTGATTTTCGAATCCGACGCAAAACTGATACTTAATTGTAACGCTCATGGCCTCCTAATGTCGATGGAGCATTCAAATTGCGTCGCGATTCAATACATCGTCCTCCAGGCGACCTGTCTCCAAGGGTCTATTGTTGCCTCGGGCGCCTTTTGGTCGTCCTCCTGCAAGTCTAGATTTTCGAATCCGACGCATAACTAATAGTTAATTGTAATGTTCAGGTCTTCCTAATGACGAAATTTCGTCGAGATTCAATACATCGCCCTCCAGCCGACTGGTCTCCAAGGGGATATTGCTGCCTCGCGCACCTTATGGTCCGGCTCCTGTGAGGCTACATTTTCGAATCCGACGCATAACTGATAGTTAATTGCAACGTTCAGGGCCTCCTAATGACGATGGAACACTCAAATTGCGTCGAGACTCAATACATCGTCCTCCAGCCGACTCGTCTCCAAGGGTCTATTGCAGCCTCTCGCATCTTATAGTCGTGCTCCTGTGAGTCTAGATTTACGAATCCTACGCAAAACTGATAGTTAATTGTAACGTTCAGGGCCTCCTAATGACGATGGAACACTCAAATTGCGTCGAGATTCAATACATCGGCCTCCAGCCGACTTGTCTCCAAGGGTCTATTGCTGCCTCGGGTACCTTGTGGTCATTCTCCTGTGAGTCTAGATTTACGAATCGGACGCATAACTAATAGTTAATTGTAACGTTCAGGGCCTCCTAATGACGATGGAAGACTCTAATTACGTCGAGATTCAATACATCGTCCTCCAGCCGACTTGACTCCGAGGGTCTAATGCTGCCTCGGGAACCTTATGGTTGTTCTCCTGTGAGGCTACATTTTCGAATCCGACGGAAAACTGATAGTTAATTGTAACGTTCAGGGCCTCCTAATGACGACGGAACACTCAAATTGCGTCGAGATTCAATACATCGTCCTCCAGGCGAATTGTCTCTAAGGGTATATTGCTGCCTCGGGCACCTTATGGTCGTTCTCCTCTGAGTCTACATTTTCGAATCCGACGCAAAACTGATAGTTAATTGTAACGTTCAGGGCCTCCTAATGACGATGGAAGGCTCAAATTGTAGCGAGATTCAATACATCGTCATCCAGCAGACTTGTCTTCAAGGGGATATTGCTGCCTCGGGCACCATTGTGTCCGTCTCTTGTGAGTCTAGATTTTGAAATCCGACGCGATACTGATAGTTAACTGTAACGTTCAGGGCCTCCTAATGACGATGGAACACTCACATTGCGACGCTATTCAATACATCGTCCTCCAGCCGACCTGTTTCCAAGGGTCTATTATTGCCTCGGGCGCCTTTTGGTCGTCCTCATGCAAGCGTAGATTTTCGAATCCGACCCATAACTGATAGTTAATTGTAACGTTCAGGTCTTCCTAATGACGACAGAACACTCAAACTGCGTCGAGATTCAATACATCGTCCTCCAGGCGACTTGTCTCCAAGGGTCTATTGCTGCCTCGGGCACCTTATGGTCGTTCTCCTGTGAGCCTAAAATATCGAATCCGACGCAAAATGATAGTTAATTGTAACGTTCAAAGCCTCCTAATGACGATGGAACATTCAAATTGCGTCGCGATTCAATACATCGTCCTCCAGCCGACCTGTCTCCAAGGGTCTATTATTGCCTCGGGCGCCTTTTGGTCGTCCTCATGCAAGTGTAGATTTTCGAATCCGACGCATAACTGATAGTTAATTGTAACGTTCAGGTCTTCCTAATGACGACGGAACACTCAAACTGCGTCGAGATTCAATACATCGTCCTCCAGCCGACTTGTCTCCAAGGGGATATTGCTGCCTCGGGCACCTTATGGTCGTTCTCCTGTGAGTCTAGATTTACGAATCCGACGCATAACTGATAGTTAATTGTAACGTTCAGGGCCTCCTAATGACGTCGGAACACTGAAATTACGTCGAGAGTCAATATATCGTCCTCCAGCCGACTTGTCTCCAAGGGGATATTGCTGCCTCGGGCACCTTGTTGTCGTTCTCCTGTGAGTCTAGATTTTCGAATCCGACGCATAACTGATAGTTAATTGTAACGTTCAGGTCTTCCTAATGACGACGGAACACTCAAACTGCGTCGAGATTCAATACATCGTCCTCCAGCCGACTTGTCTCCAAGTGGATATTGCTGCCTCGGGCACCTTGTTGTCGTTCTCCTGTGAGTCTAGATTTACGAATCCGACGCATAACTGATAGTTAATTGTAATGTTCAGGGCCTCCTAATGACGTCGGAACACTGAAATTACGTCGAGAGTCAATATATCGTCCTCCAGCCGACTTGTCTCCAAGGGGATATTGCTGCCTCGGGCACCTTGTTGTCGTTCTCCTGTGAGTCTAGATTTACGAATCCGACGCATAACTGATAGTTAATTGTAACGTTCAGGGCCTCCTAATGACGTCGGAACACTGAAATTACGTCGAGAGTCAATACATCGTCCTCCAGCCGACATGTATCCAAGGGACTATTGTTGCCTCGGGCGCCAATTGATCGTTCTCCTGAGTCTAGATTATGGAATCCGACGCAAAACTGATACTTAATTGTATTGTTCAGGGCCTCCTAATAACGGTGGAACACTCAAATTGCGTCGAGATTCAATACATCGACCTCCAGCCGACTTGTCTCCAAGGGTCTATTGCTGCCTCGGGCACCTTGTGGTCGTTCTCCTGTGAGTCTAGATTTACGAATCCGACGCATAACTGATAGTTAATTGTAAGGTTCAGGGCCTCCTAATGACGTCGGAACACTGAAATTACGTCGAGAGTCAATATATCGTCCTCCAGCCGAATTGTCTCCAAGGGGATATTGCTGCCTCGGGCACCTTATGGTCGTTCTTCTGTGAGTCTAGATTATCGAATCCGACGCCAAACTGATACTTATTTGTAACGCTCATGGCCTCCTAATGACGATGGAACATTCAAATTGCTTCGCGATTCAATACATCGTCCTCCAGCCGACTTGTCTCCAAGGGTCTATTGTTGCCTCGGGCGCCTTTTGGTCGTCCTCCTTTGAGTCTAGCCTTTCGAATCCAACGCATAACTAAAAGTTAATTGTAACGTTCTGGTCTTCCTAATGACGATGGAACACTCAAATTGCGACGAGATTCAATACATCGTCCTTCAGCTGACTTGTCTCCAAATGTCTATTGGTGCCTCGGGCACCTCATGGTCGTTCTCCTGTGGGTCTAGATTGTCGAATACGACGCAAAACTAATAGTTAATTGTAACGTTCAGGGCCTCGTAATGACGATGGAACACTCAAATTGCTTCAAGTTTCAATACATCGTCCTCCAGCCGACTTGTCTCCAAGGGGATATTGCTGCCTCGGGCACCTTATGGTCGTTCTCCTGTGAGTCTAGAATATCGAATCCGACGCAAAGCTGATACTTAATTGTAACGTACAGGGCCTCCTAATGACGATGGAACACTCAAATTGTGTCGAGATTCAATACATCATCCTCCAGCCGACTTGTCTCCAAGGGTCTATTCCTGCCTCTGACATCTTATGGTCGTGCTCCTGTGAGTCTAGTTTTACGAATCCGACGCGAAACAGATAGTTAATTGTATAGTTCAGGGGCTCCTAGTGACGATGGAGCAATGAAATTGCGTCGAGATTCAATATATAGTCCTCCAGGCGTCTTGTCTCCCAGGGTCTATTGCTGCCTCGGGCACCTTATGATCGTTCTCCTCTGAGTCTACATTTTCGTATCCGACGCAAAACTGATATTTAATTGTAACGTTCAGGGCCTCCTAATAACGATGGAACACTCAAATTGCGTCGCGATTTAATACATCGTCTTCGAGCCGACTTGTCTCCAAGGGTCTATTGTTCCCTTGGGCTCCTTTTGGTCGTTCTCCAGAGTTTAGATTATGGAATCTAACGCAATACTGATAATTAATTGTAACGTTCAGGGCCTCCTAATGACTATGGAACACTCAGATTGCGTCGAGATTCAATACATCGGCCTCCAGCCGACTTGTCTCCAAGGGTCTATTGCTGCCTCGGGCACCTTATGGTCGTTCTCCTCTGAGTCTACATTTTCGTATCCGACGCAAAACTAATAGTTAATTGTAACGTTCAGGGCCTCCTAATGACGATGGAACACTCAAATTGCTTCGAGATTAAATAATTCGTCCTCCAGGCGACTTGACTCCAAGGGGAATTTGCTGCCTCGGGCACCTTATGGTCGTTCTCATGTGAGTCTAGAGTATCGAAACCGACGCAAAACTGATACATAATTGTAACGTTCAGGGCCTCCTAATGACGATGGAACATTCAAATTGCGTCGCGATTCAATACATCGTCCTCCAGCCGACCTGTCTCCAAGGGTCTATTATTGCCTCGGGCGCCCTTTGGTCGTCCTCCTGCAAGTCTAAATTTTCGAATCCGACGCATAACTGATAGTTAATTGTAACGATCGGGTCTTGCTAATGACGATGGAACACTCAAATTGCGTCGAGATTCAATACATCGTCCTCTAGGGTACTTGTCTCTAAGGGGATATTGCTCCCTCGGGCACCATATATTCCGGCTCCTGTGAGTCTAGATTTTCAAATCCGACGCGAAACTGATAGTTAATTGCAAAGTTCATGGTCTCCCAATGACGATGGAACTCTCAAATTGCGTCGCAATTCAATACATCGTCCTTCAGCCGACTTGTCTCCAAGGGTCTATTGCTGCCTCGGGCACCTTATGGTCGTGCTCCTGTGAGTCTAGATTTTCGGATCCGACACGAAAATAATAGTTAATTTTAACGTTCAGGGCTTCCTAATGACGATGGAACACTCAAGTTGCGTCGCGATTTAGTACATCGTCCTCGTGCCGACTTGTCTCCAAGGGTCTATTGTTCCCTCGGGGGCCTTTTGGTCGTTCTCCAGAGTTTAGATTATGGAATCTGACGCAAAACTGATAATTAATTGTAACGTTCAGGGCATCCTAATGACGATGGAACACTCAGATTGCGTCGAGATTCAATACATCGGCCTCCAGCCGACTTGTCTCCAAGGGTCTATTGCTGCCTCTGGCACGTTATGGTCGTGCTCCTGTGAGTCTAGATTTTCGGATCCGACGCGAAAATAATAGTTAATTGTAACGTTCAGGGCCTCCTAATGACGATGGAACACTCAAAATGCGTCGAGATTCGATATATCGTCCTCCAGGCGACTTGTCTCCAAGGGTCTATTGCTGCCTCGGACACCATATGGTCGTTCTCCTCTGAGTCAACATTTTCGAATCCGACGCAAAACTGATAGTTAATTGCAATGTTCAGGGCCTCCTAATGACGATGGAACACTCAAATTGCGTCGAGATTCAATACATCGTCCTCCAGCCGACTTGTCCTCAAGGGTCTATTGCTGCCTCGGGCACCATAGTGTCCGTCTCTTGTGAGTCTAGATTTTCAAATCCGACGCGATACTGATAGTTAACTGTAACGTTCAGGGCCTCCTAATGACGATGGAACACTCAAATTGCGTCGAGATTCAATACGTAGTCCTCCAGGCGACTTGTCTCCAAGGGTCTATTGCTGCCTCGGGCACCTTATGGTCGTTCTCCTCTGAGTCTAGAGTATCGAATCCGACGCAAAACTGATACTTAATTGTAACGTTCAGGGCCTCGTAATGACGATGGAACATTCAAATTGCGTCGCGATTCAATACATCGTCCTCCAACCGATCTGTCTCCAAGGGTCTATTATTGCCTCGGGCGCCTTTTGGTCGTCCTCCTGCAAGTCTAGATTTTCGAATCCGACGCATAACTGATAGTTAATTGTAACGATCAGGTCTTGCTAATGACGATGGAACACTCAAATTGCGTCGAGAGTCATTACATCGTCCTCCAGGGGACTTGTCTCTAAGGGGATATTGCTCCCTCGGACACCATATATTCCGGCTCCTGTGAGTCTAGATTTTCAAATCCGACGCGAAACTGATAGTTAATTGTAAAGTTCATGGTCTCCCAATGACGATGGAACTCTCAAATTGCGTCGCAATTCAATACATCGTCCTTCAGCCGAATTGTCTCCAAGGGTCTATTGCTGCCTCGGGCACCTTATGGTCGTTCTCCTGTGAGTCTTGATTATCGAATCCGACGCAAAACTGATAGTTAATTGTAACTTTTACGGCCTCCTAATAACGATGGAACACTCAAATTGCGTCGCGATTCAATACATCGTACTCGAGCCGACTTGTCTCCAAGGGAATATTGTTGCCTCGGGCGCGTTTTGGTCGTTCTCCTGAGTCTAGATTATGGAATCCGACGCAAAACTGATAGTTAATTGTAACGTTCAGGGCCTCCTAATGACGGTGGAACACTCAAATTGCGTCGAGATTCATTACATCGGCCTCCAGCCGACTTGTCTCCAAGGGTCTATTGCTGCCTCTGGCACCTTATGTTCGTGCTCCTGTGAGTCTTAATTTTCGAATCCGACGCATAACTGATAGTTAATTGTAACGTTCACGGCCTCCTAATGACGATGGAACAATCAAATTGCGTCGAGATTCAATTCATCGTCCTCCAGGCGACTTGTCTCCAAGGGTCTATTGCTACCTCGGGCACCTTATGGTCGTTCTCCTCTGAGTCTACATTTTCGAATCCGACGCAAAACTGATAGTTAATTGTAACGTTCAGGGCCACCTAATGACGATGGAACACTCTAATTGCGTGGAGATTCAATACAGCGTCCTCCAGGCGACTTGCCTCCAAGGGCCTATTGCTGCCTCGGGCACCTTATGGTCGTTCTCCTCTTGTAGGGAAGCAGCCTACTCACGCTGTAGCAAATTCACATCAGTTTCCATTGTGTGCCAGCCAGTCTGCTGTAACTAGCTCTGACGTCATAAATGTTGCGCAATACCTTAAAAATCAAGCAAATGACCTAAAACTTTTCTAGCACGTCAGGAATAATACTAAATTAATGTGTGTTAAATATAAGTTCGATAATTTCAGTCATTTTCGAAATTTGGACGTTTTTCTGAAAAAGTCATTGGCGCAACAGAAAAGAGCTAGAGACTTCAAAATTTATATATAGATTCATCTTTCATAATGATTTAATAAAAACAGTACTTTGGATTTCACAAATTAAGATTTTAGTAGAAATTTATGATTTTGTGGTTTTCGTCTCAAAACTGAAGGAAGCAAGATAGATTAAGTAGGCTAGTAAATAAGGCTAGGATGTTTAGATTTAAATAGGTTGGAGGTCCGCTATGATTATGAAGATGTGTAAAGTTTCTTTTTAAAACCTATATAATTATAGCGATAGCGGATCTCAAAAGGGGCAGTTCATAGCTCATCTACTGCGTGCAGTGTAATTTAATTAATTCTCTCGCCCAAAGTATTTAACTTAGCCACGTCAAAATTTTATTATCAATACTTACCTGCGTACTGAATGCACGTTTAAATTAAGAGCTTCATCGGCCATCAGCAAAAGAAGCTATAAATTATTATGTAACTTGATGTGGTGCGTTACTAGCCCAGCGGCTAGTCGAGAGAGCCGAAAAGATCAGGCGTTCCCTTCGCCGTCCGCACCGCGGCTTTATATATAAGGACGCTACGCGAGGAAGCAAGGCCCCAGTTCTCTCCAGACGCTGAATGACACGCCATCTGTGTCGGTAGTCGCGTCGCATCAGTGTATCTGCTACAAACAGCCTCGGGTGCCGTATTAAGTTACTAGAGATACGCGGAACCATGAAAACATTTTATGTGAAGTGTTAATTCTGGAATGATTTTCATTATCTAGCTTCAGTTTGCGTATTGTCGTATTTTCACGTGCCGTCGCGGGACAGACATTCTACCAAATATTTAGCGTGGCGTTTGATGAAATATTTTCATCAAATTATGGCGAGCATTTTTTTAAACATTTGATTCGGACATTTATAGTTGCATCAGCGCATTAGACTCTGAACTGCTCTGTTAGTTAGGTTGTAGGGATACTTGTGTTTTTTATCAGTGAATTTCAGAATATACTCAACTATTTTGGAAAACCGTTTTTGATTAGAAATCCCGGACAATCTCCTAATTCCTCAGAGCTATAAGCTGCAGCTATAATGGTATCTCAATTGAAGTGGGCACTAGGATCTCTAATTACTGGTTCCAGGTTTTATTAAATCACTTTCTGGGTGCCAAAAAAGTAAATAGAGAGCCAGTGTTGAGAACGGCGAAAGACAGCATTAACAACATTCTAAAAGCCAGAAACTGATTCTACATGCAAGCGTTTATCCAGCAATCAGATTAGATTATTTATCACAAACTGCATCCGCCGCCCCACATATGGTGCATCGGCCGGGAAATGTTACAACATTCAAACAAGGATACTACATTAATTGTTTTTACAACTTATTCGCCGCCCCACATATTGTGCATCGGCCGGGAAATGTTACAACATTCAAACAAGGATACTACATTAATTGTTTTTACAACTTATTCGCCGCCCCACATATGGTGCATCGGCCGGGAAATCAACTAAGTGAAAGTGATTTTTAACTATTCGGATTCGCGAGTGGAATGCGACACGCAACTGAGTATAAAACAGTGAAAGTGTTACGTGTGCATGTGGACGACGCAATTGGATTAACAACGCATCTGGATTGACGGAGCTGGCACTGAGTCTAGCGGTGCTGCCGGCATCGCGAGAAGCCAGTCTCGCCGCACCGCAGTCGTTCGCTGGAGCAGCCGGCGCAGAGCCTGCAATTGCGGGCCACGCTAACACACAACAGCCGTCGGAGAGCCGTCTGCAGTTCAACGCGCCACGTCGCGTCAGGAATCCTGGTACGCCGCGCCGGCAACGCCATACGTCGTGCAGAAGGAACTAAGTTAAGTGAAAAGCTGTTAAAAATTTTACTAACCTGCACTAAAAGACTGTCGGCGATGGAACCGCCAAAAGAAACGGAGTTTAAACGTAAATTAGAACCTATGTCTGTTGAGGGAACTGTAAATCCAGACAACGGTTCAAGAGTAAATAGGCATGAAAGTAGTAATGTTAAAGTGAAAAATGAAGTACTGTCTCCTGACAGTAGTGTGGGAAGGGGCAATGATTCAATAATAGAGACCCCTGTAGTAAAGCGGAAAGTAGAAATTGCAAATTTATGGGATGATAGTTTCTCTGATGAATTAAAAATGAAACAGTCATCAGAGATGGTAGAGCTTAAGAAGGAGCAGTTGGATATGACTAATCAATCAGAAGTTTCATGTAGTTTTGATGATTCGGGTATTGGAGCTAGTTTTATGTCACCTGAGTGCGATAAAAAACCCGCCAGTGAGCAACCCAAAGATGCTGGGGCTGTTGATCTAAATGTTATATTACAAGCAATAGCTGCCAGTAATGCACAAATGACAGCTGAATTAAAATCTGAAATAAGTGAACAGGTCAAAAGCAGTAATGCTGAATTAAAGTCTGAAATTGTGGCCAGCCAAACCAATTTTAATAAACGGTTTGAGGCGATGGACAATAAATTAGAATCCAATAAAGCTGAATTAGAAAATTCTTTCAAGGCTAGTTGCAATAAGTTGAAAGAGGATCTGGACAGTTTGAATTATAAAATTGATTACAACCATGAGGATATTAAGAAAAAGGTTGCTCAACAGTTTTCTGAAATGTATAAAACAGTTAAATCCGAAGTTGCTGAGGTTCGCAAAGACTTCCGAATGGAAGATGCGAAGCTGGAGCACAAGTTAACAGAAAAGATCGAGGCGGAATCTGAACTGTGCTCAGATAGATTTAAAGATGTTAACATTAAAGTAAACATATGTCAAGCAGATGTAGATGCAATTAAAACTGACACTACTCATATTGTGCAAAGAGTAGATAATGTTGAAATGAAAGTAGAAAATATCAGTACTAACATTGCTAACGTTGAGAGTAAAGTAGCTTCAGTAACTTCTGGTAATGGTAATGTACAACAAGTTGTAGCTGCAAACGCCGCTTTTATCGGGTGTCGGCAGTTCTTGCGGTTCGATCCAGATAAAAATATCCATCAGCTAGATTTCTGGAACGATTTTGAAGATGTGATTCCACCAACTTGGTCTGAACGAGAGAAAATCTCGTTTGTTAGAAGCCATTTAGCAGGTGACGCCATGCGTTGGTCAGCTGATGTTATGTTGAAATGTAAAACATTAGCGGAATATAAAACAGCTTTTATTAATGAGTATTGGTCTAGCAATAAGCAAAATGAAGTGTTGAGAGAATTTTGGAGTGGAAAACGCTTCAATGCGGGCAAGGAATCAATTAAAGAGTTTGCTAGGTCATGGATTTCACGGTTGTCACATTTGGCGGAAAAGCTGTGAGTCTAGAATATCGAATCCGACGCAAAACTGATACTTAATTGTAACGTACAGGGCCTCCTAATGACGATGGAACATTCTAATTGCGTCGCGATTCAATACATCATCCTCCAGCCGACTTGTCTCCAAGGGGATATTGCTGCCTCGGGCACCTTATGGTCCGGCTCCTGTGAGTCTAGATTTTCGAATCAGACGCAAAACTGATGGTTAATTGTAACGTTCATGGCCTCCTAATGACGATGGAACACTCAAATTCCGTCGAGATTCAATACATCGTCCTCCAGCCGACTTGTCTCCAAGGGGATATTGCTACCTCGGGCCTCTTATGGTCGTTCTCCAGCGAGCTTAGATTTTCGAATTCGACGCAAAACTGATTGTTGATTGTAACCTTCAGGGCCTCCTAATGACGATGGAACACTCAAATTGCGTCGAGATTCCATACATCGTCCTCCAGCCGACTTGTCTCCAAGGGGATATTTCTGCCTCGGGCACCATATGGTCCGTCTCCTGTGAGTCTAGATTTTCGAATCCGACCCAAAACTGATAGTTAATTGTAACGTTCAGGGCCTCCTAATGACGATGGAACACTCAAATTGAGTCGCGATTCAATACATCGTCCATCAGACGACATGTCTCCAAAGGTCTATTGTTGCCTCGGGCGCCTTTTGGTCGTTCTCGTCTGAGTCTAGATGATCGAATCCGACGCAAAACTGATAGTTAATTGTAACGTTCACGGCCTCCTAATGACGATGGGACACTCAAATTGCGTCGAGACTCAATACATTGTCCTCCAGCCGACTTCTCTCCAAGGGTGTATTGCTGCCTCTGGCACCTTATGGTCGTACTCCTGTGAGTCTAGATTTTCGAATCCGACGCGAAACTGATAGTTAATTGTAACGATCAGGGACTCCTAATGACGTTGGAACACTGAAATTGCATCGCGATTCAATACGTCCTCCATCAGTCGACATGTTTCCAAGGGTCTACTGTTGCCTCGGGCGCCTTTTGGTCGTTCTCCTGTGAGTCTAGATTATCGAATCCGACGCAAAACTGATGGTTAATTATAACGTTCACGGCCTCCTGAAGACAATGAAACACTCAAATTGCGTCGAGATTCAATACATCGTCCTCCAGCCGACTTGTCTCCAAGTGTCTATTGCTGCCTCTGGCACCTTATCGTCGTGCTCCTGTGTTTCTAGATTTTCGAATCCGACGCGAAACGGATAGTTAATTGTAACGTTCAGGGCCTCCTAATGACGATGGAACACTCAAATTGCGTCGAGATTCAATACGTCGTCCTCCAGCCGACTTGTCTCCAAGGGGATATTACTGCCTCGGACACTTTATGGTCGTTCACCTGTGAATCTAGATTTTTGAATCAGACGCAAAACTGATGGTTAATTGTAACGTTCATGGCCTCCTAATGACGATGGAACACTAAAATTGCGTCGAGATTCAATACATCGTCCTCCAGCCGACTTGTCTCCAAAGGGATATTCCTACCTCGGGGTTCTTATGGTCGTTCTCCAGTGAGCTTAGATTTTCGAATTCGACGCCAAACTTATTGTTGATTGTATCGATCAGGGCCTCCTAATGACGATAGAACACTCAAATTGCGTCGAGATTCCATACATCGTCCTCCAGCCGACTTGTCTCCAAGGGGATATTTCACCCTCGGGCACCATATGGTCCGTCTCCTGTGAGTCTAGATTTTCGCATCCGACCCAAAACTGATAGTTAATTGTAACGTTCAGGGCCTCCTAATGTCGATGGAACACTCAAATTGCGTCGCGATTCATTACATCGATCACCAGCCGACTTGTCTGCAAGGGTCTGTTGCTGCCTCTGGCACCTTATTATCGTACTCCTGTGAGTCTAGATTTTCGAATCCGACACAAAACTGATAGTTAATTGTAACATTCAGGGCCTCCTAATGACGATGGAACACTCAAATTGCGTCGAGATTCCATACATCGTCCTCCAGCCAACTTGTCTCCAAGGGGATATTTCTGCCTCGGGCACCATATGGTCCGTCTCCTGTGAGTCTAGATTTTCGAATCCGACCCAAAACTGATAGGTAATTGTAACATTTTGGGCCTCCTAATGACGATGGAACACTCAAATTGCGTCGCGATTCAAATCATCGTCCTCCAGCCGACTTTTCTCCAAGCGTCTATTGCTGTCTCTGGCACCTTATGGTCGTGCTCCTGTGAGTCTAGATTTTCGAATCCGACGCGAAACTGATAGTTAATAGTAACGTTCAGGGTCTCCTAATGACGATGGAACACTCAAATTGCGTCGAGATTCAATACATCGTCCTCCAGCCGACTTGTCTCCAAGGGTCTATTGCTGCCTCTGGCACCTTATGGTCGTTCCCCTCTGAGTCTACATTTTCGAATCCGAAGCAATACTGATAGTTAATTGTAACGTTCAGGGCCTCGTAATGACGATGGAACACTCAAATTGCGTCGAGATTCCATACATCGTCCTCCAGCCGACTTGTCTCCAAGGGGATATTTCTGCCTCGGGCACCATATGGTCCGTCTCCTGTGAGTCTAGAATATCGAATCCGACCTAAAACGGATAGTTAATTGTAACGTTCAGGGCCTCCTAATGACGATGGAACACTCAAATTGCGTCGCGATTCAATACATCGTCCTCCAGCCGACTAGTTTCCAAGGGTCTATTGTTGCCTCGGGCGCCTTTTGATCGTTCTCCTGTGAGTCCAGATTATCGAATCCGACGCAAAACTGATAGTTAATTGTAACGCTCACGGCCTCCTAATGACGATGGAACACTCAAATTGCGTAGAGATTTAATACATCGTTCTCCAGCCGACTTGTCTGCAAGGGTCTGTTGCTGCCTCTGGCACCTTATGGTCGTACTCCTGTGAGACTAGATTTTCGAATCCGACGCGAAACTGATAGTTAATTGTAACGTTCAGGGTCTCCTATTGACGATGGAACACTCAAATTGCGTCGAGATTCAATACATCGTCCTCCAGCCGACTTGTCTCCAAGGGTCTATTGCTGCGTCGGTCACCATATGGTCCGTCTCCTGTGAGTCTAGTATTTCGAATCCGACGCAAAACCGATAGTTATTTGTAACATTCAGGGCCTCATAATAACGATGGAATACTCAAATTGAGTCGAGATTCAATACATCGTCCTCCAGCCGACTTGTCTCCAAGTGTCTATTGCTGTCTCTGGCACCTTATGGTCGTGCTCCTGTGAGTCTAGATTTTCGAATCCGACGCGAAACTGATAGCTAATTGTAACGTTCAGGACCTCCTAATGACGGTGGAACACTCAAAAGTCGTCGAGATTCAATACATCGTCCTACAGCCGACTTGTCTCGAAGGGTCTATTGCTGCCTCGGGCACCTTATCGTCGTTCTCCTGTGAGTCTAGATTTTCGAATCCGACGCAAAAATGAGAGTTAATTGTAACGGTCAGGGCTTCCTAATGACAATGGAACACACAAATTGCGTCGAGATTCAATACATCGTCCTCAAGCCGACTTGTCTCTAAGGGGATATTGCTGCCTCAGGCACCATATGGTCCGTCTCCTGTGAGTCTAGATTTTCGAATATGACGCGAAACTGATAGTTAATTGTAACGTTCAGGGCCCCCTAATGACGATGGAACACTCAAATTTCGTCGATATTCAATACATCGTCCTGCCACCGACTTGTCTCCTAGCGTCTATTGCTGCCGTGGGCTCCTTATGGTCGTTCTCCTGTGAGTCTAGATTTTCGAATCCGACGCAAAACTGATAGTAAATTGTAACGTTCAGGGCATCCTAATGACGATGAAATACTCAAATTGCGCCGAGATTCAATACATCGTCCTCCAGGCGACTTGTCTCCGAGGGTCTATTGCTACCTCGGGCACCTTATGGTCGTTCTCCTCTGAGTGTTCATTTTCGAATCCGATGCAAAACAGATAGTTAATTGTATCGTTCAGGGCCTCCTAATGACGATGGAACACTCAAATTGCGTCGAGAATAAATACATCGTCCTCCACCGACTTGCCTACAAAGGGATATTGCTGCCTCGGGCACCATATGGTCCGTCTCCTGTGAGTCTAGATTTTCGAATCCGACGCAAAACTGATAGTTAATTGTAAGGTTCAGGGCCTCCTAATGACGATGGAGCACTCAAAATGCGTCGCGATTCAATACATCGGCCTCCAGCCGACTTGCTTCCGAGGGTCTATTGTTGCCTCGGGCGCCTTTTGATCGTTCTCCTGTAAGTCTAGATTATCGAATTCGACGCAAAACTGATGGTTAATTGTAATGTTCAGTGCCTCCTAATGACGATGGAACACTCAAATTGCGTCGCGATTCAATGCATCACCCTCCAGCCAACTTTTCTCCAGGGGTCTATTGCTGCCTCTGGCACCTTATGGTCGTTCTCCTGTGAGTCTAGATTTTCGAATCCGACGCAAAACTGATAATTAATTGTAACGTTCAGGGCATCCTAATGACGATGGAAAAGCTCAGATTGCGTCGAGATTCAATACATCGACCTCCAGCCGACTTGTCTCCAAGGGGATATTGCTGCCTCGGGCACCTTATAGTCGTTCTCCTGTGAGTCTAGGTTTTCGAATCCGACGCAAAACTGATAGTTAATTGTAACGTTCAGCGCCTCCTAATGACGATGGAACACTTAAATTGCGTCGAGATTCAATACATCGTCCTCCAGCCGACTTGTCGCCAAGGGTCTATTGCTGCGTCGGTCACCATATGGTCCGTCTCCTGCGAGTCTAGAATTTCGAATCCGACGCAAAACTGATAGTTAATAGTAACGTTCCGGACCTCCTAATGACGATGGAACACTCAAAAATCGTGGAGATTCAACACATCGGCCTCAAGCCGACTTGTCTCTAAGGGGATATTGCTGCCTCGGACACCATATCGTCCGTCTCCTGTGAGTCTAGATTTTCGAATATGACGCGAAACTGATAGTTTATTGTAACGTTCAGGGCCTCCTAATGACGATGGAGCACTCAAATTGCGTCGAGATTCAATACATCGTCCTCCAGCCGACTTGTCTCCAAGGTTCTATTGCTGAAGCGGGCTCCTTATGGTCGTTGTCCTGTGAGTCTAGATTTTCGAATCTGACGCAAACCTGATAGTAAATTGTAACGTTCAGGGCCTCCTAATGACGATGAAACAATCAAATTGCGTCGAGATTCCATACATCGTCCTCCAGCCGACTTGTCTCCAAGGGGATATTTCTGCCTCGGGCACCATATGGTCCGTCTCCTGTGAGTCTAGATTTTCGAATCCGACGCAAAACTGATAGTTAATTGTAACGTTCAGGGCCTCCTAATGACGATGGAACACTCAAATTGCGTCGCGATTCAATACATCGTCCTCCAGCCGACTAGTTTCCAAGGGCTCTATTGTTGCCTCGGGCGCCTTTTGATCTTTCTCCTGTGAGTCTAGATTAACGAATCCGACGCAAAACTGATAGTTAATTGTAACGCTCACGGCCTCCTAATGACGATGAAACACTCAAATTGCGTCGCGATTCAATGCATCGTCCTCCAGCCGACTTTTCTCCAAGAGTCTATTGCTGCCTCTGGCACCTTATGGTTGTGCTCCTGTGAGTCTAGATTTTCGAATCCGACGCGAAGCTGATAGTTAATAGTAACGTTCAGGGCATCCTAATGACGATGGAACCCTCATATTGCGTCGAGATTCAACACATCGTCCATCAGGCGACATGTCTCCGAGGGTCTATTGCTACCTCGGGCACCTTATGGTCGTTCCCCTCTGAGTCTACATTTTCGAATCTGACGCAAAACTGATAGTTAATAGTAACGTTCAGGGCCTCGTAATGACGATGGAACACTCAAATTGCGTCGGGATTCAATACAAAGACCTCCAGCCGACTTGTCTTCAAGGGGATATTGCTGCCTCGGGCACCTTATGGTCGTTCTCCTTTGAGACAAGGTTTTCGAATTCGACGCAAAACTGATAGTTAATTGTAACGTTCAGGGCCTCCTAATGACGATGGAACACTCAAATTGCGTCGAGATTCCATACATCGTCCTCCAGCCGAATTGTCTCCAAGGGGATATTTCTGCCTCGGGCACCATATGGTCCGTCTCCTGTGAGTCTAGTTTTCGAATCCGACCCAAACCTGATAGTTAATTGTAACGTTCAGGGCCTCCTAATGACGATGGAACACTCAAATTGCGTCGCGATTCAATACATCGTCCTCCAGCCGACTAGTTTCCAAGGGTGTATTGTTGCCTCGGGCGCCTTTTGATCGTTCTCCTGTGAGTCTAGATTATCGAATCCGACGCAAAACTGATAGTTAATTGTAATGCTCACGGCCTCTTAATGACAATGGAACACTCAAATTGCGTAGAGATAAAATACATCGTCCTCCAGCCGACTTGCCTACACGGGGATATTACTGCCTCGGCTACCATATGGTCCGTCTCCTGTGAGGTTAGATTATCGAATCCGACGCAAAACTGATAGTTAACTGTAACGCTAACGGCCTCCTAATGACGATGGAACACTCAAATTGCGTCGAGATTCAATACATCGTCCTCCAGCCGACTTGTCTCCAAGGTTCTATTGCTGAAGCGGGCTCCTTATGGTCGTTCCCTGTGAGTCTAGATTTTCGAATCCGACGCAAACCTGATAGTAAATTGTAACGTTGAGGGCCTCCTAATGACGATGGAACACTCAAATTGCGTCGAGATTCCATACATCGTCATCCAGCCGACTTGTCTCCAAGGGGATATTTCCGCCTCATGCACGATATGTTCCGTCTCCTGTGAGTCTAGATTATCGAATCCGACCGAAAACCGATAGTTAATTGTAACGTTCAGGGCCTCCTAATGACGATGGAACACTCAAATTGCGTCGAGATTCAATACATCGTCCTCCAGCCGACTTGTCTGCAAGGGTCTGTTGCTGCCTCTGGCACCTTATGGTCGTACTCCTGTGAGTCTAGATTTTCGAATCCGACGCGAAACTGATAGTTAATTGTAACATTCAGGGCCTCCTAATGACGATGGAACACTCAAATTTCGTCGCGATTCCATACATCGTCCTCCAGCCGACTAGTTTTAAAGGGTCTATTGTTGCCTCGGGCGCCTTTTGGTCCTTCTCCTGTGAGTCTAGATTATCGAATCCGACGCAAAACTGATAGCTAATTGTAACGCTCACGGCCTCCTAATGACGATGGAACACTCAAATTGCGTCGAGATTCAGTACATCGATCACCAGCCGACTTGTCTGCAAGGGTCTGTTGCTTCCTCTGGCACCTTATGGTCTACTCCTGTGAGTCTAGACTTTCGAATCCGACGCGAAACTGATTGTTAATTGTAACATTCAGGCCTCCTAATGTCGATGGAACACTCAAATTGCGTCGAGATTCCATACATCGTCCTCCACCCGACTTGTCTCCAAGTGTCTATTGCTGCCTCTGGCACCTTATGGTCGTGCTCCTGTGTTTCTAGATTTTCGAATCCGACGCGAAACGGATAGTTAATTGTAACGTTCAGGGCCTCCTAATGACGATGGAACACTCAAATTGCGTCGAGAATCAATACGTCGTCCTCCAGCCGACTTGTCTCCAAGGGGATATTACTGCCTCGGACACTTTATGGTCGTTCACCTGTGAATCTAGATTTTCGAATCAGACGCAAAACTGATGGTTAATTGTAACGTTCATGGCCTCCTAATGACGATGGAACACTAAAATTGCGTCGAGATTCAATACATCGTCCTCCAGCCGACTTGTTTCCAAAGGGATATTCCTACCTCGGGGTTCTTATGGTCGTTCTCCAGTGAGCTTAGATTTTCGAATTCGACGCCAAACTTATTGTTGATTGTATCGGTCAGGTACTCCTAATGACGATAGAACACTCAAATTGCGTCGAGATTCCATACATCGTCCTCCAGCCGACTTGTCTCCAAGGGGATATTTCACCCTCGGGCACCATATGGTCCGTCTCCTGTGAGTCTAGATTTTCGAATCCGACCCAAAACTGATAGTTAATTGTAACGTTCAGGGCCTCCTAATGTCGATGGAACACTCAAATTGCGTCGCGATTCATTACATCGATCACCAGCCGACTTGTCTGCAAGGGTCTGTTGCTGCCTCTGGCACCTTATTATCGTACTCCTGTGAGTCTAGATTTTCGAATCCGACACAAAACTGATAGTTAATTGTAACATTCAGGGCCTCCAAATGACGATGGAACACTCAAATTGCGTCGAGATTCCATACATCGTCCTCCAGCCAACTTGTCTCCAAGGGGATATTTCTGCCTCGGGCACCATATGGTCCGTCTCCTGTGAGTCTAGATTTTCGAATCCGACCCAAAACTGATAGGTAATTGTAACATTTTGGGCCTCCTAATGACGATGGAACACTCAAATTGCGTCGCGATTCAAAGCATCGTCCTCCAGCCGACTTTTCTCCAAGCGTCTATTGCTGTCTCTGGCACCTTATGGTCATGCTCCTGTGAGTCTAGATTTTCGAATCCGACGCGAAACTGATAGTTAATTGTAACGTTCAGGGTCTCCTATTGACGATGGAACACTCAAATTGCGTCGAGATTCAATACATCGTCCTCCAGCCGACTTGTCTCCAAGGGTCTATTGCTGCGTCGGTCACCATATGGTCCGTCTCCTGTGAGTCTAGTATTTCGAATCCGACGCAAAACCGATAGTTAATTGTAACATTCAGGGCCTCCTAATAACGATGGAATACTCAAATTGAGTCGAGATCCAATACATCGTCCTCCAGCCGACTTGTCTCCAAGTGTCTATTGCTGCCTCTGGCACCTTATGGTCGTGCTCCTGTGAGTCTAGATTTTCGAATCCGACGCGAAACTGATAGCTAATTGTAACGTTCAGGACCTCCTAATGACGGTGGAACACTCAAAAGTCGTCGAGATTCAATACATCGTCCTCCAGCCGACTTGTCTCGAAGGGTCTATTGCTGCCTCGGGCACCTTATCGTCGTTCTCCTGTGAGTCTAGATTTTCGAATCCGACGCAAAAATGAGAGTTAATTGTAACGTTCAGGGCTTCCTAATGACAATGGAACACACAAATTGCGTCGAGATTCAATACATCGTCCTCAAACCGACTTGTCTCTAAGGGGATATTGCTGCCTCAGGCACCATATGGTCCGTCTCCTGTGAGTCTAGATTTTCGAATATGACGCGAAACTGATAGTTAATTGTAACGTTCAGGGCCCCCTAATGACGATGGATCACTCAAATTTCGTCGATATTCAATACATCGTCCTGCCACCCACTTGTCTCCTAGGGTCTATTGCCGCCGTGGGCTCCTTATGGTCGTTCTCCTGTGAGTCTAGATTTTCGAATCCGACGCAAAACTGATAGTAAATTGTAACGTTCAGGGCATCCTAATGACGATGAAATACTCAAATTGCGCCGAGATTCAATACATCGTCCTCCAGGCGACTTGTCTCCGAGGGTCTATTGCTACCTCGGGCACCTTATGGTCGTTCTCCTCTGAGTGTTCATTTTCGAATCCGATGCAAAACAGATAGTTAATTGTATCGTTCAGGGCCTCCTAATGACGATGGAACACTCAAATTGCGTCGAGATTAAATACATCGTCCTCCACCGACTTGCCTACAAGGGGATATTGCTGCCTCGGGCACCATATGGTCCGTCTCCTGTGAGTCTAGATTTTCGAATCCGACGCAAAACTGATAGTTAATTGTAAGGTTCAGGGCCTCCTAATGACGATGGAGCACTCAAAATGCGTCGCGATTCAATACATCGGCCTCCAGCCGACTTGCTTCCGAGGGTCTATTGTTGCCTCGGGCGCCTTTTGATCGTTGTCCTGTAAGTCTAGATTATCGAATTCGACGCAAAACTGATGGTTAATTGTAATGTTCAGCGCCTCCTAATGACGATGGAACACTCAAATTGCGTCGCGATTCAATGCATCACCCTCCAGCCAACTTTTATCCAGGGGTCTATTGCTGCCTCTGGCACCTTATGGTCGTTCTGCTGTGAGTCTAGATTTTCGAATCGGACGCAAAACTGATAGTTAATTGTAACGTTCAGCGCCTCGTAATGACGATGGAACACTCAAATTTCGTCGAGATTCAATACATCGTCCTCCAGCCGACTTGTCGCCAAGGGTCTATTGCTGAAGCGGGCTCCTTATGGTCGTTCTCCTGTGAGTCAAGATTTTCGAATCCGACGCAAACCTGATAGTAAATTGTAACGTTCAGGGCCTCCTAATGACGATGGAACACTCAAATTGCGTCGAGATTCCATACATCGTCCTCCAGCCGAGTTGTCTCTAAGGGGATATTGCTGCCTCGGACACCATTTGGTCCGTCTCCTGTTAGTCTAGATTTTCGAATATGACGCGAAACTGATAGTTTATTGTAACTCTCAGGGCCTCCTAATGACAATGGAACACTCAAATTGCGTCGAGATTCAATACATCGTCATCCAGCCGACTTGTCTCCAAGGTTCTATTGCTGAAGCGGGCTCCTTATGGTCGTTCTCCTGTGAGTCTAGATTTTCGAATCCGACGCAAACCTGATAGTAAATTGTAACGTTCAGGGCCTCCTAATGACGATGGAACACTCAAATTGCGTCGAGATTCCATACATCGTCCTCCAGCCGACTTGTCTCCAAGGGGATATTTCTGCCTCGGGCACCATATGTTCCGTCTCCTGTGAGTCTAGATTATCGAATCCGACCGAAAACCGATAGTTAATTGTAACGTTCAGGGCCTCCTAATGACGATGGAACACTCAAATTGCGTCGAGATTCCATACATCGTCCTCCAGCCGACTTGTCTCCAAGGGGATATTTCTGCCTCGGGCACCATATGGTCCGTCTCCTGTGAGTCTAGATTTTCGAATCCGACGCAAAACTGATAGTTAATTGTAACGTTCAGGGCCTCCTAATGACGATGGAACACTCAAATTGCGTCGCGATTCAATACATCGTCCTCCAGCCGACTAGTTTCCAAGGGCCCTATTGTTGCCTCGGGCGCCTTTTGATCTTTCTCCTGTGAGTCTAGATTAACGAATCCGACGCAACACTGATAGTTAATTGTAACGCTCACGGCCTCCTAATGACGATGAAACACTCAAATTGCGTCGCGATTCAATGCATCGTCCTCCAGCCGACTTTTCTCCAAGAGTCTATTGCTGCCTCTGGCACCTTATGGTTGTGCTCCTGTGAGTCTAGATTTTCGAATCCGACGCGAAGCTGATAGTTAATAGTAACGTTCAGGGCATCCTAATGACGATGGAACCCTCATATTGCGTCGAGATTCAACACATCGTCCTTCAGGCGACATGTCTCCGAGGGTCTATTGCTACCTCGGGCACCTTATGGTCGTTCCCCTCTGAGTCTACATTTTCGAATCCGACGCAAAACTGATATTTAATAGTAACGTTCAGGGCCTCGTAATGACGATGGAACACTCAAATTGCGTCGGGATTCAATACAACGACCTCCAGCCGACTTGTCTTCAAGGGGATATTGCTGCCTCGGGCACCTTATGGTCGTTCTCCTTTGAGACAAGGTTTTCGAATCCGACGCAAAACTGATAGTTAATTGTAACGTTCAGGGCCTCCTAATGACGATGGAACACTCAAATTGCGTCGAGATTCCATACATCGTCCTCCAGCCGAATTGTCTCCAAGGGGATATTTCTGCCTCGCGCACCATATGGTCCGTCTCCTGTGAGTCTAGATTTTCGAATCCGACCCAAACCTGATAGTTAATTGTAACGTTCAGGGCCTCCTAATGACGATGGAACACTCAAATTGCGTCGCGATTCAATACATCGTCCTCCAGCCGACTAGTTTCCAAGGGTGTATTGTTGCCTCGGGCGCCTTTTGATCGTTCTCCTGTGAGTCTAGATTATCGAATCCGACGCAAAACTGATAGTTAATTGTAATGCTCACGGCCTCTTAATGACGATGGAACACTCTAATTGCGTAGAGATAAAATACATCGTCCTCCAGCCGACTTGCCTACACGGGGATATTACTGCCTCGGCTACCATATGGTCCGTCTCCTGTGAGGTTAGATTATCGAATCCGACGCAAAACTGATAGTTAATTGTAACGCTAACGGCCTCCTAATGACGATGGAACACTCAAATTGCGTCGAGATTCAATACATCGTCCTCCAGCCGACTTGTCTCCAAGGTTCTATTGCTGAAGCGGGCTCCTTATGGTCGTTCCCTGTGAGTCTAGATTTTCGAATCCGACGCAAACCTGATAGTAAATTGTAACGTTCAGGGCCTCCTAATGACGATGGAACACTCAAATTGCGTCGAGATTCCATACATCGTCATCCAGCCGACTTGTCTATAAGGGGATATTTCTGCCTCGGGCACGATATGTTCCGTCTCCTGTGAGTCTAGATTATCGAATCCGACCGAAAACCGATAGTTAATTGTAACGTTCAGGGCCTCCTAATGACGATGGAACACTCAAATTGCGTCGAGATTCAATACATCGTCCTCCAGCCGACTTGTCTGCAAGGGTCTGTAGCTGCCTCTGGCACCTTATGGTCGTACTCCTGTGAGTCTAGATTTTCGAATCCGACGCGAAACTGATAGTTAATTGTAACATTCAGGGCCTCCTAATGACGATGGAACACTCAAATTGCGTCGAGATTCAATACATCGTCCTCCAGCCGACTTGTCGCCAAGGGTCTATTGTTGCCTCGGTCACCATATGGTCCGACTCCTGTGAGTCTAGAATTTCGAATCCGACGCAAAACTGATAGTTATTAGTGACGTTCAGGACCTCCTAATGACGATGGAACACTCAAAAATCGTCGAGATTCAACACATCGTCCTCCAGCCGACTTGTCTCGAAGGGTCTATTGCTGCCTCGGGCACCTTATCGTCGTTTTCCTGTGAGTCTAGATTTTCGAATACGACGCTAAACTGAGAGTTAACTGTAACGTTGAGGGCCTCCTAATGACGATGGAACACTCAAATTGCGTCGAGATTCAATACATCGTCCTCAAGCCGACTTGTCTCTAAGGGGATATTACTTCCTCGGGCACCATATGGTCCGTCTCCTGTGAGTCTAGATTTTCGAATATGACGCGAAACTGATAGTTTATTGAAACGTTCAGGGCTCCTAATGACGATGGAACACTCAAATTGCGTCGAGATTCAATACATCGTCCTCAAGCCGACTTGTCTCCAAGGTTCTATTGCTGCCGCGGGTTCCTTATGGTCGTTCTCCTGTGAGTCTAGATTTTCGAATCCGACGCGAAACTGATAGTAAATTGTAACGTTCAGGGCCTCCTAATGACGATGGAACACTCAAATTGCGTCGAGATTCCTTACATCGTCCTCCAGCCGACTTGTCTCCAAGGGGATATTTCTGCCTCGGTCACCATATGGTCCGTCTCCTGTGAGTCTAGATTTTCGAATCCGACGCAAAACTGATAGTTAATTGTAAGGTTCAGGGCCTCCTAATGCCGATGGAGCACTCAAAATGCGTCGCGATTCAATACATCGGCCTCCAGCCGACTTGCTTCCGAGGGTCTATTGTTGCCTCGGGCGCCTTTTGATCGTTCTCCTGTAAGTCTAGATTATCGAATTCGACGCAAAACTGATGGTTAATTGTAATGTTCAGTGCCTCCTAATGACGATGGAACACTCAAATTGCGTCGCGATTCAATGCATCACCCTCCAGCCAACTTTTCTCCAGGGGTCTATTGCTGCCTCTGGCACCTTATGGTCGTTCTCCTGTGAGTCTAGATTTTCGAATCCGACGCAAAACTGATAATTAATTGTAACGTTCAGGGCATCCTAATGACGATGGAAAAGCTCAGATTGCGTCGAGATTCAATACATCGACCTCCAGCCGACTTGTCTCCAAGGGGATATTGCTGCCTCGGGCACCTTATAGTCGTTCTCCTGTGAGTCTAGGTTTTCGAATCCGACGCAAAACTGATAGTTAATTGTAACGTTCAGCGCCTCGTAATGACGATGGAACACTCAAATTGCGTCGAGATTCAATACATCGTCCTCCAGCCGACTTGTCGCCAAGGGTCTATTGCTGCGTCGGTCACCATATGGTCCGTCTCCTGCGAGTCTAGAATTTCGAATCCGACGCAAAACTGATAGTTAATAGTAACGTTCCGGACCTCCTAATGACGATGGAACACTCAAAAATCGTCGAGATTCAACACATCGGCCTCAAGCCGACTTGTCTCTAAGGGGATATTGCTGCCTCGGACACCATATCGTCCGTCTCCTGTGAGTCTAGATTTTCGAATATGACGCGAAACTGATAGTTTATTGTAACGTTCAGGGCCTCCTAATGACGATGGAGCACTCAAATTGCGTCGAGATTCAATACATCGTCCTCCAGCCGACTTGTCTCCAAGGTTCTATTGCTGAAGCGGGCTCCTTATGGTCGTAGTCCTGTGAGTCTAGATTTTCGAATCTGACGCAAACCTGATAGTAAATTGTAACGTTCAGGGCCTCCTAATGACGATGAAACACTCAAATTGCGTCGAGATTCCATACATCGTCCTCCACCGACTTGCCTACAAGGGGATATTGCTGCCTCGGGCACCATATGGTCCGTCTCCTGTGAGTCTAGATTTTCGAATCCGACGCAAAACTGATAGTTAATTGTAAGGTTCAGGGCCTCCTAATGACGATGGAGCACTCAAAATGCGTCGCGATTCAATACATCAGCCTCCAGCCGACTTGCTTCCGAGGGTCTTTTGTTGCCTCGGGCGCCTTTTGATCGTTCTCCTGTAAGTCTGAATTATCGAATTCGACGCAAAACTGATGGTTAATTGTAATGTTCGGTGCCTCCTAATGACGATGGAACACTCAAATTGCGTCGCGATTCAATGCATCACCCTCCAGCCAACTTTTCTCCAGGGGTCTATTGCTGCCTCTGGCACCTTATGGTCGTTCTCCTGTGAGTCTAGATTTTCGAATCGGACGCAAAACTGATAATTAATTGTAACGTTCAGGGCATCCTAATGACGATGGAAAACTCAGATTGCGTCGAGATTCAATACATCGACCTCCAGCCGACTTGTCTCGAAGGGGATATTGCTGCCTCGGGCACCTTATAGTCGTTCTCCTGTGAGTCTAGGTTTTCGAATCCGACGCAAACCTGATAGTTAATTGTAACGTTCAGCGCCTCGTAATGACGATGGAACACTCAAATTTCGTCGAGATTCAATACATCGTCCTCCAGCCGACTTGTCGCCAAGGGTCTATTGCTGCGTCGGTCACCATATGGTCCGTCTCCTGCGAGTCTAGAATTTCGAATCCGACGCAAAACTGATAGTTAATAGTAACGTTCCGGACCTCCTAATGACGATGGAACACTCAAAAATCGTCGAGATTGAACACAACGTCCTCAAGCCGACTTGTCTCTAAGGGGATATTGCTGCCTCGGACACCATTTGGTCCGTCTCCTGTGAGTCTAGATTTTCGAATATGACGCGAAACTGATAGTTTATTGTAACTCTCAGGGCCTCCTAATGACAATGGAACACTCAAATTGCGTCGAGATTCAATACATCGTCCTCCAGCCGACTTGTCTCCAAGGTTCTATTGCTGAAGCGGGCTCCTTATGGTCGTTCTCCTGTGAGTCTAGATTTTCGAATCCGACGCAAACCTGATAGTAAATTGTAACGTTCAGGGCCTCCTAATGACGATGGAACACTCAAATTGCGTCGAGATTCCATACATCGTCCTCCAGCCGACTTGTCTCCAAGGGGATATTTCTGCCTCGGGCACCATATGTTCCGTCTCCTGTGAGTCTAGATTATCGAATCCGACCGAAAACCGATAGTTAATTGTAACGTTCAGGGCCTCCTAATGACGATGGAACACTCAAATTGCGTCGAGATTCCATACATCGTCCTCCAGCCGACTTGTCTCCAAGGGGATATTTCTGCCTCGGGCACCATATGGTCCGTCTCCTGTGAGTCTAGATTTTCGAATCCGACGCAAAACTGATAGTTAATTGTAACGTTCAGGGCCTCCTAATGACGATGGAACACTCAAATTGCGTCGCGATTCAATACATCGTCCTCCAGCCGACTAGTTTCCAAGGGTGTATTGTTGCCTCGGGCGCCTTTTGATCGTTCTCCTGTGAGTCTAGATTATCGAATCCGACGCAAAACTGATAGTTAATTGTAATGCTCACGGCCTCTTAATGACGATGGAACACTCAAATTGCGTAGAGATAAAATACATCGTCCTCCAGCCGACTTGCCTACACGGGGATATTACTGCCTCGGCTACCATATGGTCCGTCTCCTGTGAGGTTAGATTATCGAATCCGACGCAAAACTGATAGTTAATTGTAACGTTCAGGGCCTCCTAATGACGATGGAACACTCAAATTGCGTCGAGATTCCATACATCGTCCTCCAGCCGACTTGTCTCCAAGGGGATATTTCTGCCTCGGGCACCATATGTTCCGTCTCCTGTGAGTCTAGATTATCGAATCCGACCGAAAACCGATAGTTAATTGTAACGTTCAGGGCCTCCTAATGACGATGGAACACTCAAATTGCGTCGAGATTCCATACATCGTCCTCCAGCCGACTTGTCTCCAAGGGGATATTTCTGCCTCGGGCACCATATGTTCCGTCTCCTGTGAGTCTAGATTATCGAATCCGACCGAAAACCGATAGTTAATTGTAACGTTCAGGGCCTCCTAATGACGATGGAACACTCAAATTGCGTCGAGATTCCATACATCGTCCTCCAGCCGACTTGCCTCCAAGGGGATATTTCTGCCTCGTGCACCATATGGTCCGTATCCTGTGAGTCTAGATTTTCGAATCCGACGCAAAACTGATAGTTAATTGTAACGTTCAGGGCCTCCTAATGACGATGGAACACTCAAATTGCGTCGCGATTCAATACATCGTCCTCCAGCCGACTAGTTTCCAAGGGCTCTATTGTTGCCTCGGGCGCCTTTTGATCGTTCTCCTGTGAGTCTAGATTATCGAATCCGACGCAAAACTGATAGTTAATTGTAACATTCACGGCCTCCTAATGACGATGAAACACTCGAATTGCGTCGAGATTCAATACATCGACCTCCAGCCGACTTGTCTCCAAGGGTCTATTGTTGCCTCGGTCACCATATGGTCCGACTCCTGTGAGTCTAGAATTTCGAATCCGACGCAAAACTGATAGTTATTAGTGACGTTCAGGACCTCCTAATGACGATGGAACACTCAAAAATCGTCGAGCTTCAACACATCGTCCTCCAGCCGACTTTTCTCGAAGGGTCTATTGCTGCCTCGGGCACCTTATCGTCGTTTTCCTGTGAGTCTAGATTTTCGAATCCGACGCTAAACTGAGAGTTAACTGTAACGTTGAGGGCCTCCTAATGACGATGGAACACTCAAATTGCGTCGAGATTCAATACATCGTCCTCAAGCCGACTTGTCTCTAAGGGGATATTACTTCTTCGGGCACCATATGGTCCGTCTCCTGTGAGTCTAGATTTTCGAATATGACGCGAAACTGATAGTTTATTGTAACGTTCAGGGCTCCTAATGACGATGGAACACTCAAATTGCGTCGAGATTCAATACATCGTCCTCAAGCCGACTTGTCTCCAAGGTTCTATTGCTGCCGCGGGTTCCTTATGGTCGTTCTCCTGTGAGTCTAGATTTTCGAATCCGACGCGAAACTGATAGTAAATTGTAACGTTCAGGGCCTCCTAATGACGATGGAACACTCAAATTGCGTCGAGAATCAATACATCGTCCTCCAGCCGACTTGTCGCCAAGGGTCTATTGCTGCGTCGGTCACCATATGGTCCGTCTCCTGCGAGTCTAGAATTTCGAATCCGACGCAAAACTGATAGTTAATAGTAACGTTCCGGACCTCCTAATGACGATGGAACACTCAAAAATCGTCGAGATTGAACACAACGTCCTCAAGCCGACTTGTCTCTAAGGGGATATTGCTGCCTCGGACACCATTTGGTCCGTCTCCTGTGAGTCTAGATTTTCGAATATGACGCGAAACTGATAGTTTATTGTAACTCTCAGGGCCTCCTAATGACAATGGAACACTCAAATTGCGTCGAGATTCAATACATCGTCCTCCAGCCGACTTGTCTCCAAGGTTCTATTGCTGAAGCGGGCTCCTTATGGTCGTTCTCCTGTGAGTCTAGATTTTCGAATCCGACGCAAACCTGATAGTAAATTGTAACGTTCAGGGCCTCCTAATGACGATGGAACACTCAAATTGCGTCGAGATTCCATACATCGTCCTCCAGCCGACTTGTCTCCAAGGGGATATTTCTGCCTCGGGCACCATATGTTCCGTCTCCTGTGAGTCTAGATTATCGAATCCGACCGAAAACCGATAGTTAATTGTAACGTTCAGGGCCTCCTAATGACGATGGAACACTCAAATTGCGTCGAGATTCCATACATCGTCCTCCAGCCGACTTGTCTCCAAGGGGATATTTCTGCCTCGGGCACCATATGGTCCGTCTCCTGTGAGTCTAGATTTTCGAATCCGACGCAAAACTGATAGTTAATTGTAACGTTCAGGGCCTCCTAATGACGATGGAACACTCAAATTGCGTCGCGATTCAATACATCGTCCTCCAGCCGACTAGTTTCCAAGGGCTCTATTGTTGCCTCGGGCGCCTTTTGATCTTTCTCCTGTGAGTCTAGATTAACGAATCCGACGCAAAACTGATAGTTAATTGTAACGCTCACAGCCTCCTAATGACGATGAAACACTCAAATTGCGTCGCGATTCAATGCATCGTCCTCCAGCCGACTTTTCTCCAAGAGTCTATTGCTGCCTCTGGCACCTTATGGTTGTGCTCCTGTGAGTCTAGATTTTCGAATCCGACGCGAAGCTGATAGTTAATAGTAACGTTCAGGGCATCCTAATGACGATGGAACCCTCATATTGCGTCGAGATTCAACACATCGTCCTTCAGGCGACATGTCTCCGAGGGTCTATTGCTACCTCGGGCACCTTATGGTCGTTCCCCTCTGAGTCTACATTTTCGAATCCGACGCAAAACTGATAGTTAATAGTAACGTTCAGGGCCTGGTAATGACGATGGAACACTCAAATTGCGTCGGGATTCAATACAACGACCTCCAGCCGACTTGTCTTCAAGGGGATATTGTTGCCTCGGGCACCTTATGGTCGTTCTCCTTTGAGACAAGGTTTTCGAATCCGACGCAAAACTGATAGTTAATTGTAACGTTCAGGGCCTCCTAATGACGATGGAACACTCAAATTGCGTCGAGATTCCATACATCGTCCACCAGCTGAATTGTCTCCAAGGGGATATTTCTGCCTCGGGCACCATATGGTCCGTCTCCTGTGAGTCTAGATTTTCGAATCCGACCCAAACCTGATAGTTAAATGTAACGTTCAGGGCCTCCTAATGACGATGGAACACTCAAATTGCGTCGCGATTCAATACATCGTCCTCCAGCCGACTAGTTTCCAAGGGTGTATTGTTGCCTCGGGCGCCTTTTGATCGTTCTCCTGTGAGTCTAGATTATCGAACCCGACGCAAAACTGATAGTTAATTGTAATGCTCACGGCCTCTTAATGACGATGGAACACTCAAATTGCGTAGAGATAAAATACATCGTCCTCCAGCCGACTTGCCTAATCGGGGATATTACTGCCTCGGCTACCATATGGTCCGACTCCTGTGAGGTTAGATTATCGAATCCGACGCAAAACTGATAGTTAATTGTAACGCTCACGGCCTCCTAATGACGATGGAACACTCAAAATGCGTCGAGATTCCATACATCGTCCTCCAGCCGACTTGTCTCCAAGGGGATATTTCTGCCTCGGGCACCATATGTTCCGTCTCCTGTGAGTCTAGATTATCGAATCCGACCGAAAACCGATAGTTAATTGTAACGTTCAGGGCCTCCTAATGACGATGGAACACTCAAATTGCGTCGAGATTCCATACATCGTCCTCCAGCCGACTTGTCTCCAAGGGGATATTTCTGCCTCGATCACCATATGGTCCGTCTCCTGTGAGTCTAGATTTTCGAATCCGACGCAAAACTGATAGTTAATTGTAACGTTCAGGGCCTCCTAATGACGATGGAACACTCAAATTGCGTCGCGATTCAATACATCGTCCTCCAGCCGACTAGTTTCCAAGGGCTCTACTGTTGCCTCGGGCGCCTTTTGATCGTTCTCCTGTGAGTCTAGATTATCGAATCCGACGCAAAACTGATAGTTAATTGTAACGTTCACGGCCTCCTAATGACGATGAAACACTCGAATTGCGTCGAGATTCAATACGTCGACCTCCAGCCGACTTGTCTCCAAGGGGATATTGCTGCCTCCGGCACCTTATGGTCGTACTCCTGTGAGTCTAGATTTTCGAATCCGACGCGAAACTGATAGTTAATTGTAACATTCAGGGCCTCCTAATGACGAAGGAACACTCAAATTGCGTCGAGATTCAATACATCGTCCTCCAGCCGACTTGTCGCCAAGGGTCTATTGTTGCCTCGGTCACCATATGGTCCGACTCCTGTGAGTCTAGAATTTCGAATCCGACGCAAAACTGATAGTTATTAGTGACGTTCAGGACCTCCTAATGACGATGGAACACTCAAAAATCGTCGAGATTCAACACATCGTCCTCCTGCCGACTTGTCTCGAAGGGTCTATTGCTGCCTCGGGCACCTTTTCGTCGTTTTCCTGTGAGTCTAGATTTTCGAATCCGACGCTAAACTGAGAGTTAACTGTAACGTTGAGGGCCTCCTAATGACGATGGAACACTCAAATTGCGTCGAGATTCAATACATCGTCCTCAAGCCGACTTGTCTCTAAGGGGATATTACTTCCTCGGGCACCATATGGTCCGTCTCCTGTGAGTCTAGATTTTCGAATATGACGCGAAACTGATAGTTTATTGTAACGTTCAGGGCTCCTAATGACGATGGAACACTCAAATTGCGTCGAGATTCAATACATCGTCCTCAAGCCGACTTGTCTCCAAGGTTCTATTGCTGCCGCGGGTTCCTTATGGTCGTTCTCCTGTGAGTCTAGATTTTCGAATCCGACGCGAAACTGATAGTAAATTGTAACGTTCAGGGCCTCCTAATGACGATGGAACACTCAAATTGCGTCGAGATTCCTTACATCGTCCTCCAGCCGACTTGTCTCCAAGGGGATATTTCTGCCTCGGTCACCATATGGTCCGTCTCCTGTGAGTCTAGATTTTCGAATCCGACGCAAAACTGATAGTTAATTGTAACGTTCAGGGCCTCCTAATGACGATGGAACACTCAAATTGCGTCGCGATTCAATACATCGTCCTCCAGCCGACTAGTTTCCAGGGGCTCTATTGTTGCCTCGGGCGCCTTTTGATCTTTCTCCTGTGAGTCTAGATTAACGAATCCGACGCAAAACTGATAGTTAATTGTAACGCTCACGGCATCCTAATGACGATGGAACACTCAAATTGCGTCGAGATTCAATACATCGTTCTCCAGCCGACTTGTCTGCAAGGGTCTGTTGCTGCCTCTGGCACCTTATGGTCGTACTCCTGTGAGTCTAGATTTTCGAATCCAACGGGAAACTGATAGTTAATTTTAACATTCAGGGCCTCCTAATGACGAAGGAACACTCAAATTGCGTCGAGATTCCATTCATCGTCCTCCAGCCGACTTGTCTCCAACGGGATATTTCTGCCTCGGGCACCATATGATCCGTCTCCTGTGAGTCTAGATTCTCGAATCCGACCCAAAACTGATAGTTAATTGTAACATTCAGGGTCTCCTAATGACGATGAAACACTCAAATTGCGTCGCGATTCAATGCATCGTCCTCCAGCCGACTTTTCTCCAAGAGTCTATTGCTGCCTCTGGCACCTTATGGTTGTGCTCCTGTGAGTCTAGATTTTCGAATCCGACGCGAAGCTGATAGTTAATTGTAACGTTGAGGGCATCCTAATGACGATGGAACCCTCATATTGCGTCGAGATTCAACACATCGTCCTTCAGGCGACATGTCTCCGAGGGTCTATTGCTACCTCGGGCACCTTATGGTCGTTCCCCTCTGAGTCTACATTTTCGAATCCGACGCAAAACTGATAGTTAATAGTAACGTTCAGGGCCTCGTAATGACGATGGAACACTCAAATTGCGTCGGGATTCAATACAACGACCTCCAGCCGACTTGTCTTCAAGGGGATATTGCTGCCTTGGGCACCTTATGGTCGTTCTCCTTTGAGACAAGATTTTCGAATCCGACGCAAAACTGATAGTTAATTGTAACGTTCAGGGCCTCCTAATGACGATGGAACACTCAAATTGCGTCGAGATTCCATACATCGTCCTCCAGCCGACTTGTCTCCAAGGGGATATTTCTGCCTCGGGCACCATATGGTCAGTCTCCTGTGAGTCTAGATTTTCGAATCCAACCCAAACCTGATAGTTAATTGTAACGTTCAGGGCCTCCTAATGACGATGGAACACTCAAATTGCGTCGCGATTCAATACATCGTCCTCCAGCCGACTAGTTTCCAAGGGTCTATTGTTGCCTCGGGCGCCTTTTGATCTTTCTCCTGTGAGTCTAGATTAACGAATCCGACGCAAAACTGATAGTTAATTGTAACGCTCACGGCCTCCTAATGACGATGAAACACTCAAATTGCGTCGCAATTCAATGCATCGTCCTCCAGCCGACTTTTCTCCAAGAATCTATTGCTGCCTCTGGCACCTTATGGTTGTGCTCCTGTGAGTCTAGATTTTCGAATCCGACGCGAAGCTGATAGTTAATAGTAACGTTGAGGGCACCCTAATGACGATGGAACCCTCATATTGCGTCGAGATTCAACACATCGTCCTTCAGGCGACATGTCTCCGAGGGTCTATTGCTACCTCGGGCACCTTATGGTCGTTCCCCTCTGAGTCTACATTTTCGAATCCGACGCAAAACTGATAGTTAATAGTAACGTTCAGGGCCTCGTAATGACGATGGAACACTCAAATTGCGTCGGGATTCAATACAACGACCTCCAGCCGACTTGTCTTCAAGGGGATATTGCTGCCTCGGGCACCTTATGGTCGTTCTCCTTTGAGACAAGATTTTCGAATCCGACGCAAAACTGATAGTTAATTGTAACGTTCAGGGCCTCCTAATGACGATGGAACACTCAAATTGCGTCGAGATTCCATACATCGTCCTCCAGCCGAATTGTCTCCAAGGGGATATTTCTGCCTCGGGCACCATATGGTCCGTCTCCTGTGAGTCTAGATTTTTGAATCCGACACAAACCTGATAGTTAATTGTAACGTTCAGGGCCTCCTAATGACGATGGAACACTCAAATTGCGTCGCGATTCAATACATCGTCCTCCAGCCGACTAGTTTCCAAGGGTCTATTGTTGCCTCGGGCGCCTTTTGATCGTTCTCCTGTGAGTCTAGATTATCGAATCCGACGCAAAACTGATAGTTAATTGTAATGCTCACGGCCTCTTAATGACGATGGAACACTCAAATTGCGTAAAGATAAAATACATCGTCCTCCAGCCGACTTGCCTACACGGGGATATTACTGCCTCGGCCACCATATGGTCCGTCTCCTGTGAGGTTAGATTATCGAATCCGACGCAAAACTGATAGTTAATTGTAACGCTCACGGCCTCCTAATGACGATGGAACACTCAAATTGCGTCGAGATTCAATACATCGTCCTCCAGCCGACTTGTCTCCAAGGTTCTATTGCTGAAGCGGGCTCCTTATGGTCGTTCTCCTGTGAGTCTAGATTTTCGAATCCGACGCAAACCTGATAGTAAATTGTAACGTTCAGGGCCTCCTAATGACGATGGAACACTCAAATTGCGTCGAGATTCCATACATCGTCCTCCAGCCGACTTGTCTCCAAGGGGATATTTCTGCCTCGGGCACGATATGTTCCGTCTCCTGTGAGTCTAGATTATCGAATCCGACCGAAAACCGATAGTTAATTGTAACGTTCAGGGCCTCCTAATGACGATGGAACACTCAAATTGCGTCGAGATTCAATACATCGTCCTCCAGCCGACTTGTCTGCAAGGGTCTGTTGCTGCCTCTGGCACCTTATGGTCGTACTCCTGTGAGTCTAGATTTTCGAATCCGACGCGAAACTGATAGTTAATTGTAACATTCAGGGCCTCCTAATGACGATGGAACACTCAAATTGCGTCGAGATTCAATACATCGCCCTCCAGCCGACTTGTCGCCAAGGGTCTATTGTTGCCTCGGTCACCATATGGTCCGACTCCTGTGAGTCTAGAATTTCGAATCCGACGCAAAACTGATAGTTATTAGTAACGTTCAGGACCTCCTAATGACGATGGAACACTCAAAAATCGTCGAGATTCAACACATCGTCCTCCAGCCGACTTGTCTCGAAGGGTCTATTGCTGCCTCGGGCACCTTATCGTCGTTTTCCTGTGAGTCTAGATTTTCGAATCCGACGCTAAACTGAGAGTTAACTGTAACGTTGAGGGCCTCCTAATGACGATGGAACACTCAAATTGCGTCGAGATTCAATACATCGTCCTCAAGCCGACATGTCTCCAAGGTTCTATTGCTGCCGCGGGTTCCTTATGGCCGTTCTCCTGTGAGTCTAGATTTTCGAATCCGACGCGAAACTGATAGTAAATTGTAACGTTCATAGCCTCCTAATGACGATGGAACACTCAAATTGCGTCGAGATTCCATACATCGTCCTCCAGCCAACTTGTCTCCAAGGGGATATTTCTGCCTCGGTCACCATATGGTCCGTCTCCTGTGAGTCTAGATTTTCGAATCCGACGCAAAACTAATAGATAATTGTAACGTTCAGGGCCTCCTAATGACGATGGAACACTCAAATTGCGTCGCGATTCAATACATCGTCCTCCAGCCGACTAGTTTCCAAGGGCACTATTGTTGCCTCGGGCGCCTTTTGATCTTTCTCCTGTGAGTCTAGATTAACGAATCCGACGCAAAACTGATAGTTAATTGTAACGCTCACGGCCTCCTAATGACGATGGAACACTCAAATTGCGTCAAGATTCAATACATCGTTCTCCAGCCGACTTGTCGCCAAGGGTCTATTGTTGCCTCGGTCACCATATGGTCCGTCTCCTGTGAGTCTAGAATTTCGAATCCGACGCAAAACTGAAAGTTATTAGTAACGTTCAGGACCTCCTAACGACGATGGAACACTCAAAAATCGTCGAGATTCAACACATCGTCCTCCAGCCGACTTGTCTCGAAGGGTCTATTGCTGCCTCGGGCACCTTATCGTCGTTTTCCTGTGAGTCTAGATTTTCGAATCCGACGCAAAACTGAGAGTTAACTGTAACGTTCAGGGCCGCCTAATGACGATGGAACACTCAAATTGCGTCGAGATTCAATACATCGTCCTCAAGCCGACTTGTCTCTAAGGGGATATTGCTGCCTCGGGCACCATATGGTCCGTCTCCTGTGAGTCTAGATTTTCGAATATGACGCGAAACTGATAGTTAATTGTAACGTTCAGGGCTCCTAATGACGATGGAACACGCAAATTGCGTCGAGATTCAATACATCGTCCTCAAGCCGACTTGTCTCCAAGGTTCTATTGCTGCCGCGGGTTCCTTATGGTCGTTCTCCTGTGAGTCTAGATTTTCGAATCCGACGCAAAACTGCTAGTAAATTGTATCGTTCAGGGCCTCCTAATGACGATGGAACACTCAAATTGCGTCGAGATTCCATACATCGTCCTCCAGCCGACTTGTCTCCAAGGGGATATTTCTGCCTCGGGCACCATGTGGTCCGTCTCCTGTGAGTCGATATTTTCGAATCCGACGCGAAACTGATAGTTAATAGTAACGTTCAGGGCATCCTAATGACGATGGAACCCTCAAATTGCGTCGAGATTCAACACATCGTCCTTCAGGCGACATGTCTCCGAGGGTCTATTGCTACCTCGGGCACCTTATGGTCGTTCCCCTCTGAGTCTACATTTTCGAATCCGACGCAAAACTGATAGTTAATAGTAACGTTCAGGGCCTCGTAATGACGATGGAACACTCAAATTGCGTCGGGATTCAATACAACGACCTCCAGCCGACTTGTCTTCAAGGGGATATTGCTGCCTCGGGCATCTTATGGTCGTTCTCCTTTGAGACAAGATTTTCGAATCCGACGCAAAACTGATAGTTAATTGTATCGTTCAGGGCCTCCTAATGACGATGGAACACTCAAATTGCGTCGAGATTCCATACATCGTCCTCCAGCCGACTTGTCTCCAAGGGGATATTTCTGCCTCGGGCACCATATGGTCCGTCTCCTGTGAGTCTAGATTTTCGAATCCGACCCAAACCTGATAGTTAATTGTAACGTTCAGGGCCTCCTAATGACGATGGAACACTCAAATTGCATCGCGATTCAATACATCGTCCTCCAGCCGACTAGTTTCCAAGGGTCTATTGTTGCCTCGGGCGCCTTTTGATCGTTCTCCTGTGAGTCTAGATTATCGAATCCGACGCAAAACTGATAGTTAATTGTAATGCTCACGGCCTCTTAATGACGATGGAACACTCAAATTGCGTAGAGATAAAATACATCGTCCTCCAGCCGACTTGCCTACACGGGGATATTACTGCCTCGGCCACCATATGGTCCGTCTCCTGTGAGGTTAGATTATCGAATCCGACGCAAAACTTATAGTTAATTGTAACGTTCAGGGCCTCCTAATGACGATGGAACACTCAGATTGCGTCGAGATTCAATACATCATCCTCCAGCCGACTTGTCTCCAAGGTGATATTGCTGCCTCGGGCACCTCATGGTCGTGCTCCTGTGAGTCTAGATTTTCGAATCCGACGCGGAACTGATAGTGAATTGTAACGTTCAGGGCCTCCTAATGACGATGGAACACTCAAATTGCGTCGAGATTCAATACATCGTCCTCCAGCCGACTTATCTCCAAGGGTCAATTGCTGCCGCGGGCTCCTTATAGTCGTTATCCTGTGAGTCTAGATTATCGAATCCGACGCAAAACAGATCGTTAATTGTAACGTTGACAGCCTCCTAATGACAATGGAACACTCAAATTGCGTCGAGATTCAATTCATCGTCCTTCGGCCGACTTGTCTCCAAGGGTCTATTCCTGCCTCGGGTACCTTATGGTCGTTCTCCTCTGAGTCAACATTTTCGAATCCGACGCAAAACTGATAGTAAATTGTAACGTTCAGGGCATCCTAATGACGATGGAACACTCAAATTGCGTCGCGATTCAATGCATCATCATCCAGCCGACTTTTCTCCAAGGGTCTATTGCTGCCTCTGGAACCTTATGGTCGTTCTCCTGTGAGTCTAGATTTTCGATTCCGACGCGAAACTGACAATTAATTGTAACGTTCAGGGCATCCTATTGTCGATGGAAAACTCAAATTGCGTCGAGATACAATACATCGACCTCCAGCCGGCTTGTCTCCAAGGGGATATTGCTGCCTCGGGCACCTTATAGTCGTTCTCCTGTGAGTCTAGGTTTTCGAATCCGACGCAAAACTAATGGTTAATTGTAACTTTCAGGGCCTCTGAATGACGATGGAACACTCAAAAATCGTCGAGATTCAACACATCGTCCTCCAGCCGACTTGTCTCGAAGGGTCTATTTCAGCGTCGGGCACCTTATCGTCGTTTTCCTGTGAGTCTAGATTTTCGAATCCGACGCAAAGCTGAGAGACAATTGTAACGTTCAGGGCCTCCTAATGACGATGGAACACTCAAATTGCGTCGAGATTCAATACATCGTCCTCAAGCCGACTTGTCTCTAAGGGGATATTGCTGCCTCGGTCACCATATGGTCCGTCTCCTGTGAGTCTAGAATTTCGAATCCGACGCAAAACTGATAGTTAGTAACGTTCAGGACCTCCTAATGACGATGGAACACTCAAAAATCGTCGAGATTCAACACATCGTCCTCCAGCCGACTTGTCTCGAAGGGTCTATTGCTGCCTCGGGCACCTTATCGTCGTTTTCCTGTGAGTCTAGATTTTCGAATCCGACGCAAAACTGAGAGTTAACTGTAACGTTCAGGGCCTCCTAATGACGATGGAACACTCAAATTGCGTTGAGATTCAATACATCGTCCTCAAGCCGACTTGTCTCTAAGGGGATATTGCTGCCTCGTGCACCATATGGTCCGTCTCCTGTGAGTCTAGATTTTCGAATATGACGCGAAACTGATAGTTTATTGTAACGTTCAGGGCTCCTAATGACGATGGAACACTCAAATTGCGTCGAGATTCAATACATCGTCCTCAAGCCGACTTGTCTCCAAGGTTCTATTGCTGCCGCGGGTTCCTTATGGTCGTACTCCTGTGAGTCTAGATTTTCGAATCCGACGCAAAACTGATAGTAAATTGTAACGTTCAGGGCCTCCTAATGACGATGGAACACTCAAATTGCGTCGAAATTCCATACATCGTCCTCCAGCCGACTTGTCTCCAAGGGGATATTTCTGCCTCGGGCACCATATGGTCCGTCTCCTGTGAGTCTAGAATTTGGAATCCGACGCAAAACTGATAGTTAATTGTAACGTTCAGGGCCTCCTAATGACGATGGAACACTCAAATTGCGTCGCGATTCAATACATCGTCCTCCAGCTGACTAGATTCCAAGGGCTCTATTGTTGCCTCGGGCGCCTTTTCATTTTTCTCCTGTGAGTCTAGATTCTCGAATCCGACCCAAAACTGATAGTTAATTGTAACATTCAGGGCCTCCTAATGACGATGGAACACTCAAATTGCGTCGCGATTCAATGCATCTTCCACCAGCCGACTTTTCTCCAAGAGTCTATTGCTGCCTCTGGCACCTTATCGTCGTGCTCCTGTGTGTCTAGATTTTCGAATCCGACGCGAAACTGATAGTTAATAGTAACGTTCAGGGCATCCTAATGACGATGGAACCCTCAAATTACGTCGAGATTCAACACATCGTCCTTCAGGCGACATGTCTCCGAGGGTCTATTGCTACCTCGGGCACCTTATGGTCGTTCCCCTCTGAGTCTACATTTTCGAATCCGACGCAAAACTGATAGTTAATAGTAACGTTCAGGGCCTCGTAATGACGATGGAACACTCAAATTGCGTCGGGATTCAATACAACGACCTCCAGCCGACTTGTCTTCAAGGGGATATTGCTGCCTCGGGCACCTTATGGTCGTTCTCCTTTGAGACAAGATTTTCGAATCCGACGCAAAACTGATAGTTAATTGTATCGTTCAGGGCCTCCTAATGACGATGGAACACTCAAATTGCGTCGAGATTCCATACATCGTCCTCCAGCCGACTTGTCTCCAAGGGGATGTTTCTGCCTCGGGCACCATATGGTCCGTCTCCTGTGAGTCTAGATTTTCGAATCCGACCCAAACCTGATAGTTAATTGTAACGTTCAGGGCCTCCTAATGACGATGGAACACTCAAATTGCGTCGCGATTCAATACATCGTCCTCCAGCCGACTAGTTTCCAAGGGTCTATTGTTGCCTCGGGCGCCTTTTGATCGTTCTCCTGTGAGTCTAGATTATCGAATCCGACGCAAAACTGATAGTTAATTGTAATGCTCACGGCCTCTTAATGACGATGGAACAATCAAATTGCGTAGAGATAAAATACATCGTCCTCCAGCCGACTTGCCTACACGGGGATATTACTGCCTCGGCCACCATATGGTCCGTCTCCTGTGAGGTTAGATTATCGAATCTGACGCAAAACTGATAGTTAATTGTAACGTTCAGGGCCTCCTAATGACGATGGAACACTCAGATTGCGTCGAGATTCAATACATCATCCTCCAGCTGACTTGTCTCCAAGGTGATATTGCTGCCTCGGGCACCTTATGGTCGTGCTCCTGTGAGTCTAGATTTTCGAATCCGACGCGGAACTGATAGTGAATTGTAACGTTCAGGGCCTCCTAATGACGATGGAACACTCAAATTGCGTCGAGATTCAATACATCGTCCTCCAGCCGACTTATCTCCAAGGCTCAATTGCTGCCGCGGGCTCCTTATAGTCGTTCTCCTGTGAGTCTAGATTATCGAATCCGACGCAAAACAGATCGTTAATTGTAACGTCGAGAGCCTCCTAATGACAATGGAACACTCAAATTGCGTCGAGATTCAATTCATCGTCCTTCGGCCGACTTGTCTCCAAGGGTCTATTCCTGCCTCGGGTACCTTATGGTCGTTCTCCTCTGAGTCAACATTTTCGAATCCGACGCAAAACTGATAGTAAATTGTAACGTTCAGGGCATCCTAATGACGATGGAACACTCAAATTGCGTCGCGATTCAATGCATCATCATCCAGCCGACTTTTCTCCAAGGGTCTATTGCTGCCTCTGGCACCTTATGGTCGTTCTCCTGTGAGTCTAGATTTTCGATTCCGACGCGAAACTGACAATTAATTGTAACGTTCAGGGCATCCTATTGTCGATGGAAAACTCAAATTGCGTCGAGATACAATACATCGACCTCCAGCCGACTTGTCTCCAAGGGGATATTGCTGCCTCGGGCACCTTATAATCGTTCTCCTGTGAGTCTAGGTTTTCGAATCCGACGCAAAACTAATGGTTAATTGTAACTTTCAGGGCCTCCGAATGACGATGGAACACTCAAAAATCGTCGAGATTCAACACATCGTCCTCCAGCCGACTTGTCTCGAAGGGTCTATTGCAGCGTCGGGCACCTTATCGTCGTTTTCCTGTGAGTCTAGATTTTCGAATCCGACGCAAAGCTGGGAGTCAATTGTAACGTTCAGGGCCTCCTAATGACGATGGAACACTCAAATTGCGTCGAGATTCAATACATCGTCCTCAAGCCGACTTGTCTCTAAGGGGATATTGCTGCCTCGGGCACCATATGGTCCGTCTCCTTTGGGTCTAGATTATCGAATATGACGCGAAACTGATAGTTTATTGTAACGTTCAGGGCCTCCTAATGACGATGGAACACTTGAATTGCGTCGAGATTCAATACATCGTCCTCCAGCCGACTTGTCTCCAAGGTTCTATTGCTGCCGCGGGCTCCTTATGGTCGTTCTCCTGTGAGTCTAGATTTTCGAATCCGACGCAAAACTGATAGTAAATTGTAACGTTCAGGGCATACTAATGACGATGGAACACTCAAATTGCGCCGAGATTCAATACATCGTCCTCCAGGCGTCTTGTCTCCGAGGGTCTATTGATACCTCGGGCACCCTATGGTCGTTCTCCTCTGAGTCTACATTTTCAAATCCGACGAAAAACTGATAGTTACTTGTAACGTTCAGGGCCTCCTAATGACGATAGAACACTCAAATTGCGTCGAGATTAAATACATCGTCCTCCAGCCGACTTGCTTACACGGGGATATTCCCGCCTCGGCCACCATATGGTACGTCTCCTGTGAGGTTAGATTTTCGAAACCGACGCAAAACCGATAGTTAATTGCAACTTTCAGTCCCTCCTAATGACAATGGAACACTCAAATTGCGTCGAGATTCAATTCATCGTCCTTCAGCCGACTTGTCCCCAAGGGTCTATTGCTGCCACGGGTACCTTATGGTCGTTCTCCTGTGAGTCAACATTTTCGAATCCGACGCAAAACTGATAGTAAATTGTAACGTTCAGGGCATCCTAATGACGATGGAACACTCAAATTGCGTCGAGATTAAATTCATCGTTCTCCAGCCGACTTGCCTACAAGGGGATATTGCTGCCTCAGGCAACATATGGTCCGTCTCCTGTGAGTCTAGATTTTCGAATCCGACGCTAAACTAAAAGTTAATTGTAAGGTTCAGGGCCTCCTAATGACGATGGAACACTCAAATTGCGTCGAGATTAAATAGATCGTCCTCCAGCCGACTTGCCTCCATGGGGATATTGCTGTCTCGGGCACCATATGCTCCGACTCCTGTGAGTCTAGATTTTCGAATCCGACGCGAAACTGATAGTTAATTGTAAAGTTCAGGGCCTCCTAATGACGATCCAACACTCAAATTGCGACGCGATTCAATACATCGTCCTCCAGCCGATTTGTCTCCAAGGGTCTATTGCTGCATCTGGCACCTTATGATCTTGCTCCTGTGAGTTTAGATTTTCGAATCCGACTCGAATCTGATAGTTAATTACACCTTTCAGGGCCTCCTAATGACGATGAGACACTCAAACTACGTCGAGATTCAATACATCGTCCTCAAGCCGACTTGTCTCCAAGGGGATATTGCTGGCTCGGGCACCATATGGTCCGTCTCCTGTGAGTCTACATTTTCGAATCCGACGCAAAATTGATGGTCAATTGTAACGTTCAGGGCCTCGTAATGACAATGGAACACTCAAGTTGCGTCGAGATTAAATACATCGTCCTCCAGCCGACTTGCCTACAAGGGAATATTGGTGCCTCGGACACCTTATGGTCGTTCTCCTGTGAGTCTAGATTTTCGAATCCGACGCAAAATAGGATGGTTAATTGTTACGTTAATGGCCTCCTAATGACGATGGAACACTCAAATTGCGTCGAGATTCAATACATCGTCCTCAGCCAACTTGTTTCCAAGGGTCTTATGATGCCTCGGGCGCCTTTTGATCGTTCTCCTGTGAGTCTAGATTATCGAATCCGACTGAAAACTGATAGTTAATTGTAACGTTCACGGTCTCCTAATTACGATGGAACACTCAAATTGCGTCGAGATTCAATACGTCGTCCTACAGCCGAGTTGTCTCCAAGGGCACCATATGGTCCGTCTCCTGTGAGTCTAGATTATCGAAACCGACGCAAAACTGATAGTTAATTGTAATGTTCAGGGCCTCCTAATGACGATAGAACACTCAAATTGCTGCGCGATTCAATACATCGTCCTCCAGCCGACTTGTTTCCAAGGTTTTATTGTTGCCTCGGGCGCCTTTTGATCGTTCTCCTGTGAGTCTAGATTATCGAATCCGACGCAATGCTGATAGTTAATTGTAACGTTCACGGCCTCCTAATGACGATGAAACACTCGAATTGCGTCGAGATTCAATACATCGACCTCCAGCCGACTTGTCTCCAAGGGGATATTGCTGCCTCCGGCACCTTATGTTCGTGCTCCCGTGAGTCTAGATTTTCGAATCCGACGCGAAACTGATAGTTAATTGTAACGTTCAGGGCCTCCTAATGACGATGGAACACTCAAATTGCGTCGAGATTCAATACATCGTCCTCCAGCCGACTTGTCTCCAAGGGTCTATTGCTGCCTCGGTCACCATATGGTCCGCCTCCTATGAGTCTAGAATTTCAAATCCGACGCAAAACTGATAGTTAATTGTAACGTTCAGGGCCTCCTAATGACGATGGAACACTCAAATTGCTTCGTGATTCAATACATCGTCATCCAGCCGACTTGTCTCCAAGGGTCTATTGCTGCCTCGGTTACCATATGGTCCGCCTCCCATGAGTCTAGAATTTCAAATCCGACGAAAAACTGATCGTTAATTCAACGTTCAGGGGCTCCTAATGACGATGGAACACTCAAATTGCGTCGAGATTCAATACATCGTCCTCAAGCCGACTTGCCTCCAAGGGTCTATTGCTGCCTCTGGCACCTTATGGTCGTTTTGATGTGAGTCTAGATTTTCGAATCCGACGCTAAACTGAGAGTTAATTGTAACGTTCAGGGCCTCCTAATGACGATGGAACACTCAAATTGCGTCGAGATTCAATACATCGTCATCCAGCCGACTTGTCTCCAAGGGTCTATTGCTGCCTCGGTTACCATATGGTCCGCCTCCCATGAGTCTAGAATTTCAAATCCGACGAAAAACTGATAGTTAATTCAACGTTCAGGGGCTCCTAATGACGATGGAACACTCAAATTGCGTCGAGATTCAATACATCGTCCTCAAGGCGACTTGTCTCCGAGGGTCTATTGCTGCCTCGGGCACCCTATGGTCGTTCTCCTCTGAGTCTACATTTTCGAATCCGACGCAAAACTGATAGTTAATTGTAACGTGCAGAGCCTCCTAATAACGATGGAACACTCAAATTGCGTAGAGATTCAATAGATCGACCTCCAGCCGACTTGTCTCCAAGGGGATATTGCTGCCTCGGGCACCTTATGGTCGTTCTCCTGTGAGTCTAGATTTTCGAATCCGACGCAAAACTGATAGTTAATTGTAACTTTCAGAGCCTCCTAATGGCGATGGACAACTCAAATTGCGTCGAGATTCAATACATCGTCCTCCAGCCGACTTGTCTCCAAGGGGATACTGCTGCCTCCGGCACCTTAGGGACGTTGTCCTGTGAGTCTAGATTTTCGAATCCGACGAAAACTGATAGTTAATTGTAACGTTCAGGGCCTCCTAATGACAATGGAACACGCAAATTGCGTCGAGATTCAATACATCGTCATCCAGCCGACTTGTCTCAAAGGGTCGAATGCTGCCTCGGTCACCTTATGGTTGTTGTCCTGTGAGTCTAGATTTTCGAATCCGACGCAAAACTGAGAGTTAATTGTAGCTTTCAGCGCCTCCTAATGACGATGGAACACTCAAATTGCGTCGAGATTCTATACATCGTCCTCAAGCCGACTTGTCTGCAAGGGGATATTGCTGGCTCGGGCACCATATGGTCCGTCTCCTGTGAGTCTACATTTTCGAATCCGACGCAAAATTGATGGTCAATTGTAACGTTCAGGGCCTCGTAATGACGATGGAACACTCAAGTTGCGTGGAGATTAAATACATCGTCCTCCAGCCGACTTGCCTACAAGGGGATATTGCTGCCTCGGGCACCATATGGTCCGTCCCCTGTGAGTCTAGATTTTCGAATCCGACGCAAAACTGATAGTTAATTGTAACGTTCAGGGCCTCCTAATGACGATGGAACACTCAAATTGCGTCGCGATTCAATACTTCGTCTATCAGCCTACTTGTTTCCAAGGGTCTATTGTTGCCTCGGGCGCCTTTTGGTCGTTCTCCTGTGAGTCTAGATTATCGAATCCGACGCGAAAGTGATAGTTAATTACAACGATCTGGGCCTCCTAATTACGTTGGAACACTCAAATTCCGTCGGGATTCAGTACATCGTCCTGCAGCCGACTTGTCTCCAAGGGTCTATTGCTGCCTCGGGCATCTTATGGTCGTTCTTTTATGAGTCTAGATTTTCGAATCCGACGCAAAACTGATACTTAACTGTAACGTTCAGGGCCTCCTAATGACGATGTAACACTCAAATTGCGTCGAGATTCAATACATCGTCCTACAGACGACTTGTTTCCAAGGGTCTATTGTTGCCTCGGGCGCCTATTGATCGTTCTGATGTGAGTCTAGATTATCGAATCCGACGCAAAGCTGATAGTTAATTGTTACGTTCACGGCCTCCTAATGACGATGGAACACTCAAATTGCGTCGAATTCAATACATCGTCCTCCAGCCGATTTGTCTCCAAGGGTCTATTGCTGCTTCTGGCACCTTATGATCGTGCTCCTGTGAGTCTAGATTTTCAAATCCGACCGGAAGCTGATAGTTAATTATAACGTTCAGGGCCTCCTAATGACGATGGAACACTCAAATTGCGTCGAGATTCAATACATCGTCCTCAAGCTGACTTGTCTCCAAGGGGATATTGCTGCCTCGGGCACCATATGGTCCGTCTCCTGTGAGTCTAGATTTTCGAATACGACGCGAAACTGACATTTAATTGTAACGTTCAGGTCCTCCTAATGACGATGTAACACTCAAATTGCGTCGAGATTCAATACATCGTCCTACAGACGACTTGTCTCCGAGTGTCTATTGCTACCTCGGGAACCTTATGGTCGTTCTCCTCTGAGTCTACATCTTCAAATCCGACGCAAAACTGATAGTTAATTGTAACGTTCAGGGCCTCCTAATGACGATGGAACACTCAAATTGCGTCGAGATTTAATACATCGTCCTCAAGCCGACTTGTCTCCAAGGGGATATTGCTGCCTCGGGCACCATATGGTCCGTCTCCTGTGAGTCTAGATTATCGAATCAGACGCGAATCTGATAGTTAATTGTAACGTTCAGGGCCTCCTAATGACGATGGAACACTCAAATTGGGTCGAGATTCAATACATCGTCCTCCAGCCGACTTGTTTCCAAGGGTCTATTGTTGCCGCGGGCGCCTTTGATCGTTCTCCTTTGAGGCTAGATTATCGAATCCGACGCAAAACTGATAGTTAATTGTAACGTTCACGGCCCCCTAATGACGATGGAACACTCAAATTGCGTCGAGATTCAATACATCGTCCTCCATCCGATTTGTCTCCAAGGGTCTATTGCTGCATCTGGCACCTTATGATCTTGCTCCTGTGAGTTTAGATTTTCGAATCCGACGCGAATCTGATAGTTAATTACACCTTTCACTGCCTCCTAATGACGATGGGACACTCAAACTACGTCGAGATTCAATACATCGTCCTCCAGCCGACTTGCCTACAAGGGGATATTGCTGCCTCGGGCACCATATGGTCCGTCCCCTGTGAGCCTAGATTTTCGAATCCGACGCAAAACTGATAGTTAATTGTAAGGTTCAGAGCCTCCTAATGACGATGGAACACTCAAATTGCGTCGCGATTCAATACATCGGCCTCCAGCCGACTTGTTTCCAAGGGTCTATTGTTGCCTCGGGCGCCTTTTGATCGTTCTCCTGCGAGTATAGATTATCGAATCCGACGCAAAACTGATAGGTTATTGTAACGTTCAGGGCCTCCAAATGACGGTGGAACACTCAAAGTGCGTCGAGATTCAATACATCGTCCTCCAGCCGACTTGTCTCCAAGGGTCTATTCCTGCCTCTGGCACCTTATGGTCGTGCTCCTGTAAGTCTAGATTTTAGAATCCGACGCGAAAATGATAGTTAATTATACCGTTCAGGGCCTCCTAATGGCGATGGAACACTGAAATTGCGTCGAGATTCAATACATCGTCCTCCAGCCGACTTGTCTCAAAGGGAATACTGCTGCCTCGGACACCTTATGGTCGTTCTCCTGTGAGTCTAGATTTTCGAATCCGACGCAAAATAGGATGGTTAATTGTAACGTTAATGGCCTCCTAATGACGATGGAACACTCAAATTGCGTCGAGATTCAGTACATTGTCCTCCAGCCGACTTGTCTCCAAGGCGATGTTGCTATCTCGGGCCTCTCATGGTCGTTCTACAGTGAGTCTAGATTTTCGAATCCGACGCAAAACTGATTGTTAATTGTAACGTTCAGGGCCTCCTAATGACGATGGAACACTCAAATTGCATCGCGATTCAATGCATCGTCCCACAGCCGACTTTTCTCCTAGGGTCTATTGCTGCCTCTGGCACCTTATGGTCGTACTCCTGTGAGTCGAGATTTTCGAATCCGACGCGAAACTGATTGTTAATTGTAACGTTCAGGGCATCCTAATGACGATGGAAAACTCTAATTGCGTCGAGATTCAATACATCGTCCTCCAGGCGACTTGTCTCCGAGGGTATATTGCTGCCTAGGGCACCTTATGGTCGTTCTCCTCTGAGACTACATTTTCGAATCCGACGCAAAACTGATAGTTAATTGTTACGTTCAGGGCCTCCTAATGACGATGGAACACTCAAATTGCGTCGAGAGTCAATACATCGTCCTCAGCCAACTTGTTTCCAAGGTTCTTATGATGCCTCGGGCGCCTTTTGATCGTTCTCCTGTGAGTCTAGATTATCGAATCCGACGCGAAAGTGATAGTTAATTACATCGATCTGGGCCTCCTAATTACGTTGGAACACTCAAATTCCGTCGGGATTCAGTACATCGTCCTGCAGCCGACTTGTCTCCAAGGGTCTATTGCTGCCTCGGGCATCTTATGGTCGTTCTTTTATGAGTCTAGATTTTCGAATCCGACGCAAAACTGATACTTAACTGTAACGTTCAGGGCCTCCTAATGACGATGTAACACTCAAATTGCGTCGAGATTCAATACATCGTCCTACAGACGACTTGTTTCCAAGGGTCTATTGTTGCCTCGGGCGCCTTTTGATCGTTCTGATGTGAGTCTAGATTATCGAATCCGACGCAAAGCTGATAGTTAATTGTTACGTTCACGGCCTCCTAATGACGATGGAACACTCAAATTGCGTCGAATTCAATACATCGTCCTCCAGCCGATTTGTCTCCATGGGTCTATTGCTGCTTCTGGCACCTTATGATCGTGCTCCTGTGAGTCTAGATTTTCAAATCCGACCGGAAGCTGATAGTTAATTATAACGTTCAGGGCCTCCTAATGACGATGGAACATTCAAATTGCGTCGAGATTCAATACATCGTCCTCAAGCTGACTTGTCTCCAAGGGGATATTGCTGCCTCGGGCACCATATGGTCCGTCTCCTGTGAGTCTAGATTTTCGAATACGACGCGAAACTGACATTTAATTGTAACGTTCAGGTCCTCCTAATGACGATGTAACACTCAAATTGCGTCGAGATTCAATACATCGTCCTACAGACGACTTGTCTCCGAGTGTCTATTGCTACCTCAGGAACCTTATGGTCGTTCTCCTCTGAGTCTACATCTTCAAATCCGACGCAAAACTGATAGTTAATTGTAACGTTCAGGGCCTCCTAATGACGATGGAACACTCAAATTGCGTCGAGATTTAATACATCGTCCTCAAGCCGACTTGTCTCCAAGGGGATATTGCTGCCTCGGGCACCATATGGTCCGTCTCCTGTGAGTCTAGATTATCGAATCAGACGCGAATCTGATAGTTAATTGTAACGTTCAGGGCCTCCTAATGACGATGGAACACTCAAATTGGGTCGAGATTCAATACATCGTCCTCCAGCCGACTTGTTTCCAAGGGTCTATTGTTGCCGCGGGCGCCTTTGATCGTTCTCCTTTGAGGCTAGATTATCGAATCCGACGCAAAACTGATAGTTAATTGTAACGTTCACGGCCCCCTAATGACGATGGAACACTCAAATTGCGTCGAGATTCAATACATCGTCCTCCATCCGATTTGTCTCCAAGGGTCTATTGCTGCATCTGGCACCTTATGATCTTGCTCCTGTGAGTTTAGATTTTCGAATCCGACGCGAATCTGATAGTTAATTACACCTTTCAGGGCCTCCTAATGACGATGGGACACTCAAACTACGTCGAGATTCAATACATCGTCCTCCAGCCGACTTGCCTACAAGGGGATATTGCTGCCTCGGGCACCATATGGTCCGCCCCCTGTGAGCCTAGATTTTCGAATCCGACGCAAAACTGATAGTTAATTGTAAGGTTCAGAGCCTCCTAATGACGATGGAACACTCAAATTGCGTCGCGATTCAATACATCGGCCTCCAGCCGACTTGTTTCCAAGGGTCTATTGTTGCCTCGGGCGCCTTTTGATCGTTCTCCTGCGAGTATAGATTATCGAATCCGACGCAAAACTGATAGTTTATTGTAACGTTCAGGGCCTCCTAATGACGGTGGAACACTCAAAGTGCGTCGAGATTCAATACATCGTCCTCCAGCCGACTTGTCTCCAAGGGTCTATTCCTGCCTCTGGCACCTTATGGTCGTGCTCCTGTAAGTCTAGATTTTAGAATCCGACGCGAAAATGATAGTTAATTATACCGTTCAGGGCCTCCTAATGGCGATGGAACACTGAAATTGCGTCGAGATTCAATACATCGTCCTCCAGCCGACTTGTCTCAAAGGGAATACTGCTGCCTCGGACACCTTATGGTCGTTCTCCTGTGAGTCTAGATTTTCGAATCCGACGCAAAACTGATTGTTAATTGTAACGTTCAGGGCCTCCTAATGACGATGGAACACTCAAATTGCATCGCGATTCAATGCATCGTCCCACAGCCGACTTTTCTCCTAGGGTCTGTTGCTGCCTCTGGCACCTTATGGTCGTACTCCTGTGAGTCGAGATTTTCGAATCCGACGCGAAACTGATTGTTAATTGTAACGTTCAGGGCATCCTAATGACGATGGAAAACTCAAATTGCGTCGAGATTCAATACATCGTCCTCCAGGCGACTTGTCTCCGAGGGTATATTGCTGCCTAGGGCACCTTATGGTCGTTCTCCTCTGAGACTACATTTTCGAATCCGACGCAAAACTGATAGTTAATTGTTACGTTCAGGGCCTCCTAATGACGATGGAACACTCAAATTGCGTCGAGATTCAATACATCGTCCTCAGCCAACTTGTTTCCAAGGTTCTTATGATGCCTCGGGCGCCTTTTGATCGTTCTCCTGTGAGTCTAGATTATCGAATCCGACTGAAAACTGATAGTTAATTGTAACGTTCACGGTCTCCTAATTACGATGGAACACTCAAATTGCGTCGAGATTCAATACGTCGTCCTACAGCCGAGTTGTCTCCAAGGGCACCATATGGTCCGTCTCCTGTGAGTCTAGATTAGCGAATCCGACGCAAAACTGATAGTTAATTGTAAAGTTCAGGGCCTCCTAATGACGATAGAAGACTCAAATTGCGGCGCGAGTCAATACATCGTCCTCCAGCCGACTTGCTTCCAAGGGTCTATTGTTGCCTCGGGCGCCTTTTGATCGTTCTCCTGTGAGTCTAGATTATCGAATCCGACGCAAAACTGATAGTTAATTGTAACGTTCACGGCCTCCTAATGACGATGAAACACTCGAATTGCGTCGAGATTCAATACATCGACCTCCAGCCGACTTGTCTCCAAGGGGATATTGCTGTCTCCGGCACCTTATGTTCGTGCTCCCGTGAGTCTAGATTTTCGAATCCGACGCGAAACTGATAGTTAATTGTAACGTTCAGGGCCACCTAATGACGATGGAACACTCAAATTGCGTCGAGATTCAATACATCGTCCTCCAGCCGACTTGTCTCCAAGGGTCTATTGCTGCCTCGGTCGCCATATGGTCCGCTTCCTATGAGTCTAGAATTTCAAATCCGACGAAAAACTGATAGTTAATTCAACGTTCAGGGGCTCCTAATGACGATGGAACACTCAAATTGCGTCGAGATTCAATACATCGTCCTCAAGCCGACTTGCCTCCAAGGGTCTATTGCTGCCTCTGGCACCTTATGGTCGTTTTGATGTGAGTCTAGATTTTCGAATCCGACGCTAAACTGAGAGTTAATTGTAACGTTCAGGGCCTCCTAATGTCGATGGAACACTCAAATTGCGTCGAGATTCAATACATCGTCCTCAGGCCGACTTGTCTCCAAGGGTCCATTGCTGCCTCTGGGACATTATGGTCGTGCTCCTGTGAGTATAGATTTTTCGAATCCGACGAAAAACTGATAGTTAATTGTAACGTTCAGGGCATCCAAGTGCCGATGGAACACTCAAATTGCGTCGAGATTCAATACATCGTCCTCAAGGCGACTTGTCTCCGTGGGTCTATTGCTGCCTCGGGCACCCTATGGTCGTTCTCCTCTGAGTCTACATTTTCGAATCCGACGCAAAACTGATAGTTAATTGTAACGTGCAGGGCCTCCTAATAACGATGGAACACTCAAATTGCGTACAGATTCAATAGATCGTCCTCCAGCCGACTTGTCTCCAAGGGGATACTGCTGCCTCGGGCACCTTAGGGTCGTTGTCCTGTGAGTCTAGATTTTCGAGTCCGACGAAAACTGATAGTTAATTGTAACGTTCAGGGCCTCCTAATGACAATGGAACACGCAAATTGCGTCGAGATTCAATACATCGTCATCCAGCCGACTTGTCTCAAAGGGTCTATTGCTGCCTCGGTCACCTTATGGTTGTTGTCCTGTGAGTCTAGATTTTCGAATCCGACGCAAAACTGATAGTTAATTGTAACGTTCAGGGCCTCCTAATGACGATGGAACACTCAAATTGCGTCGCGATTCAATACTTCGTCTATCAGCCTACTTGTTTCCAAGGGTCTATTGTTGCCTCGGGCGCCTTTTGGTCGTTCTCCTGTGAGTCTAGATTATCGAATCCGACGCGAAACTGATAGTTAATTATAACGATCTGGGCCTCCTAATTACGGTGGAACACTCAAAATCCGTCGAGATTCAATACATCGTCCTGCAGCCGACTTGTCTCCAAGGGGGTATTGCTGCCTCGGGCACCTTATTTTCCTTCTCCTGTGAGTCTAGATTTCCGAATCCGAGGCAAAACTGATAGTTCTGTACCTCCTAATGACGATGGAACACTCACATTGCGTCGAGATTCAAATCATCGTCCTTCAGCCGACTTGTCTCCAAGGGTCTATTGCTGCCTCGGGCATCTTATGGTCGTTGTTTTATGAGCCTAGATTTTCGAATCCGACGCAAAACTGATACTTAATTGTAACGTTCAGGGCCTCCTAATGACGATGGAACACTCAAATTGCGTCGAGATTCAATACATCGTCCTCCAGCCGACTTGTCTCCAAGGGGATATTGCTGCCTCGGGCAGCGTATGGTTCGTGTCCTGTGAGTCTACATTTTCGAATCCAACGCAAAACTGGTAGATAATTGTAACGTTCAGGGCCTCCTAATGACGATGGAACACTCAAATTGCGTCGAGATTCATTACATCGTTCTCCAGCCGACTTGTCTCCAAGGGTCTATTGCTGCCTCTGGCACCTTATGGTCGTGTTCCTGTGAGCCTCGATTTTCGAATCCGACGCCGAACTGATAGTTAATTGTAACGTTCAGGACCTCCTTATGACGATGGAACACTCAAATTGCGTCGCGATTATATACATCGACCTCCAGGCGATTTGTTTCGAAGGGGTCTATTGATGCCTGTGGCACTTAATGGTCGTTCTCCCGTGAGTCTAGATTTTCGAATCCGACGCAAAACTGAGAGTTAATTGTATAGATCAGAGCCTCCGAATGACGATGTAACACTCAAACTGCGTCGAGATGCAATACATTGTCCTCCAGCCGACTTGCATCCAAGGGTCTATTGCTGCATCGGGCACCTTGTGGTCGTTCTCCTGTGAGTCTAGATTTTCGAATCCGACGCAAAACTGATAGTTAATTGTAACTTTCAGAGCCTCCTAATGGCGATGGACAACTCAAATTGCGTCGAGATTCAATACATCGTCCTCCAGCCGACTTGTCTCCAAGGGGATACTGCTGCCTCGGGCACCTTAGGGACGTTGTCCTGTGAGTCTAGATTTTCGAATCCGACGAAAACTGATAGTTAATTGTAACGTTCAGGGCCTCCTAATGACAATGGAACACGCAAATTGCGTCGAGATTCAATACATCGTCATCCAGCCGACTTGTCTCAAAGGGTCTATTGCTGCCTCGGTCACCTTGTGGTTGTTGTCCTGTGAGTCTAGATTTTCGAATCCGACGCAAAACTGAGAGTTAATTGTAGCTTTCAGCGCCTCCTAATGACGATGGAACACTCAAATTGCGTCGAGATTCTATACATCGTCCTCAAGCCGACTTGTCTCCAAGGGGATATTGCTGGCTCGGGCACCATATGGTCCGTCTCCTGTGAGCCTACATTTTCGAATCCGACGCAAAATTGATGGACAATTGCAACGTTCAGGGCCTCGTAATGACGATGGAACACTCAAGTTGCGTGGAGATTAAATACATCGTCCTCCAGCCGACTTGCCTACAAGGGGATATTGCTGCCTCGGGCACCATATGGTCCGTCCCCTGTGAGTCTAGATTTTCGAATCCGACGCAAAACTGATAGTTAATTGTAACGTTCAGGGCCTCCTAATGACGATGGAACACTCAAATTGCGTCGCGATTCAATACTTCGTCTATCAGCCTACTTGTTTCCAAGGGTCTATTGTTGCCTCGGGCGCCTATTGGTCGTTCTCCTGTGAGTCTAGATTATCGAATCCGACGCGAAACTGATAGTTAATTATAACGATCTGGGCCTCCAAATTACGTTGGAACACTCAAATTCCGTCGGGATTCAGTACATCGTCCTGCAGCTGACTTGTCTCCAAGGGTCTATTGCTGCCTCGGGCATCTTATGGTCGTTCTTTTATGAGTCTAGATTTTCGAATCCGACGCAAAACTGATACTTAACTGTAACGTTCAGGGCCTCCTAATGACGATGTAACACTCAAATTGCGTCGAGATTCAATACATCGTCCTACAGACGACTTGTTTCCAAGGGTCTATTGTTGCCTCGGGCGCCTTTTGATCGTTCTGATGTGAGTCTAGATTATCGAATCCGACGCAAAGCTGATAGTTAATTGTTACGTTCACGGCCTCCTAATGACGATGGAACACTCAAATTGCGTCGAATTCAATACATCGTCCTCCAGCCGATTTGTCTCCAAGGGTCTATTGCTGCTTCTGGCACCTTATGATCGTGCTCCTGTGAGTCTAGATTTTCAAATCCGACCGGAAGCTGATAGTTAATTATAACGTTCAGGGCCTCCTAATGACGATGGAACACTCAAATTGCGTCGAGATTCAATACATCGTCCTCAAGCTGACTTGTCTCCAAGGGGATATTGCTGTGTCGGGCACCATTAGGTCCGTCTCCTGTGAGTCTAGATTTTCGAATACGACGCGAAACTGACATTTAATTGTAACGATCAGGTCCTCCTAATGACGATGTAACACTCAAATTGCGTCGAGATTCAATACATCGTCCTACAGACGACTTGTCTCCGAGTGTCTATTGCTACCTCGGGAACGTTATGGTCGTTCTCCTCTGAGTCTACATCTTCAAATCCGACGCAAAACTGATAGTTAATTGTAACGTTCAGGGCCTCCTAATGACGATGGAACACTCAAATTGCGTCGAGATTTAATACATCGTCCTCAAGCCGACTTGTCTCCAAGGGGATATTGCTGCCTCGGGCACCATATGGTCCGTCTCCTGTGAGTCTAGATTATCGAATCAGACGCGAATCTGATAGTTAATTGAAACGTTCAGGGCCTCCTAATGACGATGGAACACTCAAATTGGGTCGAGATTCAATACATCGTCCTCCAGCCGACTTGTTTCCAAGGGTCTATTGTTGCCGCGGGCGCCTTTGATCGTTCTCCTTTGAGGCTAGATTATCGAATCCGACGAAAAACTGATAGTTAATTGTAACGTTCACGGCCAGCTAATGACGATGGAACACTCAAATTGCGTCGAGATTCAATACATCGTCCTCCATCCGATTTGTCTCCATGGGTCTATTGCTGCATCTGGCACCTTATGATCTTGCTCCTGTGAGTTTAGATTTTCGAATCCGACGCGAATCTGATAGTTAATTACACCTTTCAGGGCCTCCTAATGACGATGGGACACTCAAACTACGTCGAGATTCAATACATCGTCCTCCAGCCGACTTGCCTACAAGTTGATATTGCTGCCTCGGGCACCATATGGTCCGCCCCCTGTGAGCCTAGATTTTCGAATCCGACGCAAAACTGATAGTTAATTGTAAGGTTCAGAGCCTCCTAATGACGATGGAACACTCAAATTGCGTCGCGATTCAATACATCGGCCTCCAGCCGACTTGTTTCCAAGGGTCTATTGTTGCCTCGGGCGCCTTTTGATCGTTCTCCTGTGAGTATAGATTATCGAATCCGACGCAAAACTGATAGTTTATTGTAACGTTCAGGACCTCCTAATGACGGTGGAACACTCAAAGTGCGTCGAGATTCAATACATCGTCCTCCAGCCGACTTGTCTCCAAGGGTCTAGTCCTGCCTCTGGCACCTTATGGTCGTGCTCCTGTAAGTCAAGATTTTCGAATCCGACGCGAAAATGGTAGTTAATTATACCGTTCAGGGCCTCCTAATGGCGATGGAACACTGAAATTGCGTCGAGATTCAATACATCGTCCTCCAGCCGACTTGTCTCAAAGGGAATACTGCTGCCTCGGACACCTTATGGTCGTTCTCCTGTGAGTCTAGATTTTCGAATCCGACACAAAATAGGATGGTTAATTGTAACGTTAATGGCCTCCTAATGACGATGGAACACTCAAATTGCGTCGAGATTCAGTACATTGTCCTCCAGCCGACTTGTCTCCAAGGCGATGTTGCTATCTCGGGCCTCTCATGGTCGTTCTACAGTGAGTCTAGATTTTCGAATCCGACGCAAAACTGATTGCTAATTGTAACGTTCAGGGCCTCCTAATGACGATGGAACACTCAAATTGCATCGTGATTCAATGCATCGTCCCACAGCCGACTTTTTTTCCAAGGGTCTATTGCTGCCTCTGGCACCTTATGGTCGTACTCCTGTGAGTCGAGATTTTCGAATCCGACGCGAAACTGATTGTTAATTGTAACGTTCAGGGCATCCTAATGACGATGGAAAACTCAAATTGCGTCGAGATTCAATACATCGTCCTCCAGGCGACTTGTCTCCGAGGGTATATTGCTGCCTAGGGCACCTTATGGTCGTTCTCCTCTGAGTCTACATTTTCGAATCCGACGCAAAACTGATAGTTAATTGTTACGTTCAGGGCCTCCTAATGACGATGGAACACTCAAATTGCGTCGAGATTCAATACATCGTCCTCAGCCAACCTGTTTCCAAGGGTCTTATGATGCCTCGGGCGCCTTTTGATCGTTCTCCTGTGAGTCTAGATTATCGAATCCGACTGAAAACTGATAGTTAATTGTAACGTTCACGGTCTCCTAATTACGATGGAACACTCAAATTGCGTCGAGATTCAATACGTCGTCCTACAGCCGAGTTGTCTCCAAGGGCACCATATGGTCCGTCTCCTGTGAGTCTAGATTAGCGAATCCGATGCAAAACTGATAGTTAATTGTAAAGTTCAGGGCCTCCTAATAACGATAGAACACTCAAATTGCGGCGCGATTCAATACATCGTCCTCCAGCCGACTTGTTTCCAAGGGTCTATTGTTGCCTCGGGCGCCTTTTGATCGTTCTCCTGTGAGTCTAGATTATCGAATCCGACGCAAAACTGATAGTTAATTGTAACGTTCACGGCCTCCTAATGACGATGAAACACTCGAATTGCGTCGAGATTCAATACATCGACCTCCAGCCGACTTGTCTCCAAGGGGATATTGCTGCCTCCGGCACCTTATGTTCGTGCTCCCGTGAGTCTAGATTTTCGAATCCGACGCGAAACTGATAGTTAATTGTAACGTTCAGGGCCACCTAATGACGATGGAACACTCAAATTGCGTCGAGATTCAATACATCGTCCTCCAGCCGACTTGTCTCCAAGGGTCTATTGCTGCCTCGGTCACCATATGGTCCGCCTCCTATGAGTCTAGAATTTCAAATCCGACGAAAAACTGATAGTTAATTCAACGTTCAGGGGCTCCTAATGACGATGGAACACTCAAATTGCGTCGAGATTCAATACATCGTCCTCAAGCCGACTTGCCTATAAGGGTCTATTGCTGCCTCTGGCACCTTATGGTCGTTTTGATGTGAGTCTAGATTTTCGAATCCGACGCTAAACTGAGAGTTAATTGATACGTTCAGGGCCTCCTAATGTCGATGGAACACTCAAATTGCGTCGAGATTCAATACATCGTCCTCAGGCCGACTTGTCTCCAAGGGTCCATTGCTGCCTCTGGGACATTATGGTCGTGCTCCTGTGAGTATAGATTTTTCGAATCCGACGCGAAACTGATAGTTAATTGTAACGTTCAGGGCATCCAAATGCCGATGGAACACTCAAATTGCGTCGAGATTCAATACATCGTCCTCAAGGCGACTTGTCTCCGAGGGTCTATTGCTGCCTCGGGCGCCGTTTGATCGTGCTCCTGTGAGTCTAGATTTTCGAATCCGACGCGAAACTGATAGTTAATTGTAACGTTTCTGGGCCTCCTGATGACGATGGAACACTCATATTGCGTCGAGATTCATTACATCGTTCTCCAGCCGACTTGACTCCAAGGGTCTATCGCTGCCTCGGGCACCATATGTTCCGTCTCCTGTGAGCCTAGATTTTCGAATCCGACGCAAAACTGATAGTTAATTGTATAGATCAGAGCCTCCCAATGACGATGTAACACTCAAATTGCGTCGAGATGCAATACATTGTCCTCCAGCCGACTTGCATCCAAGGGTCTATTGCTGCATCGGGCACCTTGTGGTCGTTCTCCTGTGAGTCTAGATTTTCGAATCCGACGCATAACTGATAGTTAATTGTAAAGTTCAGGGCCTCCTAATGACAATGGAACTCTCAAATTGCGTCGAGATTCAATACATAGTCCTCCAGCCGACTTGTCTCCAAGGGGATATTGCTACCTCGGGCACATTAGGGTCGTTCTCCTTTAAGTCTAGATTTTCGAATCCGACGCAAAACTGAGAGTCAATTGCAACTTTCAGGGCCTCCTAATGACAATCGAACACGCAAATTGCGTCGAGATTCAATACATCGTCATCCAGCCGACTTGTCTCAAAGGGTCTATTGCTGCCTCGGTCACCTTATGGTTGTTGTCCTGTGAGTCTAGATTTTCGAATCCGACGCAAAACTGAGAGTTAATTGTAGCTTTCAGCGCCTCCTAATGACGATGGAACACTCAAATTGCGTCGAGATTCAATACATCATCCTTCAGCCGACTTGTCTTCAAGGGTCTAATGCTGCCTCGGGCACCTTACGGTCGTTCCTTTATGAGTCTAGATTTTCGAATCCGACGCAAAACTGATTGTTAATTGCAACGTTCAGGGCCTCCTAATGACGATGGAACAATGAAATTGCGTCGAGATTCAATACATCGTCCTCCAGCCGACTTGTCTCCAAGGGGGTATTGCCGCATCGGGCACCATGTGGTCCGTTTCCTGTGAGTCTAGATTTTCGAATCCGACGCAAAACTGATAGTTAATTGTAACGTTCAGGGCCTCCTAATGACGATGGAACACTCAAATTGCGTCGCGATTCAATACTTCGTCTATCAGCCTACTTGTTTCCAAGGGTCTATTGTTGCCTCGGGCGCCTTTTGGTCGTTCTCCTGTGAGTCTAGATTATCGAATCCGACGCGAAACTGATAGTTAATTATAACGATCTGGGCCTCCTAATTACGATGGAACACTCAAAATCCGTCGAGATTCAATACATCGTCCTGCAGCCGACTTGTCTCCAAGGGGGTATTGCTGCCTCGGGCACCTTATTTTCCTTCTCCTGTGAGTCTAGATTTCCGAATCCGAGGCAAAACTGATAGTTCTGTACCTCCTAATGACGATGGAACACTCACATTGCGTCGAGATTCAAATCATCGTCCTTCAGCCGACTTGTCTCCAAGGGTCTATTGCTGCCTCGGGCATCTTATGGTCGTTCTTTTATGAGCCTAGATTTTCGAACCCGACGCAAAACTGATACTTAATTGTAACGTTCAGGGCCTCCTAATGACGATGGAACACTCAAATTGCGTCGCGATTCAATACATCGTGATCAGCACACTTGTTTCCAAGGGTCTATTGTTGCCTCGGGTGCCATTTGGTGGCTCTCCTGTGAGTCTAGATTATCGAATCCGCCGCAAAACTGATAGTTAATTGTAACGTTCACGGCCTCCTAATGAAGATGGAACACTCAAATTGCGTCGAGATTCAATACATCGTCCTCCAGCCGACGTGTCTCCAAGGGGATATTGCTCCATCGGGCATCATATGGTCCGTCTCCTGTGAGTCTAGATTTTCGAATCCGACCAAAACTGATAGTTAATTGTAACGTTCAGGGCCTCCTAATGATGATGGAACACTCAAATTGCGTCGCGATTCAATACATCGTCAATCAGCATACTTGTTTCCAAGGGTCTATTGTTGCCTCGGGTGCCATTTGGTCGCTCTCCTGTGAGTCTAGATTATCGAATCCGCCGCAAAACTGATAGTTAATTGTAACGTTCACGGCCTCCTAATGAAGATGGAACACTCAAATTGCGTCGAGATTCAATACATCGTCCTCCAGCCGACTTGTCTCCAAGGGTCAATTGCTGCCTCTGGCACCCATTGGTCGTGCTCCTGTGAGTCTCGATTTTCGAATCTGACGCGAAACTGATAGTTAATTATAACAATCGTGGCCTCTCAATGACGATGGAACACTCAAATTGCGTCTAGATTCAATACATCGTCCTCCAGCCGACTTGTCCCCAAGGGGATAATGCAGCCACGGGCACCTTATTTTCCTTCTCCTGTGAGTCCAGATTTTCGAATCAGAGGCAAAACTGATAGTTCAGTACATCCTAATGACAATGGAACACTCACATTGCGTCGAGATTCAAATCATCGTCCTTCAGCCGACTTGTCTCCAAGGGTCTATTGCTGCCTCGGGCATCTTATGGTCGTTCTTTTATGAGTCTAGATTTTCGAATCCGACGCAAATCTGATAGTTAATTGTATTGTTCAGGGCCTCCTAATGACGATGGAGCACTCAAATTGCGTCGAGATTCAATACATCGTCCATCAGCCGACTTGTCTCCAAAGGGGATATTGCTGCCTCGGTCACCTTATAGTCCGTCTCCTGTGAGTCTAGATTTTCGAATCTGACGAAAAAACTGATAGTTAATTGTAAAGTTCATGGTCTCCTAATGACGATGGAACACTCAAACTGCGTCGCGATTATATACATCGTCCTCCAGGCGATTTGTCTCCAAGGGGTCTATTAATGCCTGTGGCACCTAATGGTCGTTCTCCTGTGAGTCTAGATTTTCGAATCCGACGCAAAACTGATAGTTCAGTACCTCCTAATGACGATGGAACACTCAAATAGCGTAGAGATTCAATACATCGTACTCTAGGCGACTTGTCTCCAAGGGGATATTGCTGCTTCGGACAACTAATGGTTGTTCTCCTGTGAGTCTAGATTTTCGAATCCGACGCAAAACTGATAGTTAATTGTACCGATCAGTGGCTCTCAATGACGATGGAACACTCAAATTGCGTCGAGATTCAATACATCGTCCTCCAGCCGACTTGTCTCCAAGGGGATATTGCTGCCTCGGTCACCTTATAGTCCGTCTCCTGTGAGTCTAGATTTTCGAATCCAACGCAAAACTGATAGTTAATTGTAATGTTCAGGGCCTCCTAATGGCGATGGAACACGCAAATTGCGTCGAGATTCAATACATCGTCTTCCAGCCGACTTGTCTCAAAGGGTCTATTGCTGCCTCGGTCACCATATGGTCCGCTTCCTGTGAGTCTAGAATTTCGAATCCGACGCAAAACTGAGAGTTAATTGTAACGTTCAGGGCTTCCTAATGACGATGGAACACTCAAATTGCGTCGAGTTTCAATACATCGTCCTCAAGCCGACTTGTCTCCAAGGGTCTATTGCTGCCTCTGGCACCTTAAGGTCGTGCTCCTGTGAGTCTAGTTTTTCCAATCCGACGCAAAACTGGTAGTTAACTGTAATGTTCAGGGCCTCCTAATGACGATGGAACACTCAAATTGCCTCGAGATTCACTACGTCGTCCTCCAGCCGACTTGTCTCCGAGGGTCTATTCTGCCTCGGGCACCATATGGTCCGTCTCCTGTGAGTCTAGATTTTCGAATCCGACGCAAAACTGATAGTTAATTGTAACGTTCAGGGCCTCCTAATGACGATGGAACACTCAAATTGCGTCGAGATTCAATACATCGTCCTCCAGCCGACTTGTCTCCAAAGGGATATTGCTGCCTCGGGCACCTTATTTTCCTTCTCCTGAAAGTCTAGGTTTTCGAATCCGAGGCATAACTAATAGTTCAGTACCTCCTAATGACGATGGAACACTCAAATTGCGTCGAGAATCAATACATCGTCCTCAAGGCGACTTGTCTCCGAGGGTCTATTGCTGTCTGGGGCACATTATGGTCGTTCTCCTCTGAGTCTACATTTTCGAATCCGACGCAAAACTGATAATTAATTGTAACGTTCAGGGCCTCCTAATGACGATGGAACACTCAAATTGCGTCGAGATTCAATACATCGACCTCCAGCCGACTTGTCTCCAAGGGGATATTGCTGCCTCGGGCACCTTATGGTCGTTCTCCTGTGAGTCTAGATTTTCGAATCAAACGCAAAACTGATAGTTAATTGTAACGTTCAGGGCCTTCTAATGACGATGGGACACTCAAATTGCGTCGAGCTTAAATACATCGTCCTCCAGCCGACTTGCATCTAGAGGGATATTGTTGCCCCGGGCACCATATGGTGCGTCTCCTGTGAGTCTAGATTTTCGAATCCGACGCAAAACTGATAGTTAATTGTAAAGTTCAGGGCCTCCTAATGACGATGGAACACTCAAATTGCGTCGAGATTCAATACATCGTCCTCCAGCCGACTTGTTTCCAAGGGTCTGTTGGTGCCTCGGGCGCCTTTTGATCGTGCTCCTGTGAGTCTAGATTTTCGAATCCGACGCGAAACTGATAGTTAATTGTAACGTTTCTGGGCCTCCTAATGGCGATGGAACACTCAAATTGCATCGAGATTCAATACATCGTCCTCCATCCGACTCGTCTCCAAGGCTCTATTGCTGCCTCGGGCACCATATGGTCTGTCTCCTGTGAGTCTAGATTTTCGAATCCGACGCATAACTGATAGTTAATTGTAACATTCAGGGCATCCTAATGACGATGGAACTCTCAGATTGCGTCGATATTCAATACAACGTCCTCCAGCCGACTTGTCTCCAAGGGGATATTGCTGCCTCGGTCACCTTATGGTCGGTCTCCTGTAAGTCTAGATTTTCGAATCCGACGCAAAACTGATAGCTAATTGTAACGTTCAGGGCCTCCTAATGACGATGGAACACTCACATTGCGTCGAGTTTCAATTCATCGTCTTCCATCCGACTCGTCTCCAAGGCTCTATTGCTGCCTCGGGCACCATATGGTCTGTCTCCTGTGAGTCTAGATTTTCGAATCCGACGCAAAACTGATAGTTAATTCTATCGATCAGAGCCTCCAAATGACGATGGAACACTGAAGTTGCGTCGAGATTCAATACGTCGGCCTCCAGCCAACTTGCCTCCAAGGGTCTATTGCTGCATCGGGCACCTTGTGGTCGTTCTCCTGTGAGTCTAGATTTTCGAATCCGACGCAAAACTGATAGTTAATTGTAACATTCAGGGCATCCTAATGACGATGGAACTCTCAGATTGCGTCGATATTCAATACATCGACCTCCAGCCGACTTATCTCCAAGGGGATATTGCTGCCTCGGGCACCTTATGGTCGTTCTCCTGTGAGTCTAGATTTTCGAATCCGACGCAAAACTGGTAGTTAATTGTAACGTTCATGGCCTCCTAATGACGATGGAATACTCAAATTGCGTCGAGATTAAATACATCGTCCTCCAGCTGACTTGCTTCCAGAGGGATATTGTTGTCTCGGGCACCATATGGTGCGTCTCCTGTGAGTCTAGATTTTCGAATCCGACGCAAAACTGATAGTTAATTGTAACGTTCATGGCCTCCTAATGACGATGGAACACTCAAATTGCGTCGAGATTCAATACGTCGGCCTCCAGCCAACTTGCCTCCAAGGGTCTATTGCTGCATCGGGCACCTTGTGGTCGTTCTCCTGTGAGTCTAGATTTTCGAATCCGACGCAAAACTGACAGTTAATTGTAACATTCAGGGCATCCTAATGACGATGGAACACTCAAATTGCGTCGAGTTTCAATTCATCGACCTCCAGCCGACCTGTCTCCTAGGAGATATTGCTGCTTCGGGAACCTTATGGTCGTTCTCCTGTGAGTCTAGATTTTCGAATCCGACGCAAAACTGGTAGTTAATTGTAACGTTCATGGCCTCCTAATGACGATGGAACACTCAAATTGCGTCGAGATTAAATACATCGTCCTCCACCTGACTTGCCTCCAGAGGGATATTGTTGTCTCGGGCACCATATGGTGCGTCTCCTGTGAGTCTAGATTTTCGAATCCGACGCAAAACTGATAGTTAATTGTAACGTTCATGGCCTCCTAATGACGATGGAATACTCAAATTGCGCCGAGATTAAATACATCGTCCTCCATCTGACTTGCCTCCAGAGGGATATTGTTGTCTCGGGCACCATATGGTGCGTCTCCTGTGAGTCTAGATTCTCGAATCCGACGCAAAACTGAGAGTTAACAGTAACTTTTAGGGCCTCCTAATGACGATGGAACACTCAAATTGCATCGAGATTCAATACATCGTCCTCCATCCGACTCGTCTCCAAGGCTCTATTGCTGCCTCGGGCACCATATGGTCTGTCTCCTGTGAGTCTAGATTTTCGAATCCGACGCAAAACTGATAGTTAATTCTATCGATCAGAGCCTCCTAATGACGATGGAACACTGAAGTTGCGTCGAGATTCAATACGTCGGCCTCCAGCCAACTTGCCTCCAAGGGTCTATTGCTGCATCGGGCACCTTGTGGTCGTTCTCCTGTGAGTCTAGATTTTCGAATCCGACGCATAACTGATAGTTAATTGTAACATTCAGGGCATCCTAATGACGATGGAACTCTCAGATTGCGTCGATATTCAATACAACGTCCTCCAGCCGACTTGTCTCCAAGGGGATATTGCTGCCTCGGTCACCTTATGGTCGGTCTCCTGTAAGTCTAGATTTTCGAATCCGACGCAAAACTGATAGCTAATTGTAACGTTCAGGGCCTCCTAATGACGATGGAACACTCACATTGCGTCGAGTTTCAATTCATCGTCTTCCATCCGACTCGTCTCCAAGGCTCTATTGCTGCCTCGGGCACCATATGGTCTGTCTCCTGTGAGTCTAGATTTTCGAATCCGACGCAAAACTGATAGTTAATTCTATCGATCAGAGCCTCCAAATGACGATGGAACACTGAAGTTGCGTCGAGATTCAATACGTCGGCCTCCAGCCAACTTGCCTCCAAGGGTCTATTGCTGCATCGGGCACCTTGTGGTCGTTCTCCTGTGAGTCTAGATTTTCGAATCCGACGCAAAACTGATAGTTAATTGTAACATTCAGGGCATCCTAATGACGATGAAACTCTCAGATTGCGTCGATATTCAATACATCGACCTCCAGCCGACTTATCTCCAAGGGGATATTGCTGCCTCGGGCACCTTATGGTCGTTCTCCTGTGAGTCTAGATTTTCGAATCCGACGCAAAACTGGTAGTTAATTGTAACGTTCATGGCCTCCTAATGACGATGGAATACTCAAATTGCGTCGAGATTAAATACATCGTCCTCCAGCTGACCTGCTTCCAGAGGGATATTGTTGTCTCGGGCACCATATGGTGCGTCTCCTGTGAGTCTAGATTTTCGAATCCGACGCAAAACTGATAGTTAATTGTAAAGTTCATGGCCTCCTAATGACGATGGAACACTCAAATTGCGTCGAGATTCAATACGTCGGCCTCCAGCCAACTTGCCTCCAAGCGTCTATTGCTGCATCGGGCACCTTGTGGTCGTTCTCCTGTGAGTCTAGATTTTCGAATCCGACGCAAAACTGACAGTTAATTGTAACATTCAGGGCATCCTAATGACGATGGAACACTCAAATTGCGTCGAGTTTCAATTCATCGACCTCCAGCCGACCTGTCTCCTAGGAGATATTGCTGCTTCGGGAACCTTATGGTCGTTCTCCTGTGAGTCTAGATTTTCGAATCCGACGCAAAACTGGTAGTTAATTGTAACGTTCATGGCCTCCTAATGACGATGGAACACTCAAATTGCGTCGAGATTAAATACATCGTCCTCCACCTGACTTGCCTCCAGAGGGATATTGTTGTCTCGGGCACCATATGGTGCGTCTCCTGTGAGTCTAGATTTTCGAATCCGACGCAAAACTGATAGTTAATTGTAACGTTCATGGCCTCCTAATGACGATGGAATACTCAAATTGCGCCGAGATTAAATACATCGTCCTCCATCTGACTTGCCTCCAGAGGGATATTGTTGTCTCGGGCACCATATGGTGCGTCTCCTGTGAGTCTAGATTCTCGAATCCGACGCAAAACTGAGAGTTAACAGTAACTTTTAGGGCCTCCTAATGACGATGGAACACTCAAATTGCATCGAGATTCAATACATCGTCCTCCATCCGACTCGTCTCCAAGGCTCTATTGCTGCCTCAGGCACCATATGGTCTGTCTCCTGTGAGTCTAGATTTTCGAATCCGACGCAAAACTGATAGTTAATTGTAACATTCAGGGCATCCTAATGACGATGGAACTCTCAGATTGCGTCGATATTCAATACATCGACCTCCAGCCGACTTATCTCCAAGGGGATATTGCTGCCTCGGGCACCTTATGGTCGTTCTCCTGTGAGTCTAGATTTTCGAATCCGACGCAAAACTGGTAGTTAATTGTAACGTTCATGGCCTCCTAATGACGATGGAATACTCAAATTGCGTCGAGATTAAATACATCGTCCTCCAGCTGCCCTGCTTCCAGAGGGATATTGTTGTCTCGGGCACCATATGGTGCGTCTCCTGTGAGTCTAGATTTTCGAATCCGACGCAAAACTGATAGTTAATTGTAAAGTTCATGGCCTCCTAATGACGATGGAACACTCAAATTGCGTCGAGATTCAATACATCGTCCTCCAGCCGACTTGCATCTAGAGGGATATTGTTGCCCCGGGCACCATATGGTGCGTCTCCTGTGAGTCTAGATTTTCGAATCCGACGCAAAACTGATAGTTAATTGTAAAGTTCAGGGCCTCCTAATGACGATGGAACACTCAAATTGCGTCGAGATTCAATACATCGTCCTCCAGCCGACTTGTTTCCAAGGGTCTGTTGGTGCCTCGGGCGCCTTTTGATCGTGCTCCTGTGAGTCTAGATTTTCGAATCCGACGCGAAACTGATAGTTAATTGTAACGTTTCTGGGCCTCCTAATGACGATGGAACACTCAAATTGCATCGAGATTCAATACATCGTCCTCCATCCGACTCGTCTCCAAGGCTCTATTGCTGCCTCGGGCACCATATGGTCTGTCTCCTGTGAGTCTAGATTTTCGAATCCGACGCATAACTGATAGTTAATTGTAACATTCAGGGCATCCTAATGACGATGGAACTCTCAGATTGCGTCGATATTCAATACAACGTCCTCCAGCCGACTTGTCTCCAAGGGGATATTGCTGCCTCGGTCACCTTATGGTCGGTCTCCTGTAAGTCTAGATTTTCGAATCCGACGCAAAACTGATAGCTAATTGTAACGTTCAGGGCCTCCTAATGACGATGGAACACTCACATTGCGTCGAGTTTCAATTCATCGTCTTCCATCCGACTCGTCTCCAAGGCTCTATTGCTGCCTCGGGCACCATATGGTCTGTCTCCTGTGAGTCTAGATTTTCGAATCCGACGCAAAACTGATAGTTAATTCTATCGATCAGAGCCTCCAAATGACGATGGAACACTGAAGTTGCGTCGAGATTCAATACGTCGGCCTCCAGCCAACTTGCCTCCAAGGGTCTATTGCTGCATCGGGCACCTTGTGGTCGTTCTCCTGTGAGTCTAGATTTTCGAATCCGACGCAAAACTGATAGTTAATTGTAACATTCAGGGCATCCTAATGACGATGGAACTCTCAGATTGCGTCGATATTCAATACATCGACCTCCAGCCGACTTATCTCCAAGGGGATATTGCTGCCTCGGGCACCTTATGGTCGTTCTCCTGTGAGTCTAGATTTTCGAATCCGACGCAAAACTGGTAGTTAATTGTAACGTTCATGGCCTCCTAATGACGATGGAATACTCAAATTGCGTCGAGATTAAATACATCGTCCTCCAGCTGACTTGCTTCCAGAGGAATATTGTTGTCTCGGGCACCATATGGTGCGTCTCCTGTGAGTCTAGATTTTCGAATCCGACGCAAAACTGATAGTTAATTGTAACGTTCATGGCCTCCTAATGACGATGGAACACTCAAATTGCGTCGAGATTCAATACGTCGGCCTCCAGCCAACTTGCCTCCAAGGGTCTATTGCTGCATCGGGCACCTTGTGGTCGTTCTCCTGTGAGTCTAGATTTTCGAATCCGACGCAAAACTGACAGTTAATTGTAACATTCAGGGCATCCTAATGACGATGGAACACTCAAATTGCGTCGAGTTTCAATTCATCGACCTCCAGCCGACCTGTCTCCTAGGAGATATTGCTGCTTCGGGAACCTTATGGTCGTTCTCCTGTGAGTCTAGATTTTCGAATCCGACGCAAAACTGGTAGTTAATTGTAACGTTCATGGCCTCCTAATGACGATGGAACACTCAAATTGCGTCGAGATTAAATACATCGTCCTCCACCTGACTTGCCTCCAGAGGGATATTGTTGTCTCGGGCACCATATGGTGCGTCTCCTGTGAGTCTAGATTTTCGAATCCGACGCAAAACTGATAGTTAATTGTAACGTTCATGGCCTCCTAATGACGATGGAATACTCAAATTGCGCCGAGATTAAATACATCGTCCTCCATCTGACTTGCCTCCAGAGGGATATTGTTGTCTCGGGCACCATATGGTGCGTCTCCTGTGAGTCTAGATTCTCGAATCCGACGCAAAACTGAGAGTTAACAGTAACTTTTAGGGCCTCCTAATGACGATGGAACACTCAAATTGCATCGAGATTCAATACATCGTCCTCCATCCGACTCGTCTCCAAGGCTCTATTGCTGCCTCGGGCACCATATGGTCTGTCTCCTGTGAGTCTAGATTTTCGAATCCGACGCAAAACTGATAGTTAATTCTATCGATCAGAGCCTCCTAATGACGATGGAACACTGAAGTTGCGTCGAGATTCAATACGTCGGCCTCCAGCCAACTTGCCTCCAAGGGTCTATTGCTGCATCGGGCACCTTGTGGTCGTTCTCCTGTGAGTCTAGATTTTCGAATCCGACGCATAACTGATAGTTAATTGTAACATTCAGGGCATCCTAATGACGATGGAACTCTCAGATTGCGTCGATATTCAATACAACGTCCTCCAGCCGACTTGTCTCCAAGGGGATATTGCTGCCTCGGTCACCTTATGGTCGGTCTCCTGTAAGTCTAGATTTTCGAATCCGACGCAAAACTGATAGCTAATTGTAACGTTCAGGGCCTCCTAATGACGATGGAACACTCACATTGCGTCGAGTTTCAATTCATCGTCTTCCATCCGACTCGTCTCCAAGGCTCTATTGCTGCCTCGGGCACCATATGGTCTGTCTCCTGTGAGTCTAGATTTTCGAATCCGACGCAAAACTGATAGTTAATTCTATCGATCAGAGCCTCCAAATGACGATGGAACACTGAAGTTGCGTCGAGATTCAATACGTCGGCCTCCAGCCAACTTGCCTCCAAGGGTCTATTGCTGCATCGGGCACCTTGTGGTCGTTCTCCTGTGAGTCTAGATTTTCGAATCCGACGCAAAACTGATAGTTAATTGTAACATTCAGGGCATCCTAATGACGATGGAACTCTCAGATTGCGTCGATATTCAATACATCGACCTCCAGCCGACTTATCTCCAAGGGGATATTGCTGCCTCGGGCACCTTATGGTCGTTCTCCTGTGAGTCTAGATTTTCGAATCCGACGCAAAACTGGTAGTTAATTGTAACGTTCATGGCCTCCTAATGACGATGGAATACTCAAATTGCGTCGAGATTAAATACATCGTCCTCCAGCTGACCTGCTTCCAGAGGGATATTGTTGTCTCGGGCACCATATGGTGCGTCTCCTGTGAGTCTAGATTTTCGAATCCGACGCAAAACTGATAGTTAATTGTAAAGTTCATGGCCTCCTAATGACGATGGAACACTCAAATTGCGTCGAGATTCAATACGTCGGCCTCCAGCCAACTTGCCTCCAAGCGTCTATTGCTGCATCGGGCACCTTGTGGTCGTTCTCCTGTGAGTCTAGATTTTCGAATCCGACGCAAAACTGACAGTTAATTGTAACATTCAGGGCATCCTAATGACGATGGAACACTCAAATTGCGTCGAGTTTCAATTCATCGACCTCCAGCCGACCTGTCTCCTAGGAGATATTGCTGCTTCGGGAACCTTATGGTCGTTCTCCTGTGAGTCTAGATTTTCGAATCCGACGCAAAACTGGTAGTTAATTGTAACGTTCATGGCCTCCTAATGACGATGGAACACTCAAATTGCGTCGAGATTAAATACATCGTCCTCCACCTGACTTGCCTCCAGAGGGATATTGTTGTCTCGGGCACCATATGGTGCGTCTCCTGTGAGTCTAGATTTTCGAATCCGACGCAAAACTGATAGTTAATTGTAACGTTCATGGCCTCCTAATGACGATGGAATACTCAAATTGCGCCGAGATTAAATACATCGTCCTCCATCTGACTTGCCTCCAGAGGGATATTGTTGTCTCGGGCACCATATGGTGCGTCTCCTGTGAGTCTAGATTCTCGAATCCGACGCAAAACTGAGAGTTAACAGTAACTTTTAGGGCCTCCTAATGACGATGGAACACTCAAATTGCATCGAGATTCAATACATCGTCCTCCATCCGACTCGTCTCCAAGGCTCTATTGCTGCCTCGGGCACCATATGGTCTGTCTCCTGTGAGTCTAGATTTTCGAATCCGACGCAAAACTGATAGTTAATTGTAACATTCAGGGCATCCTAATGACGATGGAACTCTCAGATTGCGTCGATATTCAATACATCGACCTCCAGCCGACTTATCTCCAAGGGGATATTGCTGCCTCGGGCACCTTATGGTCGTTCTCCTGTGAGTCTAGATTTTCGAATCCGACGCAAAACTGGTAGTTAATTGTAACGTTCATGGCCTCCTAATGACGATGGAATACTCAAATTGCGTCGAGATTAAATACATCGTCCTCCAGCTGACCTGCTTCCAGAGGGATATTGTTGTCTCGGGCACCATATGGTGCGTCTCCTGTGAGTCTAGATTTTCGAATCCGACGCAAAACTGATAGTTAATTGTAAAGTTCATGGCCTCCTAATGACGATGGAACACTCAAATTGCGTCGAGATTCAATACGTCGGCCTCCAGCCAACTTGCCTCCAAGGGTCTATTGCTGCATCGGGCACCTTGTGGTCGTTCTCCTGTGAGTCTAGATTTTCGAATCCGACGCAAAACTGACAGTTAATTGTAACATTCAGGGCATCCTAATGACGATGGAACACTCAAATTGCGTCGAGTTTCAATTCATCGACCTCCAGCCGACCTGTCTCCTAGGAGATATTGCTGCTTCGGGAACCTTATGGTCGTTCTCCTGTGAGTCTAGATTTTCGAATCCGACGCAAAACTGGTAGTTAATTGTAACGTTCATGGCCTCCTAATGACGATGGAACACTCAAATTGCGTCGAGATTAAATACATCGTCCTCCACCTGACTTGCCTCCAGAGGGATATTGTTGTCTCGGGCACCATATGGTGCGTCTCCTGTGAGTCTAGATTTTCGAATCCGACGCAAAACTGATAGTTAATTGTAACGTTCATGGCCTCCTAATGACGATGGAATACTCAAATTGCGCCGAGATTAAATACATCGTCCTCCATCTGACTTGCCTCCAGAGGGATATTGTTGTCTCGGGCACCATATGGTGCGTCTCCTGTGAGTCTAGATTCTCGAATCCGACGCAAAACTGAGAGTTAACAGTAACTTTTAGGGCCTCCTAATGACGATGGAACACTCAAATTGCATCGAGATTCAATACATCGTCCTCCATCCGACTCGTCTCCAAGGCTCTATTGCTGCCTCGGGCACCATATGGTCTGTCTCCTGTGAGTCTAGATTTTCGAATCCGACGCAAAACAGATAGTTAATTCTATCGATCAGAGCCTCCTAATGACGATGGAACACTGAAGTTGCGTCGAGATTCAATACGTCGGCCTCCAGCCAACTTGCCTCCAAGGGTCTATTGCTGCATCGGGCACCTTGTGGTCGTTCTCCTGTGAGTCTAGATTTTCGAATCCGACGCATAACTGATAGTTAATTGTAACATTCAGGGCATCCTAATGACGATGGAACTCTCAGATTGCGTCGATATTCAATACAACGTCCTCCAGCCGACTTGTCTCCAAGGGGATATTGCTGCCTCGGTCACCTTATGGTCGGTCTCCTGTAAGTCTAGATTTTCGAATCCGACGCAAAACTGATAGCTAATTGTAACGTTCAGGGCCTCCTAATGACGATGGAACACTCACATTGCGTCGAAGTTTCAATTCATCGTCTTCCATCCGACTCGTCTCCAAGGCTCTATTGCTGCCTCGGGCACCATATGGTCTGTCTCCTGTGAGTCTAGATTTTCGAATCCGACGCAAAACTGATAGTTAATTCTATCGATCAGAGCCTCCAAATGACGATGGAACACTGAAGTTGCGTCGAGATTCAATACGTCGGCCTCCAGCCAACTTGCCTCCAAGGGTCTATTGCTGCATCGGGCACCTTGTGGTCGTTCTCCTGTGAGTCTAGATTTTCGAATCCGACGCAAAACTGATAGTTAATTGTAACATTCAGGGCATCCTAATGACGATGGAACTCTCAGATTGCGTCGATATTCAATACATCGACCTCCAGCCGACTTATCTCCAAGGGGATATTGCTGCCTCGGGCACCTTATGGTCGTTCTCCTGTGAGTCTAGATTTTCGAATCCGACGCAAAACTGGTAGTTAATTGTAACGTTCATGGCCTCCTAATGACGATGGAATACTCAAATTGCGTCGAGATTAAATACATCGTCCTCCAGCTGACCTGCTTCCAGAGGGATATTGTTGTCTCGGGCACCATATGGTGCGTCTCCTGTGAGTCTAGATTTTCGAATCCGACGCAAAACTGATAGTTAATTGTAAAGTTCATGGCCTCCTAATGACGATGGAACACTCAAATTGCGCCGAGATTAAATACATCGTCCTCCATCTGACTTGCCTCCAGAGGGATATTGTTGTCTCGGGCACCATATGGTGCGTCTCCTGTGAGTCTAGATTCTCGAATCCGACGCAAAACTGAGAGTTAACAGTAACTTTTAGGGCCTCCTAATGACGATGGAACACTCAAATTGCGTCGGGATTCAATACATCGTCCTCCAGCCGACTTGTCTCCAAGGGTCTATTGCTGCCTCGGTGACCATATGGTCGTTGTCCTGTGAGTCTAGATTTTCTCGAATCCTACGCAAAACTGAGAGTTAATAGTAACTTTCAAGGCCTCCTAATGACGATGGAACACTCAAATTGCGTCGGGATTCAATACATCGTCCTCCAGCCGACTTGTCTCCAAGGGTCTATTGCTGCCTCGGTGCCCATATGGTCCGCCTCCTGTGAGTCTAGAATTTCGAATCCGACACAAATCTGATAGTTTATTGTAACATTCAGGGCCTACTAATGACGATGGAACACTCAAATTGCGTCGAGATTCAATACATCGTCCTCCAGCCGACTTGTCTCAAAGGGTCTATTGCTGCCTCGGTCACCTTATGGTCGTTGTCAAGTGAGTCTAGATTTTCGAATCCAACGCATATCTGAGAGTTAATTGTAACGTTCAGGGCCTCCTAATGACGATGGAACACTCAAATTGCGTCGAGATTCAATACATCGTCCTCAAGCAGACTTGTCTCCAAGGGGATATTGCTGCCTCGGGCACCTTATGGTCGTTGTCCTGTGAGTCTAGATTCTCTCGAATCCGACGCAAAACTGAGAGTTAATAGTAACTTTCAGGGCCTCCTAATGACGATGGAACACTCAAATTGCGTCGGGATTCAATACATCGTCCTCCAGCCGACTTGTCTCCAAGGGTCTATTGCTGCCTCGGTGACCATATGGTCCGCCTCCTGTGAGTCTAGAATTTCGAATCCGACACAAATCTGATAGTTTATTGTAACGTTCAGGGCCTACTAATGACGATGGAACACTCAAATTGCGTCGACATTCAATTCATCGTCATTCAGCCGACTTGTCTCCAAGGGTCTATTGCTGCCTCTGGCACCTTACGGTCGTGCTCCTGTGAGTCTACATTTTCGAATCCGACGCAAAACTGTAAGTTAATTGTAACGTTCCGGGGACTAATAATGACGATGGAACACTCAAATTGCGTCGAGATTCAATACATCGACCTCCAGCCGACTTGTCTCCAAGGGGATATTGCTGCCTCGGGCACCTTATGGGCGTTCTCCTGTGAGTCTAGATTTTCGAATCCGACGCAAAACTGATAGTTAATTGTAACGTTCATGGCCTCCTAGTGACGATGGAACACTCAAATTGCGTCGAGATTAAATACATCGTCCTCCAGCTGACTTGCCTCCAGAGGGATTTTGTTGTCTCGGGCACCATATGGTGCGTCTCCTGTGAGTCTAGATTCTCGAATCCGACGCAAAACTGAGAATTAATAGTAACTTTCAGGGCCTCCTAATGACGATGGAACACTCAAATTGCGTCGAGATTCAATACATCGTCCTCCAGCCGACTTGTCTCCAAGGGTCTATTGCTGCCTCGGTGCCCATATGGTCGTTGTCCTGTGAGTCTAGATTTTCTCGAATCCGACGCAAAACTGAGAGTTAATAGTAACTTTCAAGGCCTCCTAATGACGATGGAACACTCAAATTGCGTCGGGATTCAATACATCGTCCTCCAGCCGACTTGTCTCCAAGGGTCTATAGCTGCCTCGGTGCCCATATAGTCCGCCTCCTGTGAGTCTAGAATTTCGAATCCGACACAAATCTGATAGTTTATTGTAACGTTCAGGGCCTACTAATGACGATGGAACACTCAAATTGCGTCGAGATTCAATACATCGTCCTCCAGCCGACTTGTCTCAAAGGGTCTATTGCTGCCTCGGTCACCTTGTGGTCGTTGTCAAGTGAGTCTAGATTTTCGAATCCGACGCATATCTGAGAGTTAATTGTAACGTTCAGGGCCACCTAATGACGATGGAACACTCAAATTGCGTCGAGATTCAATACATCGTCCTCAAGCAGACTTGTCTCCAAGGGGATATTGCTGCCTCGGGCACCTTATGGTCGTTGTCCTGTGAGTCTAGATTTTCTCGAATCCGACGCAAAACTGAGAGTTAATAGTAACTTTCAGGGCCTCCTAATGACGATGGAACACTCAAATTGCGTCGGGATTCAATACATCGTCCTCCAGCCGACTTGTCTCCAAGTGTCTATTGTGCCTCGGTGACCATATGGTCCGCCTCCTGTGAGTCTAGAATTTCGAATCCGACACAAATCTGATAGTTTATTGTAACGTTCAGGGCCTACTAATGACGATGGAACACTCAAATTGCGTCGAGATTCAATTCATCGTCATTCAGCCGACTTGTCTCCAAGGGTCTATTGCTGCCTCTGGCACCTTACGGTCGTGCTCCTGTGAGTCTACATTTTCGAATCCGACGCAAAACTGATAGTTAATTGTAACGTTCAGGGCATCCTAATGGCGATGGAACACTCAAATTGCGTTGAGATTAAATACATCGTCCGCTAGCCGACTTGCCTCCAGAGGGATATTGCTGCCTCGGGCACCATATGGTGCGTCTCCTGTGAGTCTAGATTTTCGAATCCGACGCAAAACTGATAGTTAATTGTAATGCTAAGGTTCTCCTAATGACGTTGGAACACTCAAATTGCGTCGAGATTCAATACATCGTCCTCCAGCCGACTTGTTTCCAAGGGTCTGTTGGTGCCTCGGGCGCCTTTTGATCGTGCTCCTGTGAATGTAGATTTTCGAATCCGACGAAAACTGATAGTTAATTGTAACGTTCGGTGCCTCCAAATGACGATGCAACACGCAAATTGCGTCGAGATTGAATACATCGTCCTCCAGCCGACTTACTCCAAGGGGATGTTCCTGCCTCGGGCATCTTAGGGTCGTTCTCCTGTGAGTCTAGATTTTTGAATCCGACGAAAACTGATAGTTAATTGTAATGTTCAGTGCCTCCAAATGACGATGCAACACGCAAATTGCGTCGAGATTCAATACATCGTCCTCCAGCCGACTTGCCTCCAGAGGGATATTGCTGCCTCGGGCACCATATGGTGCGTCTCCTGTGAGTCTAGATTTTCGAATCCGACGCAAAACTGCGAGTTAATTGTAACGTTCATGGCCTCCTAATGACGATGGAACACTCAAATTGCGTCGAGATTAAATACATCGTCCTCCAGCTGACTTGCCTCCAGAGGGATATAGTTGTCTCGGGCACCATATGGTGCGTCTCCTGTGAGTCTAGATTCTCGAATCCGACGCAAAACTGAGAGTTAATAGTAACTTTCAGGGCCTCCTAATGACGATGGAACACTCAAATTGCGTCGGGATTCAATACATCGTCCTCCAGCCGACTTGTCTCCAAGGGTCTATTGCTGCCTCGGTGCCCATATGGTCCGCCTCCTGTGAGTCTAGAATTTCGAATCCGACACAAATCTGATAGTTTATTGTAACGTTCAGGGCCTACTAATGACGATGGAACACTCAAATTGCGTCGAGATTCAATACATCGTCCTCCAGCCGACTTGTCTCAAAGGGTCTATTGCTGCCTCGGTGACCATATGGCCGTTGTCCTGTGAGTCTAGATTTTCTCGAATCCGACGCAAAACTGAGGGTTAATAGTAACTTTCAAGGCCTCCTAATGACGATGGAACACTCAAATTGCGTCGGGATTCAATACATCGCCCTCCAGCCGACTTGTCTCCAAGGGTCTATTGCTGCCTCGGTGCCCATATGGTCCCCCTCCTGTGAGTCTAGAATTTCGAATCCGACACAAATCTGATAGTTTATTGTAACGTTCAGGGCCTACTAATGACGATGGAACACTCAAATTGCGTCGAGATTCAATACATCGTCCTCCAGCCGACTTGTCTCAAAAGGTCTATTGCTGCCTCGGTCACCTTATGGTCGTTGTCAAGTGAGTCTAGATTTTCGAATCCGACGCATATCTGAGAGTTAATTGTAACGTTCAGGGCCTCCTAATGACGATGGAACACTCAAATTGCGTCGAGATTCAATACATCGTCCTCAAGCAGACTTGTCTCCAAGGGGATATTGCTGCCTCGGGCACCTTATGGTCGTTGTCCTGTGAGTCTAGATTTTCTCGAATCCGACGCAAAACTGAGAGTTAATAGTAACTTTCAGGGCCTCCTAATGACGATGGAACACTCAAATTGCGTCGGGATTCAATACATCGTCCTCCAGCCGACTTGTCTCCAAGGGTCTATTGCTGCCTCGGTGACCATATGGTCCGCCTCCTGTGAGTCTAGAATTTCGAATCCGACACAAATCTGATAGTTTATTGTAACGTTCAGGGCCTACTAATGACGATGGAACACTCAAATTGCGTCGAGATTCAATTCATCGTCATTCAGCCGACTTGTCTCCAAGGGTCTATGGCTGCCTCTGGCACCTTACGGTCGTGCTCCTGTGAGTCTACATTTTCGAATCCGACGCAAAACTGTAAGTTAATTGTAACGTTCAGGGCCTAATAATGACGATGGAACACTCAAATTGCGTCGAGATTCAATACATCGACCTCCAGCCGACTTGTCTCCAAGGGGATATTGCTGCCTCGGGCACCTTATGGTCGTTCTCCTGTGAGTCTAGATTTTCGAATCCGACGCAAAACTGATAGTTAATTGTAACGTTCAGGGCCTCCTAATGGCGATGGAACACTCAAATTGCGTTGAGATTAAATACATCGTCCTCCAGCCGACTTGCCTCCAGAGGGATATTGCTGCCTCGGGCACCATATGGTGCGTCTCCTGTGAGTTTAGATTTTCGAATCCGAAGCAAAACTGATAGTTAATTGTAACGTTCATGGCCTCCTAATGACGATGGAACACTCAAATTGCGTCGAGATTAAATACATCGTCCTCCAGCTGACTTGCCTCCAGAGGGATATTGTTGTCTCGGGCACCATATGGTGCGTCTCCTGTGAGTCTAGATTCTCGAATCCGACGCAAAACTGAGAGTTAATAGTAACTTTCAGGGCCTCCTAATGACGATGGAACACTCAAATTGCGTCGGGATTCAATACATCGTCCTCCAGCCGACTTGTCTCCAAGGGTCTATTGCTGCCTCGGTGACCATATGGTCGTTGTCCTGTGAGTCTAGATTTTCTCGAATCCGACGCAAAACTGAGAGTTAATAGTAACTTTCAAGGCCTCCTAATGACGATGGAACACTCAAATTGCGTCGGGATTCAATACATCGTCCTCCAGCCGACTTGTCTCCAAGGGTCTATACCTGCCTCGGTGCCCATATGGTCCGCCTCCTGTGAGTCTAGAATTTCGAATCCGACACAAATCTGATAGTTTATTGTAACGTTCAGGGCCTACTAATGACGATGGAACACTCAAATTGCGTCGAGATTCAATTCATCGTCATTCAGCCGACTTGTCTCCAAGGGTCTATTGCTGCCTCTGGCACCTTACGGTCGTGCTCCTGTGAGTCTACATTTTCGAATCCGACGCAAAACTGACAGTTAATTGTAACGTTCAGTGCCTCCAAATGACGATGCAACACGCAAATTGCGTCGAGATTGAATACATCGTCCTCCAGCCGACTTACTCCAAGGGGATGCTGCTGCCTCGGGCATCTTAGGGTCGTTCTCCTGTGAGTCTAGATTTTCGAATCCGACGAAAACTGATAGTTAATTGTAATGTTCAGTGCCTCCAAATGACGATGCAACACGCAAATTGCGTCGAGATTCAATACATCGTCCTCCAGCCGACATGGCTCAAAGGGTCTTTTGCTGCCTCGGTCACCTTATGGTCGTTGTCCTGTGAGTCTAGATTTTCGAATCCGACGCAAAACTGATAGTTAATTGTAACTTTCAGGCCCTCCTAATGACGATGGAACACTCAAATTGCGTCGAGATTCAATACATCGTCCTCAAGCCGACTTCTCTCCAAGGGGATATTGCTGCCTCGGTCACCTTATGGTAGTGCTCCTGTGAGTCCATATTTTCGAATCCGACGCTATACTGATAGTTAATTATAACGTTCAGGGCCTCCTAATGACGATGGAACACTCAAATTGCGTCGAGATTCAATACATCGTCCTCCAGCCGACATGTCTCAAAGGGTCTATTGCTACCTCGGTCACCTTATGGTCGTTGTCCTGTGAGTCTAGATTTTCGAATCCGACGCAAAACTGATAGTTAATTGTAACTTTGAGGGCCTCCTAATGACGATGGAACACTCAAATTGCGTCGAGATTCAATACATCGTCCTCAAGCCGACTTCCCTCCAAGGGGATATTGCTGCCTCGGTCACCTTATGGTAGTGCTCCTGTGAGTCCATATTTTCGAATCCGACGCTATACTGATAGTTAATTATAACGTTCAGGGCCTCCTAATGACGATGGAACACTCAAATTGCGTCGCGGTTCAATAAATCGCCCTCCAGCCGACTTGTCTCCAAGGGTCTATTGCTGCCTCGGTCACCTTATGGTCGTTCTCCTGTGAGTCTAGATTATCGAATCCGACGCTAAATGATAGTTAATTGTAACGTTCAGTGCCTTCTAATGACGATGAAATACTCAAATTCCGTCGCGATTCAATACATAGTCCTGCAGCCGACTTGTCTCCAAGGGTCTATTGCTGCCTCGGTCACCTTATGGTCGTTCTCCTGTGAGTCTAGATTATCGAATCCGACGCTAAATGATAGTTAATTGTAACGTTCAGTGCCTTCTAATGACGATGAAATACTCAAATTCCGTCGCGATTCAATACATAGTCCTCCAGCCGACTTGTCTCCAAGGGTCTATTGCTGCCTCTGGAACCTTATGGTCGTGCACCTGTGAGTCTAGATTATCGAATCCGACGAAAACTGATAGTTAATTGTAATGTTAAGGTTCTCCTAATGACGATGGAACACTCAAATTGCGTCGAGATTCAATACATCGTCCTCCAGCCGACTTGTTTCCAAGGGTCTGTTGGTGCCTCGGGCGCCTTTTGGTCGTCCTCCAGTGAGTCTAGATTTTCGAATCCGACGCGTAACTGATAGTTAATTGTAACGTTCAGGGCCTCCTAATGACGATGGAACACTCAGATTGCGTCGAGATTCAATACATCGTCCCCCAAACGACCTTTCTCCAAGGGGATATTGCTGCGTCGGGCACCATATGGTCCGTCTCCTGTGAGTCTAGATTTTCGAATCCGACACGAAACTGATAGTTAATTGTAACGTTCATTGCCTCCTAATGACGATGGAACACTCAAATTGCGTCATGATTCAATACATCGTCCTCCCGCCGACTTGTTTCCAAGGGGATATTGCTGCCTCGGGCCCCCTATGGTCGTTCTCCTGTGAGTCTAGAGTATCGAATCCGACGCAAAACTGATAATTATTGGCAACGTTCAGGGCCTCCTAATGACTATGGAACATAAAAATTGTGTCGCGATTCAATACATCGTCCTCCAGCCGACCTGTCTCCAAGGGTCTATTGTTGCCTCGGGCGCCTTTTGGTCGTTTTCCTTTGAGTCTAGATTATCGAATCCGACGCAAAACTCATAGTTCATTGTAACGTTCGCGGCCTTCTAATGAAATTGGAACACTCAAATTGCGTCGAGATTCAATACATCGTCCTCCAGCCGACTTGTCTCCAAGGGTCTATTGCTGCCTGTGCCACCATATTTTCGTTCTAATGTGAGTCAAGATTTTCGAATCCGACGCAAAACTGATAGTTAATTGTAACGTTCAGGGCCTCCTAATGACGAAGGAACACCCAAATAGCGTCGAGGTTCAATACATCGTCCTCCAGACAACTTGTCTCCAAGGGTCTATTGCTGCCTAGGGCTCTTTTCTTTCGTTCTCCTGTGAGTCTAGATTGTCGGATCCGACGCAAAACTGATAGTTAATTGTAACGTTCAGGGCCTCCTAATGACGATGGAACACTCAAATTGCTTCGAGGTTCAATACATCGTCCTCTAGCCGACGTGTCTCCAAGGGGATATTGGTGCCTCGGGCACGTTATGGTCGTTCTCCTATGAGTCTAGAGTATCGAATCCGACGCAAAAGTGATACTTAATTGTAACTTTCAGTGCCTCCTAATGACGATGGAACATTCAAATTGCGTCGAGATTAAATACATCGTCCTCCAGCCGACCTGTCTCCAAGGGTTTATTGTTGCCTCGGACGCCTTTTGGTCGATCTCCTGTAAGTCTAGATTTTCTAATCCGACGCATAACTGATAGTTAATTGTAACGTTCAGGTCTTCCTAATGACGATGGAACACTCGAATTTCGTCGAGATTCAATACATCGTCCTTCAGCCATCTTGTCTCCAAGGGTCTATTACTGCCTCGGGCAACTTATGGTCGTTCTCCTGTGAGTCTAGATTTTCGAATCCGACAAAAACTGATAGTTAATTGTAGCGTTCAGGGCCTCCAAATGACGATGGAACACTCAAATTGCGTCGAGATTCAATACATCGTCCTCCAGCCGACTTGTCTCCAAGGGTCTTTTGATGCCTCTGGCACCTTATGGTCTGTCTCCTGTGAGTCTAGATTTTCGAATCCGACACAAAACTGATGGTTAATTGTTATGTTCAGTTCCTCCTAAGGACGATGGAACACTCAAATTGCGTCGCGATTCAATTCATCGACCTCCAGTCGATTTGTCTCCAAGGGTCTATTGCTGCCTCGGGCACCTTATGGTCGTTCTCCTGTGAGTCTAGATTATCGAATCCGACGCTAAATGATAGTTAATTGTAACGTTCAGTGCCTTCTAATGACGATGAAATACTCAAATTCCGTCGCGATTCAATACATAGTCCTGCAGCCGACGTGTCTCCAAGGGTCTATTGTTGCCTCGGGCACCTTATGGTCGTTCTCCTGTGAGTCTAGATTGTCGAATCCGAAGCAAAACTCATAGTTAATTGTAACGTTCAGGGCCTCCTAATGACGATGGAACACTCAAATTGCATCGAGATTCAATACATCGTCCTCCATCCGACTCGTCTCCAAGGCTCTATTGCTGCCTCGGGCACCATATGGTCTGTCTCCTGTGAGTCTAGATTTTCGAATCCGACGCAAAACTGATAGTTAATTCTATCGATCAGAGCCTCCTAATGACGATGGAACACTGAAGTTGCGTCGAGATTCAATACGTCGGCCTCCAGCCAACTTGCCTCCAAGGGTCTATTGCTGCATCGGGCACCTTGTGGTCGTTCTCCTGTGAGTCTAGATTTTCGAATCCGACGCATAACTGATAGTTAATTGTAACATTCAGGGCATCCTAATGACGATGGAACTCTCAGATTGCGTCGATATTCAATACAACGTCCTCCAGCCGACTTGTCTCCAAGGGGATATTGCTGCCTCGGTCACCTTATGGTCGGTCTCCTGTAAGTCTAGATTTTCGAATCCGACGCAAAACTGATAGCTAATTGTAACGTTCATGGCCTCCTAATGACGATGGAATACTCAAATTGCGTCGAGATTAAATACATCGTCCTCCAGCTGACTTGCTTCCAGAGGGATATTGTTGTCTCGGGCACCATATGGTGCGTCTCCTGTGAGTCTAGATTTTCGAATCCGACGCAAAACTGATAGTTAATTGTAACGTTCATGGCCTCCTAATGACGATGGAACACTCAAATTGCGTCGAGATTCAATACGTCGGCCTCCAGCCAACTTGCCTCCAAGGGTCTATTGCTGCATCGGGCACCTTGTGGTCGTTCTCCTGTGAGTCTAGATTTTCGAATCCGACGCAAAACTGACAGTTAATTGTAACATTCAGGGCATCCTAATGACGATGGAACACTCAAATTGCGTCGAGTTTCAATTCATCGACCTCCAGCCGACCTGTCTCCTAGGAGATATTGCTGCTTCGGGAACCTTATGGTCGTTCTCCTGTGAGTCTAGATTTTCGAATCCGACGCAAAACTGGTAGTTAATTGTAACGTTCATGGCCTCCTAATGACGATGGAACACTCAAATTGCGTCGAGATTAAATACATCGTCCTCCACCTGACTTGCCTCCAGAGGGATATTGTTGTCTCGGGCACCATATGGTGCGTCTCCTGTGAGTCTAGATTTTCGAATCCGACGCAAAACTGATAGTTAATTGTAACGTTCATGGCCTCCTAATGACGATGGAATACTCAAATTGCGCCGAGATTAAATACATCGTCCTCCATCTGACTTGCCTCCAGAGGGATATTGTTGTCTCGGGCACCATATGGTGCGTCTCCTGTGAGTCTAGATTCTCGAATCCGACGCAAAACTGAGAGTTAACAGTAACTTTTAGGGCCTCCTAATGACGATGGAACACTCAAATTGCATCGAGATTCAATACATCGTCCTCCATCCGACTCGTCTCCAAGGCTCTATTGCTGCCTCGGGCACCATATGGTCTGTCTCCTGTGAGTCTAGATTTTCGAATCCGACGAAAAACTGATAGTTAATTCTATCGATCAGAGCCTCCTAATGACGATGGAACACTGAAGTTGCGTCGAGATTCAATACGTCGGCCTCCAGCCAACTTGCCTCCAAGGGTCTATTGCTGCATCGGGCACCTTGTGGTCGTTCTCCTGTGAGTCTAGATTTTCGAATCCGACGCATAACTGATAGTTAATTGTAACATTCAGGGCATCCTAATGACGATGGAACTCTCAGATTGCGTCGATATTCAATACAACGTCCTCCAGCCGACTTGTCTCCAAGGGGATATTGCTGCCTCGGTCACCTTATGGTCGGTCTCCTGTAAGTCTAGATTTTCGAATCCGACGCAAAACTGATAGCTAATTGTAACGTTCAGGGCCTCCTAATGACGATGGAACACTCACATTGCGTCGAGTTTCAATTCATCGTCTTCCATCCGACTCGTCTCCAAGGCTCTATTGCTGCCTCGGGCACCATATGGTCTGTCTCCTGTGAGTCTAGATTTTCGAATCCGACGCAAAACTGATAGTTAATTCTATCGATCAGAGCCTCCAAATGACGATGGAACACTGAAGTTGCGTCGAGATTCAATACGTCGGCCTCCAGCCAACTTGCCTCCAAGGGTCTATTGCTGCATCGGGCACCTTGTGGTCGTTCTCCTGTGAGTCTAGATTTTCGAATCCGACGCAAAACTGATAGTTAATTGTAACATTCAGGGCATCCTAATGACGATGGAACTCTCAGATTGCGTCGATATTCAATACATCGACCTCCAGCCGACTTATCTCCAAGGGGATATTGCTGCCTCGGGCACCTTATGGTCGTTCTCCTGTGAGTCTAGATTTTCGAATCCGACGCAAAACTGGTAGTTAATTGTAACGTTCATGGCCTCCTAATGACGATGGAATACTCAAATTGCGTCGAGATTAAATACATCGTCCTCCAGCTGACCTGCTTCCAGAGGGATATTGTTGTCTCGGGCACCATATGGTGCGTCTCCTGTGAGTCTAGATTTTCGAATCCGACGCAAAACTGATAGTTAATTGTAAAGTTCATGGCCTCCTAATGACGATGGAACACTCAAATTGCGTCGAGATTCAATACGTCGGCCTCCAGCCAACTTGCCTCCAAGCGTCTATTGCTGCATCGGGCACCTTGTGGTCGTTCTCCTGTGAGTCTAGATTTTCGAATCCGACGCAAAACTGACAGTTAATTGTAACATTCAGGGCATCCTAATGACGATGGAACACTCAAATTGCGTCGAGTTTCAATTCATCGACCTCCAGCCGACCTGTCTCCTAGGAGATATTGCTGCTTCGGGAACCTTATGGTCGTTCTCCTGTGAGTCTAGATTTTCGAATCCGACGCAAAACTGGTAGTTAATTGTAACGTTCATGGCCTCCTAATGACGATGGAACACTCAAATTGCGTCGAGATTAAATACATCGTCCTCCACCTGACTTGCCTCCAGAGGGATATTGTTGTCTCGGGCACCATATGGTGCGTCTCCTGTGAGTCTAGATTTTCGAATCCGACGCAAAACTGATAGTTAATTGTAACGTTCATGGCCTCCTAATGACGATGGAATACTCAAATTGCGCCGAGATTAAATACATCGTCCTCCATCTGACTTGCCTCCAGAGGGATATTGTTGTCTCGGGCACCATATGGTGCGTCTCCTGTGAGTCTAGATTCTCGAATCCGACGCAAAACTGAGAGTTAACAGTAACTTTTAGGGCCTCCTAATGACGATGGAACACTCAAATTGCATCGAGATTCAATACATCGTCCTCCATCCGACTCGTCTCCAAGGCTCTATTGCTGCCTCGGGCACCATATGGTCTGTCTCCTGTGAGTCTAGATTTTCGAATCCGACGCAAAACTGATAGTTAATTCTATCGATCAGAGCCTCCTAATGACGATGGAACACTGAAGTTGCGTCGAGATTCAATACGTCGGCCTCCAGCCAACTTGCCTCCAAGGGTCTATTGCTGCATCGGGCACCTTGTGGTCGTTCTCCTGTGAGTCTAGATTTTCGAATCCGACGCATAACTGATAGTTAATTGTAACATTCAGGGCATCCTAATGACGATGGAACTCTCAGATTGCGTCGATATTCAATACAACGTCCTCCAGCCGACTTGTCTCCAAGGGGATATTGCTGCCTCGGTCACCTTATGGTCGGTCTCCTGTAAGTCTAGATTTTCGAATCCGACGCAAAACTGATAGCTAATTGTAACGTTCAGGGCCTCCTAATGACGATGGAACACTCACATTGCGTCGAGTTTCAATTCATCGTCTTCCATCCGACTCGTCTCCAAGGCTCTATTGCTGCCTCGGGCACCATATGGTCTGTCTCCTGTGAGTCTAGATTTTCGAATCCGACGCAAAACTGATAGTTAATTCTATCGATCAGAGCCTCCAAATGACGATGGAACACTGAAGTTGCGTCGAGATTCAATACGTCGGCCTCCAGCCAACTTGCCTCCAAGGGTCTATTGCTGCATCGGGCACCTTGTGGTCGTTCTCCTGTGAGTCTAGATTTTCGAATCCGACGCAAAACTGATAGTTAATTGTAACATTCAGGGCATCCTAATGACGATGGAACTCTCAGATTGCGTCGATATTCAATACATCGACCTCCAGCCGACTTATCTCCAAGGGGATATTGCTGCCTCGGGCACCTTATGGTCGTTCTCCTGTGAGTCTAGATTTTCGAATCCGACGCAAAACTGGTAGTTAATTGTAACGTTCATGGCCTCCTAATGACGATGGAATACTCAAATTGCGTCGAGATTAAATACATCGTCCTCCAGCTGACCTGCTTCCAGAGGGATATTGTTGTCTCGGGCACCATATGGTGCGTCTCCTGTGAGTCTAGATTTTCGAATCCGACGCAAAACTGATAGTTAATTGTAAAGTTCATGGCCTCCTAATGACGATGGAACACTCAAATTGCGCCGAGATTAAATACATCGTCCTCCATCTGACTTGCCTCCAGAGGGATATTGTTGTCTCGGGCACCATATGGTGCGTCTCCTGTGAGTCTAGATTCTCGAATCCGACGCAAAACTGAGAGTTAACAGTAACTTTTAGGGCCTCCTAATGACGATGGAACACTCAAATTGCGTCGGGATTCAATACATCGTCCTCCAGCCGACTTGTCTCCAAGGGTCTATTGCTGCCTCGGTGACCATATGGTCGTTGTCCTGTGAGTCTAGATTTTCTCGAATCCTACGCAAAACTGAGAGTTAATAGTAACTTTCAAGGCCTCCTAATGACGATGGAACACTCAAATTGCGTCGGGATTCAATACATCGTCCTCCAGCCGACTTGTCTCCAAGGGTCTATTGCTGCCTCGGTGCCCATATGGTCCGCCTCCTGTGAGTCTAGAATTTCGAATCCGACACAAATCTGATAGTTTATTGTAACGTTCAGGGCCTACTAATGACGATGGAACACTCAAATTGCGTCGAGATTCAATACATCGTCCTCCAGCCGACTTGTCTCAAAGGGTCTATTGCTGCCTCGGTCACCTTATGGTCGTTGTCAAGTGAGTCTAGATTTTCGAATCCAACGCATATCTGAGAGTTAATTGTAACGTTCAGGGCCTCCTAATGACGATGGAACACTCAAATTGCGTCGAGATTCAATACATCGTCCTCAAGCAGACTTGTCTCCAAGGGGATATTGCTGCCTCGGGCACCTTATGGTCGTTGTCCTGTGAGTCTAGATTCTCTCGAATCCGACGCAAAACTGAGAGTTAATAGTAACTTTCAGGGCCTCCTAATGACGATGGAACACTCAAATTGCGTCGGGATTCAATACATCGTCCTCCAGCCGACTTGTCTCCAAGGGTCTATTGCTGCCTCGGTGACCATATGGTCCGCCTCCTGTGAGTCTAGAATTTCGAATCCGACACAAATCTGATAGTTTATTGTAACGTTCAGGGCCTACTAATGACGATGGAACACTCAAATTGCGTCGACATTCAATTCATCGTCATTCAGCCGACTTGTCTCCAAGGGTCTATTGCTGCCTCTGGCACCTTACGGTCGTGCTCCTGTGAGTCTACATTTTCGAATCCGACGCAAAACTGTAAGTTAATTGTAACGTTCCGGGGACTAATAATGACGATGGAACACTCAAATTGCGTCGAGATTCAATACATCGACCTCCAGCCGACTTGTCTCCAAGGGGATATTGCTGCCTCGGGCACCTTATGGGCGTTCTCCTGTGAGTCTAGATTTTCGAATCCGACGCAAAACTGATAGTTAATTGTAACGTTCATGGCCTCCTAGTGACGATGGAACACTCAAATTGCGTCGAGATTAAATACATCGTCCTCCAGCTGACTTGCCTCCAGAGGGATTTTGTTGTCTCGGGCACCATATGGTGCGTCTCCTGTGAGTCTAGATTCTCGAATCCGACGCAAAACTGAGAATTAATAGTAACTTTCAGGGCCTCCTAATGACGATGGAACACTCAAATTGCGTCGAGATTCAATACATCGTCCTCCAGCCGACTTGTCTCCAAGGGTCTATTGCTGCCTCGGTGCCCATATGGTCGTTGTCCTGTGAGTCTAGATTTTCTCGAATCCGACGCAAAACTGAGAGTTAATAGTAACTTTCAAGGCCTCCTAATGACGATGGAACACTCAAATTGCGTCGGGATTCAATACATCGTCCTCCAGCCGACTTGTCTCCAAGGGTCTATAGCTGCCTCGGTGCCCATATAGTCCGCCTCCTGTGAGTCTAGAATTTGGAATCCGACACAAATCTGATAGTTTATTGTAACGTTCAGGGCCTACTAATGACGATGGAACACTCAAATTGCGTCGAGATTCAATACATCGTCCTCCAGCCGACTTGTCTCAAAGGGTCTATTGCTGCCTCGGTCACCTTGTGGTCGTTGTCAAGTGAGTCTAGATTTTCGAATCCGACGCATATCTGAGAGTTAATTGTAACGTTCAGGGCCACCTAATGACGATGGAACACTCAAATTGCGTCGAGATTCAATACATCGTCCTCAAGCAGACTTGTCTCCAAGGGGATATTGCTGCCTCGGGCACCTTATGGTCGTTGTCCTGTGAGTCTAGATTTTCTCGAATCCGACGCAAAACTGAGAGTTAATAGTAACTTTCAGGGCCTCCTAATGACGATGGAACACTCAAATTGCGTCGGGATTCAATACATCGTCGTCCAGCCGACTTGTCTCCAAGTGTCTATTGTGCCTCGGTGACCATATGGTCCGCCTCCTGTGAGTCTAGAATTTCGAATCCGACACAAATCTGATAGTTTATTGTAACGTTCAGGGCCTACTAATGACGATGGAACACTCAAATTGCGTCGAGATTCAATTCATCGTCATTCAGCCGACTTGTCTCCAAGGGTCTATTGCTGCCTCTGGCACCTTACGGTCGTGCTCCTGTGAGTCTACATTTTCGAATCCGACGCAAAACTGATAGTTAATTGTAACGTTCAGGGCCTCCTAATGGCGATGGAACACTCAAATTGCGTTGAGATTAAATACATCGTCCGCTAGCCGACTTGCCTCCAGAGGGATATTGCTGCCTCGGGCACCATATGGTGCGTCTCCTGTGAGTCTAGATTTTCGAATCCGACGCAAAACTGATAGTTAATTGTAATGCTAAGGTTCTCCTAATGACGTTGGAACACTCAAATTGCGTCGAGATTCAATACATCGTCCTCCAGCCGACTTGTTTCCAAGGGTCTGTTGGTGCCTCGGGCGCCTTTTGATCGTGCTCCTGTGAATGTAGATTTTCGAATCCGACGAAAACTGATAGTTAATTGTAACGTTCAGTGCCTCCAAATGACGATGCAACACGCAAATTGCGTCGAGATTGAATACATCGTCCTCCAGCCGACTTACTCCAAGGGGATGTTCCTGCCTCGGGCATCTTAGGGTCGTTCTCCTGTGAGTCTAGATTTTTGAATCCGACGAAAACTGATAGTTAATTGTAATGTTCAGTGCCTCCAAATGACGATGCAACACGCAAATTGCGTCGAGATTCAATACATCGTCCTCCAGCCGACTTGCCTCCAGAGGGATATTGCTGCCTCGGGCACCATATGGTGCGTCTCCTGTGAGTCTAGATTTTCGAATCCGACGCAAAACTGCGAGTTAATTGTAACGTTCATGGCCTCCTAATGACGATGGAACACTCAAATTGCGTCGAGATTAAATACATCGTCCTCCAGCTGACTTGCCTCCAGAGGGATATAGTTGTCTCGGGCACCATATGGTGCGTCTCCTGTGAGTCTAGATTCTCGAATCCGACGCAAAACTGAGAGTTAATAGTAACTTTCAGGGCCTCCTAATGACGATGGAACACTCAAATTGCGTCGGGATTCAATACATCGTCCTCCAGCCGACTTGTCTCCAAGGGTCTATTGCTGCCTCGGTGCCCATATGGTCCGCCTCCTGTGAGTCTAGAATTTCGAATCCGACACAAATCTGATAGTTTATTGTAACGTTCAGGGCCTACTAATGACGATGGAACACTCAAATTGCGTCGAGATTCAATACATCGTCCTCCAGCCGACTTGTCTCAAAGGGTCTATTGCTGCCTCGGTGACCATATGGCCGTTGTCCTGTGAGTCTAGATTTTCTCGAATCCGACGCAAAACTGAGGGTTAATAGTAACTTTCAAGGCCTCCTAATGACGATGGAACACTCAAATTGCGTCGGGATTCAATACATCGCCCTCCAGCCGACTTGTCTCCAAGGGTCTATTGCTGCCTCGGTGCCCATATGGTCCGCCTCCTGTGAGTCTAGAATTTCGAATCCGACACAAATCTGATAGTTTATTGTAACGTTCAGGGCCTACTAATGACGATGGAACACTCAAATTGCGTCGAGATTCAATACATCGTCCTCCAGCCGACTTGTCTCAAAAGGTCTATTGCTGCCTCGGTCACCTTATGGTCGTTGTCAAGTGAGTCTAGATTTTCGAATCCGACGCATATCTGAGAGTTAATTGTAACGTTCAGGGCCTCCTAATGACGATGGAACACTCAAATTGCGTCGAGATTCAATACATCGTCCTCAAGCAGACTTGTCTCCAAGGGGATATTGCTGCCTCGGGCACCTTATGGTCGTTGTCCTGTGAGTCTAGATTTTCTCGAATCCGACGCAAAACTGAGAGTTAATAGTAACTTTCAGGGCCTCCTAATGACGATGGAACACTCAAATTGCGTCGGGATTCAATACATCGTCCTCCAGCCGACTTGTCTCCAAGGGTCTATTGCTGCCTCGGTGACCATATGGTCCGCCTCCTGTGAGTCTAGAATTTCGAATCCGACACAAATCTGATAGTTTATTGTAACGTTCAGGGCCTACTAATGACGATGGAACACTCAAATTGCGTCGAGATTCAATTCATCGTCATTCAGCCGACTTGTCTCCAAGGGTCTATGGCTGCCTCTGGCACCTTACGGTCGTGCTCCTGTGAGTCTACATTTTCGAATCCGACGCAAAACTGTAAGTTAATTGTAACGTTCAGGGCCTAATAATGACGATGGAACACTCAAATTGCGTCGAGATTCAATACATCGACCTCCAGCCGACTTGTCTCCAAGGGGATATTGCTGCCTCGGGCACCTTATGGTCGTTCTCCTGTGAGTCTAGATTTTCGAATCCGACGCAAAACTGATAGTTAATTGTAACGTTCAGGGCCTCCTAATGGCGATGGAACACTCAAATTGCGTTGAGATTAAATACATCGTCCTCCAGCCGACTTGCCTCCAGAGGGATATTGCTGCCTCGGGCACCATATGGTGCGTCTCCTGTGAGTTTAGATTTTCGAATCCGAAGCAAAACTGATAGTTAATTGTAACGTTCATGGCCTCCTAATGACGATGGAACACTCAAATTGCGTCGAGATTAAATACATCGTCCTCCAGCTGACTTGCCTCCAGAGGGATATTGTTGTCTCGGGCACCATATGGTGCGTCTCCTGTGAGTCTAGATTCTCGAATCCGACGCAAAACTGAGAGTTAATAGTAACTTTCAGGGCCTCCTAATGACGATGGAACACTCAAATTGCGTCGGGATTCAATACATCGTCCTCCAGCCGACTTGTCTCCAAGGGTCTATTGCTGCCTCGGTGACCATATGGTCGTTGTCCTGTGAGTCTAGATTTTCTCGAATCCGACGCAAAACTGAGAGTTAATAGTAACTTTCAAGGCCTCCTAATGACGATGGAACACTCAAATTGCGTCGGGATTCAATACATCGTCCTCCAGCCGACTTGTCTCCAAGGGTCTATACCTGCCTCGGTGCCCATATGGTCCGCCTCCTGTGAGTCTAGAATTTCGAATCCGACACAAATCTGATAGTTTATTGTAACGTTCAGGGCCTACTAATGACGATGGAACACTCAAATTGCGTCGAGATTCAATTCATCGTCATTCAGCCGACTTGTCTCCAAGGGTCTATTGCTGCCTCTGGCACCTTACGGTCGTGCTCCTGTGAGTCTACATTTTCGAATCCGACGCAAAACTGATAGTTAATTGTAAGGTTCAGTGCCTCCAAATGACGATGCAACACGCAAATTGCGTCGAGATTGAATACATCGTCCTCCAGCCGACTTACTCCAAGGGGATGCTGCTGCCTCGGGCATCTTAGGGTCGTTCTCCTGTGAGTCTAGATTTTCGAATCCGACGAAAACTGATAGTTAATTGTAACTTTCAGGCCCTCCTAATGACGATGGAACACTCAAATTGCGTCGAGATTCAATACATCGTCCTCAAGCCGACTTCTCTCCAAGGGGATATTGCTGCCTCGGTCACCTTATGGTAGTGCTCCTGTGAGTCCATATTTTCGAATCCGACGCTATACTGATAGTTAATTATAACGATCAGGGCCTCCTAATGACGATGGAACACTCAAATTGCGTCGAGATTCAATACATCGTCCTCCAGCCGACATGTCTCAAAGGGTCTATTGCTGCCTCGGTCACCTTATGGTCGTTGTCCTGTGAGTCTAGATTTTCGAATCCGACGCAAAACTGATAGTTAATTGTAACTTTGAGGGCCTCCTAATGACGATGGAACACTCAAATTGCGTCGAGATTCAATACATCGTCCTCAAGCCGACTTCCCTCCAAGGGGATATTGCTGCCTCGATCACCTTATGGTAGTGCTCCTGTGAGTCCATATTTTCGAATCCGACGCTATACTGATAGTTAATTATAACGTTCAGGGCCTCCTAATGACGATGGAACACTCAAATTGCGTCGCGGTTCAATAAATCGCCCTCCAGCCGACTTGTCTCCAAGGGTCTATTGCTGCCTCGGTCACCTTATGGTCGTTCTCCTGTGAGTCTAGATTATCGAATCCGACGCTAAATGATAGTTAATTGTAACGTTCAGTGCCTTCTAATGACGATGAAATACTCAAATTCCGTCGCGATTCAATACATAGTCCTGCAGCCGACTTGTCTCCAAGGGTCTATTGCTGCCTCGGTCACCTTATGGTCGTTCTCCTGTGAGTCTAGATTATCGAATCCGACGCTAAATGATAGTTAATTGTAACGTTCAGTGCCTTCTAATGACGATGAAATACTCAAATTCCGTCGCGATTCAATACATAGTCCTCCAGCCGACTTGTCTCCAAGGGTCTATTGCTGCCTCTGGAACCTTATGGTCGTGCACCTGTGAGTCTAGATTATCGAATCCGACGAAAACTGATAGTTAATTGTAATGTTAAGGTTCTCCTAATGACGATGGAACACTCAAATTGCGTCGAGATTCAATACATCGTCCTCCAGCCGACTTGTTTCCAAGGGTCTGTTGGTGCCTCGGGCGCCTTTTGGTCGTCCTCCAGTGAGTCTAGATTTTCGAATCCGACGCGTAACTGATAGTTAATTGTAACGTTCAGGGCCTCCTAATGACGATGGAACACTCAGATTGCGTCGAGATTCAATACATCGTCCCCCAAACGACCTTTCTCCAAGGGGATATTGCTGCGTCGGGCACCATATGGTCCGTCTCCTGTGAGTCTAGATTTTCGAATCCGACACGAAACTGATAGTTAATTGTAACGTTCATTGCCTCCTAATGACGATGGAACACTCAAATTGCGTCATGATTCAATACATCGTCCTCCCGCCGACTTGTTTCCAAGGGGATATTGCTGCCTCGGGCCCCCTATGGTCGTTCTCCTGTGAGTTTAGAGTATCGAATCCGACGCAAAACTGATAATTATTGGCAACGTTCAGGGCCTCCTAATGACTATGGAACATAAAAATTGTGTCGCGATTCAATACATCGTCCTCCAGCCGACCTGTCTCCAAGGGTCTATTGTTGCCTCGGGCACTTTTCTTTCGTTCTCCTGTGAGTCTAGATTGTCGATTCCGACGCAAAACTCATAGTTAATTGTAACGTTCAGGGCCTCCTAATGACGATGGAACACTCAAATTGCGTCGCGGTTCTATAAATCACCCTCCAGCCGACTTGTCTCCAAGGGTCTATTGCTGCCTCGGGCACCTTATGGTCGTTCTCCTGTGAGTCTAGATTATCGAATCCGACGCTAAATGATAGTTAATTGTAACGTTCAGTGCCTTCTAATGACGATGAAATACTCAAATTCCGTCGCGATTCAATACATAGTCCTGCAGCCGACGTGTCTCCAAGGGTCTATTGTTGCCTCGGGCACCTTATGGTCGTTCTCCTGTGAGTCTAGATTGTCGAATCCGAAGCAAAACTCATAGTTAATTGTAACGTTCAGGGCCTCCTAATGACGATGGAACACTCAAATTGCTTCGAGATTCAGTACATCGTCCTCCAGCCGACTTGTCTCCAAGGGTCTATTGCTGCCTCTGGCACCTTATGGTCGTGCTCCTGTGAATCTAGATTAACGAATCCGACGCGAAACTGATAGTTAATTGTAACGTTCAGCACCTCCTATAGACGATGGAACAGACAAATTGCGTCGAGATTCAATACATCGTCCTCCAGGCGACATGTCTCCAAGGGTCTATTGCTGCCTCGGGCACCTTATGGTCGTTCTCCTGTGACGCTAGATTTTCGAATCCGACGAAAGCTAATAGTTAATTATAACGTTCGGGGCCTCCTAATGACGATGGAACACTTAAATTGCGTCAAGATTCAATACATCGTCCTCCCGCCGACTTGTCTCCAAGGGGATATTGCTGCCTCGGGCCCCCTATGGTCGTTCTCCTGTGAGTCTAGAGTATCGAATCCGACGCAAAACTCATAGTTAATTGTAACGTTCACCGCCTCCTAATGACGATGGATCACTTTAATTGCTTTGAGATTCAATACATCGTCCTCCAGCCGACTTGTCTCCAAGGGTCTATGGCACCTAATGGTCCGTCTCCTGTGAGTCTATAATTTCGAATCCGACGCAAAACTGATGGTTAATTGTTATGTTCATTGCCTCCTAATGATGATGGAACATTCAAATTGCGTTGCGATTCAATACATCGTCCTCCAGCCGATTGGTCTCCAAGGGTCTATTGCAGCGTGTGGCACCTAATGGTCGTACTCCTGTGAGTCTAGATTTTAGAATCCGACGCAAAACTGATAGTTAATTGTAACGTTCAGGGCCTCCTAATGACGAAGGAACACTCAAATAGCGTCGAGATTCAATACATCGTCCTCGAGACAACTTGTCTCCTAGGGTCTATTGCTGCCTGGGGCACTTTTCTTTCGTTCTCCTGTGAGTCTAGATTGTCGGATCCGACGCAAAACTGATAGTTAATTGTAACGTTCAGGGCCTCCTAATGACGATGGAACACTCAAATTGCTTCGAGATTCAATACATCGTCCTTTAGCCGACGTGTATCCAAGGGGATATTGCTGCCTCGGGCACGTTATGGTCGTTCTCCTATGAGTTTAGAGTATCGAATCCGACGCAAAAGTGATACTTAATTGTAACGTTCAGGGCCTCCTAATGACGATGGGACATTCAAATTGCGTCGAGATGAAATACATCGTCCTCCAGCCGACCTGTCTCCAAGGGTTTATTGTTGCCTCGGACGCCTTTTGGTCGTCCTCCTGTAAGTCTAGATTTTCTAATCCGACGCATAACTGATAGTTAATTGTAACGTTCAGGTCTTCCTAATGACGATGGAACACTCAGATTGCGTCGAGATTCAATACATCGTCCTCCAGCCGACTTGTCTCCAAGGGGATTTTGATGCCTCGGGCACCTTATGGTCCATCCCCTGTGAGTCTAGATTGTTGAATCCGACGCAAAACTGATAGTTAATTGTAACGTTCAGGGCCACCTAATGACGATGGAACACTCAAATTTCGTCGAGATTCAATACATCGTCCTTCAGCCATCTTGTCTCCAAGGGTCTATTACTGCCTCGGGCAACTTATGGTCGTTCTCCTGTGAGTCTAGATTTTTGAATCCGACAAAAACTGATAGTTAATTGTAGCGTTCAGGGCCTCCAAATGACGATGGAACACTCAAATTGCGTCGAGAGTCAATACATCGTCCTCCAGCCGACTTGTCTCCAAGGGTCTTTTGATGCCTCTGGCACCTTATGGTCTGTCTCCTGTGAGTCTAGATTTTCGAATCCGACACAAAACTGATGGTTAATTGTTATGTTCAGTTCCTCCTAATGACGATGGAACACTCAAATTGCGCCGCGATTCGATTCATCGTCCTCCAGTCGATTTGTCACCAAGGGTCTATTGCTGCCTCGGGTACTTTTCTTTCGCTCTCCTGTGAGTCTAGATTGTCGATTCCGACGCAAAACTCATAGTTAATTGTAACGTTCAGGGCCTCCTAATGACGATGGAACACTCAAATTGCGTCGCGGTTCTATAAATCACCCTCCAGCCGACTTGTCTCCAAGGGTCTATTGCTGCCTCGGGCACCTTATGGTCGTTCTCCTGTGAGTCTAGATTATCGAATCCGACGCTAAATGATAGTTAATTGTAACGTTCAGTGCCTTCTAATGACGATGAAATACTCACATTCCGTCGCGATTCAATACATAGTCCTGCAGCCGACTTGTCTCCAAGGGTCTATTGTTGCCTCGGGCACCTTATGGTCGTTCTCCTGTAATTCTAGATTGTCGAATCCGAAGCAAAACTCATAGTTTATTGTAACGTTCAGGGCCTCCTAATGACGATGGAACACTCAAATTGCTTCGAGATTCAGTACATCGTCCTCCAGCCGACTTGTCTCCAAGGGTCTATTGCTGCCTCTGGCACCTTATGGTCGTGCTCCTGTGAATCTAGATTATCGAATCCGACGCGAAACTGATAGTTAATTGTAACGTTCAGCACCTCCTATAGACGATGGAACAGACAAATTGCGTCGAGATTCAATACATCGTCCTCCAGGCGACATGTCTCCAAGGGTCTATTGCTGCCTCGGGCACCTTATGGTCGTTCTCCTGTGACGCTAGATTTTCGAATCCGACGAAAGCTAATAGTTAATTATAACGTTCGGGGCCTCCTAATGACGATGGAACACTCAAATTGCGTCAAGATTCAATACATCGTCCTCCCGCCGACTTGTCTCCAAGGGGATATTGCTGCTTCGGGCCCCCTATGGTCGTTCTCCTGTGAGTCTAGAGTATCGAATCCGACGCAAAACTCATAGTTAATTGTAACGTTCACTGCCTCCTAATGACGATGGATCACTTTAATTGCTTTGAGATTCAATACATCGTCCTCCAGCCGACTTGTCTCCAAGGGTCTATGGCACCTAATGGTCCGTCTCCTGTGAGTCTATAATTTCGAATCCGACGCAAAACTGATGGTTAATTGTTATGTTCATTGCCTCCTAATGATGATGGAACATTCAAATTGCGTTGCGATTCAATACATCGTCCTCCGGCCGATTGGTCTCCAAGGGTCTATTGCAGCGTGTGGCACCTAATGGTCGTTCTCCTGTGAGTCTAGATTTTAGAATCCGACGCAAAACTGATAGTTAATTGTAACGTTCAGGGCCTCCTAATGACGAAGGAACACTCAAATAGCGTCGAGATTCAATACATCGTCCTCGAGACAACTTGTCTCCTAGGGTCTATTGCTGCCTGGGGCACTTTTCTTTCGTTCTCCTGTGAGTCTAGATTGTCGGATCCGACGCAAAACTGATAGTTAATTGTAACGTTCAGGGCCTCCTAATGACGATGGAACACTCAAATTGCTTCGAGATTCAATACGTCGTCCTTTAGCCGACGTGTCTCCAAGGGGATATTGCTGCCTCGGGCACGTTATGGTCGTTCTCCTATGAGTTTAGAGTATCGAATCCGACGCAAAAGTGATACTTAATTGTAACGTTCAGGGCCTCCTAATGACGATGGATCATTCAAATTGCGTCGAGATTAAATACATCGTCCTCCAGCCGACCTGTCTCCAAGGGTTTATTGTTGCCTCGGACGCCTTTTGGTCGTCCTCCTGTAACTAGATTTTCTAATCCGACGCATAACTGATAGTTAATTGTAACGTTCAGGTCTTCCTAATGACGATGGAACACTCAGATTGCGTCGAGATTCAATACATCGTCCTCCAGCCGACTTGTCTCCAAGGGGATATTGATGCCTCGGGCACCTTATGGTCCATCCCCTGTGAGTCTAGATTGTTGAATCCGACGCAAAACTGATAGTTAATTGTAACGTTCAGGGCCACCTAATGACGATGGAACACTCAAATTTCGTCGAGATTCAATACATCGTCCTTCAGCCATCTTGTCTCCAAAGGTTCTATTACTGCCTCGGGCAACTTATGGTCGTTCTCCTGTGAGTCTAGATTTTTGAATCCGACAAAAACTGATAGTTAATTGTAGCGTTCAGGGCCTCCAAATGACGATGGAACACTCAAATTGCGTCGAGAGTCAATACATCGTCCTCCAGCCGACTTGTCTCCAAGGGTCTTTTGATGCCTCTGGCACCTTATGGTCTGTCTCCTGTGAGTCTAGATTTTCGAATCCGACACAAAACTGATGTTAATTGTTATGTTCAGTGCCTCCTAATGACGATGGAACACTCAAATTGCTTCGAGATTCAAATCATCGTCCTCCAGCCGACGTGTCTCCAAGGGGATATTGCTGATTCGGGCACGTTATGGTCGTTCTCCTATGAGTCTAGAGTATCGAATCCGACGCAAAAGTGATACTTAATTGTAACGTTCAGGTCTTCCTAATGACGATGGAACACTCAAATTGCGTCGAGAGTCAATACATCGACCTCCAGCCGACTTGTCTCCAAGCGTCTATTGCTGCCTCGGGGACTTTGTGGTCGTTCTCCTGTGAGTCTAGATCTACGAATCCGACGCATAACTGATAGTTAATTGTAACGTTCAGGGCCTCCTAATGACGATGGAACACTCAAATTACTTCGAGATTCAATATATCGTCATCCAGCCGACTTGTCTCCAAGGGGATATTGCTGCCTCGGGCACCTTATGGTCGTTCTCCTGTGAGTCTAGATTTTCGTATCCGACGCAAAACTGAGAGTTAATTACAACGTTCAGGGCCTCCTAATGACGATGGAACACTCAAATTGCGTCGAGATTCAATACATCGTCCTCCAGCCGACTTACTCCAAGGGGTCTATTGCTGCCTCGGGCACCTTACGGTCGTTCTCTTCTGAGTCTAGATTATCGAATCCGACACAAGATGATAGTTAATTGTAACGTTCAGGGCCTCATAATGAAGATGGAACAATCAAATTCCGTCGCGATTCAATACATCGTCCTCCAGCCGACGTGTTTCCAAGGGGATATTGCCGCCTCGGGCACGTTATGGTCGTTCTCCTATGAGTCTAGAGTATCGAAGCCGACGCAAAACTGATACTTAATTGTAACGTTCAGGGCCTCCTAATGACGATGGAACATTCAAATTGCGTCGCGATTCAATATATCGTCCTACAGCCGAACTGTCTCCAAGGGATTGTTGTTGCCTAGGACGCCAATTGGTCTTCCTCCTGTAAGTCTAGATTTTCTTATCCGACGAAAAACTGATGTTCAGTGCCTCCTAAAGACGATGGAACACTCAAATAGCGTCGACATTCAATACATCGTCCTCCAGCCAACTTGTCTCCAAGGGTCAATTGCTGCCTCGGGCACTTTTCTTTCGTTCTCCAGTGAGTCTAGATTGTCGAATCTGACGCAAAACTGATAGTTAATTGTAACGTTCAGGGAATCCTAATGACGATGGAACACTCAAATTGCTTCGAGATTCAATACATCGTCCTCAAGCCGACGTGTCTCCAAGGGGATATTGCTGCATCGGGCACGTTATGGTCGTTCTCCTATGAGTCTAGAGTATCGAATCCGACGCAAAAGTAATAGTTAATTGTAACGTTCAGGTCTTCCTAATGACGATGGAACACTCAAATTGCGTCGAGATTCAATACATCGGCCTCTAGCCGACTTGTCTCCAAGCGTCTATTGCTGCCTCGGGGACCTTGTGGTCGATCTCCTGTGAGTCTAGATCTACGAATCCGACGCATAACTGATAGTTAATTGTAACGTTCAGGGCCTCCTAATGACCTTGGAACACTCATATTACTTCGAGATTCAATATATCGTCATCCAGTCGACTTGTCTCCAAGGGGATATTGCTGCCTCGGGCACCTTATGGTCGTTCTACTGTGAGTCTAGATTTTCGTATCCGACGCAAAACTGAGAGTTAATTACAACGTTCAGGGCCTCCTAATGACGATGGTACACTCAAATTGCGTCGAGATTCAATACACCGTCCTCCAGCCGACTTACTCCAAGGGGTCTATTGCTGCGTCGGGCACCTTATGGTCGTTCTCCTCTGAGTCTAGATTATCGATTCCGACGCAAAATGATACTTATTTGTAACGTTCAGGGCCTCCTCATGACGATGAAACACTCAAAATCCGTCGCGATTCAATACATCGTCCTCCAGCCGACTTGTCTCCAAGGGTCTATTGCTGCCTCGGGCAACTTATTGTCGTTCTCCTGTGAGTCTAGATTTTCGAATCCGACGCAAAACTGATAGCTAATTGTAACGTTTAGCGCCTCCTAATGACAATCTAACACTCAAATTGCGTCGAGGTTCAATACCTCGTCCTCCAGCCGACTTGTCTCCAAATGGATATTGCTGCCTCGGGCACCATATGATCCGTCTCCTGAGAGTCTAGATTTTCGTATACGACGCAAAACTGATGGTTAATTGTTATGTTCGGTGCCTCCTAATGACGATGGAACACTCAAATTGCGTCGCGATTCAATTCATCGTCCTCCTGCCGACCTGTCTCCAAGGGGGTATTGCTGCCTCGGGCACCTAATGGTACATCTCCTGTGAGTCTAGATTGTCGAATCCGACGCAAAACTGATAGTTAATTGTAACGTTCAGGGCCACCTAATGACGATGGAACACTCAAATTTCGTCGAGATTCAATACATCGTCCTTCAGCCGACTTGTCTCCAAGGGTCTATTACTGCCTCGGGCAACTTATGGTCGTTCTCTACTATGTCTACATTTTCGAATCCGACGCAAAACTGATATTTTATTGTCACGTTCAGAGCCTCCTAATGACACTGGAACACTCAAATTGCGTCGAAATTCTATACATCGTCCTCCAGCCGACTTGTCTCGAAAGGACTATTGTTGCCTCGGGCGCCTTTTGGTCGTTCTCCTGTGAGTCTAGATTTTCGAAACCGACGCATAACTGATAGTTAATTGTAACGTTCACTGCCTCCTAATGACGGTGGAACACTCAAATTGCGTCGAGATTCAATACATCGTCCTCCAGCCGACTTGTCTCCAAGGGTCTATTGCTGTCTCTGGCACCTTATGGTCTGTCTCCTGTGAGTCTATATTTTCGAATCCGACACAAAACTGATGGTTAATTGTTATGTTCGGTGCCTCCTAATGACGATGGAACACTCAAATTGCGTCGCGATTCAATTCATCGTCCTCCAGCCGACTTGTCTCCAAGGGTCTATTGCTGCCTCGGTTACCTTGTGGTCGTTCTCCTGTGAGTATAGATCTACGTATCCGACGCATAACTGATAGTTAATTGTAACGTTCAGGGCTTCCTAATGGCGATGGAACACTCAAATTACTTCGAGATTCAATATATCGTCATCCAGCCGACTTGTCTCCAAGGGGATTATGCTGCCTCGGGCACCTTATGGTCGTTCTCCTGTGAGTCTAGATTTTCGTATACGACGCAAAACTGAGAGTTAATTACAACGTTCAGGGCCTCCTAATGACGATGGAACACTCAAATTGCGTCGAGATTCAATACATCGTCCTTCAGCCGACTTACTCCAAGGGGTCTATTGCTGCTTCGGGCACCTTATGGTCGTTCTCTTCTGAGTCTAGATTATCGAATCCGACACAAAATTATAGTTAATTGTAACGTTCAGGGCCTCATAATGAAGATGGAACACTCAAATTCCGTCGCGATTCAATGCATCGTCCTCCAGCCGACTTGTCTCCAAGGGTCTATTGCTGCTTCGGGCAAGTTATTGTCGTTCTCCTGTGAGTCTAGATTTTCGAATCCGACGCAAAACTGATAGCTAATTGTAACGTTCAGGGCCTCCTAATGATGATGGAACACTCAAATTGCATCGTGATTCAATACCTCGTCCTCCAGCCGACATGTCTCCGAGGGGATATTGCTGCCTCGGGCACAATATGGTCCGTCTCCTGTGAGTCTAGATTTGCGAATCAGACGCGAAACTGATAGTTAATTGTAACGCTCCGGGCCTCCTAATGACGATGGAAAACTCAAATTGCGTCGAGATTCAATACATCGTCGTCCAGGCGTCTTGTCTCCAAGGGTCTATTGCTGCCTCGGGCACCTTATGGCCGTTCTCCTCTGAGTCTACATTTTCGAGTCCGACGCAAAACTGATAGTTAATTGTATTGTTCAGGACCTGCTAATGTCACTGGAACACTCTAATTGCGTTGAGATTCATTACATTCTCCTCCAGCCGACTTTTCTCCAAGGGTCTATTGTTGCCTCGGGCGCCTTTTGGTCGTCCTCCTCCTTGTCTAGATTTACGATTCCGACGCATAACTGATAGTTAATTGTAACGTTCACGGCCTCCTAATGACGATGGAACACTCAAATTGCGTCGAGATTCAATACATCGTCCTCCAGCCGACTTGTATCCAAGGGTCTATTGCTGCCTGTGGCACCTTATGGTCCGTCTCCTGTGAGTCTAGATTTTCGAATCCGACGCAAAACTGATGGTTAATTGTTATGTTCAGTGCCTCCTAATGACGATGGATCACTCAAATTGGGTCGAGATTCAATGCATCGTCCCCCAGCCCTGTCCAAGGGGATATTGCTGCCTCGCGCAACTTATGGTTCGTCTCCTGTGAGTCTAGATTTTCGAATCCGACGCGAAACTGATAGTTAATTGGAACGTTCAGGGCCTCCTAATGACGATGGAACACTCAAATTGCGTCGCGATTCAATTCATCGTCCACAACCGACTTGTTTCCAAGGGTCTATTGTTGCCCCGGGTGCCTTTTGGTCGTACTCCTGTGAGTCTAGATTATCGAATCCGACGCAAAACTCATATTTGATTGTAACGTTCACGGCCTCCTAATGACGATGGAACACTCAAATTGCTTCGAGATTCAATACATCGTCCTCCAGGCGTCTTGTGTCCAAGGGTCTATTGCTGCCTCTGGCACCTTATGGTCGTGCTCCTTTGAGTCTACATTTTCGAATCCGACGCAAAACTGATAGTTAATTGTAACGTTCAGGGCCTCCGAATGACGATGGAGCACTCAAGTTGCGTCGAGGTTCAACACATCGGCCTCCAGCCGACTTAACTCCAAGAGTCTATTGCTGCCTCGGGGACCTTGTGGTCGTTCGCCTGTGAGTCTAGATTTACGAATCCGACGCATAACTGATGGTTAATTGTAACGTTCAGGGCTTTCTAATGACGATGGAACACTCAAATTCCGTCGAGATTCAGTACATCGGCCTCCAGCCGACTTAACTCCAAGGGTCTATTTCTGCCTCGGGGACCTTGTGGTCGTTGTCCTGTGAGTCTAGATTTACGAATCCGACGCATAATTGATAGTTAATTGTACCGTTCAGGGCCTCCTAATGACGATGGAACACTCAAACTACGTCGAGATTATATATATCGTCCTCCAGCCGACTTGTCTCCAAGGGGATATTGTTGAATGAGGCACCATATGGTCCGTCTCCTGTGAGTCTAGATTTTCGAATCCGACGCGAAACTGACAGTTAATTGTAACGTTCAGGGCCTCCTAATGACGATGAAACACTCAAATTGCGTCGCGATTCAATTCATCGTCCTCCAGCCGACTTGTTTCCAATGGTCTATTGTTGCCCCGGGCGCCTTCTGGTCGTTCTCCTGTGAGTCTAGATTTACGAATCCGACGCATAACTGATAGTTAATTGTAACGTTCAGGGCCTCCTAATGACGATGGAACACTCTAATTGGGTCGAGATTCAATACATCGTCCTCCAGCAGACTTGTCTCCAAGGGTCTATTGCTGCCTCGAGCACCTTATTGTCGTTCTCCTGTGAGTCTACATTCTCGAATCCAAAGCAAAACTGATTGATAATTGTAACGTTCAGGGCCTCCTAATGACGATGGAACACTCAAACTGCTTCGAGATTCAATGCATCGTCCCCCAGCCCTGTCCAAGGGGATATTGCTGCCTCGCGCAACTTATGGTTCGTCTCCTGTGAGTCTAGATTTTCGAATCCGACGCGAAACTGATAGTTAATTGGAACGTTCAGGGCCTCCTAATGACGATGGAACACTCAAATTGCGTCGCGATTCAATTCATCGTCCACAACCGACTTGTTTCCAAGGGTCTATTGTTGCCCCGGGTTCCTTTTGGTCGTACTCCTGTGAGTCTAGATTATCGAATCCGACGCAAAACTCATATTTGATTGTAACGTTCACGGCCTCCTAATGACGATGGAACACTCAAATTGCTTCGAGATTCAATACATCGTCCTCCAGGCGTCTTGTGTCCAAGGGTCTATTGCTGCCTCTGGCACCTTATGGTCGTGCTCCTTTGAGTCTACATTTTCGAATCCGACGCAAAACTGATAGTTAATTGTAACGTTCAGGGCCTCCGAATGACGATGGAGCACTCAAGTTGCGTCGAGGTTCAATACATCGGCCTCCAGCCGACATAACTCCAAGAGTCTATTGCTGCCTCGGGGACCTTGTGGTCGTTCGCCTGTGAGTCTAGATTTACGAATCCGACGCATAACTGATGGTTAATTGTAACGTTCAGGGCTTTCTAATGACGATGGAACACTCAAATTCCGTCGAGATTCAGTACATCGGCCTCCAGCCGACTTAACTCCAAGGGTCTATTTCTGCCTCGGGGACCTTGTGGTCGTTGTCCTGTGAGTCTAGATTTACGAATCCGACGCATAATTGATAGTTAATTGTACCGTTCAGGGCCTCCTAATGACGATGGAACACTCAAACTACGTCGAGATTATATATATCGTCCTCCAGCCGACTTGTCTCCAAGGGGATATTGCTGCCTCGGGCACCTTATGGTCGTTCTCCTGTGAGTCTAGATTTTCGAATCCGACGCAAAACTGAGAGGAAATTATAACGTTCAGGGCCTCCTAATAACGATGGAACACTCAAATTGCGTCGAGATTCAATACACCGTCCTCCAGCCGACTTGTCTCCAAGGGGATATTGTTGAATCAGGCACCATATGGTCCGTCTCCTGTGAGTCTAGATTTTCGAATCCGACGCGAAACTGACAGTTAATTGTAACGTTCAGGGCCTCCTAATGACGATGAAACACTCAAATTGCGTCGCGATTCAATTCATCGTCCTCCAGCCGACTTGTTTCCAAGGGTCTATTGTTGCCCCGGGCGCCTTCTGGTCGTTCCCCTGTGAGTCTAGATTTACGAATCCGACGCATAACTGATAGTTAATTGTAACGTTCAGGGCCTCCTAATGACGATGGAACACTCAATTAACGTTCGAGATTCAATATATTGTCCTCCAGGCGACTTGTCTGCAAGGGTCTATTGCTGCCTCGTGCACCTTATGGTCGTCCTCCTCTGAGTCTAGATTATCGAATCCGACGCAAAATGATAGTGAATTGTAGCGTTCAGGGCCACCTAATGACGATGGAACACTCAAATTCCGTCGCGATTCAATACATCGTCCTCCAGTCGACTTGTCAAAAAAGGGTCTATTGCTGCCTCGGGCACCTTATGGTCGTTCTCCTGTGACTCTAGATTTTCGAATCCGACGCAAAACTGATAGTTAATTGTAACATTCAGGGCCTACTAATGACGATGGAACACTCAACATGCGTCGAGATTCTATACATCTTCTCCCAGCCAACTTGTCTCCAAGGGGATATTTCTGCCTCGGGCACCTTATGGTCCGTCTCCTGTAACTCTAGATTTTCAATCCGACGCGAAACTAAAAGTTAATTGTAACGTTCACGGCCTCCTAATGACAATGGAACATTCAAATTGCTTCGAGATTCAATACATCGTCCTCCAGCCGACTTGTCTCCAAGGGTCTACTGCTGCCTCTGGCACCTTATGGCCGTGCTCCTGTGAGTCTAGATTTTCGAATCCGTCGCGAAACCGATATTTAATTGTAACGTTCAGGGCCTCCTAATGACGATGGAACACTCAAATCGCGTCGAGAATCAACACATCGAACTCCAGCCGACTTGTCTCCAAGGGTCTATTGCTGCCTCTGGCACCTTATGGTCGTGCTCCTTTGTGTCTAGATTTTGGAATCCGACGCGCACTGATAGTTAGTTGTAACGTTCAAGGGTTCCTAATGACGATGCGTCGAGAATCAATACATCGTCCGCCAGGCGACTTGTCTCCAAGGGTCTGTTGCTGCCTCGGGCACCTTATAGTCGTTTGAGTCTACATTTTCGGATCCGACGCAAAACTGATAGTTAATTGTTACGTTCAGGGCCTCCTAATGACGATGGAACACTCAAATTGCGTCGCGATTCAATTCATCGTCTTCCAGCCGAAATGTTTCCAAGGGTCTATTGTTACCCCGGGCGCCTTTTGGTCGTTCTCCTGTGAGTCTAGATTATCGCATCCGACGCAAAACTCATAGTTAATTGTAACGTTCACGGCCTCCTAATGACGATTTAACATTCAAATTGCTTCGAGATTCAATACATCGTCCTACAGCCGACTTGTCTCTAAGGGTCTATTGCTGCCTCTGGCACCATATGGTCGTGCTTCTGGGAGTCTAGAATTTCGAATCCGATGCGAAACTGAAGTTAATTGTACCGTACACGGCCTCCTAATGACGATGGAACACTCAAATTGCGTCGAGATTCAATACATCGTCCTGCAGCCTACTTGTCTCCCAGGGTCTATTGCTGCCTCTGGCACCTTATGGTCCGTCTCCTGTGAGTCTAGATTTTCGAATGCGACGCAAAACTGATAGTTAATTGTAACGTTCAGGGCCTCCTAATGACGATGGAACACTCACATTGCGTCGAGATTCAATACTTCGTCCTCCAGCCGACTTGTTTCCAAGGGTCAATTGTTGCCCCGGGCGCCTTTTCGTCGTACTCCTGTGAGCCTAGATTATCGAATCCGACGCAAAACTCATAGTTGATTGTAACGTTCACGTCCTCCTAATGACGATGGATCTCTCAAATTGCTTCGAGATTCAATACATCGTCCTTCAGCCTACTTGTCTCCCAGGGTCTGTTGCTGCCTCGGGCACCTTAAGGTCGTTTGAGTCCACATTTTAGAATCCGACGCAAAACTGATAGTTAATAGTTACGTTCAGGGCCTCCTAATGACGATGGAACACCTAAATTGCGTCGAGATTCAATACATCGTCCTCCTGCCGACTTGTCTCGAAGGGGATATTGCTGCCTCAGGCACCTTATTGTCGTTCTCCTGTGAGTCTAGATTGTCGAATCCGACGCAAAACTGATAGTTAATTGTAACGTTAAGGGCCTCCTAATTACGATGGAACACTCAAATTGCGTCGAGATTCAATACATCGTCCTGCAGCCTACTTGTCTCCCAGGGTCTATTGCTGCCTCTGGCACCTTATGGTCGTGCTCCTTTGTGTCTAGATTTTCGAATCCGACGCAAAACTGATAGTTAGTTGTAACGTTCAAGGCCTCCTAATGACGATGCGTCGAGAATCAATACATCGTCCTCCAGGCGACTTGTCTCCCAGGGTCTGTTGCTGCCTCGGGCACCTTATGGTCGTTTGAGTCTTCATTTTCGAATCCGACGGAAAACTGATAGTTAATAGTTACGTTCAGGGCCTCCTAATGACGATGGAACACCTAAATTGCGTCGAGATTCAATACATCGTCCATCAGCCGACCTGTCTCCAAGGGTCTATTGCTGCTTCGGGCATCTTATGGTGACTCTAGATTTTCGAATCTGATGAAAAACTGATAGTTAATTGTAACGTTCAGGGCCTCCCAATGACGATGGAACACTCAAATTGCGTCGCGATTCAATTCATCGTCCTCCAGCCCAAATGTTTCCAAGGGTCTATTGTTACCCCGGGCGCCTTTTGGTCGTTCTCCTGTGAGTCTAAATTATCGAATCCGACGCAAAACTCATAGTTAATTGTAACGTTCACGGCCTCCTAATGACGATGGAACACTCAAATTGCTTCGAGATTCAATACTTCGTCCTCCAGCCGACTTGTCTCCAAGGGTCTATTGCTGCCTCTGGCACCATATGGTCGTGCTTCCGGGAGTCTAGAATTTCGAATCCGACGCGAAACTGAAGTTAATTGTACCGTTCACGGCCTCCTAATGACGATGGAACGTTCAAATTGCGTCGCGATTCAATACATCGTCCTGCAGCCTACTTGTGTCGCAGGGTCTATTGCTTCCTCTGGCACCTTATGGTCCGCCTCCTGTGAGTCTAGATTTTCGAATGCGACGCAAAACTGATAGTTAATTGTAACGTTGAGGGCCTCCTAATGACGATGGAACATTCAAATTGCTTCGAGATTCAATACTTCGTCCTTCAGCCGACTTGTCTCCAAGGGTCTACTGCTGCCTCTGGCACCTTATGGTCGTGCTCCTGTGAGTCTAGAATCTCGAATCCGACGCGAAAACGATATTTAATTGTAACGTTCAGGGCCTCCTAATGACGATGGAACACTCAAATTGCGTCGAGAATCAATAAATCGTCCGCCAACCGACTTGCCTCCAAGGGGATATTGCTGCCTCGGGCCCTTATATTCGTTCTCCTGTGAGTCTAGATTGTCGAATCCGACGCAAAACTGATAGTTAATTGTAAAGTTAAGGGCCTCCTAATGACGATGGAACACTCAAATTGCTTCGAGATCCAATACATCGTCCTCGAGGCGTCTTGTCTTCAAGGGTCTATTGCTGCCTCTGGCACCTTATGGTCGTGCTCCTTTGTGTCTAGATTATCGAAGCCGACGCGAAACTGATAGTTAGTTGTAACGTTCAAGGCCTTCTAATGACGATGCGTCGAGAATCAATACATCGTCCTCCAGGCGACTTGTCTCCAAGGGTCTGTTGCTGCCTCGGGCACCTTATAGTCGTTTGAGTCTACATTTGCGAATCCGACGCGAAACTGATAGTTAATTGTTACGTTCAGGGCCTCCTAATGACGATGGAACACTTAAATTGCGTCGAGATTCAATACATCGTCCTCCAGCCGACTTGTCTTTAAGGGTCTATTGTTGCCTCGGGCGCCTTTTAGTCGTCTCCTGTGATTCTAGATTATCGAATCCGACGCAAAACTCATAGTTAATTGTAACGCTCAAGGCCTCCTAATGACGATGGAACACTCAAATTGCGTCGAGATTGAATACATCGTCCTTCAGCCGACGTGTCTCCAAGGGTCTAGTGCTGCTTCGGGCACCTTATGGAGACTCTAGATTTTCGAATCTGACGCAAAACTGATAGTTAATTGTAACGTTCAGGGCCTCCCAATGACGATGGAACACTCAATTTGCGTCGCGATTCAATTCATCGTCCTCCAGCCGAAATGTTTCCAAGGGTCTATTGTTACCCCGGGCGCCTTTTGGTCGTTCTCCTGTGAGTCTAGATTATCGCATCCGACGCAAAACTCATAGTTAATTGTAACGTTCACGGCCTCCTAATGACGATTTAACACTCAAATTGCTTCGAGATTCAATACATCGTCCTCCAGCCGACTTGTCTCTAAGGGTCTATTGCTGCCTATGGCACCATATGGTCGTGCTTCTGGGAGTCTAGAAATTCGAATCCGACGAGAATCTGAAGTTAATTGTACCGTCCACGGCCTCCTAATGACGATGGAACACTCAAATTGCGTTGAGATTCAATACATCGTCCTGCAGCCTACTTGTCTCCCAGGGTCTGTTGCTGCCTCTGGCACCCTATGGTCCGTCTCCTGTGAGTCTAGATTTTCCAATGCGACGCCAAACTGATAGTTAATTGTAACGTTCAGGGCCTCCTAATGACGATGGAACACTCAAGTTGCTTCGAGATCCAATACATCGTCCTCCAGCCGACTTGTCTCCAAGGGTCTACTGCTGCCTCTGGCACCTTATGGTCGTGCTAGTGTGAGTCTAGATTCTCGAATCCGACGCGAAACCGATATTTAATTGTAACCTTCAGGGCCTCCTAATGACGATGGAACACTCAAATTGCGTCGAGAATCAATAAATCGTCCGCCAGCCGACTTGCCTCCAAGGGGATATTGCTGCCTCGGGCCCTTATATTCGTTCTCCTGTGAGTCTAGATTGCCTAATCCGACGCAAAACTGATAGTTAATTGTAACGTTAAGGGCCTCCTAATGACGATGGAACACTCAAATTGCTTCGAGATCCAATACATCGTCCTCCAGGCGTCTTGTCTCCAAGGGTCTATTGCTGCCTCTGGCACCTTATGGTCATGCTCCTTTGTGTCTAGATTTTCGAATCCGACGCGAAACTGATAGTTAGTTGTAACGTCCAAGGCCTTCGAATGACGATGCGTCGAGAATCAATACATCGTCCTCCAGGCGAATTGTCTCCAAGGGTCTGTTGCTGCCTCGGGCACCTTATAGTCGTTTGAGTCTACATTTTCGAATCCGACGCGAAACTGATAGTTAATTGTTACGTTCAGGGCTTCCTAATGACGATGGAACACTTAAATTGCGTCGAGATTCAATACATCGTCCTCCAGCCGAATTGTCTTTAAGGGTCTATTGTTGCCTCGGGCGCCTTTTAGTCGTCTCCTGTCAGTCTAGATTATCAAATCCGACGCAAAACTCATAGTTAATTGTAACGCTCACGGCCTCCTAATGACGATGGAACACTCAAATTGCGTCGAGATTGAATACATCGTCCTTCAGCCGACGTGTCTCCAAGGGTCTAGTGCTGCTTCGGGCACCTTATGGAGACTCTAGATTTTCGAATCTGACGCAAAACTGATAGTTAATTGTAACGTTCAGGGTCTCCCAATGACGATGGAACACTCAATTTGCGTCGCGATTCAATTCATCGTCCTCCAGCCGAAATGTTTCCAAGGGTCTATTGTTAACCCGGGCGCCTTTTGGTCGTTCTCCTGTGAGTCTAGATTATCGCATCCGACGCAAAACTCATAGTTAATTGTAACGTTCACGGCCTCCTAATGACGATTTAACACTCAAATTGCTTCGAGATTCAATACATCGTCCTCCAGCCGACTTGTCTGTAAGGGTCTATTGCTGCCTCTGGCACCATATGGTCGTGCTTCTGGGAGTCTAGAATTTCGAATCCGACGCGAATCTGAAGTTAATTGTACCGTTCACGGCTTCCTAATGACGATGGAACACTCAAATTGCGTTGAGATTCAATACATCGTCCTGCAGCCTACTTGTCTCCCAGGGTCTGTTGCTGCCTCTGGCACCCTATGGTCCGTCTCCTGTGAGTCTAGATTTTCGAATGCGACGCAAAACTGATAGTTAATTGTAACGTTCAGGGCCTCCTAATGACGATGGAACACTCAAATTGCGTCGAGAGTCAATACTTCGTCCTCCAGCCGACTTGTTTCCAAGGGTCTATTGTTGCCCCGGGCGCCTTTTTGTCGTACTCCTGTGAGCCTGGATTATCGAATCCGACGCAAAACTCATAGTTGATTGTAACGTTCACGGCCTCCTATTGACGATGGAACAATCAAATTGCTTCGAGATTCAATACATCGTCCTTCAGCCTACTTGTCTCCCAGGGTCTGTTGCTGCCTCGGTCACCTTATGGTCGTTTGAGTCTACATTTTCGAATCCGACGCAAAAGTGATAGTTAATAGTTACGTTCAGGGCCTCCTAATGACGATGGAACACCTAAATTGCGTCGAGATTCAATACATCGTCCTCCAGCCGACTTGTCTCCAAGGGGAAATTGCTGCCTCGGGCACCTTATTGTCGTTCTCCTGTGAGTCTAGATTGTCGAATCCGACGCAAAACTGATAGTTAATTGTAACGTTAAGGGCCTCCTAATTACGATGGAACACTCAAATTGCGTCGAGATTCAATACATCGTCCTGCAGCCTACTTGTCTCCCAGGGTCTATTGCTGCCTCTGGCACCTTATGGTCGTGCTCCTTTGTGTCTAGATTTTCGAATCCGTAGCGAAACTGATAGTTAGTTGTAACGTTCAAGGCCTCCTAATGATGATGTTTCGAGAATCAATACATCGTCCTCCAGGCGACTTGTCTCAAAGGGTCTGTTGCTGCCTCGGGCACCTTATGGTCGTTTGAGTCTACATTTTCGAATCCGACGCAAAACTGATAGTTAATAGGTACGTTCAGGGCCTCCTAATGACGATGGAACACCTAAATTGCGTCGAGATTCAATACATCGTCCATCAGCCGACCTGTCTCCAAGGGTTTATTGCTGCCTCTGGCACCTTATCGTCGTTCCTCTCTGAGTCTACATTTTCGAATCCGACGCAAAACTGATAGTTAATTGAAACGATCAGGGCCTCCTAATGACGATGGAACACTCAAATTGCGTCGAGATTCAATACATCGTCCTCCAGCCGACTTGTCTCCAAGTGTCTATTGTTGCCTCCGGCGCCTTTTGGTCGTCCTCCTGTAGTGTAGATTTTCGAATCCGGCGCATAACTGATAGTTAATTGTACCGTTCATGGCCTCCTAATGACGATGGAACACTCAAATTGCGTCGAGATTCAATACATCGTCCTGCAGCCTACTTGTCTCTAAGGGTGTCTTGCTGCCTCTGGGACCTTATGGTCCGTCTCCTGTGAGTCTAGATTTTCGAATGCGACGCAAAACTGATAGTTAATAGTAACATTGAGGGCCTCCTAATGACGATGGAACATTAAAATTGCGTCGAGATGCAATACATCGTCCTCCAGCCGACTTGTTACCAAGGGTCTATTGTTGCCCCGGGCGCCTTTTGGTTGTACTCCTGTGAGTCTAGATTATCGTATCCGACGCAAAACTCATAGTTGATTGTAACGTTCACGGCCTCCTAATGACGATGGAACACTCAAATTGCTTCGAGATTCAATACATCGTCCTCCAGGCGACTTGTCTCCAAGGGTCTATTGCTGCCTCTGGCACCTTATGGTCGTGCTCCGTTGAGTCTAGATTTTCGGATCCGACGCGAAACTGATAGTTAGTTGTAACGTTCAAGGCCTCCTAATGACGATGCGTCGAGAATCAATACATCGTCCTCCAGGCGACCTGTCACCAAGGGTCTGTTGCAGCCTCGGGCACCTTATGGTCGTTTGAGTCTACATTTTCGAATCCGACGCAAAACTGATAGTTAATTGTAACGTTCAGGGCCTCCTAATGACGATGGAACACTCAAATTGCGTCGAGATTCAATACATCGTCCTCCAGCCGACTTGTCTCCAAGGGTCTATTGTTGCCTCGGGCACCTTTTGGTCGTCCTCCTGTGAGTGTAGATTTTCGAATCCGACGCATAACTGATAGTTAATTGTACATTCACGGCCTCCTAATGACAATGGAACACTCAAATTGCGTCGAGATTCAATACATCGTCCCCCAGCCGACTTGTCTCCAAGGGTCTATTGCTGGCACTGGCACCTTATGGTCCGTCTCCTGTGAGTCTACATTTTCGAATCCGACGCAAAACTGATGGTTAATTGTAATGTTCAGTGCCTCCTAATGACGATGGAACACTCAAATTGAGTCGCGATTCAATACATCGTTCTGCAGCCAATTTGTCTCCAAGGGTATATCGCTGCTTGTTGCACCTAATGGTCGTTCTCCTGTGAGTCTAGATTTTCGGAACCGACGCAAAACTGAATGTTAATTGTAACGTTAAGGGCCTCCTAATGACGATGGAACACTCAAATTGCGTCGAGATTCAACTCATCGGCCTCCAGCCGACTTATTTCCAAGATTCTATTGCTGCCTCGGGGACCTTGTGGTCGTTCTCCTGTGAGTCTTGATTTACGAATCCGATGCATAACTGATAGTTAATTGCAACGTTCAGGGCCTTCTAATGACGATGGAACACTCAAATTGCGTCGAGATTCAATACATCGGCCTCCAGCCGACTTAACTCCAAGGGTCTATTGCTGCCTCGGGGACCTTGTGGTCGTTCTCCTGTGAGTATAGATTTACGAATCCGACGCATAACTGATAGTTAATTGTAACGTTCAGGGCCTCCTAATGACGATGGAACACTCAAATTGCGTCGCGATTCAATACATCGTCCTCCAGTCGACTTGTCTCCAAGGGTCTATTGCTGCCTCGGGCACCTTATTGTCGTTCTCCTGTGAGTCTAGATTGTCGAATCCGACGCAAAACTGATAGTTAATTGTAACTTTCACTGCCTCCTAATCACGATGAAACACTCAAATTGCGTCGAGATTCAATACATCGTCCTTCAGACGACGTGTCTCCAAGGGTCTATTGCTGCCTAGGGCACCTTATGGTCGTTCTCCCGTGACTCTAGATTTTCGAATCCGACGCAAAACTGACAGTTAATTATAACGTTCAGGGCCTCCTAATGACGATGGAACACACAAATTGCTTCGAGATCCAATACATCGCCCCCCACACGACCTGTCTCCAAGGGCATATTTCTGCCTCGTGCACCTTATGTTCCGTCTCCTGTGAGTCTAGATTTTCGAATCCGACGCGAAACTGAGAGTTAATTGTAACGTTAAGGGCCACCTAATGACGATGGAACACTCAAATTGCTTCGAGATTCAATACATCGTCTTCCAGCCGATTTGTCTCCAAGGGTCTATTGCTGCTTTGGTTACATTATTGTGACTCTAGATTTTCGAATCTGACGCAGAACTGATAGTTAATTGTAACGTTCAGTGCCTCCCAATGACGATGGAACACTCAAATTGCGTCGCGATTCAATTCATCGCCCTCCAGCCGAATTGTTTCCAAGGGTCTATTGTTACCCCGGGTGCCTTTTGGTCGTTCTCCTGTGAGTCTAGATTATCGAATCCGACGCGAAACTGATAGTTGATTGTTACATTCAGGGCCTCCTAATGACGATGGAAAACTCAAATTGCGTCGTGATTCAATACATCGTCCTATAGGCGACTTGCCTCCAAGGGTCTATTGCTGCCTCGGGCACCTTATGGTCGTTCTCCTGTGAGCCTACATTTTCGAATCCGACGCAAAACTGGTAATTAATTGTAACGTTCAGGGCCTCCTAATGACGATGGAACAATCAAATTGCGTCGAGATTCAATACATCGTCCTCCAGCCGACTTGTCTCCAAGGGTCTATTGTTGCTTCGGGCGCCTTTTGGTCGTCCTCCTGTGAGTCTAGATTTTCGAATCCGACGCATAACTGATAGTTAATTGTAACGTTCAGGGCCTCCTAATGACGATGGAACACTCAAATTGCGTCAAGATTCAATACATCGTCCTCCAGCCTACTTGTCTCCAAGGGTCTATTGCTGCCTCTGGCACCTTATAGTCCGTCTCCTGTGAGTCTAGATTCTCGAATCCGACGCAAAACCGATGGTTAATAGTAATGTTCAGTGCCTCCTAATGACGATGGAACGCTCAAATTGCGTCGCGATTCAATACATCGTCCTCCAGCCGATTTGTCTCCAAGGGTCTATTGCTGCCTGTGGCAGCTAATGGTCGTTCTCCTGTGAGTCTAGATTTTCGAATCCGACGCAAAACTGAGAGTTAATCATAACCTTCAGGGCCTCCTAATGACGATGGAACACTCAAATTGCGTCGAGATTCAATACATCGTCCTCCAGCCGACTTGTCTCCAAGGGGATATTGCTGCCTCGGGCACCATAAGGTCCGGCTCCTGTGAGTCTAGATTTTCGAATCCGACGCGAAACTGATAGTTAATTGTAACGTTCAGGGCCTCCTAATGACGATGGAACACTCAAATTGCGTCGAGATTCAATACTTCGTCCTCCAGCCGACTTGTCTCCAAGGGTCTATTGTTGCCTCCGGCGCCTTTTGGTCGTCCTCGTGTGAGTCTAGATTTTCGAATCCGACGCATAACTGATAGTTAATTGTAACGTTCAGGGCCTCTTAATGACGATGGAACACTCAAATTGCGTCGAGATTCAATACATCGTCCTCCAGCCTACTTGTCTCCAAGGGTGTATTGCTGCCTCTGGCACCTTATAGTCCGTCTCCTGTGAGTCTAGATTCTCGAATCCGACGCAAAACCGATGGTTAATAGTAATGTTCAGTGTCTCCTAATGACGATGGAACGCTCAAATTGCGTCGCGATTCAATACATCGTCCTCCAGCCGATTTGTCTCCAAGGGTCTATTGCTGCCTGTGGCAGCTAATGGTCGTTCTCCTGTGAGTCTAGATATTCGAATCCGACGCAAAACTGAGAGTTAATCATAACATTCAGGGCCTCCTAATTATGATGGAACACTCAAATTGCGTCGAGATTCAATACATCGTCCTCCAGCCGACTTGTCTCCAAGGGGATATTGCTGCCTCGGGCACCGTATGGTCCGTCTCCTGTGAGTCTAGATTTTCGAATCCGACGCGAAACTGATAGTTAATTGTAACGATCAGGGCCTCCTAATGACGATGGAACACTCAAATTGCGTCGAGATTCAATACTTCGTCCTCCAGGCGACTTGTCTCCAAGGGTCTATTGCTGCCTCTGGCACCTTATGGTCTGTCTCCTGTGAGTCTAGATTTTCGAATCCGACGCGAAACTGATTGTTAATGGTAACGTTGAGCGGCTCCTAATGACGATGGAACACTCAAATTGCGTCGAGATTCAATACATCGTCCTCCAGGCGACTTGCCTCCAAGGGTCAATTGCTGCCTCGGGCACCTTATGGTCGTTCTCCTCTGAGTCTACATTTTCGAATCCGACGCAAAACTGATAATTAATTGTAACGTTCAGGGCCTCTTATTGACGATGGAACACTCAAATTGCGTCGAGATTCAATACATCGTCCTCCAGCCGACTTGTCTCCAAGGGTCTATTGTTGCCTCGGGTGCCTTTTGGTCGTCCTCCTGTAGTCTAGATTTTCGAATCCGACGCATAACTGATAGCTAATTGTACCGTTCACGGCCTCCTAATGACGATGGAACACTCAAATTGCGTCGAGATTCAATATATCGTCCTGAAGCCTACTTGTCACCAAGGGTCTATTGCAGCCTCTGGCACCTTATGGTCCGTCTCCTGTGAGTCTAAATTTTCAAATGCGACGCAAAACTGATAGTTAATAGTAACGTTCAGGGCCTCCTAATGACGATGGAACACTCAAATTGTGTCGAGATTCAGTACAACGTCCTCCAGCCGACTTGTCTCCAAGGGGATATTGCTGCTTCGGGGACAATATGGTCCGTCTCCTGTGAGTCTAGATTTTCGAATCCGACGCGAAACTGATAGTTAATTGTAACGTTCAGTGCCTCCTAATGACGATGGAACACTCAAATTGCGTCGAGTTCAATATATTGTCCTCCAGGCGACTTGTCTCCAAGAGTCTACTGCTGCCTCGGGCACCTAATGGTCGTTCTCCTCTGAGTCTACATTTTCGAATCCGACGCAAAACTGATAGTTAATTGTAACGTTCAGGGCCTCCTAATGAGGATGGAACACTCAAATTGCGTCGAGATTCAATACACCGTCATCCAGCCGACTTGTCTCCAAGGGTCTATTGTTGCCTCGGGCGCCTTTTGGTCGTACTCCTGTGAAACTAAATTTTCGAATCCGACGCATAACTGATAGTTTATTGTAACGTACACGGCCTTCTAATGACGATGGAACACTCAAATTGCGTCGAGATTCAATACATCGTCCTCCAGCCGACTTGTCTCCAAGGGTCTATTGCTGCCTCGGGCACCTTGTGGTAGTTCTCCTGTAAGACTAGATTTACAAATCCGACGCATAACTGATAGTTAATTGTAACGTTCAGGGCCTCCTAATGGCGATGGAATACTCAAATTGCGTCGAGAATCAATACATCGCCCTCCTGCCGATTTTTCTCCAAGGGTCTATTGCTGCCTGTGGCACCTAATGGTCGTTCTCCTGTGAGTCTAGGTTGTCGAATCCGACGCAAAACTGATAGTTAATTGTAACGTTCAGGGCTTTCTAATGACGATGGAACACTCAAATTGCGTCGAGATTCAACACATCGGCCTCCAGCCGAATTAACTCCAAGGGTCAATTGCTGCCTCAGGGACCTTGTGGTCGTTCTCCTGTGAGTCTAGATTTACGAATCCGACGCATAACTGATAGTTAATTGTAACGTTCAGGTCCTCCTAATGACGATGGAGCACTCAAATTGCGTCGCGATTCAATACATCGTCCTCCAGCCGACTTGTTTCAAAGGGTCTCTTCTTGCCCCAGGCGCCTTCTGGTCGCTCGCCTGTGAGTCTAGATTGTCGAATCCGACGCAAAACCGATGGTTAATAGTAATGTTCAGTGCCTCCTAATGACGATGGAACACTCAAATTGCGTCGCGATTGAATACATCGTCCTCCAGCCGACTTGTCTCCAAGGGTCTATTGTTGCCTCGGGCGCCTTTTGGTCGTTCTCCTGTGGGTCTAGATTTTCGAATCCGACGCAAAACTGAGAGTTAATTATAACATTCAGGGCCTCCTAATGACGGTGGGACACTCGAATTGCGTCGAGATTCAATACATTGTCTACCAGCCGACTTGTCTCCAAGGGTCGATTGTTGCCTCTGGCACCTTATGGTCCGTCTCCTGTGAGTCTAAGTTTTCAAATGCGACGCAAAAATGATAGTTAATAGTAACGTTCAGGGCCTCCTAATGACGATGGGACACTCAAATTGTTTCGAGATTCAATACATCGTCCTCCAGCCGACTTGTCTCCAAGGGGATATTGCTGCCTCCGGCACCATGTGGTCCGTCTCCTGTGAGTCTAGATTTTCGAATCCGACGCGAAACTGATAGTTAATTGCAACGTTCAGGGCCTCCTAATGACGATGGAACACTCAAATTGCGTCGAGATTCAATACATCGTCCTCCCGCCGATTTGTCTCCAAGGGTCTATTGCTGCCTGTGGCACCTATTGGTCGTTCTCCTGTGAGTCTAGATTGTCGAATCCGACGCAAAACTGATAGTTAATTGTAACGTTCAGGGCCTCCTAATGACGATGGAACACTCAAATTGCGTCGAGATTCAATACATCGTCCTCCAGGGGACTTGTCTCCAAGGGTCTATTGCTGCCTCGGGCACCTTATGGTCGTTCTCCTCTGAGTCTACATTTTCAAATCAGACGCAAAACTGATAGGTAAATGTAACGTTCAGGGCCTCCTAATGACGATGGAATTCTCAAATTGCGTCGAGATTCAATACATCGTCCTCCAGCAGACGTGTCTCCAAGGGGATATTGCTGCCTCGGGCACCATATAGTCCGTCTCCTGTGAGTCTAGATTTTCGAATCCGAAGCAAAAATGAAAGTTAATTGTAACGTTCAGGGCCTCCTAATGACGATGGAACACTCAAATTGCGTCGAGATTCAATACATCGGCCTCCAGCCGACTTGTCTCCAAGGGTCTATTGCTGCTTTGGTTACCTTATGGTGACTCTAGATTTTCGAATCTGACGCAAACTGATAGTTAATTGTAACGTTCAGGGCCTCCCAATGACGATGGAACACTCAAATTGCGTCGCGATTCAATTCATCGCCCTCCAGCCGAATTGTTTCCAAGGGTCTATTGTTACCCCGGGCGCCTTTTGGTCGTTCTCCTGTGAGTCTAGATTATCGAATCCGACGCGAAACTCACAGTTAATTGTAACGTTCACGGCCTCCTAATGACAATGGAACACTCAAATTGCTTCGAGATTCAATACATCGTCCTCCAGCCGACATTTCTCCCAGGGTCTATTGCTGCCTCTTGCACCTTATGGTCGTGCTTCTGTGAGTCTAGAATTTCGAATCCGACGCGAAAGTGATAGTTAATTGTTACATTCAGGGCCTCCGAATGACGATGAAACACTCAAATTGCGTCGTGATTCAATACATCGTCCTCCTGGCGACTTGTCTCCAAGGGTCTATTGCTGCCTCGGGCACCTTATGGTCGTCCTCCTGTGAGCCTACATTTTCGAATCCGACGCAAAACTGATAATTAATTGTAACGTTCAGGGCCTCCTAATGACGATGGAACAATCAAATTGCATCGAGATTCAATGCATCGTCCTCCAGCCGACTTGTCTCCAAGGGTGTATTGTTGCCTCGGGCGCCTTTTGGTCGTCCTCCTGTGAGTTTAGATTTTCGAATCCGACGCATAACTGATAGTTAATTGTAACGTTCACGGCCTCCTAATGACGATGGAACACTCAAATTGCGTCGAGATTCAATACATCGTCCTCCAGCTGACTTGTCTCCAAGGGTCTATTGCTGACTTTGGCACCTTACGGTCCGTCTCCTGTGAGACTAGATTTTCGAATCCGACGCAAAACTGATAGTTAATTGTAACGTTCAGGGCCTCCTATTGACGATGGAACACTCAAATTGCGTCGAGATTCAATACATCGTCCTCCAGGCGACTTGCCTCCAAGGGTCAATTGCTGCCTCGGGCGCCTTATGGTCGTTCTCCTCTGAGTCTACATTTTCGAATCCGACGCAAAACTGATAATTAATTGTAACGTTCAGGGCCTCCTATTGACGATGGAACACTCAAATTGCGTCGAGATTCAATACATCGTCCTCCAGCCGACTTGTCTCCAAGGGTCTATTGTTGCCTCGGGTGCCTTTTGGTCGTCCTCCTGTAGTCTAGATTTTCGAATCCGACGCATAACTGATAGTTAATTGTACCGTTCACGGCCTCCTAATGACGATGGAACACTCAAATTGCGTCGAGTTCAATATATCGTCCTCCAGGCGACTTGTCTCCAAGAGTCTACTGCTGCCTCGGGCACCTAATGGTCGTTCTCCTCTGAGTCTACATTTTCGAATCCGACGCAAAACTGATAGTTAATTGTAACGTTCAGGGCCTCCTAATGAGGATGGAACACTCAAATTGCGTCGAGATTCAGTACATCGTCATCCAGCCGACTTGTCTCCAAGGGTCTATTGTTGCCTCGGGCGCCTTTTGGTCGTTCTCCTGTGAGTCTAAATTTTCGAATCCGACGCATAACTGATAGTTTATTGTAACGTACACGGCCTCCTAATGACGATGGAACACTCAAATTGCGTCGAGATTCAATACATCGTCCTCCAGCCGACTTGTCTCCAAGGGTCTATTGCTGACTATGGCACCTTATGGTCCGTCTCCTGTGAGACTAGATTTTCGAATCCGACGCAAAACTCATAGTTAATTGTAACGTTGAGGGCCTCCTAATGACGATGAAACACTCAATTTGCGTCGAGATTCAATACATCGTCCTCCAGCTGACTTGTCTCCAAGGGTCAATTGCTGACTTTGGCACCTTATGGTCCGTCTCCTGTGAGACTAGATTTTCGAATCCGACGCAAAACTGATAGTTAATTGTAACGTTGAGGGCCTCCTAATGACGATGGAACACTCAATTTGCGTCGAGATTCAATACATCGTCCTCCAGCAGACGTGTCTCCAAGGGGATATTGCTGCCTCGGGCACCATATATTCCGTCTCCTGTGAGTCTAGATTTTCGAATCCGAAGCAAAAATGAAAGTTAATTGTAACGTTCAGGGCCTCCTAATGCCGATGGAACACTCAAATTGCGTCGAGAATCAATACATCATCCTCCTGCCGATTTTTCTCCAAGGGTCTATTGGTGCCTGTGGCACCTTATGGTCGTTCTCCTGTGAGTCTAGATTGTCGACTCCGACGCAAAACTGATAGTTAATTGTAACGTTCAGGGCCTTCTAATGACGATGGAACACTCAAATTGCGTCGAGATTCAACACATCGGCCTCCAGCCGACTTAACTCCAAGGGTCAATTGCTGCCTCGGGGACCTTGTGGTCGTTCTCCTGTGAATCAAGATTTACGAATCCGACGCATAACTGACAGTTAATTACACCGTTCAGGTCCTCCTAATGACGATGGAGCACTCAAATTGCGTCGCGATTCAATACATCGTCCTCCAGCCGACTTGTTTCCAAGGGTCTCTCGTTGCCTAAGGCGCCTTCTGGTCATTCTCGTGTGAGTCTAGATTGTCGAATCCGACGCAAAACCGATAGTTAATGGTAACGCTCAGGGCATCCTAATCACGATGAAACACTCAAATTGCTTCGAGATTCAATACATCGTCCCCCAGCCGACCTGACTCCAAGGGCATTATTCTGCATCGGGCACCTTTTGGTCCGTCTCCTGTGAGTCTAGATTTTCGAATCCGACGCAAAACTAATACTTAATTGTAACGTTAAGGGCCACCTAATGACGATGGAACACTCAAATTGCGTCGAGATTCAATACATCGTCCTCCAGCCGACTTGTCTCCAAGGGTCTATTGCTGACTATGGCGCCTTATGGTCCGTCTCCTGTGAGACTAGATTTTCGAATCCGACGCAAAACTCATAGTTAATTGTAACGTTGAGGGCCTCCTAATGACGATGAAACACTCAATTTGCGTCGAGATTCAATACATCGTCCTCCAGCAGACGTGTCTCCAAGGGGATATTGCTGCCTCGGGCACCATATAGTCCGTCTCCTGTGAGTCTAGATTTTCGAATCCGAAGCAAAAATGAAAGTTAATTGTAACGTTCAGGGCCTCCTAATGACGATGGAACACTCAAATTGCGTCGAGATTCAATACATCGTCCTCCAGCCGAATTGTTTCCAAGGGTCTATTGTTACCCCGGGCGCCTTTTGGTCGTTCTCCTGTGAGTCTAGATTATCGAATCCGACGCGAAACACACAGTTAATTGTAACGTTCACGGCCTCCTAATGACAATGGAACACTCAAATTGCTTCGAGATTCAATACATCGTCCTCCAGCCGACTTGTCTCCAAGGGTCTATTGCTGCCTCTTGCACCTTATGGTCGTGCTTCTGTGAGTCTAGAATTTCGAATCCGACGCGAAACTGATAGTTAATTGTTACATTCAGGGCCTCCTAATGACGATGGAACACTCAAATTGCGTCGTGATTCAATACATCGTCCTCCTGGCGACTTGTCTCCAAGGGTCTATTGCTGCCTCGGGCACCTTATGGTCGTTCTCCTGTAAGCGTACATTTTCGAATCCGACGCATAACTGATAGTTAATTGTAACGTTCACGGCCTCCTAATGACGATGGAACACTCAAATTGCGTCGAGATTCAATACATCGTCCTCCAGCCGACTTGTCTCCAAGGGTCTATTGCTGACTATGGCACCTTATGGTCCGTCTCCTGTGAGACTAGATTTTCGAATCCGACGCAAAACTGAAAGTTAATTGTAACGTTGAGGACCTCCTAATGACGATGGAACACTCAATTTGCGTCGAGATTCAATACATCGTCCTCCTGCCGATTTTTCTCCAAGGGTCTATTGCTGCCTGTGGCACCTTATAGTCGTTCACCTGTGAGTCTAGTTTGTCGACTCCGACGCAAAACTGATAGTTAATTGTAACGTTCAGGGCCTTCTAATGACGATGGAACACTCAAATTGCGTCGAGATTCAACACATCGGCCTCCAGCCGACTTAACTCCAAGGGTCAATTGCTGCCTCGGGGACCTTGTGGTCATTCTCCTGTGAATCTAGATTTACGAATCCGACGCATAACTGATAGTTAATTGTACCGTTCGGGTCCTCCTAATGACGATGGAGCACTCAAATTGCGTAGCGATTCAATACATCGTCCTCCAGCCGTTTTGTCTCCAAGGGTCTATTGCTGTGTGGCACCTAATGGACGTTCTCCTGTGAGTCTAGATTTTCGAATCCGACGCAAAACTAATACTTAATTGTAACGTTAAGGGCCACCTAATGACGATGGAACACTCAAATTGCTTCGAGTTTCAATACATCGTCGTCCAGCCGATTTGTCTCCAAGGGTCTATTGCTGCTTTGGTTACCTTATTGTGACTCTAGATTTTCGAATCTGACGCAAAACTGATAGTTAATTGTAACGTTCAGGGCCTCCCAATGACGATGGAACACTCAAATTGCGTCGCGATTCAATTCATCGCCCTCCAGCCGAATTGTTTCCAAGGGTCTATTGTTATCCCGGGCGCCTTTTGGTCGTTCTCCTGTGAGTCTAGATTATCGAATCCGACGCGAAACTCACAGTTAATTGTAACGTTCACGGCCTCCTAATGATAATGGAACACTCAAATTGCTTCGAGATTCAATACATCGTCCTCCAGCCGACTTGTCTCCCAGGGTCTATTGCTGCCTCTTGCACCTTATTGTCGTGCTTCTGTGAGTCTAGAATTTCGAATCCGACGCGAAACAGATAGTTAATTGTTACATTCTGGGCCTCCTAATGACGATGGAACACTCAAATTGCGTCATGATTCAATACATCGTCCTCCTGGCGACTTGTCTCCAAGGGTCTATTGCTGCCTCGGGCACCTTATGGTCGTTCTTTTGTGAGCCTACATTTTCGAATCCGACGCAAAACTGATAATTAATTGTAACGTTCAGGGCCTCCTAATGACGATGGAACAATCAAATTGCATCGAGATTCAATATATCGTCCTCCAGCCGACGTGTCTCCAAGGGTCTATTGTTGCCTCGGGCGCCTTTTGGTCGTCCTCCTGTGAGTTTAGATTTTCGAATCCGACGCATAACTGATAGTTAATTGTAACGTTCACGGCCTCCTAATGACGATGGAACACTCAAATTGCGTCGAGATTCAATACATCGTCCTCCAGCCGACTTGTCTCCAAGGGTCTATTGCTGACTATGGCACCTTATGGTCCGTCTCCTGTGAGACTAGATTTTCGAATCCGACGCAAAACTGATAGTTAATTGTAACGTTCAGGGCCTCCTAATCACGACGAAACACTCAAATTGCTTCGAGATTCAATACATCGTCCCCCAGCCGACCTGACTCCAAGGGCATTATTCTGCATCGGGCACCTTTTGGTCCGTCTCCTGTGAGTCTAGATTTTCGAATCCGACGCGAAACTGAGAGTTAATTGTAACGTTAAGGGCCACCTAATGACGATGGAACATTCAAATTGCTTCGAGATTCAATACGTCGTCCTCCAGCCGACTTGTCTCCAAGGGTCTATTGTTGCCTCGGGCGCCTTTTGCTCGTTCTCCTGTGAGTCTAGATTTTCGAATCCGACGCAAAACTGAGAGTTAATTATAACATACAGGGCCTCCTAATGACGGTGGAACACTCGAATTGCGTTGAGATTCAATACATTGTCTACCAGCCGAATTGTCTCCAAGGGTCTATTGTTGCCTCGGGCGCCTTTTGCTCGTTCTCCTGTGAGTCTAGATTTTCGAATCCGACGCAAAACTGATAGTTAATTGCAACGTTCAGGGCCTCCTAATGACGATGGAACACTCAAATTGCGTCGAGATTCAATACATCGTCCTCCAGCCTACTTGTCTCGAAGGGTCTATTGCTGCCTCTGGCACCTAATAGTCCGTCTCCTGTGAGTCTAGATTTTCGAATCCGACGCAAAACCGATGGTTAATAGTAATGTTCAGTGCCTCCTAATGACGACGGAACACTCAAATTGTGTCGAGATTCAATACATCGTCCTCCAGCCGACTTGTCTCCAAGGGGATATTGCTGCCTCCGGCACCATATGGTCCGTCTCCTGTGAGTCTAGATTTTCGAATCCGACGCGAAACTGATAGTTAATTGCAACGTTCAGGGCCTCCTAATGACGATGGAACACTCAAATTGCGTCGAGATTCAATACATCGGTCTCCAGCCGACTTGTCTCCAAGGGTCTATTGCTGCCTCTGGCACCTTATAGTCCGTCTCCTGTGAGTCTAGATTTTCGAATCCGACGCAAAACTGATGGTTGATAGTAATGTGCAGTGCCTCCTAATGACGATGGAACACTCTAATTGCGTCGAGATTCAATACATCGTCCTCCCGCCGATTTGTCTCCAAGGGTCTATTGCTGCCTGTGGCACCTAATGTTCGTTCTCCTGTGAGTCTAGATTGTCGAATCCGACGCAAAACTGATAGTTAATTGTAACGTTCAGGGCCTCCTAATGACGATGGAACACTCAAATTGCGTCGAGATTCAACACATCGTCCTCCAGGCGACTTGTCTTCAAGGGTCTATTGCTGCCTCGGGCACCTTATGGTCGTTCTCCTCTGAGTCTACATTTTCAAATCAGACGCAAAACTGATAGTTAAATGTAACGTTCCGGTCCTCCTAATGACGATGGAACTCTCAAATTGCGTCGAGATTCAATACGTCGTCCTCCAGCCGACTTGTCTCCAAGGACCTATTGTTTCCTCGGGCGCCTTTTGGTCGTCCTCCTGTGAATCTAGATTTTCGAATCCGACGCATAACTGATAGTTAATTGTAGCGTACACGGCCTCCAAATGACGATGTAACACTCAAATTGCGTCGAGATTCAATACATCGTCCTCCAGCAGGTTTATCTCCAAGGGTGTATTGTTGACTCTGGCACCTTATGGTCCGTCTCCTGTGAATCTAGATTTTCGAATCCGACGCAAAACTGATGGTTAATTGTAATGTTCAGTGCCTCCTAATGACGATGGAACACTCAAATTGCGTCGCGATTCAATACATCGTCCTCCAGCCGATTTGTCTCCAAGGGTCTATTGCTGCCTGTGGCACCTAATGGACGTTCTCCTGTGAGTCTAGATTTTCGAATCCGACGCAAAACTAACACTTAATTGTAACGTTAAGGGCCACCTAATGACGATGGAACACTCAAATTGCTTCGAGATTCAATACATCGTCCTCCAGCCGATTTGTCTCCAAGGGTCTATTGCTGCTTTGGTTACCTTATGGTGACTCCAGATTTTCGAATCTGACGCAAAACTGATAGTTAATTGTAACGTTCAGGGCCTCCCAATGACGATGGAACACTCAAATTGCGTCGCGATTCAATTCATCGCCCTCCAGCCGAATTGTTTCCAAGGGTCTATTGTTACCCATGGCGCCTTTTGGTCGTTCTCCTGTAAGACTAGATTATCGAATCCGACGCGAAACTCGCAGTTAATTGTAACGTTCACGGCCTCCTAATGACGATGTAACACTCAAATTGCTTCGAGATTCAGTACATCGTCCTCCAGCCGACTTGTCTCCAAGGGTCTATTGCTGCCTCTTGCACCTTATGGTCGTGCTTCTGTGAGTCTAGAATTTCGAATCCGACGCGAAACTGATAGTTAATTGTACATTCAGGGCCTCCTAATGACGATGGAACACTCAAATTGCGTCGTGAGTCAATACATCGTCCTCCAGGCGACTTGTCTCCAAGGGTCTATTGCTGCCTCGGGCACCTTATGGTCGTTCTCCTGTGAGCCTACATTTTCGAGTCCGACGAGAAACTGATAATTAATTGTAACGTTCAGGGCCTCCTAATGACGATGGAACAATCAAATTGCGTCGAGATTCAATACATCGTCCTCCAGCCGACTTGTCTCCAAGGGTCTATTGTTGCCTCGGGCGCCTTTTGGTCGTCCTCCTGTGAGTCTAGATTTTCGAATCCGACGCATAACTGATAGTTAATTGTAACGTTCAGGGCCTCCTAATGACGATGGAACACTCAAATTGCGTCGAGATTCAATACATCGTCCTCCAGCCTACTTGTCTCCAAGGGTCTATTGCTGCCTCTGGCACCTTATAGTCCGTCTCCTGTGAGTCTAGATTCACCAATCCGACGCAAAACCGATGGTTAATAGTAATGTTCAGTGCCTCCTAATGACGATGAAACGCTCAAATTGCGTCGCGATTCAATACATTGTCCTCCAGCCGATTTGTCTCCAAGGGTCTATTGCTGCCTGTGAGTCTAGATTTTCGAATCCGACGCAAAACTGAGAGTTAATCATAACATTCAGGGCCTCCTAATGACGATGGAACACTCAAATTGCGTCGAGATTCAATACATCGTCCTCCAGCCGACTTGTCTCCAAGGGGATATTGCTGCCTCGGGCACCATATGGTCCGTCTCCTGTGAGTCTAGATTTTCGAATCCGACGCGAAACTGATAGTTAATTGCAACGTTCAGGGCCTCCTAATGACGATGGAACACTCAAATTGCGTCGAGATTCAATACTTCGTCCTCCAGCCTACTTGTCTCCAAGGGTCTATTGCTGCCTCTGGCACCTTATAGTCCGTCTCCTGTGAGTCTAGATTCTCGAATCCGACGCAAAACCGATGGTTAATTGTAACGTTCAGGGCCTCCTAATGAAGATGGAACACTCAAATTGCGTCGAGATTCAATACATCGTCCTCCAGCCGACTTGTCTCCAAGGGTCTATTGTTGCCTCGGGCGCCTTTTGGTCGTCCTCCTATAGTCTAGATTTTCGAATCCGACGCATAACTGATAGTTAATTGTACCGTTCACGGCCTCCTAATGACGATGGAACACTCAAATTGCGTCGAGATTCAATATATCATCCTGAAGCCTACTTGTCACCAAGGGTCTATTGCAGCCTCTGGCACCTTATGGTCCGTCTCCTGTGAGTCTAAATTTTCAATTGCGACGCAAAACTGATTGTTAATAGTAACGTTCAGGGCCTCCTAATGACGACGGAACACTCAAATTGTGTCGAGATTCAGTACATCGTCCTCCAGCCGACATGTCTCCAAGGGGATATTGCTGCCTCGGGGACCATATGGTCCGTCTCCTGTGAGTCTAAATTTTCGAATCCGACGCGAAACTGATAGTTAATTGTAACGTTCAGGGCCTCTTAATGACGATGGAACACTCAAATTGCGTGAGTTCAATATATCGTCCTCCAGGCAACTTGTCTCCAAGAGTCTACTGCTGCCTCGGGCACCTTATGGTCGTTCTCCTCTGAGTCTACATTTTCGAATCCGACGCAAAACTGATAGTTAATTGTAACGTTCAGGGCCTCCTAATGAGGATGGAGCACTCAAATTGCGTCGAGATTCAATACATCGTCATCCAGCCGACTTGTCTCCAAGGGTCTATTGCTGCCTGTTGCACCTAATGGTCGTTCTCCTGTGAGTCTAGATTTTCCAGTCCGACGCAAAACTGATAGTTAATTGTAACGTTGAGGGCATCCTAATGACGATGGAACACTCAATTTGCGTCGAGATTCAATACATTGTCCTCCAGCAGACGTGTCTCCAAGGGGATATTGCTGCCTCGGGCACTATATAGTCCGTCTCCTGTGAGTCTAGATTTTCGAATCCGAAGAAAAAAGGAAAGTTAATTGTAACGTTCAGGGCCTCCTAATGACGATGGAACACTCAAATTGCGTCGAGATTCAATAGATCGGCCTCCAGCCGACTTGTCTCCAAGGGTCTATTGCTTTCTCGGGCACCTTGTGGTCGTTCTCCTGTGAGACTAGATTTACAAATCCGACGCATAACTGATAATTAATTGCAACGTTCAGGTCCTCCTAATGACGATGGAGCACTCAAATTGCGTCGCGATTCAATACATCGTCCTCCAGCCGACTTGTTTCCAAAATATCTATTGTTGCCCCAGGCGCCTTCTGGTCGTTCTCCTGTGAGTCTAGATTGTCGAATCCGACGCAAAACTGATAGTTAATTGTAACGCTCAGGGCATCCTATTCACGATGAAACACTCAAATTGCTTCGAGATTCAATACATCGTCCCCCAGCCGGCCTGACTCCAAGGGCATATTTCTGCATCGCGCACCTTTTGGTCCCCCTCCTCCGAGTCTAGATTTTCGAATCCGACGCGAAACTGAGAGTTAATTGTAACGTTAAGGGCCACCTAATGACGATGGAACATTCAAATTGCTTCGAGATTCAATACATCGTCCTCCAGCCGACTTGTCTCTAAGGGTCTATTGCTGCCTCTGGCACCTTATGGTTGTGCTTCTGTGAGTCTAGAATTTCGAATCCGACGCGAAACTGATAGTTAATTGTTACATTCAGGGCCTCCTAATGACGATGGAACACTCAAATTGCGTCGAGGTTCAATACATCGTCCTCCAGCCTACTTGTCTCCAAGGGTCTAATGCTGCCTCTGGCACCTTATAGTCCGTCTCCTGTGAGTCTAGATTTTCGAATCCGACGCGAAACTGATAGTTAATTGTAACGTTCAGGGCCTCCTAATGACGATGGAACACTCAATTTGCGTCGAGATTCAATACATCGGCCTCCAGCCGACTTGTCTCCAAGGGTCTATTGCTGCCTGTGGCACCTAATGGTCGTTCTCCTGTGAGTCTAGATTGCCGAATCCGACGCAAAACTCATAGTTAATTGTAACGTTCAGGGCCTCCTAATGACGATGGAACACTCAAATTGCGTCGAGATTCAATACATCGTCCTCCAGGCGACTTGTCTCCAAGGGTCTATTGCTGCCTCGGGCACCTTATGGTCGTTCTCCTCTGAGTCTTCATTTTCAAATCAGACGCAAAACTGATAGTTAAATGTGACGTTCAGGGCCTCCTAATGACGATGGAACTCTCAAATTGCGTCGAGATTCAATACATCGTCCTCCAGCCGACTTGTCTCCAAGGGTCTATTGTTTCCTTGGGCGCCTTTTGGTCGTCCTCCTGTGAGTCTAGATTTTCGAATCCGTCGTATAACTAATAGTTAATTGCAACGTTCACGGCCTCCTAATGACGATGGAACACTCAAATTGGTTCGAGATTCAATACATCGTCCTCTAGCCGACTTGTCTCCAAGGATCTATTGCTGACTCGGGCACCATATGGTCGTTCTCCTGCGAGTCTAGGTTCTCGAATCCGACGCATAACTGATAGTTAATTGTAACGTTCAGGTCCTCGTAATGACGATGGAACACTCAAATTGCGTCGCGATTCAATTGATCGTCCTCCAGCCGACTTGTTTCCAAGGGTCTATTGTTGCCCCGGGTGCCTTTTGGTCGTTCTCCTGTGAGTCCAGATTATCGAATCCGTCGCATAACTCATAGTTAATTGTAACGTTCACGGCCTCCTAATGACGATGGAACACTCAAATTGGTTCGAGATTCAATACATCGTCCTCCAGCCGACTTGTCTCCAAGGACCTATTGCTGCCTCTGGCACCTGTTGGTCGTGCTCCTGTGAGTCTAGAATTTCGAATCCGACGCAAAACTGAATGTTAATTGTAATGTTCAGTGCCTCCGGATGACGATGGAACACTCAAATTGCGACGCGATTCAGTACATCGTCCTCCAGCCGATTTGTCTCCAAGGGTCTATTGCTGCCTGTGGCACCTAATGGTCGTTCTCCTGTGAGTCTAGATTTTCGAATCCGACGCGAAACTCTTAGTTAATTGTAACGTTCAGGGCCTCCTAATGACGATGTAGCACTCAATTTGCGTCGAGATTCAATACATCGTCCTCCAGCCGACTTGTCTCCAAGGGGATATTGCTGCCTCGGGAACCATATGGTCCGTCTCCTGTGAGTCTAGATTTTCGAAACAGACGCAAAACTGAAAGTTAATTGTAACCTTTAGTGCCTCCTAATGACGATGGAACACTCAAATTGCATCGAGATTCAATACATCGTCCTCCAGTTAACTTGTCTCCAAGTGTCTATTGCTGCCTCGGGCACCTTGTGGTCGTTATCCTGTGAGTCTTGATTTACAAATCCGACGCATAACTGATACTTAATTGTAACGTTTAGGGCCTCCTAATGACGATGGAACACTCAAATTGGTTCGAGATTCAATACATCGTCCTCTAGCCGACTTGTATCCAAGGGTCTATAGCTGCCTTTGGCACCTGTTGGTCGTGCTCCTATGAGTCTAGATTTTCGAATCCGACGCGAAACTGACAGTTAATTGTAACGTTCAGGGCCTCCTAATGACGATGGAGCACTCAAATTGCGTCGAGATTCAATACATCGTCCTCCAGGCGACTTGTCTCCAAGGGTCTAATGCTGCCTAGGGCACCTTATGCTTGTTGTCCTCTTGTAACGCCGGAAATGCTTATCCTACTATTCCCATCTATTGTACTATAATTTGTTTTCCTTATTTTTGTTACCTGAATATATGACATTTCTGTGTCTTTACATATTGCAATTGTTTTGCTATTTGTATATATATATTTATGCATTTATGTCGATGTATAATTGGTTTGTTTCGTAAATATTATTTGTATTTTTACGCTGGGTCTTGCCTAGGGAAAACTGCTATCGAACGATTACATCGATAGGTCGTGTGAAGACTCAAAGTGTGTAAAATCTTTGGTAGTGTTAACTCTGCCGCGTGGAGCGCGGGCAGAGCTGTTTTAGTCTGGCTGGAGTAGCGAGTGGAGCAGGTGTGTTGTGTGACGCCCCCGCGAGTTGCCGCGCTTTCGGGGTTTGGCAGCATGTAATTGCGCTCGACTCGCGATGATAGTTTCTGACATGGTGTCGCGGACGGGAAGCATTAGCTGGCGCACATCAAGAGCCCGTTTCGCCTGGTGACCGTGTCGAGAAGAAGGCGCGCCAACATCCAGCTTCTGCAACAGCGACGGCCGACAATGAGTGACTGTCGCCACCTCCTCGATCGACGGCTTCAAACCTTCAATCAACCAACAAGGAAGACTAAAAGCACGTAAAGTTTCAGAACTGTATGGCAGACCTCAGCTTTTCAAATTGTTCCATTTGCCTCGCAAAATTACAGCAACTTAGCATGAACCTTTGTTGCTCATTGTCCCAATTGCATTGCCAAGCAGGGTCCCTTCCTTTTCCGAAATGAGCCCGAGGGTCGTTGAAATTCAAACTCCAGCATCATTCGATTTCACTGCTTTAATTTCAAAGTTCAGCTGGCTACAATATTTAGATTGCACAAGCACAAATTAAGAGTGCGAGTTTTGTTACCGTATTTTAGCTACCTGTGACCGCAGCTCAGCTTGGTACGTACTAAATTTTACTATTGTTAATTGTTCAGAATCATTTTAATTCAAGTTCAAAGTTAATTCTCTTATTTCTAAATTGCGTAGATTCAAGTAGCTTTTGAAATGATTGTTGAGGCAGTCCAAGACTAACCTTATTTTACTGAATGTCGATGTGCTTCAGAAAGAAAGCTCACTATTAACTTCAGTCACTAAATTAACTTTCGATTTTCCAGTTTTATTAATTCTTTTGCTAAATTAAGTCAGAGTGTAGCGAAATTTATTACTTCTGACAAACTTTCAGTTTTCACACTACACGTGTCAACCTTCAGTTGCCACGCATCTATTGCTAATTATATGTGTAATTACCTTTCTTTTTCAGTTACTATAGTAATTGTCCTTAGGACTGGCGACCGTAATTTCCCCCAAATCTCAAATATCTAATTACCGCTAGTTAATTGTTAGCGTAACGGACGCACATTTACTTTCTTCATCAACTTTACTCCTTTAAAAATTAATTTCCACCAGTTTCATTTGCATTTGTCCTTTCATTTAGATGTAACCCTTTCCTCGCTCTTTACCGACAGATTAACTTCGGTGACGATTGTTCTTCCCAAATTTCCATTAGGTACACGCGGTTTAATTTTTCACTGTCATTAAGGTCGATAAGTGTGGGGGAGGTTACACGTGGCGACCTGGTGACAGGACAATCTTCGGATTTGAGGTTGTTCTGGACACGAATTTTGTATGTTGCAAATCTCGTAACGAAGTACTGGTTACGTACAGGCCGTTACGTCAGCGAGAATGAGTAGTGGGAGTAATCCTAGTTATATTTGAGATTTGGCATTTATATTGAAAATTATTAAAATGAGTGAAGGCAACAATTGCCAAAATTTGGTAGTCTTGGATACGGAACAATTGGTCGAACAGTGGGAAACGCGCACCGCGTTACCCATTGCTCAGGGGCAGGCTGCTAGCATGAAAGACGCGACCGCCGAAACGCAACAAAGAGCAGAAATTGGATTCCAAACTTTAGAAAATGTTTTGGAATCGGAAGTGAAAATCAAATCTGAATCCCTTGATGACGAATACGGGGGGAAAATTAAAGAGGAAGCCGCTGCGGAAGTAAAACCGGTAGTTTCCGGGAATTTAACTGATTTATTGAATGTTTTGATTAACGAAATCAAGAGTCAATCGACCAAGCAAGAAGCTCAGTCTGAAAAAATTGAACGAAAGCTAGACAGTCACAACAAAGCTATTAATGTTGTTAACAACAATGTTGGAGTTGTTAACACAGAAGTTGATAAAATCAAAGAAGATATTGTTGTGATTAATAGTGAAATCGGTGATCTTAAACAGGAAATTATAGGCGTTCAGGCGGAAATTGCCAGCATAAATACTCGTTTTTATTCCGAAATTAGCAGAATCGAGAAAAGTGTAGGAGAATCAGTTGCTCCGATCATCGAGAATAAGGTGACGGAACAAATTCAATTAGTGAAAAAAGAGGATCAAAAGAAGGTGGAAACTTTAAAGGCTTTAGTATCCGAAGTAGATACCAAAGTGACGAAGCAGGCTAATACCTGCGAAGAAAAAAAAAGGGAAGTAGAAACACTTGCGACAACCACTTGCCAAGTAATTACGAGAGTGTCGGAATTAGAAAAGAAACTTGACGAAAAACAGAGCTATATGCCAATCTATGCACATAGTTCGGAATTGTTGACGAATGAGGAGCGGTTCGACCCCTTGAAAAAAGGCGGTATACACGCGACGGATTTCATTAAGAATTGTGAAAGAGTTTTACCCAGATCATGGACTAATGAGAGAAAAATTAATGCGATTATTGATGTGTTGGCTGGTGATGCCAAGCGGTGGGGCTTAAACCTCAACATTATGGACCTGACTTTTGACGAATTTAAAAAATTTTTTCTGGCTGAATACTGGTCAGAGCAAAAACAGCAAAGTGTCTGGCGCGAATTTGTCGTATCGAGGTCTTTCGATGCGAATTCGCGCGGCTCGATGAAGGAGTTTTGTGAGGGCTGGATCCGCAAGTTGGAATATTTGCGTGATCGCCGCACGGAATCCGAAATAGTCTGGGAACTCTACAAGAAGCTTCCAGATGATGCTAAACGCTATGTAGGAAGCAATCGCAGGACAATCAATGATTTCCTGGGAAGAATTGAGGACAAGGACTATTGGCGCAATAATCGCGACAGGGGTAGAGGCCGTGGTAACAACAACGGGTACTACAGCAACCACGACAACAATAACCATGGAAATAATGCATGCCGCAACCATGGCAGCAATAACAATAATGGTTCGGACCGTAATAACAATCGGTACAATGCAAATAATAACAGGAATGACGGAAACCAGTATCATACTAACGTGATACGGGCTTCACAGAATAGTAATAACGCCAGAGGGTGTGATCAGCCGCCTCAGCAGCATCCGGGGACCGTATCTGCTGGGACGAGACAGGGAAACCATTAGCCGCGCCGGTGAGGGGCCGACCAGGCGTGGAGAAATTTTGGCGGCCCAATAACAGGAGAAAACCCAGGTGTCGTCGTTATGAAAATTCCGTGTGGAATAATCAACGGCGGGAGAGTGTGCCAGTGTTAGAAGAAAGGAGTGCGCCCACAAGTAGTAGATCAACTGTATACACGGCAGCAGAAAATACATTCACTGTCAGTGAGAACAATTTAAGTAGTGTTCTGGAAATCGATTATAAAGGGGCAGCTGTAATACCCACAGCGGAACTGGAGATTGAGTTTAAGAATGATTCGCAATTGTTGAGAGAAGATCAGATGTCGGATAACACGTCCGCCATTGAGCGAGGGGATGCAGAGAGGGATGAGGTCTGGTTAAGGCAGCTCGGTCGCTTATACGACGAACTAAGAGATTATAGGGGCCTGTACGGGAGAAGCATTTATGGAGAGCGCGGGCAGAATTTGCCGCGTCTCGTCCCACAGGAAGATAGTATTTCTGAAGTGATGGAAAGTTCTGGCCCTAACCGGCAGACTTTACCAGAAATAGTTGATGTTAATGGGGAGCACGAGCAAGATTCGTCGTGTTTCGTCCCGCAGGAGTTAGATGTTGAAGTAGTAACGGAAAGTTCTGGCCCTAACAGGCAGACTTTACCGAAAGTTATAGTGATAGAAGTAACCGACCCATCCGACGCAAACCTCCAGTTTAAACGTTGCGAGAGTATTAAGGAGAAAGATTACGAAAATTTTAGTGATAGCCGGACACGATTGGTAGAAAAGCACATAGATTACAGCGTGCATGAGGTTAGAGCTGACATTATACAGTCAGACGATAGCAGTGTGGGTTGCGCAGATCCAGAGGAAGTAATTTCATATGCTACTGGGCACATTCCTCCAGGTAGATTGGCAGATGAGATCAATCTGACCAAAGAGGAATCAACAAAGGTGACAATTAGTGAATTGACGGCAAAGCAACACTCACTAGTTGACAAGTTACAGGAAAAGGTTTCGGTATTGGAGGCGAAGCTAGACTAAGCCTCAGGAAAAACGTGTGGAAATTAAAACTGTATTTGAACAGAGGCTGAAAAAGCCGCCAGATAAACCGGATTTAGGATCAAAGCCGGATGGTTTTTTCTGGAATGACCTGGATATAGACGAGGATTTACTGTGGGAAAATGAAGAAACAGTCGAGGACAAGTGTAGACAGATAGTAGTGTCTGTTAATATGCACGACCTACAACTAAACGTGTTTATTGACACCGGTGCAGAACTGAGTGCTGTATCTGGGAAAATATTTGAGTTACTGAAAGACAGACCTGGCATCGTAGTTATGCCAGTAACAGGAGTGAAAATTATCGGTGCTACTGGGAAGGCCAATAAACCGGTCACAAAACAGATTTTTGTCCACTTCGAGATATGTGGGGCACAATTTGAGCAAGAGTTTGTCGTCGTGCCAGACTTAACTACGGAAGTAATTATCGGGTTAGATTGGCTATTAAAGTACCGTGCAGTGATTAATTGCGAAAGCAAAACTTTGACATATACGTCCCAAGATAAAACAATAGTAGTTAGTTTTGACGAGGCAGGAGACGGTGTGCATAGGTAATGCCAGCCTATACGCATTGTTAACTGGCCCAATGGTATTGACGTAGGTATGAATTTGAACTACTGTAATGTGAGGAATCTCGGCATTGACAATAGTATAGAAAGTGAATTGGAAAGTATTTGTAGACGGTGTGTCAAACGTAACACACGAACAAAGACGAGGCCGACTTTCCCGTATCTATTGCCATCACAACCATAGGGCATGGGGCAAATATGTAGCAGTATTTGAGAGAATTATGAACACCTTGAGACATGAATCTACGGGATTTTCTCCAGAGGAAATCCTGTTGGGTGACGGAAGTAAAAGTTTAGTGGAAGAGATAATCAAATTCCCTCCACGGATTGTCATTAGTATTTGTGTGAAAAAAGATCGTTTGCGAGAAGTAATGAAGCTTAAAGCCGATGCTAGCATACGTCGTCATGACGCTAAAGCGCGTTTTGCTAAGTTTGCGATCGGAGACTTAGTACTTGTAAAAGCTCATGAGAAATCGAGCGAGATAGACAATGAAATCTCTAAATTTAAGTTTGTTTATAATGGGCCATATAAAGTCATTGGTATACCTCACACAAATGCTTATTGCTTAGAGTATCCAAGCTCTGGAAAGCTATTAGGTATGCGAAACATTGTAGACCTGAAATTGTACCAACCAAGGATTGATTAGTACCACAGATAGGGTAATTTGTACAGTATGTAGATATAGAGTGTAAGATTTAAGGATGTGCCATGTGGCGATGCTTTTGACTGACCAAGGTCATTAAAGAAGTTGTAATTAATAAGTAATTAATTTTGATTAATCAATTTAATTTTAATCAATTTAATCATGATCTAATCAACTGAAAAATCCAAGCTGCTAGTTTAAGTTTTCGGCTGAGTCACAGTAGATTAAGGAATGTAAATATGATTTTGTAAATAGCTGTAAGATTCCATAAATATGTGATTTACTAGTCATTGCCGATGTACATAGACGCTGTTTTAAGTTTCAGGCTAGTACATGCGTGTGATGATGGACAGTGTTGAGTTATCCACTGTGATAGTGTTTATGGACTCCTTGAGATTACTCGGGAGTGAGTTTTACCGAAAGAATTCAGTGAAACGGACGTTCTGGAAATGCCGTTACAAGGGCGAGAGAGATCAAGCGTGCCGCACAGGCGGGCGTAACAATACTGGCGGGGCGGAACCGCTGTCGGCTCTTGTGCCGCTGTCGGCTCTTGTGCCGCTGTCGGCATTCTTTGTACTTGCGAGTACGGAAGGCGGAGTTGTTTTTCTTCCCGGACAGCTGATATGAAAGAAATCTGTTGTCAATATTTATGTTTTTGTCGATCTGCTGTATATTATTTTCTTGTTTAGCGTTAAGTGCACACTCATGACGAGAATATTAATTATGAAAGGTTTATATAAAATACGTATTCTATGTAATAAATTATTAATTTGCGTATTTTGATATATCTGTTTTCTATGACCATGTGATCTGATTAATTTTGTAAATAGTATTCCATTTCTTGATACTGCTAGGAATTTAGATTTTTAGAATAGCTAAATCACTTTCTATGTTTTCTATGAATTTTAATATGTTGTCAAGCTGTTTTATTTTGATCAAGATGACAGAGCGGAATAAGATTAGGAGTGTCTCCACTCAATTATTATCGTCTAAAAATTGGTTTATGGTTAATTAGGCGAATGCTAAATTTTGTTGATGTTTTGAGCATATGCATTTCCGCTGTTTCTTTTTTTTTGGACATTTTCTGAGTCTGTTTAAGTTACACGAACATCCTCAGACAATGTGGGGCACGTGTAACGCCGGAAATGCTTATCCTACTATTCCCATCTATTGTACTATAATTTGTTTTCCTTATTTTTGTTACCTGAATATATGACATATCTGTGTCTTTACATATTGTAATTGTTTTACTATTTGTATATATATATTTATGCATTTATGTCGATGTATAATTGGTTTGTTTCGTAAATATTATTTGTATTTTTACGCTGGGTCTTGCCTAGGGAAAACTGCTATCGAACGATTACATCGATAGGTCGTGTGAAGACTCAAAGTGTGTAGGATCTTTGGTAGTGTTAACTCTGCCGCGTGGAGCGCGGGCAGAGCTGTTGGAGTCTGGCTGGAGTAGCGAGTGGAGCAGGTGTGTTGTGTGACGCTCCCGCGAGTTGCCGCGCTTTCGGGGTTTGGCAGCATGTAATTGCGCTCGACTCGCGATGATAGTTTCTGACATGGTGTCGCGGACGGGAAGCATTAGCTGGCGCACATCAAGAGCCCGTTTCGCCTGGTGACCGTGTCGAGAAGAAGGCGCGCCAACATCCAGCTTCTGCAACAGCGACGGCCGACAATGAGTGACTGTCGCCACCTCCTCGATCGACGGCTTCAAACCTTCAATCAACCAACAAGGAAGACTAAAAGCACGTAAAGTTTCAGAACTGTGTGGCAGACCTCAGCTTTTCAAATTGTTCCATTTGCCTCGCAAAATTACAGCAACTTAGCATGAACCTTTGTTGCTCATTGTCCCAATTGCATTGCCAAGCAGGGTCCCTTCCTTTTCCGAAATGAGCCCGAGGGTCGTTGAAATTCAAACTCCAGCATCATTCGATTTCACTGCTTTAATTTCAAAGTTCAGCTGGCTACAATATTTAGATTGCACAAGCACAAATTAAGAGTGCGAGTTTTGTTACCGTATTTTAGCTACCTGTGACTGCAGCTCAGCTTGGTACGTACTAAATTTTACTATTGTTAATTGTTCAGAATCATTTTAATTCAAGTTCAAAGTTAATTCTCTTATTTCTAAATTGCGTAGATTCAAGTAGCTTTTGAAATGATTGTTGAGGTAGTCCAAGACTAACCTTATTTTACTGAATGTCGATGTGCTTCAGAAAGAAAGCTCACTATTAATTTCAGTCACTAAATTAACTTTCGATTTTCCAGTTTTATTAATTCTTTTGCTAAATTAAGTCAGAGTGTAGCGAAATTTATAACTTCTGACAAACTTTCAGTTTTCACACTACACGTGTCAACCTTCAGTTGCCACGCATCTATTGCTAATTATATGTGTAATTACCTTTCTTTTTCAGTTACTATAGTAATTGTCCTTAGGACTGGCGACCGTAATTTCCCCCAAATCTCAAATATCTAATTACCGCTTGTTAATTGTTAACGTAAAGGCCGCAAATTTACTTTCTTCATCAACTTTACCCCTTTTCAAAATTAATTTCCACCAGTTTCATTTGCATTTTCCCTTTCATTTAGATGTCACACTTTCCTTCCTCTTTACCGACAGATTAACTTCGGTGACGATTGCTTTTCCCAAATTTCCATTAGGTACACGCGGTTTAATTTTTCACTGTCATTAAGGTCGATAACTGAGGGGGAGGTTACACTCTGAGACTACATTTTCGAATCCGACGCAAAACTGATAGTTAATTGTAACGTTCAGGGCCTCCTAATGACGATGGAACACTCAAAATGCGTCGAGATTCAATACATCGTCCTCCAGGCGACGTGTCTCCAAGGGTCTATTGCTGCCTCGGGCACCTTATGGTCGTTCTCCTCTGAGTCTACATTTTCAAATCCGACGCAAAACTGATAGTTAAATGTAACGTTCAGGGCCTCCTAATGCGGATGGAACACTCAATTTGCGTCGAGATTTAATACATCGTCCTACAGCCGACTAGTCTCCAAGGGTCTATTGTTGCCTCGGGCGCCTTTTGGTCGTACTCCTGTGAGTCTACATTGTCGAATCCGACGCAAACCTCATAGTTAATTGTAACATTCACGGCCTCCTAATGACGATGGAACATTCAAATTGCTTCGAGATTCAATATATCGTCCTCCAGCTGACTTGTGTCCAATGGTCTACTGCTGCCTCTGGCACCTTATGGTCGTGCTCCTGTGCGTCTAGATTTTCGAATCCGACGCGAAACTGATATTTAATTGTAACGTTCAGGGTCTCCTAATGACGATGGAACACTCAAATTGCGTCGAGATTCGATACATCGTCCTCCAGGCAACTTGTCTCCAAGGGGATATTGCTGCCTCTGGCACCTTATTGTCGTTCTCCCGTGAGTCTAGATTGTCGAATCCGACGCAAAACTGATAGTTAATTGTAACGCTAAGGGCCTCCTAATGACGATGGAACATTCAAATTGCGTCGAGATTCAATACATCGTCCTTCAGCCGACGTGTCTCAAATGGTCTATTGCTGCTTCGGGCACCTTATGATGACTCTAGATTTTCGAATCTGACGCAAAACTGATAGTTAATTGTAACGTTCAGGGCCTCCCAATGACGATGGAACACTCAAATTGCGTCGAGATTCAATACATCGTCCTCCAGCCGACTTGTCTCCAAGGGGATATTGCTGCCTCGGGCACCTTATGGTCTTTCTCCTGCGAGTCTAGGTTTTCGAATCCGACGCATAACTGATAATTAATTGTTACGTTCAGGTCTTCGTAATGACGATGGAACACTCAAATTGGTTCGACATTCAATACATCGTCCTCCAGCCGACTTGTCTCCAAGGATCTATTGCTGCCGTTGGCACCTGTTGGTCGTGCTCCTGTGAGTCTAGATTTTCGAATCCGACGCGAAACTGATAGTTAATTGTAACGTTCAGGGCCTCCTAATGACGATGGAACACTCAAATTGCGTCGAGATTCAACACTTCGTCCTCCAGGCGACTTGTCTCCAAGGGTCTAATGCTGCCTAGGGCACCTTATGCTCGTTGTCCTCCTAGAATACATTTTCGAATCCGACGCAAAAATGATAGTTAATTGTAACGTTCAGGGCCTCCTAATGACGATGGAACACTCAAATTGGTTCGAGATTCAGTACATCGTAAGCCAGCCGACTCGCCTCCAAGGGTCTATTGTTGCCTCGGGCGCCTTTTCGTCGTCCTCCTGTAAGTCTAGATTTTCGAATACGACGCAAAATAGAAAGTTAATTATAACGTTCAGGGCCTCCTAATGACGATGGAACAATCAAATTGCGTTGAGATTCAATACATCGTCCTCCAGCCGATTTGTCTCCAAGGGTCTATTGCTGCCTCTGGCACGTTATGGTCGTGCTCCTGTGAGCCTAGATTTTCGAATCCGACGCGAAAATAATAGTTAATTGTAACGTTCAGGGCCTCTTAATGACGATGGAACACTCAAATTCCGTCGAGATTCAGTACATCGTCGCCCAGGCGACTTATCTCCAAGGGTCTATTGCTGCCTCGGGCACCTTGTGGTCGTTCTCCTGTGGGTCTAGATTTACGAATCGGACGCATAACTAATAGTTAATTGTAACGTTCAGGGCCTCCTGATGACGATGGAACACTCAAATTGCGTCGCTATTCAATACATCGTCCTCCAGCCGACATGACTCCGAGGGTCTATTGCTACCTCGGTCACCTTATGGTCGTTCTCCTGTGAGTCTAAATCATCGAATCCGACGCAAAATGATAGTTAATTGTAACGTTCAGAGCCTTCTAATGACGATGCGACACTTAAATTCCGTCGCGATTCAATACATCGTCCTCCAGCCGACTTGTGTCCAAGGTGAAATTGCTGCCTCGGGCACCTTATGGTCCGTCTCCTGTGAGTCTAAATTTTCGAATCCGACGCAAAACAGATGGTTAATTGTAACGTTCATGGCCTCCTAATGTCGATGGAACAATCAAATTGCGTCGAAATTTAATACATCGTCCTCCAGCCGACTTGTCTCCAAGGGGATTTTGCTGCCTCGGGCACCTTATGGTCGTTCTCCTGTGAGTCTAGATTTTCGAATCCGAAGCAAAACTGATAGTTAATTGTAACGTTCAGGGCCTCCTAAAGACGATGGAACACTCAAATTGCGTCGAGATTCAATACATCGTCCTCCAACCGGCTTATCTCCAAGGGTCTATTGCTGCCTCTGGCACCTTTTGGTCGTGCCCCTGTGAATCTAGATTTACGAATCCGGCGCGAAACTGATAGTTAATTGTTAGTTAATTGTAAAGTTCAGGGGCTCCTAATGACGATGGAACAATCAAATTGCGTCGAGATTCAATACATAGTCCTCCAGGGTTCTTGTCTCCAAGGGTCTATTGCTGCCTCGCGCACCTTATGATCGTTCTCCTCTGAGTCTACATTTTCGGATCCTACGTGAAACAGATATTTAATTGTAACGTTCAGGGCTTCCTAATAACGATGGAACACTCAAATTGCGTCGCGATTCAATACATCGTCCTCGAGCCGACTTGTCTCCAAGGGACTATTGTTGCCTCGGGCGGCTTTTGGTCGTTCTCCTGTGTCTGGATTATGGAATCCGACGCAAAACTGATAGTTAGTTGTATCGTTCAGGGCCTCCTAATGACGGTGGAACACTCAAATTGCGTCGAGATTCAATATATCGGCCTCCAGCCGACTTGTCTCCAAGGGTCAATTGCTGTCTCGGGCACCTTGTGGTCGTTCTCCTGTGAGTCTAGATTTACGAATCCATCGCATAACTGATAGTTAATTGTAACGTTCAGGGCCTCCTAATGATGATGGAACACTCAAATTACGTCGATATTTAATATATCGTCCTCCAGCCGACTTGTCTTCAAGGGTCTACTGCTGCCTCGGGCACCGAATGGCCGTTCTCCTCTGAGTCTACATTTTCGAATCCGACTTAAAACTGATAGTTAATTGTAACGTTCAGGGCCTCCTACTGACGATGGAACACTCAAATTGCGCCGAGATTCAATACATCGGCCACCAGCCTACTTGTCTCCAAGGGGATATTGCTGCCTCGGGCTCCTTATGGTCCGTCTCCTGCGAGTCTAGGTTTTCGAATCCGACCCAAAACTGATAGTTAATTGTAACGTTCAGGGCCTCCTAATGACGATGGAACACTCAAATTGGTTCGAGATTCAGTACATCGTAAGCCAGCCGACTCGCCTCCAAGGGTCTATTGTTGCCTCGGGCGCCTTTTCGTCGTCCTCCTGTAAGTCTAGATTTTCGAATACGACGCAAAATAGAAAGTTAATTATAACGTTCAGGGCCTCCTAATGACGATGGAACAATCAAATTGCGTTGAGATTCAATACATCGTCCTCCAGCCGATTTGTCTCCAAGGGTCTATTGCTGCCTCTGGCACGTTATGGTCGTGCTCCTGTGAGCCTAGATTTTCGAATCCGACGCGAAAATAATAGTTAATTGTAACGTTCAGGGCCTCTTAATGACGATGGAACACTCAAATTCCGTCGAGATTCAGTACATCGTCGCCCAGGCGACTTATCTCCAAGGGTCTATTGCTGCCTCGGGCACCTTGTGGTCGTTCTCCTGTGGGTCTAGATTTACGAATCGGACGCATAACTAATAGTTAATTGTAACGTTCAGGGCCTCCTGATGACGATGGAACACTCAAATTGCGTCGCTATTCAATACATCGTCCTCCAGCCGACATGACTCCGAGGGTCTATTGCTACCTCGGTCACCTTATGGTCGTTCTCCTGTGAGTCTAAATCATCGAATCCGACGCAAAATGATAGTTAATTGTAACGTTCAGAGCCTTCTAATGACGATGCGACACTTAAATTCCGTCGCGATTCAATACATCGTCCTCCAGCCGACTTGTGTCCAAGGTGAAATTGCTGCCTCGGGCACCTTATGGTCCGTCTCCTGTGAGTCTAAATTTTCGAATCCGACGCAAAACAGATGGTTAATTGTAACGTTCATGGCCTCCTAATGTCGATGGAACAATCAAATTGCGTCGAAATTTAATACATCGTCCTCCAGCCGACTTGTCTCCAAGGGGATTTTGCTGCCTCGGGCACCTTATGGTCGTTCTCCTGTGAGTCTAGATTTTCGAATCCGAAGCAAAACTGATAGTTAATTGTAACGTTCAGGGCCTCCTAAAGACGATGGAACACTCAAATTGCGTCGAGATTCAATACATCGTCCTCCAACCGGCTTATCTCCAAGGGTCTATTGCTGCCTCTGGCACCTTTTGGTCGTGCCCCTGTGAATCTAGATTTACGAATCCGGCGCGAAACTGATAGTTAATTGTTAGTTAATTGTAAAGTTCAGGGGCTCCTAATGACGATGGAACAATCAAATTGCGTCGAGATTCAATACATAGTCCTCCAGGGTTCTTGTCTCCAAGGGTCTATTGCTGCCTCGCGCACCTTATGATCGTTCTCCTCTGAGTCTACATTTTCGGATCCTACGTGAAACAGATATTTAATTGTAACGTTCAGGGCTTCCTAATAACGATGGAACACTCAAATTGCGTCGCGATTCAATACATCGTCCTCGAGCCGACTTGTCTCCAAGGGACTATTGTTGCCTCGGGCGGCTTTTGGTCGTTCTCCTGTGTCTGGATTATGGAATCCGACGCAAAACTGATAGTTAGTTGTATCGTTCAGGGCCTCCTAATGACGGTGGAACACTCAAATTGCGTCGAGATTCAATATATCGGCCTCCAGCCGACTTGTCTCCAAGGGTCAATTGCTGTCTCGGGCACCTTGTGGTCGTTCTCCTGTGAGTCTAGATTTACGAATCCATCGCATAACTGATAGTTAATTGTAACGTTCAGGGCCTCCTAATGATGATGGAACACTCAAATTACGTCGATATTTAATATATCGTCCTCCAGCCGACTTGTCTTCAAGGGTCTACTGCTGCCTCGGGCACCGAATGGCCGTTCTCCTCTGAGTCTACATTTTCGAATCCGACTTAAAACTGATAGTTAATTGTAACGTTCAGGGCCTCCTACTGACGATGGAACACTCAAATTGCGCCGAGATTCAATACATCGGCCACCAGCCTACTTGTCTCCAAGGGGATATTGCTGCCTCGGGCTCCTTATGGTCCGTCTCCTGCGAGTCTAGGTTTTCGAATCCGACCCAAAACTGATAGTTAATTGTAACGTTCAGGGCCTCCTAATAACGAAGGAAAACTCAAATTGCGTCGCGATTCAATACATCGTCCTCGAGCCGTCTTGTCTCCAAGGGACTATTGTTGCCTCGGGCGGCTTTTGGTCGTTCTCCTGTGTCTGGATTATGGAATCCGACGCAAAACTGATAGTTAATTGTAACGTTCAGGGCTCCTAATGATGAAACATTCAACTTGCGTCGCGATTCAATTCATCGCCCCCCAGCCAACCTGATTCCAAGGGTCTATTGTTGCCCCGGGCGCCTTTTGGTCGTTCTCCTGTGAGTCTACATTATCGAATCCGAAGCAAAACTCATAGTTAATTGTAACGTTCACGGCCACCTAATGACGATGGAATACTCAAATTGCGTCGAGATTCAATACATCGTCCTCCAACCGACTTGTCTCCAAGGGTCTATTGCTGCCTCTGGCACCTTATGGTCGTTCTCCTGTGAGTCTAAATTATCGAATCCGACGCAAAATGATAGTTAATTGTAACGTTCAGGGCCTCCTAATGACGATGGAACATTCAAATTGCGTCGCGATTCAATACATCGTCCTCCAGCCGACCTGTCTCCAAGGGTGTATAATTACCTCGGGCGCCTTTTGGTCGTCCTCATGCAAGTCTAGATTTTCGAATCCGACGCATAACTGATAGTTAATTGTAACGTTCAGTGCCTTCTAATGACGATGCAACACTCAAATTGCTTCGAGATTCAATAATTCGTCTTCCAGGCGACTTGTCTCCAAGGGGATATTGCTGCCTCGGGCACCTTATGGTCGTTCTCCTGTGAGTCTAGATTATCGAGTCCGACGCAAAACTGATAGTTAATTGTAACTTTTACGGCCTCCTAATGACGATGGAACACTCAAATTGCGTCGAGATTCAATACATCGTCCTCCAGCCGACTTGTCTCCAAGGTTCTATTGCTGCCTCTGGCATCTTATGGTCGTGCTCCTGTGAATCTAGATTTACGAAACCGACGCGAAACTGATAGTTAATTGTTAGTCAATTGTAAAGTTCAGGGGCTCCTAATGACGATGGAACAATCAAATCGCGTCGAGATTCAATACATAGTCCTCCAGGGTTATTGTCTCCAAGGGTCTATTGCTGCCTCGTGGACCTTATGATCGTTCTCCTCTGAGTCTACATTTTCGAATCCGACGCGAAACTGATATATAATTGTAACTTTCAGGGCCTCCTAATAACAATGGCACACTCAAATTGCGTCTCGATTCAATTCATTGTCCTTGAGCCGACTTGTCTCCAACTGACTATTGTTGCTACGGGCGCCTTTTGGTCGTTCTCCTGAGTCTAGATTATGGAATCCGACCAAAAACTGATAGTTAATTGTAACTTTAAGGGCCTCCTAATGACCGTGGAGCACTCAAATTGCGTCGAGATTCAATACATCGGCCTCCAGCCGACTTGTCTCCAAGGGTCAATTGCTGTCTCGGGCACCTTGTGGTCGTTCTCCTGTGAGTCTAGATTTACGCATCCGACGCAAAACTGATAGTTAATTGTAACGTGCAGGGCCTCCTAATTACGATGGAACACTCAAATTGGGTCGAGATTCAATACATCGTCCTCCAGCCGACTTGTCTCCAAGGGTCTATTGCTGCCTCTGGCACTCTATGGTCGTGCTCCTGTGGGTCTTGATTTTCGAATCCGACGCGAAACTGATAGTTAATTGTAACGGTCAGGGCCTCCTAATGACGATTGAACGCTCAAATTGCGTCGAGATTCAATACATCGTAAGCCAGCCGACACGTCTCCAAGGGTCTATTGTTGCCTCGGGCACCATATGGTTGTTCTCCTCTGAGTCTACATTTTCGAATCCGACGCAAAACTGATAGTTATTTGTAACGTTCAGGGCCTGTTAATGACGATGGAACACTCAAATTGCGCCGAGATTCAATACATCGTCGTCGAGGCGACATGTGTCCAAGGGTCTATTGCTGCCTCGGGCACCTTATGGTCGTTCTCCTCTGAGTCTACATTTTCGAATCCGACGCAAAACTGATAGTTAATTGTAACGTTCAGGGCCTCCTAATGACGATGGAACACTCAAATTGCGTCGAGACTTAATACATCGTCCTCCAGTCGTCTTGTCTCCAAGGGTCTATTGTTGCCTTGGGCGCCTTTTGTTCGTCCCCCTGTGAGTCTAGATTTTCGAATCCGACGCAAAACTGATAGTTAATTGTAACGCTCAGGGCCTCCTAATGACGATGGAACACTCAAATTGCGGCGAGATTCAATACATGGTCCTCCAGCCGACTTGTCTTCAAGGGGATACTGCTGCCTCGGACACAATAGTGTCCGTCTCTTGTGAGTCTAGATTTTCAAATCCGACGCGATACTGATAGTTAGTTGTAACGTTCAGAGCCTCCTAAGGACGATGGAACACTCAAATTGCGTCACTATTCAATACATCGTCGTCCAGCCGACTTGTCTCCGAGGGTGTATTGCTGCCTCGGGCACCTTGTGGTCGTTCTCCTGTGAGTCTAGATTTACGAATCCAACGCAAAATTGATGGTTAATTGTAACGTTCAGGGCCTCCTAATGACGATGGAACACTCAAATAGCTTCGAGATTCAATAATTCGTCCTCCAGGCGACTTGTCTCCAAGGGGATATTGCTGCCTCGGGCACCCTATGGTCGTACTCCTGTGAGTCTAGAGTATCGAATCCGACGCAAAACTGATACTCAATTGTAACGTTCAGGGCCTCCTAATGACGATGGAACATTCAAATTGCGTCGCGATTCAATACATCGACATCCAGGCGACCTGTCACCAAGGGTCTGTTATTGCCTCGTTCACCTTTTGGTCGTCCTCCTGCAAGTCTAGATTTTCGAATTCGACGCACAACTGACAGTTAATTGTAACGTTCAGGTCTTCCTAATGACGATGGAACATTCAAATTGCGTCGAGATTCAATACATCGTCCTCCAGCCGACCTGTCTCCAAGGGTCTATTGCTGAATCCGGGCACCTTATGATCGTTCTTCTGTGAGTCTACATTATCGAATCCGACGCAAAACTGATACTTATTGGTAACGCTCAGGGCCTCCTAAGGACGATGGAACATTCAAATTGCGTCGCGATTCAATACATCGGCCTCCAGCCGACTTGTCCCCAAGGGTCTATTGCTGCCTCGGGCACCTTATGGTCGTTCTCTTGTGAGTCTAGATTTTCGAATCCGACGCAAAACTGAGAGTTAATTATGACGTTCAGGGCCTCCAAATGACGATGGAACACTCAAATTGCGGCGAGATTCAATACATGGTCCTCCAGCTGAATTGTCTTCAAATGGATACTGCTGCCTCGGACACCATAGTGTCCGTCTCTTGTGAGTCTAGATTTTCAAATCCGACGCGATACTGATAGTTAATTGTAACGTTCAGAGCCTCCTAAGGACGATGGAACACTCATATTACGTCGCTATTCAATACATCGTCGTCCAGCCGACTTGTCTCCGAGGGTCTATTGCTGCCTCGGGCACCTTGTGGTCGTTCTCCTGTGAGTCTAGATTTACGAATCCGACGCATAACTGATAGTTAATTGTAACGTTCAGTGCCTCCTAATGACGATGGAAGACTCAAATTACGTCGAGAGTCAATATATCGTCCGCCAGCCGACTTGTCTCCAAGGGGATATTGCTGCCTCGGACACCTTATGATCGTTCTTCTGTGAGTCTAGATTATCGAATCCGACGCAAAACTGTTACTTATAGGTAACGCTCAGGGCCTCCTAAGGACGATGGAACATTCAAATTGCGTCGCGATTCAATACATCGTCCTCCAGCCGACTTGTCTCCAAGGGTCTATTGTTGCCTCGGGCGCCTTTTGGTCGTCCTCATTTGAGTCTAGCTTTTCGAATCCTACGCATAACAAATAGTTAATTGTAACGTTCAGGTCTTCCTAATGACGATGGAACACACAAATTGCGACGAGATTCAATACATCGTCCTTCAGCCGACCTGTCTCCAAGGGTCTATTATTGCCTCGGGCGCCTTTTGGTCGTCCTCATGCAAGTCTAGATTTTCGATACCGACGCATAACTGATAGTTAATTGTAACGTACAGGTCTTCCTAACGACGATGGAACACACAAACTGCGTCGAGATTCAATACATCGTCCTCCAGCCGTCTTGTCTCCAAGGGTCTATTGTTGCCTCGGGCGCCTTTTGTTCGTCCCCCTGTGAGTCTAGATTTTCGAATCCGACGCAAAACTGATAGTTAATTGTAACGTTCAGGGCCTCCTAATGACGATGGAACACTCAAATTGCGTCGAGATTCAATACATCGGCCTCCAGCCGACTTGTCCCCAAGGGTCTATTGCTGCCTCGGGCACCTTATGGTCGTTCTCTTGTGAGTCTAGATTTTCGAATCCGACGCAAAACTGAGAGTTAATTATAACGTTCAGGGCCTCCAAATGACGATGGAACACTCAAATTGCGGCGAGATTCAATACATGGTCCTCCAGCCGACTTGTCTTTAAGGGGATACTGCTGCCTGGGACACCATAGTGTCCGTCTCTTGTGAGTCTAGATTTTCAAATCCGACGCGATACTGATAGTTAATTGTAACGTTCAGGGCCTCCTAATGAGGATGGAACACTCAAATTGCGTCGAGATTCAATACATCGTCCTCCAGCCGACTTGTCCCCAAGGGTCTATTGCTGCCTCGGGCACCATATGTCGTTCTCCTCTGAGTCTACATTTTCGAATCCGACGCAAAACTGATAGTTATTTGAAACGTTCATGGCCTCCTAATGTCGATGGAACACTGAAATTGCGTCGAGATTCAATACATCGTCCTCCAGCCGACTTGTCTCCAAGGGGATATTGCTGCTTTGGGCACTTTATGGTCGTTCTTCTGTGAATCTAGATTATCGAATCCGACGCAAAACTGATACTTATTTGTAACGCTCAGGGCCTCCTAATGACGATGGAACATTCAAATTGCGTCGCGATTCAATACATCGTCCTCCAGCCGACTTGTCTCCAAGGGTGTATTGTTGCCTCGGGCGCCTTTTGGTCGTCCTCCTTTGAGTCTAGCTTTTGGAATCCGACGCATAACAAATAGTTAATTGTAACGTTCAGGTCTTCCTAATGTCGATGGAACACTCAAATTGCGACCAGATTCAATACATCGCCCTTCAGCCGACTTGTCTCCAAGGGTCTATTGGTGCCTCGGGCACCTCATGGTCGTTCTCCTGTGAGTCTGGATTTTCGAATCCGACGCTAAACTGATAGTTAATTGTAACGTTCAGGGCCTCCTAATGACGATGGAAGACTCAAATAACGTCGAGAGTCAATATATCGTCCTCCAGCCGACTTGTCTCCAAGGGGATATTGCTGCCTCGGGCACCTTATGGTCGTTCTCCTGTAGTCTAGATTTTTGAATCCGCCGCAAAACTGAGAGTTAATTATAACGTTCAGGGCCTCCAAATGACGATGGAACACTCAAATTGCAGCGGGATTCAATACATCGTCCTCCAGCCGACTTGTCTTCAAGGGGATATTGCTGCCTCGGGCACCATAGTGTCCGTCTCTTGTGAGTCTAGATTTTCAAATCCGACGCGATACTGATAGTTAACTGTAACGTTCCGGGCCTCCTAATGACGATGGAACACTCAAATTGCGACGCTATTCAATGCATCGTCCTCCAGCCGACTTGACTCCGAGGGTCTAATGCTGCTCCGGGCACCTTATGGTTGTTCCCCTGTGAGGCTACATTTTTGAATCCGACGCATAACTGATAGTTAATTGTAACGTTCAGGGCCTCCTAATGACGATGGAACACTCAAATTGCGTCGAGATTCAATACATCGTCCTGCAGGCGAATTGTCTCCAAGTGTCTATTGCTGCCTCGGGCACCTTATGGTCGTTCTCCTCTCAGTCTACATTTTCGAATCCGACGCAAAACTGATAGTTAATTGTAACGCTCAGGGCCTCCTAATGACGATGGAACACTCAAATTGCGTCGAGATTCAATACATCGTCCTCCAGCCGTCTTGTCTCCAAAGGTATATTGTTGCCCCGGTCGCCTTTTGGTCGTTCACCTGTGAGTCTAGATTTTCGAATCCGACGCAAAACTGATAGTTAATTGTAACGTTAAGGGCCTCCTAATGACGATGGAACACTCTAATTGCGTCGAGATTCAATACATCGGCCTCCAGCCGACTTGTCTCCAAGGGTCTATTGCTGCCTCGGTTACCTTGTGGTCGTTCTCCTGTGAGTCTAGATTTACGAATCGGACGTATAAGTAATAGTTAATTGTAACGTTCAGGGCCTCCTAATGACGATGGAAGACTCAAATTACGTCGAGATTCAGTATATCTTTCTCCAGCCGACTTGTCTCCAAGGGGATATTGCTGCCTCGGGCACCCTATGGTCGTTCTCCTGTAGTCTAGATTTTTGAATCCGCCGCAAGACTGAGAGTTAATTATAACGTTCAGGGCCTCGAAATAACGATGGAACACTCAAATTGCAGCGAGATTCAATACATCGTCCTCCAGCCGTCTTGTCTCCAAAGGTATATTGTTGCCCCGGTCGCCTTTTGGTCGTTCACCTGTGAGTCTAGATTTTCGAATCCGACGCAAAACTGATAGTTAATTGTAACGTTAAGGGCCTCCTAATGACGATGGAACACTCAAATTGCGTCGAGATTCAATACATCGGCCTCCAGCCGACTTGTCTCCAAGGGTCTATTGCTGCCTCGGGCACCTTATGGTCGTTCTCCTCTGAGTCTACATTTTCGAATCCAACAGAAGACTGATAGTTAATTGTAAAGTTCAGGGCCTCCTAATGACGATGGAACACTCAAATTGCGTCGAGATTCAATACATCGTCCTCCAGCCGACTTGCCTTCAAGGGGATACTGCTGCCTCGGGCACCATAGTGTCCGTCTCTTGTGAGTCTAGATTTTTAAATCCGACGCGATACTGATAGTTAATTGTAACGTTCAGGGCCTCCTAATGACCATGGAACATTCAAATTGCGTCGCGATTCAATACATCGTCCTCCAGCCGACCTGTCTCCAAGGGTCTATTATTGCCTCGGGCGCCTTGTGGTCGTCCTCATGCAAGTGTAGATTTTCGAATCCGACGCAAAACTGATAGTTAATTGTAACGTTCAGGGCCTCCTAATAACGATGGAACACTCAAATTGCATCGCGATTCAATACATCGTCCTCCAGCCGACTTGTATCCAAGGGACTATTGTTGCCTCGGGCGCCATTTGATCGTTCTCCTGAGTCTAGATAATGGAATCCGACGCAAAACTGATACTTAATTGTATTGTTCAGGGCCTCCTAATAACGGTGGAACACTCAAATTGCGTCGAGATTCAATACATCGGCCTCCAGCCGACTTGTCTCCAAGGGTCTATTGCTGCCTCGGGCACCTTGTGGTCGTTCTCCTGTGAGTCTAGATTTACGAATCCGACGCATAACTGATAGTTAATTGTAACGTTCAGGGCCTCCTAATGACGATGGAACACTCAAATTACGTCGAGTGTCAATATATCGACCTCCAGCCGATTTGTCTCCAAGGGGATATTGCTGCCTCGGGCACCTTATGGTCGTTCTTCTGTGAGTCTAGATTATCGAATCCGACGCAAAACTGATACTTATTTGTAACGCTCAGGGCCTCCTAATGACGATGGAACATTCAAATTGCTTCGCGATTCAATACATCGTCCTCCAGCGGATTTGTCTCCAAGGGTCTATTGTTGCCTAGGGCGCCTTTTGGTCGTCCTCCTGCAAGTCTAGATTTTCGAATCCGACGCATAACTAATAGTTAATTGTAATGTTCAGGTCTTCCTAATGACGCAATTGCGTTGAGATTCAATATATCGCCCTCCAGCCGACTGGTCTCCAAGGGGATTTCGCTACCTTGGGCACCTTATGGTCCGGCTCCTGTGAGTCTACATTTTCGAATCCGTCGCATAACTGATAGTTAATTGTAACGTTCAGGGCCTCCTAATGACGATGGAACACTCAAATTTCGTCGAGATTCAATACATAGTCCTCCAGGGTTCTTGTCTCCAAGGGACTATTGCCGCCTCGCGCACCTTATGATCGTTCTCCTCTGAGTCTACATTATCGAATCCGACGCGAAACTGATACTTAATTGTAACGTTCAGGGCCTCCTAATAACGATGGAACACTGAAATAGCGTCGAGATTCTATACATCATCCTCCAGCCGACTTGTCTCCAAGGGAATATTGTTGCCTCGAGCGCCTTTTGGTCGTCCTCCTGTGAGTCTAGATTATCGAATCCGACGCTAAACTCATAGTTAATTGTAACGTTCACGACGTCCTAATGACGATGGAACACTGAAATTGGTTCGTGATTCAATACATCGTCCTCCAGCCGACTTGTCTCCAAGGTTCTATTGCTGCCTCTCGCACCTTATGGTCGTGCTCCTGTGAGTCTTGATTTTCGAATCCGACGCATAACTGATAGTTAATTCTAACGTTCACGGCCTCCTAATGACGATGGAACAATCAAATTGCGTCGAGATTCAATTCATCGTCCTCCAGGCGACTTGTCTCCAAGGGTCTATTGCTGCCTCGGGCACCTTATGATCGTTCTCCTCTGAGTCTTCATTTTCGAATCCGACGCAAAACTGATAGTTAATTGTAACGTTCAGGGCCTCCTAATGACGATGGAACACTCAAATTGCGTCGAGATTCAATGCAGCGTCCTCTAGGCGACTTGTCTCCAAGGGCCTATTGCTGCCTCGGGCACCTTATGGTCGTTCTCCTCTTGTAGGGAAGCAGCCTACTCACGCTGTAGTAAATTCACATCAGTTTCCATTGTGTGCCAGCCAGTCTGCTGTAACTAGCTCTGACGTCATAAATGTTGCGCAATACCTTAAAAATCAAGCAAATGACCTAAAACTTTTCTAGCATGTCAGGAATAATACTAAATTAATGTGTGTTAAATATCAGTTCGATAATTTCAGTCATTTTCGAAATTTGGACGTTTTTCTGAAAAAGTCATTGGCGCAACAGAAAAGAGCTAGAGACTTCAAAATTTATATATAGATTCATCTTTCATAATGATTTAATAAAAACAGTACTTTGGATTTCACAAATTAAGATTTTAGTAGAAATTCATGATTTTGTGGTTTTCGTCTCAAAACTGAAGGAAGCAAGATAGATTAAGTAGGCTAGTAAATAAGGCTAGGATGGTTAGATTTAAATAGGTTGGAGGTCCGCTATGATTATGAAGATGTGTCAAGTTTCTTTTTAATACCTATAAAATTATAGCGATAGCGGATCTCAAAAGGGGCAGTTCAGAGCTCATCTACTGCGTGCAGTGTAATTTAATTAATTCTCTCGCCCAAAGTATTTAACTTAGCCACGTCAAAATTTTATTATCAATACTTACCTGCGTGCTGAATGCACGTTTAAATTAAGAGCTTCATCGGCCATCAGCAAAAGAAGCTATAAATTATTATGTAACTTGATGTGGTGCGTTACTAGCCCAGCGGCTAGTCGAGAGAGCCGAAAAGATCAGGTGTTCCCTTCGCCGTCCGCACCGCGGCTTTATATATAAGGACGCTACGCGAGGAAGCAAGGCCCCAGTTCTCTCCAGACGCTGAATGACACGCCATCTGTGTCGGTAGTCGCGTCGCATCAGTGTATCTGCTACAAACAGCCTCGGGTGCCGTATTAAGTTACTAGAGATACGCGGAACCATGAAAACATTTTATGTGAAGTGTTAATTCTGGAATGATTTTCATTATCTAGCTTCAGTTTGCGTATTGTCGTATTTTCACGTGCCGTCGCGGGACAGACATTCTACCAAATATTTAGCGTGGCGTTTGATGAAATATTTTCATCAAATTATGGCGAGCATTTTTTTAAACATTTAATTCGGACATTTATAGTTGCATCAGCGCATTAGACTCTGAACTGCTCTGTTAGTTAGGTTGTAGGGATACTTGTGTTTTTTATCAGTGAATTTCAGAATATACTCAACTATTTTGGAAAACCGGACAATCTCCTAATTCCTCAGAGCTATAAGCTGCAGCTATAATGGTATCTCAATTGAAGTGGGCACTAGGATCTCTAATTACTGGTTCCAGGTTTTATTAAATCACTTTCTGGGTGCCAAAAAAGTAAATAGAGAGCCAGTGTTGAGAACGGCGAAAGACAGCATTAACAACATTCTAAAAGCCAGAAACTGATTCTACATGCAAGCGTTTATCCAGCAATCAGATTAGATTATTTATCACAAACTGCATCCGCCGCCCCACATATGGTGCATCGGCCGGGAAATGTTACAACATTCAAACAAGGATACTACATTAATTGTTTTTACAACTTATTCGCCGCCCCACATATGGTGCATCGGCCGGGAAATGTTACAACATTCAAACAAGGATACTACATTAATTGTTTTTACAACTTATTCGCCGCCCCACATATGGTGCATCGGCCGGGAAATCAACTAAGTGAAAGTGATTTTTAACTGTTCGGATTCGCGAGTGGAATTCGACACGCAACTGAGTATAAAACAGTGAAAGTGTTACGTGTGCATGTGGACGACGCAATTGGATTAACAACGCATCTGGATTGACGGAGCTGGCACTGAGTCTAGCGGTGCTGCCGGCATTGCGAGAAGCCAGTCTCGCCGCACCGCAGTCGTTCGCTGGAGCAGCCGGCGCAGAGCCTGCAATTGCGGGCCACGCTAACACACAACAGCCGTCGGAGAGCCGTCTGCAGTTCAACGTGCCACGTCGCATCAGGAATCCTGGTACGCCGCGCCGGCAACGCCATACGTCGTGCAGAAGGAACTAAGTTAAGTGAAAAGCTGTTAAAAATTTTACTAACCTGCACTAAAAGACTGTCGGCGATGGAACCGCCAAAAGAAACGGAGTTTAAACGTAAATTAGAACCTATGTCTGTTGAGGGAACTGTAAATCCAGACAACGGTTCAAGAGTAAATAGGCATGAAAGTAGTAATGTTAAAGTGAAAAATGAAGTATTGTCTCCTGACAGTAGTGTGGGAAGGGGCAATGATTCAATAATAGAGACCCCTGTAGTAAAGCGGAAAGTAGAAATTGTAAATTTATGGGATGATAGTTTCTCTGATGAATTAAAAATGAAACAGTCATCAGAGATGGTAGAGTTTAAGAAGGAGCAGTTGGATATGACTAATCAATCAGAAGTTTCATGTAGTTTTGATGATTCGGGTATTGGAGCTAGTTTTATGTCACCTGAGTGTGATAAAAAACCCGCCAGTGAGCAACCCAAAGATGCTGGGGCTGTTGATCTAAATGTTATATTACAAGCAATAGCTGCCAGTAATGCACAAATGACAGCTGAATTAAAATCTGAAATAAGTGAACAGGTCAAAAGCAGTAATGCTGAAGTTAAGTCTGAAATTGTGGCCAGCCAAACCAATTTTAATAAACGGTTTGAGGCGATGGACAATAAATTAGAATCCAATAAAGCTGAATTAGAAAATTCTTTCAAGGCTAGTTGCAATAAGTTGAAAGAGGATCTGGACAGTTTGAATTATAAAATTGATTACAACCATGAGGATATTAAGAAAAAGGTTGCTCAACAGTTTTCTGAAATGTATAAAACAGTTAAATCCGAAGTTGCTGAGGTTCGCAAAGACTTCCGAATGGAAGATGCGAAGCTGGAGCACAAGTTAACAGAAAAGATCGAGGCGGAATCTGAACTGTGCTCAGATAGATTTAAAGATGTTAACATTAAAGTAAACATATGTCAAGCAGATGTAGATGCAATTAAAACTGACACTACTCATATTGTGCAAAGAGTAGATAATGTTGAAATGAAAGTAGAAAATATCAGTACTAACATTGCTAACATTGAGAGTAAAGTAGCTTCAGTAACTTCTGGTAATGGTAATGTACAACAAGTTGTAGCTGCAAACGCCGCTTTTATCGGGTGTCGGCAGTTCTTGCGGTTCGATCCAGATAAAAATATCCATCAGCTAGATTTCTGGAAAGATTTTGAAGATGTGATTCCACCAACTTGGTCTGAACGAGAGAAAATCTCGTTTGTTAGAAGCCATTTAGCAGGTGACGCCATGCGTTGGTCAGCTGATGTTATGTTGAAATGTAAAACATTAGGGGAATTTAAAACAGCTTTTATTAATGAGTATTGGTCTAGCAATAAGCAAAATAAAGTGTTGAGAGAATTTTGGAGTGGAAAACGCTTCAATGCAGGCAAGGAATCAATTAAAGAGTTTGCTAGGTCATGGATTTCACGGTTGTCACATTTGGCGGAAAAGCTGTGAGTCTAGAATATCGAATCCGACGCAAAACTGATACTTAATTGTAACGTACAGGGCCTCCTAATGACGATGGAACACTCAAATTGTGTCGAGATTCAATACATCGTCCTCCAGCCGATTTGTCTCCAAGGGTCTATTGCTGCCTCTGGCATCTTATGGTCGTGCTCCTGTGAGTCTAGATTTACGAATCCGACGCGAAACTGATAGTTAATTGTAAAGTTCAGGGCCTCCTAATGACGATGGAACACTCAAATTACGTCGAGATTCAATATGTCGTCCTACAGCCGACTTGTCTCCAAGGGGATATCGCTGCCTCGGGTACCTTATTGTCGTTCTCCTGTGAGTCTAGATTTTCGAATCCGACGCAAAACTGATAATTAATTGTAACGTTCAGGTCTTCGTAATGACGATGGAACACTCAAATTGTGTCGAGATTCAATACATCGTCCTCCAGCCGATTTGTCTCCAAGGGTCTATTGCTGCCTCTGGCATCTTATGGTCGTGCTCCTATGAGTCTAGATTTACGAATCCGAAGCGAAACTGATTGTTAATTGTAACGTTCAGGTCAACTAATGACGATGGAACAATCAAATTGCGTCGAGGCTCAATATATAATCCTCCAGGCGACTTGTCTCCAAGGGTCTATCGCTGCCTCGGGCACCTTATGATCGTTCTCCTCTGAGTCTACATTTTCGAATCCGACGCAAAACTGATAGTTAATTGTAACGCTCAGGGCCTCCTAATGACGATGGAACACTCAAATTGCGTCGCGATTCAATACATCGTCCTCCAGCCGACTCGTCTCCCAGGGTCTATTGTTGCCTCGCGCGCCTTTTAGTCGTTCTCCTGAGTCTAGATTATGGAATCCGACGCAAAACTGATAGTTAATTGTAACGTTCAGGGCCTCCTAATGACGATGCAACACTCAAATTGCGTCGAGATTCAATACATCGGCCTCCAGCCGACTTGTCTCCAAGGGTCTATTGCTGCCTCGGGCTCCTTGTGGTCGTTCTCCTGTGAGTCTAGATTTTCGAATCCGACGCATAACTGATAGTCAATTGTAACGTTCAGGGCCTCCTTATGACGATGGTTCCATCGTCATAAGAAGGCCCTAAACGTTACAATTGACTATCAGTTATGCGTCGGACTCAAATTGCTCCGAGATTCACTACATCGTCCTCCAGCCGACTTGTCTCCAAGGGGATATTGCTGTCTCGGGCACCTTATGGTCCGTCTCCTGTGAGTCTAGATTTTCGAATCCGACGCAAAACTGATGGTTAATTGTAACGTTCATGGCCTCCTAATGTCGATGGAACACTCAAATTGCGTCGAGATTCAATACATCGTCCTCCAGCCGAATTGTCTCCAAGGGGATATTGCTGCCTCGGGCACCTTATCTTCGTTCTCATTTGAGTCTAGATTATCGAATCCGACGCGAAACTGATAGTTAATTGTAACGTTCAGGGCCTCCTAATGACGATGGATCACTCAAATTGCTTCGCTATTCAATACATGGACCTTCAGCCGACTTGTCTCCAAGGGGATATTGCTGTCTCGGGCACCTTATGGTCCGTCTCCTGTGAGTCTAGATTATCGAATCCGACGCAAAACTGATACTTAATTGTAACGCTCAGGGCCTCCTAATGACGATGGATCACTCAAACTGCGTCGAGATTCAATACATCGTCCTCCAGCCGACTTGTCTCCAGGGGTCCATTGCTGCCTCCTACATCTTATGGTCGTGCTCCTATAAGTCTAGATTTACGAATCCGACGCGAAACTGATAGCTAATTGTAACGTTCAGGGTCAACTAATGCCGATGGAACAATCAAATTGCGTCGAGGCTCAATAAATTATCCTCCAGACGACTTGTCTCCAAGGGTCTATCGCAGCCTCGGGCACCTTATGATCGTTCTCCTCTGAGTCTACATTTTCGAATCCGACGCGAAACTGATAGTTAATTGTAACGTTCAGGGCCTCCTAATGACGATGGAACACTCAAATTGCGTCGCGATTCAATACATCGTCCTCAAGCCGACTCGTCTCCCAGCGTCTATTTTTGCCTCTGGCGCCTTTTGGTCGTTCTCCTGAGTCTAGATTATGGAATCCGACGCAAAACTAATAGTTAACTGTAACATTCAGGGCCTCCTAATGACGATGCAACACTCAAATTGCGTCGAGATTCAATACATCGGCCTCCAGCCGACTTGTCTCCAAGGGTCTATTGCTGCCTCGGGCACCTTGTGGTCGTTCTCTTGTGAGTCTAGATTTACGAAACCGTCGCATAACTGATAGTTAATTGTAACGTTCAGGGCCTCCTAATGACGATGGAACACTCAAATTACGTCGAGATTCAATATATCGTCCTCCAGCCGACTTGTCTTCAAGGGGATATAGCTGTTTCGGGCACAATACGGTCCGTCTCTTGTGAGTCTACATTTTCGAATCCGACGCATAACTAATAGTTAATTGTAAAGTTCAGGGGCTCCTAATGACGATGGAACAATCAAATTGCGTCGAGATTCAATACATCGGACACTATCCGACATGTCTCCAAGGGTCTATTGCTGCCTTGGGCACCTTATTGTAGTTCTCCTGTGAGTCTAGATTGTTGAATTCGACGCAAAATTGATAGGTAATTGTAACGTTCAGGGCCTCCTAATGACGATGGAACACTCATATTGCGTCGAGATTCAATGCATCGTCCTCCACCCGACTTGTCTCCAAGGGGATATTGCTGCCTCGGGCACCTTATTGTCGTTCTCCTGTGAGACTAGAATATCGAATGCGACGGAAAACTGATAGTTACTTGTAACGTTCAGGGCCTCCTAATGACGATGGAACATTAAAATTGCGTCGAGATTCAATACATCGGCCTCCAGCCGACTTGTCTCCAATGGTCTATTGCTGCCTCGGGCTCCTTGTGGTCGTTCTCCTGTGAGTCTAGATTTTCGAATCCGACGCATAACTGATAGTCAATTGTAAGGTTCAGGGCCTCCTTATGACGATGGAACACTCAAATTGCGTCGAGATTCAATACATCGTCCTCCAGCCGACTTGTCTCCAAGGGGATACTGCTGCCACGGGCACCTTATCTTCGTTCTCATTTGAGTCTAGATTTTCGAATCCGACGCAAAACTGATAGTTAATTGTGATGTTCAGGGCCTCCTAATGACGATGGTACACTCAAATTGCGTCGCTATTCAATACATGGTCCTTCAGCCGACTTGTCTCCAAGGGGATATTGCTGTCTCGGGCACCTTATGGTCCGTCTCCTGTGAGTCTAGATTATCGAATCTGACGCAAAACTGATACTTAATTGTAACGCTCAGGGCCTCCTAATGACGATGGAACATTCAAATTGCGTCGCGATTCAATACATCGTCCGGCAGCCGATTTGTCTCCAAGGGCCTATTGTTGCCTCGGTCGCCTTTTGGTCGTCCTCCTGTGAGTCTACATTTTCGAATCCGACGCATAACTGATAGTTAATTGTAACGTTCAGGTCTTCGTAATGACGATGGATCACTCAAATTGCGTCGAGATTCAATACATCGTCCTCCAGCCGACTTGCCTCCAAGGGTCCATTGCTGCCTCCTACATCTTATGGTCGTGCTCCTATGAGTCTAAATTTACGAATCCGACGCGAAACTGATAGTTAATTGTAACGTTCAGGGTCAACTAATGACGATGGAACAATCAAATTGCGTCGTGGCTCAATATATTATCCTCCAGGCGACTTGTCTCCAAGGGTCTATCGCAGCCTCGGGCACCTTATGATCGTTCTCCTCTGAGTCTACATTTTCGAATCCGACGCGAAACTGATAGTTAATTGTAACGTTCAGGGCCTCCTAATGACGATGGAACACTCAAATTGCGTCGCGATTCAATACATCGTCTTCCAGCCGACACGTCTCCCAGCGTCTATATTAGCCTCTGGCGCCTTTTGGTCGTTCTCCTGAGTCTAGATTATGGAATCCGACGCAAAACTGATAGTTAATTGTAACATTCAGGGCCTCCTAACGACGATGCAACACTCAAATTGCGTCGAGATTCAATACATCGGCCTCCAGCCGACTTGTCTCCAAGGGTCTATTGCTGCCTCGGGCACCTTGTGGTCGTTCTCCTGTGAGTCTAGATTTACGAATCCGTCGCATAACTGATAGTTAATTGTAACGTTCAGGGCCTCCTAATGACGATGGAACACTCAAATTACGTCGAGATTCAATATATCGTCCTCCAGCCGACTTGTCTTCAAGGGGATATTGCTGCCTCGGGCACAATACGGTCCGTCTCTTGTGAGTCAACATTTTCGAATCCGACGCATAACTAATAGTTAATTGTGAAGTTCAGGGGCTCCTAATGACGATGGAACAATCAAATTGCGTCGAGATTCAATACATAGTCCTCCAGGCGTCTTGTCTCTAAGGGGATATTGCTGCCTCGGGCATCTTGTGGTCGTTCTCCTGTGAGTCTAGATTTACGAATCCGACGCATAACTGATAGTTAATTGTATTGTTCAGGGCCTCCTAATGACGATTGAACACTCAAATTGCGTCGAGATTCAATACATCGTCCTCCAGCCGACTTGTCTCCAAGGGTCTATTGCTGCCTCTGGCATCTTATGATCGTGCTCCTGTGAGTCTAGATTTACGAATCCGACGCGAAACTGATAGTTAATTGTATAGTTCAGGGGCTCCTAATGACGATGGAACAATCAAATTGCGTCGAGATTCAATACATAGTCCTCCAGGCGTCTTGCCTCCAAGGGTCTATTGCTGCCTCGGGCACTTTATGGTCGTTCTCCTGTGAGCCTAGAATATCGAATCCGACGCAAAACTGAGAGTTAATTGTAACGTTCAGAGCCTCCTAATAACGATGGAACACTCAAATTGCGTCGAGATTCAATACATCGGACCCTATCCGACTTGTCTCCAAGGGTCTATTGCTGCCTCGGGCACCTTGTGGTCGTTCTCCTGTGAGTCTTGACTTACGAATCCGACGCATAACTGATAGTTAATTGTACCGTTCAGGACCTCATAATGACGATGGAACACTCAAATTACGTCGAGATTCAATATATCGTCCTCCAGCCGACTTGTATCCAAGGGGATATTGCTGCCTCGGGCACCTTATGGTCGTTCTCCTGTGAGTCTAGACTTTCGAATCCGACGCCAAATAGTGAGTTAAATATAACGTTCAGGGCCTCCTAATGACGATGGAACACTCAAATTGCGTCGAGGTTCAATACATCGTCCTCCAGCCGACTTGTCTCCAAGGGTCTATTGCTGCCTCTGGCATCTTATGGTCGTGCTCCTATGAGTCTAGATTTACGAATCCGAAGCGAAACTGATTGTTAATTGTAACGTTCAGGTCAACTAATGACGATGGAACAATCAAATTGCGTCGAGGCTCAATATATAATCCTCCAGGCGACTTGTCTCCAAGGGTCTATCGCAGCCTCGGGCACCTTATGATCGTTCTCCTCTGAGTCTACATTTTCGAATCCGACGCGAAACTGATAGTTAATTGTAACGTTCAGGGCCTCCTAATGACGATGGAACACTCAAATTGCGTCGCGATTCAATACATCGACCTCCAGCCGACTCGTCTCCCAGCGTCTATTTTTGCCTCTGGCGCCTTTTGGTCGTTCTCCTGAGTCTAGATTATGGAATCCGACGCAAAACTAATAGTTAACTGTAACATTCGGGGCCTCCTAATGACGATGCAACACTCAAATTGCGTCGAGATTCAATACATCGGCCTCCAGCCGACTTGTCTCCAAGGGTCTATTGCTGCCTCGGGCACCTTGTGGTCGTTCTCTTGTGAGTCTAGATTTACGAAACCGTCGCATAACTCATAGTTAATTGTAACGTTCAGGGCCTCCTAATGACGATGGAACACTCAAATTACGTCGAGATTCAATATATCGTCCTCCAGCCGACTTGTCTTCAAGGGGATATAGCTGTTTCGGGCACAATACGGTCCGTCTCTTGTGAGTCTACATTTTCGAATCCGACGCATAACTAATAGTTAATTGTAAAGTTCAGGGGCTCCTAATGACGATGGAACAATCAAATTGCGTCGAGATTCAATACATCGGACACTATCCGACATGTCTCCAAGGGTCTATTGCTGCCTTGGGCACCTTATTGTAGTTCTCCTGTGAGTCTAGATTGTTGAATTCGATGCAAAATTGATAGGTAATTGTAACGTTCAGGGCCTCCTAATGACGATGGAACACTCATATTGCGTCGAGATTCAATGCATCGTCCTCCAGCCGACTTGTCTCCAAGGGGATATTGCTGCCTCGGGCACCTTATTGTCGTTCTCCTGTGAGACTAGAATATCGAATGCGACGGAAAACTGATAGTTACTTGTAACGTTCAGGGCCTCCTAATGACGATGGAACACTCAAATTGCGTCGAGATTCAATACATCGGCCTCCAGCCGACTTGTCTCCAATGGTCTATTGCTGCCTCGGGCTCCTTGTGGTCGTTCTCCTGTGAGTCTAGATTTTCGAATCCGACGCATAACTGATAGTCAATTGTAAGGTTCAGGGCCTCCTTATGACGATGGAACACTCAAATTGCGTCGAGATTCAATACATCGTCCTCCAGCCGACTTGTCTCCAAGGGGATACTGCTGCCACGGGCACCTTATCTTCGTTCTCATTTGAGTCTAGATTTTCGAATCCGACGCAAAACTGATAGTTAATTGTGATGTTCAGGGCCTCCTAATGACGATGGTACACTCAAATTGCGTCGCTATTCAATACATGGTCCTTCAGCCGACTTGTCTCCAAGGGGATATTGCTGTCTCGGGCACCTTATGGTCCGTCTCCTGTGAGTCTAGATTATCGAATCTGACGCAAAACTGATACTTAATTGTAACGCTCAGGGCCTCCTAATGACGATGGAACATTCAAATTGCGTCGCGATTCAATACATCGTCCGGCAGCCGATTTGTCTCCAAGGGCCTATTGTTGCCTCGGTCGCCTTTTGGTCGTCCTCCTGTGAGTCTACATTTTCGAATCCGACGCATAACTGATAGTTAATTGTAACGTTCAGGTCTTCGTAATGACGATGGATCACTCAAATTGCGTCGAGATTCAATACATCGTCCTCCAGCCGACTTGCCTCCAAGGGTCCATTGCTGCCTCCTACATCTTATGGTCGTGCTCCTATGAGTCTAGGTTTACGAATCCGACGCGAAACTGATAGTTAATTGTAACGTTCAGGGTCAACTAATGACGATGGAACAATCAAATTGCGTCGTGGCTCAATATATTATCCTCCAGGCGACTTGTCTCCAAGGGTCTATCGCAGCCTCGGGCACCTTATGATCGTTCTCCTCTGAGTCTACATTTTCGAATCCGACGCGAAACTGATAGTTAACCCTGCTGTTCTGTTCGGGTCTATATGACCCGAAACGAATATGAACGTTATTTTACATTATGTAAATACCAATATATATTTATGAAACTTTGTGACTTTGTCTGAAAATGGATGAGCAGCATGTGTTTTAAAAGGTTTTAAAAAAGTTTAAGAAGTTTGGGCTTCAACTGTAATAGTTGCATATGTAATGTTCGGGTCATAATGACCCGACACAAATATGTTTAGTGTAACTCGTATTTATTTCTAAAATCTGGAAATGGCGAAAATTATTTTTGTTGTGTTGTGTGGGAATAGTGACTGCATCATTCCAACTTACTCTCAACAATCACCTAAAGCTCCATGCGTTCACAACAATGGGCTTGTTTGTTGCTTTCCCCAGGAAATAATAATTGGCAGTTCTCAATAATTGGAATGCTTTGTTTCTGCCCAGTTTGACTTGTGACACCATGGCGATGAGACCATTGAATGATCGTGAGTTGGAAGAAATAGTAAATGCCTCACCAGATGAAGGATCACTTTCTGAGTTTGAAGATCACATCAGCAATGCATCTGAAAGCGAGTGTTCCGATGACAGTTACGACAGTCCACAGCCCATACAAAATAGTGTAGAGACTTTTCTTTCTAAAAATGGGAATATAGAATGGCAGTTGCATCCACCAGCACAACATGGTCGCCTACCAGCTTCGAACATCATCAAGAGTACCCCAGGAGTTACCAGGTATGCAGTCAGCAGAATATCTGATGTAAAATGTTCATTTGAAGCAGTATTTCACACAGCGCTTCAAAATGAAATAATAGAGATGACAAATATTGAAGGGCAGCGAGTTTATGGTGAACAGTGGACAGATATTGATGGTTCTGTTTTCCATGCATACTTAGGACTCTTACTCCTAGCGGGTGTATATCGATCTCATGGGGAGTCTACAAAAAGTTTGTGGGATAAAGATACTGGGCGAAACATATTTCGAGCAACCATGTCTCATGAAACATTCTGTAAGATATCACGTGTCCTGCGATTTGACAAGAAATCTACTAGAGAGGAAAGACGACGTACTGACAAACTTGCCGCAATTCGTAGTATTTGGGAGAAGTGGGTAGAGGTCCTTCCTAAACTGTATAATCCAGGAGAAAATGTTACTGTTGACGAGCAGTTAGTAGCATTTAGAGGTCGCTGTCCATTCAAGCAGTATATCCCAAGTAAACCGGCAAAATATGGGATCAAAATATGGACCATGTGTGACAGCAAAACTTCATACGTACTGAAAGCCCAAATTTATACAGGAAAGGTGAGTGGAGCGGCACCAGAAAGAAATCAGGGAATGAGGGTGGTATCTGATCTCACTTCTGAGTTACGTGGTCAGAATATCACGTGTGACAACTTTTTTACGTCGTACAATTTGGGGCAGCTGCTTCTGAAAAGGAAATTGACTATGTTGGGAACTATACGGAAAAATAAGCCGGAGCTTCCACACAAAATGACCAACAAGGAGGTACACAGCTCTTCATTTTACTTCACAAATGACACTACTGTGGTTAATTATATTCCTAAGAGACACAAGAATGTTGTACTTATGAGCACTCTCCACCATGATGCGGAAATCAGTGACAGGGCTGATAAGAAGCCAAAAATGATTTTGGACTATAATTCAACCAAAGGTGCTGTAGACACGCTTGATCAGTTATTAGGTACATATACATGCAAACGAAAAAGTAATAGGTGGCCAATGATAGTTTTCTACAATATTCTTGATGTTTCTGCTTATAATGCATACGTTTTGTGGATTTCGGTTGACCCTAATTGGAATGCAAGCAAATTGACTAGAAGGAGAATATTCTTGGAGGAACTTGGAAAGTCACTGATAAAAGAACATATTGCATCAAGAACGCATTTCCCAAGAACAGAAGATTCTTTGAGAATGGTCACAAGCATCCAAAACCCGAATGATGTGGGTGGTGTGTCAGAATCGGTAACAACAAGAAAATCTACAAAACGTGCACGCTGTAAGTTCTGTCCATCAAGTAATGACAATAAAACAAACATGGTGTGTGGAAAATGTAGTAAACATATTTGCAAGAAACATGTAACCTACTTGTGTCCACAGTGCAAGCAGTAAGAAAAGAACTGTAGTATTTTATAAGATGATTGTATTGAAAATTCTGTTGTTTCAAATTTATGTGAATACTTGTGCCTAAACTACAATCAGTAAGAAGAGAGGATTCTAAAGTTGTAGTGCTTTCTATGTTGGAATGTAATAAAAAAACTGTAGTGTGTTCTGTACTGTAGTGTGCTCTAAGATGAATATCTGTAATGACAACTGTCTGTTGTTAGAAAATGTCAATACTTACGTCTAAACTGTCAACAATAAGAATAGAAGTATGGAAAAACTGTAGTGCTTTCTAAGTTGAATGCCTGTAATGGAAACTGTCTGTTGTTTCAAATTTATGTGCATATTTAAATGAAAAATATCCCTCAATAAAGTTGTATGCATTGTTATTATTATTATTATTACCATTATTATTATTATTATTATTATTATTATTATTACTAACAAGGTACTGGAATAGAACAACAATGTCGATAGCTAAAACTGTACCAAAATTTATGTTTCTAAAGCATTTTGATATGTCGGGTCATATTGACCCGAACAGTATATATGTCAAGTAAAAGTGAACAGAACAGCAGGGTTAATTGTAACGTTCAGGGCCTCCTAATGACGATGGAACACTCAAATTGCGTCGCGATTCAATACATCGTCTTCCAGCCGACACGTCTCCCAGCGTCTATATTAGCCTCTGGCGCCTTTTGGTCGTTCTCCTGAGTCTAGATTATGGAATCCGACGCAAAACTGATAGTTAATTGTAACATTCAGGGCCTCCTAATGACGATGCAACACTCAAATTGCGTCAAGATTCAATACTTCGGCCTCCAGCCGACTTGTCTCCAAGGGTCTATTGCTGCCTCGGGCACCTTGTGGTCGTTCTCCTGTGAGTCTAGATTTACGAATCCGTCGCATAACTGATAGTTAATTGTAACGTTCAGGGCCTCCTAATGACGATGGAACACTCAAATTACGTCGAGATTCAATATATCGTCCTCCAGCCGACTTGTCTTCAAGGGGATATTGCTGCCTCGGGCACAATACGGTCCGTCTCTTGTGAGTCTACATTTTCGAATCCGACGCATAACTAATAGTTAATTGTGAAGTTCAGGGTCTCCTAATGACGATGGAACAATCAAATTGCGTCGAGATTCAATACATAGTCCTCCAGGCGTCTTGTCTCTAAGGGGATATTGCTGCCTCGGGCATCTTGTGGTCGTTCTCCTGTGAGTCTAGATTTACGAATCCGACGCATAACTGATAGTTAATTGTATTGTTCAGGGCCTCCTAATGACGATTGAACACTCAAATTGCGTCGAGATTCAATACATCGTCCTCCAGCCGACTTGTCTCCAAGGGTCTATTGCTGCCTCTGGCATCTTATGATCGTGCTCCTGTGAGTCTAGATTTACGAATCCGACGCGAAACTGATAGTTAATTGTATAGTTCAGGGGCTCCTAATGACGATGGAACAATCAAATTGCGTCGAGATTCAATACATAGTCCTCCAGGCGTCTTGCCTCCAAGGGTCTATTGCTGCCTCGGGCACTTTATGGTCGTTCTCCTGTGAGCCTAGAATATCGAATCCGACGCAAAACTGAGAGTTAATTGTAACGTTCAGAGCCTCCTAATAACGATGGAACACTCAAATTGCGTCGAGATTCAATACATCGGACCCTATCCGACTTGTCTCCAAGGGTCTATTGCTGCCTCGGGCACCTTGTGGTCGTTCTCCTGTGAGTCTTGACTTACGAATCCGACGCATAAGTGATAGTTAATTGTACCGTTCAGGGCCTCATAATGACGATGGAACACTCAAATTACGTCGAGATTCAATATATCGTCCTCCAGCCGACTTGTATCCAAGGGGATATTGCTGCCTCGGGCACCTTATGGTCGTTCTCCTGTGAGTCTAGACTTTCGAATCCGACGCAAAATAGTGAGTTAAATATAACGTTCAGGGCCTCCTAATGACGATGGAACACTCAAATTGCGTCGAGGTTCAATACATCGTCCTCCAGCCGACTTGTCTCCAAGGGTCTATTGCTGCCTCTGGCATCTTATGGTCGTGCTCCTATGAGTCTAGATTTACGAATCCGAAGCGAAACTGATTGTTAATTGTAACGTTCAGGTCAACTAATGACGATGGAACAATCAAATTGCGTCGAGGCTCAATATATAATCCTCCAGGCGACTTGTCTCCAAGGGTCTATCGCTGCCTCGGGCACCTTATGATCGTTCTCCTCTGAGTCTACATTTTCGAATCCGACGCAAAACTGATAGTTAATTGTAACGTTCAGAGCCTCCTAATAACGATGGAACACTCAAATTGCGTCGAGATTCAATACATCGGACCCTATCCGACTTGTCTCCAAGGGTCTATTGCTGCCTCGGGCACCTTGCGGTCGTTCTCCTGTGAGTCTAGATTTTCGAATCCGACGCATAACTGATAGTCAATTGTAACGTTCAGGGCCTCCTTATGACGATGGTTCCATCGTCATAAGAAGGCCCTAAACGTTACAATTGACTATCAGTTATGCGTCGGACTCAAATTGCTCCGAGATTCACTACATCGTCCTCCAGCCGACTTGTCTCCAAGGGGATATTGCTGTCTCGGGCACCTTATGGTCCGTCTCCTGTGAGTCTAGATTTTCGAATCCGACGCAAAACAGATGGTTAATTGTAACGTTCATGGCCTCCTAATATCGACGGAACACTCAAATTGCGTCGAGATTCAATACATCGTCCTCCAGCCGACTTGTCTCCAAGGGGATATTGCTGCCTCGGGCACCTTATCTTCGTTCTCATTTGAGTCTAGATTTTCGAATCCGACGCAAAACTGATAGTTAATTGTAACGTTCAGGGCCTCCTAATGACGATGGATCACTCAAATTGCTTCGCTATTCAATACATGGACCTTCAGCCGACTTGTCTCCAAGGGGATATTGCTGTCTCGGGCACCTTATGGTCCGTCTCCTGTGAGTCTAGATTATCGAATCCGACGCAAAACTGATACTTAATTGTAACGCTCAGGGCCTCCTAATGACGATGGATCACTCAAACTGCGTCGAGATTCAATACATCGTCCTCCAGCCGACTTGTCTCCAGGGGTCCATTGCTGCCTCCTACATCTTATGGTCGTGCTCCTATGAGTCTAGATTTACGAATCCGACGCGAAACTGATAGTTAATTGTAACGTTCAGGGTCAACTAATGCCGATGGAACAATCAAATTGCGTCGAGGCTCAATAAATTATCCTCCAGACGACTTGTCTCCAAGGGTCTATCGCAGCCTCGGGCACCTTATGATCGTTCTCCTCTGAGTCTACATTTTCGAATCCGACGCGAAACTGATAGTTAATTGTAACGTTCAGGGCCTCCTAATGACGATGGAACACTCAAATTGCGTCGCGATTCAATACATCGTCCTCCAGCCGACTCGTCTCCCAGCGTCTATTTTTGCCTCTGGCGCCTTTTGGTCGTTCTCCTGAGTCTAGATTATGGAATCCGACGCAAAACTAATAGTTAACTGTAACATTCAGGGCCTCCTAATGACGATGCAACACTCAAATTGCGTCGAGATTCAATACATCGGCCTCCAGCCGACTTGTCTCCAAGGGTCTATTGCTGCCTCGGGCACCTTGTGGTCGTTCTCTTGTGAGTCTAGATTTACGAAACCGTCGCATAACTGATAGTTAATTGTAACGTTCAGGGCCTCCTAATGACGATGGAACACTCAAATTACGTCGAGATTCAATATATCGTCCTCCAACCGACTTGTCTTCAAGGGGATATAGCTGTTTCGGGCACAATACGGTCCGTCTCTTGTGAGTCTACATTTTCGAATCCGACGCATAACTAATAGTTAATTGTAAAGTTCAGGGGCTCCTAATGACGATGGAACAATCAAATTGCGTCGAGATTCAATACATCGGACACTATCCGACATGTCTCCAAGGGTCTATTGCTGCCTTGGGCACCTTATTGTAGTTCTCCTGTGAGTCTAGATTGTTGAATTCGACGCAAAATTGATAGGTAATTGTAACGTTCAGGGCCTCCTAATGACGATGGAACACTCAAATTGCGTCGAGATTCAATGCATCGTCCTCCAGCCGACTTGTCTCCAAGGGGATATTGCTGCCTCGGGCACCTTATTGTCGTTCTCCTGTGAGACTAGAATATCGAATGCGACGGAAAACTGATAGTTACTTGTAACGTTCAGGGCCTCCTAATGACGATGGAACACTCAAATTGCGTCGAGATTCAATACATCGGCCTCCAGCCGACTTGTCTCCAATGGTCTATTGCTGCCTCGGGCTCCTTGTGGTCGTTCTCCTGTGAGTCTAGATTTTCGAATCCGACGCATAACTGATAGTCAATTGTAAGGTTCAGGACCTCCTTATGACGATGGAACACTCAAATTGCGTCGAGATTCAATACATCGTCCTCCAGCCGACTTGTCTCCAAGGGGATACTGCTGCCACGGGCACCTTATCTTCGTTCTCATTTGAGTCTAGATTTTCGAATCCGACGCAAAACTGATAGTTAATTGTAATGTTCAGGGCCTCCTAATGACGATGGTACACTCAAATTGCGTCGCTATTCAATACATGGTCCTTCAGCCGACTTGTCTCCAAGGGGATATTGCTGTCTCGGGCACCTTATGGTCCGTCTCCTGTGAGTCTAGATTATCGAATCTGACGCAAAACTGATACTTAATTGTAACGCTCAGGGCCTCCTAATGACGATGGAACATTCAAATTGCGTCGCGATTCAATACATCGTCCGGCAGCCGATTTGTCTCCAAGGGCCTATTGTTGCCTCGGTCGCCTTTTGGTCGTCCTCCTGTGAGTCTACATTTTCGAATCCGACGCATAACTGATAGTTAATTGTAACGTTCAGGTCTTCGTAATGACGATGGATCACTCAAATTGCGTCGAGATTCAATACATCGTCCTCCAGCCGACTTGCCTCCAAGGGTCCATTGCTGCCTCCTACATCTTATGGTCGTGCTCCTATGAGTCTAGGTTTACGAATCCGACGCGAAACTGATAGTTAATTGTAACGTTCAGGGTCAACTAATGACGATGGAACAATCAAATTGCGTCGTGGCTCAATATATTATCCTCCAGGCGACTTGTCTCCAAGGGTCTATCGCAGCCTCGGGCACCTTATGATCGTTCTCCTCTGAGTCTACATTTTCGAATCCGACGCGAAACTGATAGTTAATTGTAACGTTCAGGGCCTCCTAATGACGATGGAACACTCAAATTGCGTCGCGATTCAATACATCGTCCTCCAGCCGACACGTCTCCCAGCGTCTATATTAGCCTCTGGCGCCTTTTGGTCGTTCTCCTGAGTCTAGATTATGGAATCCGACGCAAAACTGATAGTTAATTGTAACATTCAGGGCCTCCTAATGACGATGCAACACTCAAATTGCGTCGAGATTCAATACATCGGCCTCCAGCCGACTTGTCTCCAAGGGTCTATTGCTGCCTCGGGCACCTTGTGGTCGTTCTCCTGTGAGTCTAGATTTACGAATCCGTCGCATAACTGATAGTTAATTGTAACGTTCAGGGCCTCCTAATGACGATTGAACACTCAAATTGCGTCGAGATTCAATATATCGTCCTCCAGCCGACTTGTCTCCAAGGGTCTATTGCTGCCTCTGGCATCTTATGATCGTGCTCCTGTGAGTCTAGATTTACGAATCCGACGCGAAACTGATAGTTAATTGTATAGTTCCGGGGCTCCTAATGACGATGGAACAATCAAATTGCGTCGAGATTCAATACATAGTCCTCCAGGCGTCTTGCCTCCAAGGGTCTATTGCTGCCTCGGGCACTTTATGGTCGTTCTCCTGTGAGCCTAGAATATCGAATCCGACGCAAAACTGAGAGTTAATTGTAACGTTCAGAGCCTCCTAATAACGATGGAACACTCAAATTGCGTCGAGATTCAATACATCGGACCCTATCCGACTTGTCTCCAAGGGTCTATTGCTGCCTCGGGCACCTTGTGGTCGTTCTCCTGTGAGTCTTGACTTACGATTCCGACGCATAACTGATAGTTAATTGTACCGTTCAGGGCCTCATAATGACGATGGAACACTCAAATTACGTCGAGATTCAATATATCGTCCTCCAGCCGACTTGTATCCAAGGGGATATTGCTGCCTCGGGCACCTTATGGTCGTTCTCCTGTGAGTCTAGACTTTCGAATCCGACGCAAAATTGTGAGTTAAATATAACGTTCAGGGCCTCCTAATGACGATGGAACACTCAAATTGCGTCGAGGTTCAATACATCGTCCTCCAGCCGACATGTCTCAGGGGTCTATTGCTGCCTGCTTCATCTTATGGTCGTGCTCCTACGAGTCTAGATTTACGAATCCGACGCGAAACTGATAGTTAATTGTAACGTTGAGGGTCACCTAATGACGATGGAACAATCAAATTGCGTCGAGATTCAATATATAGTCTTCCAGGCGACTTGTCTCCAAGGGTCTATCGCTGCCTCGGGCACCTTATGACCGTTCTCCTCTGAGTCTACATTTTCGAATCCCACGCAAAACTGTTAGTTAATTGTAACGTTCAGGGCCTCCTAATGACGATGGAACACTCAAATTGCGTCGCGATTCAATATATCGTCCTCCAGCGGACTTGTCTCCAAGGGTCTATTGTTGCCTCGGGAGCCTTTTGGTCGTTCTCCTGAGTCTAGATTATGGAATCCGACGCAAAACTGACAGTTAATTGTAACGTTCAGGGCCTCCTAATGACGATGCAACACTCAAATTACGTCGAAATTCATTATATCGTCCTCCAGCCGACTTGTCTTCAAGGGGATATTGCTGCCTCGGGCACGATACGGTCCGTCTCTTGTGAGTCTAGATTTTCGAATCCGACGCATAACTAATAGTTAATTGTAACGTTCAGGTCCTCCTAATGACGATGGAACACTCAAATTGCGTCAAGATTCAATACATCGTCCTCCAGCCGACTTGTCTCCAAGGGGATATTGCTGCCTCGGGCACCATATCTTACGTCTCCTGTGAGTCTAGATTTTCGAATCCGACGCATAACTGATAGTTAGTTGTAACGTTCAGGTCTTCCTAATGACGATGGAACACTCAAATTGCGTCGAGATTCTATACATCGTCCTCCAGCCGACTTGTCTCCAAGGGGATATTGCTGCCTCGGGCACCTTATGGTCCGTCTCCTGTGAGTCTGGATTTTCGAATCCGACGCAAAACAGATGTTTAATTGTAACGTTCATGGCCTCCTATTGTCGATGGAACACTCAAATTGCGTCGAGCTTCAATACATCGTCCTCCAGCCGACTTGTCTCCAAGGGGATATTGCTGCCTCGGGCACCTTATGGTCGTTCTCCTGTGAGGCTAGATTTTCGAATCCGACGCCAAACTGATAGTTAATTGTAACGTTCAGGGCCTCCTAATGACGATGGAACACTCAAATTGCGTCGAGATTCAATACATCGTCTTCCAGCCGACTTCTCTCTAAGGGGATATTCCTGCCTCGGGCACCATATAGTCCGGCTCCTGTGAGTCTAGATTTTCGAATCTGACGCGAAACTGATAGTTAATTGTAACGTTCATGGCCACCTACTGACGATGGAACACTCAAATTGCGTCGCAATTCAATACATGGTCCTTCAGCCGACTTGTCTCCAAGGGTCTGTTGGTGCCTCGGGCACCTTATGGTCGATCTCCTGTGTGTCTAGATTATCGAATCCGACGCACAACTGATACTTAATTGTAACGCTCAGCGCCTCCTAATGACGATGGAACATTCAAATTGCGTCGCGTTTCAATGCATCGTCCTCCAGCCGACTTGTCTCCAAGGGTCTATTGTTGCCTCGGGCGCCTTTTGGCCGTCCTCGTGTGAGACTAGGTTTTCGAATCCGACGCATAACTGATAGTTAATTGTAACGTTCAGGGCCTCCTAATGACGATGGAACACTCAAATTGCGTCGGGATTCAATACATCGTCCTCCAGCCGACTTGTCTCCAAGGGGTGAAACTTCCCCTTTGAACAATTTATAGAAGACTGTGCTTAAACTGACACACAATGTTTTTAGCGCAACGCAATCTGACTTTCAAAATTCCCTACTAAAGAATGGCCCTGACTAACATTAAACTATACCTTTCACAAATCACTTACCTCACAAAAATCTTCGCTTCTCAAGCTACTGCAATACTGCGAGCGCCACTACTGCCAGCTAAATAAAAGATTCAAACTATGGAAGGCACTAACTACTGATAGGGATAGTTAGCAAATGAAAGATATTAATAGAGAACAAACAATGTATTTACCTTGATATCATCATATATAAATATAGCAGTTCATGACAAATTTCAAAACTCCGCCATCTCTCTCCCCACATCCACCAGTGCTGGCGGCTCACCTCCAACTGCCCAACGCTACGCGCTGTTCACATCCAGCTGCCGCTGCCCAACACTACAATGGCGAGTATTACAACAATGCAAAGCAGCCACAGACTGCACACAGCACAGCCAGTGATTTTCATACAGAGGTGGCGTTACCAATAAAAAAACCTAAACAGCCTACTTACATAGCCCCCATGCTCCCCACAAAAAATTTTACAAATTGGATTGGGCGGTGGCCAATACAGATTTGAAAAAAATTTTTCATAATTACAATAACAAAGAAATCAAATGCACACACTTATTGATACAATGTTGGTCAAAAGCTAAAATTTTCTCACAGTCCATAAAGACAGTCCTAATCGTACATAACAGTAGAATAGCAGTGTTTTTCTCAAAGTCTGAGCAGTAAAAGAAAATGCACACAGAATTAGTGGATTTCCATGCAATCTTGAAGAAGTAGTGTTGTCCTTCCAAGGGAAAGACAGTGCTGACTCTTGACATGCATACAGGTAATGGGCCACAACAGAGCAAACCCACAGCAGAGTCAGTCGAAATTTTGAAGAGTATTGGTAGGTAGGTCATCACAGAGCAGACCCACTGTAGTCCTGGTAGAGAATATGGTATTGGTGGGCCACCAGAGGTGCAGACCCACTGCAGTCCTTGTAGAAATAATGGTATTGATGGATCATCAAAGATGTAGACCCACTGTAGTCCTTGTAGAGATAGCCAGCAGCCATCTGTTGTGACTGTGCAGGTGCACAATCACCATTGAAGAGTCTTGCGGATAATATAGCAAGTCCATAAACCACCACTTGTGCACTCACAAAGTTTTTGGAACTGTCCTTGGAACCAACAATGCTGTTATCCAGTCCCGTGCTGAATTATTAACGCACGTGCAAACACTAACAGTCCCTACTTCTCACATATTGTCCATATACTATGACCAACAGAAACGTGTGCAGTGAAATGTAACTTACAAGTTAATAATAAGATGAACTGGTGTCAATTACAATTTTATAACACGAGAATACAATTACAAAGGTACAAAATACATCATTAAAAACATAACAATACAGATAACATTTGTAGTAAAACAGGCGTTACAACAGAATAGAAATAAACATATACATCAGTGTTACAAAAATAATGACATAAGTAAATACATAAAGATCAGAATAACTTTTCAAACATCACCTTCACATATGAGCAACAAAACAGAACAGATAAATAATGTCTAAACATCTTTACAAAGTAAATAACATATTATTAATGCAAATTATATTTGAGGATAACAGTATTCCTCATCATAGTGAATGTAGCTGAGTATTAGAAGAAAAAAAAAATTCTATGAAACTACACAGAGACAGGAAGAAAACAAATACACAAGGGTACACAAACACGTAGTGGGATAACACAAAAGGAAAGGACAGGGTTTGTTTTCAGTGTAACATTTGGTACTGCAGTCCAACCCAAAACTTCATTCCATAGGTCTTTCGTCTTATTTCAACCTTTGCTTCCACCAAAAAAATCCTATCCAATCATGCTTTCTGTATTTATTTCACATAATTCTTACCTCATTATTTATTTCCAAGAAAATCCTACCTATACCTGCTTTCTGTACGTTTTTCGTATAGATTCTCAATGCATTTCTTCCAATTCATCGCAACTCATTCTCTTAGAGGCTACCCCCTCTTAAGCTAACTTAAATCTACTGAGCTCAGATGCTAAACTAAGGGACGAGGCAATGCAGCAGCACAAAATAAGTAACACAAACAGCAATGACCAAAAAAATGGAAAATTGCAAAGCAAGCTACAGTAAATCTAAATTACCAAGCAATGCAACATTACAACTAATATGAGCCAATGTGCAGCAACAAGAAAAATAAATCAGTAGTAAACTGGCTTACCAGAGTAACACAAAGTCAAATTCAGTAGCACTATGCCTGGCAAACAGCAGTAACTTACCCGTATACCTAAACATGACATAGCTCAAGCAGAAAGAATATTACACTAAAATGGCCATGTCTAATACCTATGTCACATCTTAACACTAGAGTGATGCATCACAATTTATTCTACAAAAGAAATTACCAAGTGCTTAAGAAGAAAATTATGAATGCAGGTCCTGTGAAGGTAAATGTCGTTTCGTGCTCCCTCATTTTTTTGAAAAAAATTATTATTTACTCGATCTGTAGACAGAAAATATTTGTATTAGTACATCTATAAAATTTTATTTTAACCAATGCTGCAGTGCAGCTAGAAACTAGATATTAAACAAAATGAGTAAACAAATACATAAAGCAAACCATATGGCATTTCTCTCAATTAGCAAGACAATAGCTGTGAAATGTGTTATCATATGTTTTCAAGTTCAACCGTGTCGTTTTTGCGATGCTCTCTACAAAGGAACGTCAATAGCGAGGATAATGTCCTCCCCTTTTTTTTTCTACCTGTGCCGCTGAAAACGGCTCGCAATAATGGCTTCTTCTCCAGGCGTCTGACACAGCTGGGTGCCCGCGACGCATTACATGCAGGTGGTCACTTAACTTTCGTACGGAAATATTTACGACAGCAGTTTCCGCTACAGTGACAGTCTCACATAAAAATATTTCACAGTTCAAGAATTTGCGGTACAAATCTGTAGAAACAAAATCCTATGAATATAACAGTGTTCAAAACGTTTTCGTCGGCATTGTGATACATTCATGCATTTACACACATTTCATAACTCTTAAAGTATGATTCTTGGTTTCCAACAACCTTTTCCACAAATCAGAGTCCCTAATCACTACTCATTATTCCTTACCTTATTCGTCGACACTTCTTCAATATTTCATCATGAGAAATACGTAGCATAATAAACATTCCTCAACAACATAATACACATCGTCGTCGTAATAATATCATAACACCTCAGTCAAATCTCAAAAAACGTCGTAGCTTTCTGCAATAATTTCAAACCCTAAAAAATATTCTCTGCTCATTTCAATAATGTCATCTACCTCAAACGTACTTTAAAATCATGCTCCCTTACCAAATACATCATTCAAAGCTCTCGTAGTATCACAATGGTTCCGAAAAATATGAGCATTTCTCAAAGTACAGACAAAATACAATTTCGTAGGTGTGAAGTTATCCAACTGCGTAATTGCGTAAACATCTGTCACTGATGTAATAAAAAAGTTTATTTCTCTGTTAAATGATCAGATAGCTGTGTAATTTGTGTGTTAGAGAAATATGGTACCGATGTGTAAAGTTGTATAAGCAAATACCATTTTAGCTAGGGCTCCTTGTGCTTGCCACACACATGGTACACAAAGTAAGCGTGTACCCCCCTGAGGATTAATGAATAATGCCCTCAGGTGTTACAGATTATTGCAATGGAATGAAATGTGTCACGGAAAACCTTCTTTGTAATTCAAAAATCTTTAAAAATAAATATTTTAAGTACAAAATCAATCACTCAAATACGTGTCCTGTAGCGCTAAATGTGCGTCTTGTTGCAACATAATCTCTGTGGAAGTGTCGTAGTTATCGTCCTCCGAAAGCTAAGTTCTGCAGAAGTCAATGTAGTTACCTCATGATAAACAAACGTGAAATGCTTTGCGTATAGATATCTTAGTTATTACGCTTATTGTTGTGATGATGAAAGTACTGTGCTGTAACGTATTGTTGTACTATGGAAAAGGCTGTCTCCTTGTAGCTATACCACAAAAGTTACTAATAAAACATGTTTTGCTTTTCAGAAGAATTCAGAAAAACTGTGCAGATATAAAGCAGATACACCGCAAAAGCAACATTGTAAATTGTCACTCATTAGTAGCGATGTGATAAAACCGTGTAGTTGTCACATAAACTAACCACTGTGTCGTCTGGTATCTCACAGAAAGTACTTTAAACCCAGAATGTATTTTCAAGTAAACCAAAATGTTGCATTAAAATCTCATTAGCAGTACCAGTATGTGTCCTAAGTATGTAAGCCTGAGAGTCGTTACGTAATCGTGCAACTAACAAGCGAGAATGTACAAATACAACACTGTGTCGTCTGTTCACTACAACAATGCATTCGTCATTTCTGTTTAAAAATTTCCCCAGGTTCTAGACTGGATATTTAACTTCAAACATTGTTGTATGTTAACAGTTTCTTAAGTCAGACAAAGCACACTAGAAATGTGAAGTGAAAAGTTTTATGGCAATGACAAAGTTAAAAAGCAGATTATCTTTCAATAAACGGTTTTACATGTGAAATGTGGTGTAAACCTTTACTCTTCCTAGTGCACAGAGTTTCAACTTCAAAGCAATTATCATGTTGTACACGTCGGTAAAGAATACTGGAATTTTTCTCAAGGTTAGCTTCTATGTTATTTTTCTCTGAGCCAGCCGGCGCACGCGGCTGCCTGCTGTGCAAGTCATTGTCTGTCTCTTTGTTGGCGCGCGCCGTTATTGGGATTAGGAGACCGAACTTCTACAAATTCGCCTTGCCGAGAGGGCCCAGCCGTGTTAGAATCCCGCCAGTTCTGATGAAATTGACGTCTGTCGTTATGATTATATCGTCTGTCGTCATGTCGGTAGATTCCGTAGTTTCTTCCTTGTCGGTCACATGGTGGAGAATTTCTCCCTGAATCGTAACTGCGCGCTGGTCCGTTGCGTCTTAAGTTATTCTGTCTCCCTTGATAGTATTTCTTTTGGTTCCCATATTGTCTGTTTCTCTTATTGTCTCTGTGATAGTCTCTACCGCGGAGAGGTGATCTTTCCCTGTAGTTATTACTACTCTGCCAATGGTTGTAATACGGGTGGTGTCTGTTTCGGTCACGATTTGTGTAGTGAGAATAGCCTTGTCGCGTCCAGTTATTATTTCTTTCATCGCGGAATTGCGACTGATGTGATCTGTAGTGATTGTTTTCCTGTTTCCGCATCCCGCAACTGTTTGTGTCAATTTCTAATTCTTGTAAGAGTCCCTGAAAAGCTTCAACGTCGTCTTTGCAACGTCCTGCCAAAATAATGTGTCGTAAATGTTCAGGCAATTTGATTAAGCAAATGCGGATGAGTTCTGAGGGGCTGTATGGGTTTGACAGGTACTGATTCTTGTGCAACATGTCTTCAAAATATTTCACAAGACTGGAAAATTCAGATTGTTCGACATGTTTCATCATTATGATGCTATGTTTTACTCGGTCTTGTGTAGCTTGAGACCAATATGCTGAGAGGAAGGCATGGTAAAATTCTCCTTCACTGTGACAATCGTGAATGACCGATCGCATTCTTACAGCTGGTTCATTCTCTAAGTAGCCACACATAAATTCTAATCTGTGTTCTAACGACCAGTTGGGAGGAAAACAATGAGAGAATTGATGGAGCCATGCTTGTGGATGAATGTCGTTGCCAGAATTTTTAAATGTTGTGAATTTACGTCTAGTAATGAACAGCTTATAGTCAAAATCATCATGTCGGCAAGTAGCATATCGGTCATTGTTACGTCGTGTCGGCCGTTCCATCTCAAAATTCGGTGCACATTGCCAATTTCTTTCATTACTTCCGAAATGCCCTGTGTTATTATTTTGCGGCTTTTCCGTATTTCTAAGTCCCTCTTCCCGTGTTGGAGCGCGAGTGTCCTCTGAAATACGTAATTCTTGTATTACCTGTGTCAGCTGATCTTGTACTTCCCGGATTTCTCTTTGGTGTTGCGTATCAATTTGTTTAAGATTTTGTTTCAGTTTCCTAATTTGTTCGCTCTCTTCTGTGTCATTAAAGACTGCCGGTTTTGCGTCATTCAGATTATCATCTACTTTCGTAGATAAATTATTTAGCTGATCCGAAAGTTCAACTACTTTCTCTGATAATGAACACATTTCCTCAGTGTGTTTTTCTGAACCAAGCTTCAGAGTGTCCATTTGTGTTGAAATCGAATCTACTGTGTCCTTTAAGTTTTCCTGAGTTTTTGCAAGTTGTGTAACCGAATCCGTAGATGCAACTGAGTCAATTTTAGCCCACAGGGTCTCATGATTTTCATGAACAATGGTTTGCAGTTCTTTTATGGCTGCTTCGTGATTCTGTAATGCATTTTCATGCCGCGAAAAAAATAGGTTGAAAATGCTCACAAATTTGTGTTTTTACGTCATTACACACTTTCTGACATTTCGATTCAATGTTATGTAACTCAGCTGTTAAATCTTCACGTGTTTGTTCGAGACTTTGTTCCAATGAGTCTAACTTTTGAAGCTTTTGCTGTGTTTGTCTCTGATTTTGTTCCATTGTGTGTAACTGTTGCTGTGTTTGTCTCTGGTGTTGTTCCATTGTGTCTAACTTTTGAAGATTTTGTTCCATTGTGTCTAACTTTTGAAGATTTTGTTCCATTGTGTCTAACTTTTGAAGATTTTGTCCCATTTGTCTCTGATTTTGTTCCATTTGTTGCATTAATTGCAATAATAATGTATTAATGTCTGGAATCTGTTTCTCTATGCTTTTTGGCAGTGCATTTTCACCAGCAACATTCATATTTTGACAAGCAGAAAATGTGTCTTGATTCATTTGAGAAAACGGTGAGGACGCAAAACCTGAATCTACAGTATTTGCAAAATTATGTCCTGTCATTTCGGATTCCTGAGGCGAGCTGTTGCCGACCGATCGATCGATAATGTTTCCCCCTTCACTAATTGTTTCACTGTCCACGCCATTGTTTGCCGCCGGCTCCATTTCCCTATGCACAATTACCAAATTACTACTTTGAACATCAGTTAAATCATTACTCGGTGGCGCTAACACACAGCTTTCATTTTCACTGTCATTTCTCAGTTTACTTTGGAGCCTAGTATTACGTCACAGTATTTCACACGACAACACAGAAAAACACAATTTGAAGATCAAAAATAAGAGAACACATTAACATGGAACTGAAAATAATATCTAGTTAATTGCAAGCGCAGCTGCGAAATACTTGGTGCAAAACTACACGCATGCCACAACTGCTTTACTGTGCAACAATGAAAAACCACAACTACCAAGAAAATTCTCTCTATAATTACGCGCTAGCAATAGACAAAAGCTACACTAAATACACAAACTACAAGAAAAAATCAGAAGATTCCAGTGAGGTATCCAGGCAAGGTCGCGATATGAAACTTCCCCTTCGAACAATTTATACAAGACTGTGCTTAAACTGACACACAATGTTTTTAGCGCAACGCAATCTGACTTTCAAAATTCCCTACTAAAGAATGGCCCTGACTAACATTAAACTATACCTTTCACAAATCACTTACCTCACAAAAATCTTCGCTGCTCAAGCTACTGCAATACTGCGAGCGCCACTACTGCCAGCTAAATAAAAGATTCAAACTATGGAAGGCACTAACTACTGATAGGGATAGTTAGCAAATGAAAGATATTAATAGAGAACAAACAATGTATTTACCTTGATATCATCATATATAAATATAGCAGTTCATGACAAATTTCAAAACTCCGCCATCTCTCTCCCCACATCCACCAGTGCTGGCGGCTCACCTCCAACTGCCCAACGCTACGCGCTGTTCACATCCAGCTGCCGCTGCCCAACACTACAATGGCGAGTATTACAACAATGCAAAGCAGCCAAAGACTGCACACAGCACAGCCAGAGATTTTCATACAGAGGTGGCGTTACCAATAAAAAAACCTAAACAGCCTACTTACATGGTCTATTGCTGCCTCGGGCACCTTATGGTCGTTCTCCTGCGAGTCTAGAATATCGAATCCGACGCAAAACTGATAGTTAATTGTAACGTTCAGAGCCTCCTAATGACGACAGAACACTCAAATTGCGTCGAGATTCAATTCATCGTCCTCCAGCCGACTTGTCTCCAAGGGTCTATTGCTGCCTCCGACACCTTATTGTAGTTCTCCTGTGAGTCTAGATTGTCGAATCCGACGCAAAACTGATAGTTAATTGTAAAGTTCAGGGCCTCCTAATGACGATGGAACACTCAAATTGCTTAGAGATTCAATCTATCGTCCTCCAGCCGACTTGACTCCAAGGGGATATTGCTGCCTCGGGCACGATATGGTCCGTCTCCTGTGAGTCTAGATTTTCGTATCCAACGCGAAAGTGATAGTTAATTGTAACTTTCAGGGCCTCCTAATGACGACGGATCACTCAAATTACGTCGATATTCAATACATCTTCCTCCAGCCGACTTGTCTCTAAGGGTCTATTGCTGCCTCGGGCACCTTATGGTCGTTCTCCTATGAGTCTAGATTTTCGAATCCGACGCAAAACTGATAGTTAATTGTAACGTTCAGGGCCTCCTAATGCCGATGGAACACTCAAATTGCGTCGAGAATCAATACATCTTCCTCCAGGCGACTTGTCTCCAAGGGTCTATTGTTCCCCCGGGCGCCTTTTGGTCGTTCTCCTGAGTCTAGATTATGGAATCCGACGCGAAACTGAAAAATAAATGTAACGTTCACGGCCTCCTAATGACCATGGAACATTCAAATTGCGTCGGGATTCAATACATCGACCTCCAGCCGTTTTGTCTCCAAGGGTCTATTGCTGCCTCGGGCACCTTATTGTCGTTCTCCTGTGAGTCTAGATTTTCGAATCCGACGCAAAACTGAGAGTTAATTATAACGTTCAGGGCCTCCTAATGACGATGGAACACTCAAATTGCGGCGAGATTCAATACATCGTTCTCCAGCCGACTTGTCTTCAAGGGGATATTGCTGCCTCGGGCACCATACGGTCCGTCTCTTGTGAGTCTAGATTTTCGAATCCGACGCGATACTGATAGTTAATTGTAACGTTCACGGCCTCCTAATGACGATGGAACACTCAAATGGCGTCGGGATAGAATACAACGTCCTCCAGCCGACTTGTCTTCAAGGGGATATTGCTCCCTCGGGCACCATACGGTCCGTCCCTTGAGTGTCTTGATTTTCGAATCCGACGCGATACTGATAGTTAATTGTAACGTTAACGGTCTCCTAATGACGATGGAACACTGAAATGGCGTCGGGATTCATTAATCGTCTTTCAGCCGACTTGTCTCCAAGGCACTATTGCTGCCTCCGGCAGCATATGGTCGTTCTCCTGTGAGTCTAGAATATCGAATCCGACGAAACACTGATAGTTAATTGTAACGTTCAGAGCCTCCTAATGACGACAGAACACTCAAATTGCGTCGAGATTCAATACATCGTCCTCCAGGCGACTTGTCTCCAAGGGTCTATTGATCCCTCGGGCGCCTTTTGGTCGTTCTCTTGAGTCTAGATTATGGAATTCGACGCAAAACTGAAAAATAATTGTAACCTTCAGGGCCTCCTAATGACGATGAAACATTCAAATAGCATCGAGATTCAATACATCGACCTCCAGCCGTTTTGTCTCCAAGGGTCTATTGCTGCCTCGGGCACATTGTGGTCGTTCTCCTGTGAGTCTAGATTTACGAATCCGACGCATAACTGATAGTTAATTGTAACGTCCAGGGCCTCCTAATGACGATGGAACACTCAAATTACGTCGATATTCTATATACCGTCCTCCAGCCGACTTGTCTCCAAGGGGATATTGCTGCCTCGGGCACCTTATTGTCGTTCTCCTGTGAGTCTAGATTGTCGAATCCGACGCAAAACTGATAGTTAATTGTACCGTTCAGGGCCTCCTAATGACGATGGAACACTGAAATTGCTTAGAGATTCAATACATCGTCCTCCAGCCGACTTGTCTCCAAGGGGATATTGCTGCCTCGGGCACCATATGGTCCGTCTTCTGTGAGTCTAGATTTTCGTATCCAACGCCAAAGTGATAGTTAATTGTAACTTTCAGAGCCTCCTAATGACGACGGATCACTCAAATTACGTCGATATTCGATACATCTTCCTCCAGCCTACTTGTCTCTAAGGGTCTATTGCTGCCTCGGGCACCTAATGGTCGTTCTCCTATGAGTCTAGTTTTTCGAATCCGACGCAAAACTGATAGTTAATTGTAACGTTCAGGGCCTCCTAATGCCGATGGAACACTCAAATTGCGTCGAGATTCAATACATCGCCCTCCAGGCGACTTGTCTCAAAGGGCCTATTGTTCCCACGGGCGCCTTTTGGTCGTTCTCCTGAGTCTAGATTATGGAATCCGACGCGAAACTGAAAAACAAATGTAACGTTCAGGGCTTCCTAATGACGATGGAACATTCAAATTGCGTCGGGATTCAATACATCGACCTCCAGCCGACTTGTCTCCAAGGGTCTATTGCTGCCTCGGGCACCTTATTGTCGTTCTCCTGTGAGTCTAGATTTTCGAATCCGACGCAAAACTGAGAGTTAATTATAACGTTCAGGGCCTCCTAATGCCGATGGAACACTCAAATTGCGGCGAGATTCAATACATCGTCCTCCAGCCAACTTGTCTTCAAGGGGATATTGCTGCCTCGGGCACCAAACGGTCCGTCTCTTGTGAGTCTAGATTTTCGAATCCGACGCGATACTGATAGTTAATTGTAACGTTCACGGCCTCCTAATGACGATGGAACACTCGAATGGCGTCGGGATTCAACACATCGTCTTTCAGCCGACTTGTCTCCAAGGGACTATTGCTGCCTCCGGCACCTTATGGTCGTTCTCCTGTGAGTCTAGAATATCGAATCCGACGCAACACTGATAGTTAATTGTAACGTTCAGAGCCTCCTAATGACGATGGAACACTCAAATTGCGTCCAGATTCAATACATCGTCCTCCAGCCGACTTGTCACCAAGGGTCTATTGCTGCCTCGGGCACCTTATTGTAGATCTCATGTGAGTCTAGATTGTCGAATCCGATGCAAAACTGATAGTTAATTGTAACGTTCAGGGACTCCTAATGCCGATGGAACACTCAAATTGCGTCGAGATTCAATACATCGTCCTCCAGCCGACTTGTCTCCAAGGGTCTATTGTTCCCTCGGGCGCCTATTGGTCGTTCTCCTGAGTCTAGGTTATGGAATCCGACGCAAAACTGATAGTTAATTGTAACGTTCAGGGCCTCCTAATGACGATGGAACACTCAAATTACGGCGAGATTCAATGTATCGTCCTCCAGCCGACTTGTCTCCAAGGGGATATTGCTGCCTCGGGCACCTTATTGTCGATCTACTGTGAGTCTAGATTTTCGAATCCGACGCAAAACGGAGAGTTAATTACAACGTTCAGGGCCTCCTAATGACGATGGAACACTCAAATTGCGGCGAGATTCAATACATCGTCCTCCAGCCGACTTGTCTTCAAGGGGATATTGCTGCCTCGGGCACCATACGATCCGTCCCTTGTGTGTCTTGATTTTCGAATCCGACGCGATACTGATAGTTAATTGTAACGTTCACGGCCTCCTAATGACGATGAAACACTGAAATGGCATCGGGATTCATTCATCGTCTTTCAGCCGACTTGTCTCCAAGGGACGATTGCTGCCTCCGGCACCATATGGTCGTTCTCCTGTGAGTCTAGAATATCGAATCCGACGCAACACTGATAGTTAATTGTAACGTTCAGAGCCTCCTAATGACGATAGAACACTCAAATTGCGTCGAGATTCAATATACCGTCCTCCAGCCGACTTGTCTCCAAGGGGATATTGCTGCCTCGGGCACCTTGATGTCGTTCTCCTGTGAGTCTAGATTTTCGAATCCGACGCAAAACTGAGAGTTAATTATAACGTTCAGGTTCTCCTAATGACGATGGAACACTCAAATTGCGGCGTGATTCAATACATCGTCCTCCAGCCGACTTGTCTTCAAGGGGATATTGCTGCCTCGGGCACCATACGGTCCGTCTCTTGTGAGTGTAGATTTTCGAATCCGACGCGATACCGGTAGTTAATTGTAACGTTCACGGCCTCCTAATGACAATGAAACAGTCAAATGGCGTCGGGATTCAATACATCGTCCTCCAGCCGACTTGTCTCCAACGGTCTATTGCTGCCTCGGGCACCTTATTGTAGTTCTCATGTGTCTAGATTGTCGAATCCGATGCAAAACTGATAGTTAATTGTAACGTTCAGGGCCTCCTAATGCCGATGGAACACTCAAATTGCGCCGAGATTCAATATATCGTCCTCCAGCCGACTTGTCTCCAAGGGGATATTGCTGCCTCGGGCACCTTATTGTCGTTCTACTGTGAGTCTAGGTTTTCGAATCCGATGCAAAACTGAGAGTTCATTATAACGTTCAGGGCCTCCTAAAGACGATGGAACACTCAAATTGCGGTGAGATTCAATACTTCGTCCACCAGGCGACTTGTCTCCAAGGGTCTAGTATTCCCTCGGGCGCCTTTTGGTCGTTCTCCTGAGTCTAGATTATGGAATCCGACGCAAAACTGAAAAATAATTGTAACGTTCAGGGCCTCCTAATGACGATGGAACATTCAAATTGCGTCGAGATTCAATACATCGACCTTTAGCCGTTTGTCTCTAAGGGTCTATTGCTGCCTCGGGCACTGTATGGTCGTTCTCCCGTCAGTCTAGATTATGGAATCCGACGCAAAACTGAGAGTTAATTATAACGTTCAGGGCCTCCTAAAGACGATGGAACACTCAAATTGCGGTGAGATTCAATACATCGCCCTCCAGCCGACTTGTCTTAAAGGGGATAATGCTGCCTCGGGCACCATACGGTCCGTCTCTTGTGTGTCTTGATTTTCGAATCTGACGCGATACTGATATTTAATTGCAACGTTCAGGGCCTCCTAATGACGATGGAACACTCAAATTGCGTCGGGATTCAATACATCGTCTTTCAGCCGACTTGTCTCCAAGGGACTATTGCTGCCTCCGGCACCTTATGGTCGTTCTCCTGTGAGTCTAGAATATCGAATCCGATGCAACACTGATAGTTGATTGTAACGTTCAGAGCCTCCTAATGACGATGGAACACTCAAATTGCGTCGGGATTCAATACATCGTCCTCCAGACGACTTGTCTCCAAGTGTCTATTACTGCCTCGGGCACCTTATTGTAGTTCTCATGTGAGTCTAGATAGTCGAATCCCATGCAAAGCTGATAGTTAATTGTAACGTTCAGGGCCTCCTAATGACGATGGAACACACAAATCGCTTAGAAATTCAATACATCGTCCTCCAGCCGACTTGTCTCCAAGGGGATAATGCTGCGTCGGGCATCAAATGGTCCGTCTCCTATGAGTCTAGATTTACGAATCCAACGCAAAACTGATAGTTAATTGTAACGTTCAGGGCCTCCTAATGCCGATGGAACACTCAAATTGCGTCGAGATTCAATACATCGTCCTCCAGCCGACTTGTCTCCAAGGGTCTATTGTTCCCTCGGGCGCCTTTTGGTCGTTCTCCTGAGTCTAGCTTATGGAATCCGACGCAAAACTGATAGTTAATTGTAACGTTCAGGGCCTCCTAATGACGATGGAACACTCAAATTACGTCCAGATTCAATATATCGTCCTCCAGCCGACTTGTCTCCAAGGATATATTGCTGCCTCGGATACCTTATTGTCGTTCTACTGTGAGTCTAGATTTTCGAATCCGACGCAAAACTGAGAGTTAATTACAACGTTCAGGGCCTCCTAAAGACGATGGAACACTCAAATAGCGGCGAGATTCAATACATCGTCCTCCAGCCGACTTGTCTTAAAGAGGATATTGCTGCCTCGGGCACCATACGGTCCGTCTCTTGTGTGTCTTGATTTCCGAATCTGACGCGATACTGATAGTTAATTGCAACGTTCAGGGCCTCCTAATGACGATGGAACACTCAAATGGCGTCAGGATTCAATACATCGTCTTTCAGCCGACTTGTCTCCAAGGGACTATTGCTGCCTCCGGCACCTTATGGTTGTTCTCCTGTGAGTCTAGAATATCGAATCCGATGCAACACTGATAGTTAATTGTATCGTTCAGAGCCTCCTAATGACGATGGAACACTCAAATTGCGTCGGGATTCAATACATCGCCCTCCAGCCGACTTGTCTCCAAGGGTCTATTGCTGCCTTGGGCACCTTATTGTAGTTCACGTGTGAGTCTAGATAGTCGAATCCGATGCAAAACTGATAGTTAATTGTAACGTTCAGGGCCTCCTAATGACGATGGAACACTCAAATCGCTTAGAAAACCAATACATCGTCCTCCAGCCGTCTTGTCTCCAAGGGGATAAAGCTGCGTCGGGCACCAAATGGTCCGTCTCCTATGAGTCTAGATTTACGAATCCGACGCAAAACTTATAGTTAATTGTAACGTTCACGGCCTCCTAATGCCGATGGAACACTCAAATTGCGTCGCGATTCATTACATCGTCCTCCAGCCGACTTGTCTCCAAGGGTCTATTGTTCCCTCGGGCGCTTTTTGGTCGTTCTCCTGAGTATAGGTTATGGAATCCGACGCAAAACTAATAGTTAATTGTAACGTTCAGGGCCTCCTAATGACGATGGAACTCTCAAATTACGTCGAGATTCAATATATCGTCCTCCAGCCGATTGTCTCCAAGGGAATATTGCTGCCTCGGGCACCTTATTATCGTTTTACTGTGAGTCTAGATTTTCGAAAACAACGCAAAACTGAGAGTTAATTATAACGTTCTGGGCCTCCTAATGACGATGGAACACTCAAATTGCGGCGAGATTCAATACATCGTCCTCCAGCCGACTTGTCTTCAAGTGGATATTGCTGCCTCGGCACCATACGGTCCGTCTCTTGTGAGTCTAGATTTTGAATCCGACGCGATACTGACAGTTAATTGTAACGTTCAGGGCCTCCTAATGACGATGGAACACTCAAAGGGCGTCGGGATTCAATACATCGTCCTCCAGCCGACTTGTCTCCAAGGGTCTATTGCTGCCTCGGGCACCTTATGGTCGTTTTCCTGTGAGTCTAGATTATTTAATTCGACGCAAGACTGTTAGTTAATTGTAACGTTCAGAGCCTCCTAATGACGATGGAACACTCAAATGGCGTCGAGATTCAATACATCGTCCTCCACCCGACTTGTCTCCAAGGGTCTATTGCTGCCTCGGGCACCTTATGGTCGTTCTCCTGTGAGTCTAGATTATCGAATCCGACGCAAAACTGATACTTAAATGTAACGCTCAGTGCCTCCTAATGACGATGGAACATTTAAACTGCGTCGCGATTCAATACATCGTCCTCCAGCCGACTTTTCTCAATGGGACTATTGTTGCCTAGGGCGCGTTTTTGTCGTCCTCCTGTGAGTCCAGATTTTCGAATCCGACGCATAACTGATAGTTACTTGTAACGTTCAGGGCCTCCTAATGCCGATGGAACACTCAAATTGCGTCGAGATTCAATACAACGGGCTCCAGCCGAATTGTCTCCAAGGGTCTATTGCTGCTTCGGGCACCTTATTGTCGTTCTCCTGTGAGTCGATATTGTCGATTCCGACGCAAAACTGATAATTAGTTGTAACTTTCAGGGCCTCCTAATGACGATGGAACACTCAAATTGCGTCGAGATTTTGGTGTGACGTCATAAGCGCGTGACTGCGTGTGAGATCGCTCTCTAAGTTTTCATCTATTTTTAGGTTTCAGATATATATTTTAACTGTTTTTGTGATAATATTTACTATATAAGTGACTTATTAGTGGTTTCTTCATTCACCTCTGCATTTCTTGTGTTGTGGCCTGATATTTGTGAGTGTTTCGTATCGAGCAACTTAACCTCTTACCCGTGTTTACATTCCGCGCTGACCAGTTGCAGCTGTAGCGGCGCATCGAAAGCTAAGTACTAATTAATTGTTTGTGTATAGTAGTTTATTTAGGAACTTTAGTAGTCTTCAACCGGTGTTCTTGGTGTTTTCCGGTGAAATAACTTCAGAAGAAATTTTTGCGAACTGCTTTCAGTTTCGTTACTGTCATTAGACGTTTGATTTTCTTTCTGTGTTAGTATTTTGTTATATTCTCATTTGTTGTTGATTAATACTGTCAATAATAGTAGTTACTTCCCTTGTACAGCAAGTTTGTCATTATTGTAGTCAGTATTTAACATCTTCTTATTGTAGTAGCGGAACTTAGATAAAGTTGTTTTCTTGTTTCAATAATTGTAAAATTTTACCATGAGTGAGAAGTGTGGGCTTTGCCGTAGGTTCGTGAGTAGTGGATTGCGGTGTGAGACTTGTTCGAAGTATTTTCACTGGGGGGAATGCAGTGGGGAAGCCAGTGGGCATTCTGGTGAGATCCTCTCCTGGAACTGCAGGTTATGTAGCAAGAGTAAGTTGATAGAGGAGCAGGAGCGTAAGATCTGTGCCCTTCAGGTGCAGTTGAAAAACGCACAGGAGGAGCTAGATAGGATGAGGAGGGAGAAGGGGGTTGGGGAATGGGAGCTGGCTGTTGGCAAGAGATCTGCTAGGAGAAGAAGATTTTCAGATAGTTTTACTATTGGTGTTTGTAATAGATATGACCAACTGTCAGAGTCTAGTGGAGAGGAATCTCTAGTAGCTGTAGATGTAGGAAGTATGCAGCAGACCTCAGCAGTTACGGTGGCTAGGACAGTTGCAAAGTCTAAGAGAAAGAAGAAGGTTCTGCTGTTAGGTAGTTCTCATGGTAGAGGTGTAGGCCAGCAGTTGCAGGAAGTTTTGGGGAGTGAGTACCAGGTCACCAGCATTGTGAAGCCTAATGCAGGATTGGCTCAGGTGACTTTTAACATAGGGGGGTTATGTAGGGATTTTACTAAAGAGGATCAGGTAGTGATTGTGGGTGGGGCTGGTAATAGTATTGATAGGGATGGGGAGTATGACATAGACCGTGACCTGGAAAAGATAGCCACTCAGACTGGCAACACGAATGTGCATTTCGTGGAACTGTTTCAGCGTCACGATCGGCCTCATCTTAATACAGCCGTCAGGCGTAATAACATGAGACTTGGGGGTGCGCTGATGACAGAAGGCATGAGTCACATTTCAGTGGTGTCGGTGGAGTCTATCAGTAGGACGGGTTTCACTAGACATGGCCTGCACCTCAACAGGTATGGGAAGGGGAGGTTGGCAAAACTTATAGGTGACAGCATAGGTGGGGGTGGTGGGATCACTCATGGGAAAATTCCGGTAGTTGTGGGTGTTAAAGCTGTACCTTTTTTAGATTGAAGTCAGCTGATAGGTATTCCTGCTTAAGGGAAGTCTCTCTAACAAAGAAACCACTCTCTACAAAGCTTGGGTATCCGATTAATGAGGGAATTAGTATATTTCATCAAAATATACAAGGTATTAGAGATAAAGTTAGTGAACTGCTTATAGATGTTGACTCTGAAATTATTGGTATATCTGAACACTTCTTAAATAAGGAGATAATTCAGAGGCTTCCTTTACCAGGATACAGGTTGGCTGGCAGCTTTTCTAGGAGCTCTTTGCGGTGTGGGGGAGTAGCCATGTATGTGAAAAACGGTATCCCATTTGAGTCAATTGATGTTTCAAAGTACTGCACTGAAAAGGTGTTTGAATGTTGTGCAGGTGTGGTTAAATTTAGTGGAGCTAAACTTCTTACTGTTGTTATTTATAGATCCCCAGACTCCGATTTCACAACATTTTTGCTAAAGCTAGAGGAGGTTCTTGGTTCCCTTTATAGGAAATACAAAAAGTTAGTTATATGTGGTGACTTCAATATTAATTGTATAAGTGATTGTGCAAGGAAAAGGATGCTGGTAGACCTCCTTAATTCATATAATCTTATGCAAACCGTATTCTTTCCAACGAGAGTGCAAGGGAACAGTAGAACAACCATAGACAATATTTTTGTTCATTCGTCATTATTAGAAGGGCATTCTGTTAGCAAAAAGGTGAATGGCCTTTCAGATCATGATGCACAAATTTTAAGTCTAAAAGTTTTTTGTGCTGCAACACATGTTAAATATAGTTACCAACGTTTTAGGAAAGCTGATCCAGTTGCTGTACAGACTTTTGTAAACCTTATCAAGGAACAAGAGTGGCAAGATGTTTATAGTGCTGATACAGTAGACGATAAATATAATGCTTTCCTCAAGACTTTTCTCGTGCTCTTTGAAAGTTGCTTTCCGTTAGAACGTTCAAAACAGGGTACTAGCACAAACAGGCAGCCTGGGTGGCTGACTAAAGGGATAAGAATATCTTGTAGAACAAAGTGGCAATTATATCAAAACGTTAGAATCAGTCAAAATCTAAATGCAGCAGCCCATTACAAACAGTATTGTAAGGTGCTTAAAAAAGTTATTAGGAAGGCAAAAAGTATGTGGTATGCAGATAGAATAGCTAAGTCTCAGGATAAAATTAAAACCATATGGTCAGTCGTAAAGGAAGTGGCTGGTCTGCAGAGACAGGTCGAGAATATAGAATCAGTGCGTAGTGGGGATGTCCGTGTTACTGATAAGTCGCATATATGTACAGTACTTAATAACCACTTTCTGAATATAGCAGGTGAACTAAATAGAAACCTAGTCCCAACAGGGAATCATATAGCGCTCTTAGAAAAAAGTGTTCCGAGACTGTTACCTGAAATGCTCCTCCATGATACTGACAAGAGGGAGATTGAGTTAATAATTAAATCACTAAAGACCAAGAACTCTCATGGATATGACGGGGTATCTAGCAGAATACTGAAGTATTGTTCCACGTATGTTAGCTCAGTACTTAGCCATATCTGTAACTTTTCCTTTAGGAGTGGTCGGTTTCCTGACCGATTAAAGTACTCGGTAGTGAAGCCACTTTATAAAAAGGGAGACAGGGATAATGTTGACAATTATAGACCTATTTCTATGCCATCAGTGTTTGCTAAAGTTATTGAGAGGGTTGTATATACAAGGTTACTGCAGCATTTAAATTCACATAATTTGCTGTCAAATGTACAGTTTGGTTTTAGAAACGGTTTAACAACTGAAAATGCTATAGTCTCTTTTCTCTGTGAGGTTTTGGACGGATTAAATAAAAGGTTGCGAACGTTAGGTGTTTTCTTTGATTTAACGAAGGCTTTTGACTGTGTTGACCACAAAATATTACTGCAGAAGTTGGAACATTATGGAGTAAGGGGAGTAGCTTACAATTGGTTCGCCTCCTACTTTAAGAACAGAAAGCAGAAGGTAATCCTCCGCAATATTGAGAGTGGTAATGATGTTCAGTCCCAATGGGGCACTGTTAAATGGGGCGTTCCCCAAGGGTCGGTGCTGGGGCCACTGCTGTTCCTTATTTATGTAAATGATATGCCTTCTAGTATTACAGGTGATTCAAAAATATTTCTGTTTGCTGATGACACCACCTTGGTAGTGAAGGATCTTGTGTGTAATATTGAAACATTATCAAATAATGTAGTTCATGATATAAGTTCGTGGCTTGTGGACAATAATTTGATGCTAAATCACAGTAAGACTCAGTTTTTACAGTTTCTAACCCACAATTCAACAAGAACTGACATTTTAATCAGACAGGATGGGCATGTTATAAGCGAGACGGAACAGTTCAAGTTCCTAGGCGTACAGATAGATAGTAAGCTGTTGTGGAAAGCCCATGTTCAGGATCTTGTTCAGAAACTAAATGCCGCTTTATTTACCATTAGAACAGTATCTGAAATAAGTGACATTTCAACACGAAAAGTAGTATACTTCGCATATTTTCATACGCTTATGTCATATGGTATTATTTTTTGGGGTAATTCTTCTGATTCAAAAAGGGTATTTTTGGCTCAAAAACGGGCTGTTCGAGCTATGTATGGTGTAAGTTCGAAAACCTCTTGTCGACCCCTATTCAATAGTCTGGGAATTTTGACATTGCCCTCACAGTATGTATTTTCTTTAATGTCGTTTGTTGTTAGCAATATTAGCTTATTCCCAAGAGTTAGCAGCTTTCACTCAGTTAATACCCGGCAGAAATCAAATCTGCATGTGGAATGCACTTCCTTGACTCTTGTGCAGAAAGGAGTGCAGTATTCTGCTGCATCCATTTTCAATAAGCTACCACAAGAACTCAAAAATCTTAGCAGTAGCCCAAACACTTTTAAGTCTAAACTAAAGAGTTTCCTCATGGCTCACTCCTTCTATTCTGTCGAGGAGCTCCTGGAAGAGATACAAAATTAAGCAAATTCCAGTGTACATTTTTGATTTTCTTTATTTAAACTAACGACTTGTCGCCTGAATATGTTTCTTATATTTCATTTTATCTGTTTCTACAATCGTGTTATAATTTCATGTATTGACTCGTTCCATGACCATGGAGACTTCTCCTAAATGTGGTCCCACGGAACAATAAATAAATAAATAAAAAATAAATAAAAATAAATACATCGTCCTCCAGCCGACTCGTCTCCAAGGGTCTGTTGTTACCTGGGGCTCCATTTGGTCGTTCTCCTGAGTCTAGATTATGGAATCCGACGCAAAACTGATGGTTGATTGTAACAACCAGGGTCTCCTAATGACGATGGAACACTCAAATTGCGTCGAGATTAAATACATTGGCCTCCAGCCGACTTGTCTTCAAGGGGATATTGCTGCCTCGGATACCTTATTGTCGTTCTACTGTGAGTCTAGATTTTCGAATCCGACGCAAAACTGAGAGTTAATTACAACGTTCAGGGCCTCCTAAAGACGATGGAACACTCAAACAGCGGCGAGATTCAATACATCGTCCTCCAGCCGACTTGTCTTAAAGAGGATATTGCTGCATCGGGCACCATACGGTCCGTCTCTTGTGTGTCTTGATTTCCGAATCTGACGCGATACTGATAGTTAATTGCAACGTTCAGGGCCTCCTAATGACGATGGAACACTCAAATGGCGTCAGGATTCAATACATCGTCTTTCAGCCGACTTGTCTCCAAGGGACTATTGCTGCCTCCGGCACCTTATGGTTGTTCTCCTGTGAGTCTAGAATATCGAATCCGATGCAACACTGATAGTTAATTGTATCGTTCAGAGCCTCCTAATGACGATGGAACACTCAAATTGCGTCGGGATTCAATACATCGCCCTCCAGCCGACTTGTCTCCAAGGGTCTATTGCTGCCTTGGGCACCTTATTGTAGTTCACGTGTGAGTCTAGATAGTCGAATCCGATGCAAAACTGATAGTTAATTGTAACGTTCAGGGCCTCCTAATGACGATGGAACACTCAAATCGCTTAGAAAACCAATACATCGTCCTCCAGCCGACTTGTCTCCAAGGGGATAAAGCTGCGTCGGGCACCAAATGGTCCGTCTCCTATGAGTCTAGATCTACGAATCCGACGCAAAACTTATAGTTAATTGTAACGTTCACGGCCTCCTAATGCCGATGGAACACTCAAATTGCGTCGCGATTCAATACATCGTCCTCCAGCCGACTTGTCTCCAAGGGTCTATTGTTCCCTCGGGCGCTTTTTGGTCGTTCTCCTGAGTATAGGTTATGGAATCCGACGCAAAACTAATAGTTAATTGTAACGTTCAGGGCCTCCTAATGACGATGGAACTCTCAAATTACGTCGAGATTCAATATATCGTCCTCCAGCCGATTGTCTCCAAGGGAATATTGCTGCCTCGGGCACCTTATTATCGTTTTACTGTGAGTCTAGATTTTCGAAAACAACGCATAACTGAGAGTTAATTATAACGTTCTGGGCCTCCTAATGACGATGGAACACTCAAATTGCGGCGAGATTCAATACATCGTCCTCCAGCCGACTTGTCTTCAAGTGGATATTGCTGCCTAGGCACCATACGGTCCGTCTCTTGTGAGTCTAGATTTTGAATCCGACGCGATACTGACAGTTAATTGTAACGTTCAGGGCCTCCTAATGACGATGGAACACTCAAAGGGCGTCGGGATTCAATACATCGTCCTCCAGCCGACTTGTCTCCAAGGGTCTATTGCTGCCTCGGGCACCTTATGGTCGTTCTCCTGTGAGTCTAGATTATGGAATTCGACGCAAGACTGTTAGTTAATTGTAACGTTCAGAGCCTCCTAATGACGATGGAACACTCAAATGGCGTCGAGATTCAATACATCGTCCTCCACCCGACTTGTCTCCAAGGGTCTATTGCTGCCTCGGGCACCTTATGGTCGTTCTCCTGTGAGTCTAGATTATCGAATCCGACGCAAAACTGATACTTAAATGTAACGCTCAGTGCCTCCTAATGACGATGGAACATTTAAACTGCGTCGCGATTCAATACATCGTCCTCCAGCCGATTTGTCTCAATGGGACTATTGTTGCCTAGGGCGCGTATTTGTCGTCCTCCTGTGAGTCCAGATTTTCGAATCCGACGCATAACTGATAGTTACTTGTAACGTTCAGGGCCTCCTAATGCCGATGGAACACTCAGATTGCGTCGAGATTCAATACAACGGCCTCCAGCCGAATTGTCTCCAAGGGTCTATTGCTGCTTCGGGCACCTTATTGTCGTTCTCCTGTGAGTCGATATTGTCGATTCCGACGCAAAACTGACAGTTAGTTGTAACTTTCAGGGCCTCCTAATGACGATGGAACACTCAAATTGCGTCGAGATTCAATACATCGTCCTCCAGCCGACTCGTCTCCAAGGGTCTGTTGTTACCTGGGGCTCCATTTCGTCGTTCTCCTGAGTCTAGATTATGGAATCCGACGCAAAACTGATGGTTGATTGTAACAATCAGGGTCTCCTAATGACGATGGAACACTCAAATTGCGTCGAGATTAAATACATTGGCCTCCAGCCGACTTGTCTTCAAGGGGATATTGCTGCCTCGGGCACCAAACGGTCCGTTTCTTGTTAGTCTACATTTTTGAATCCGACGCGATACTGATAGTTAATTGTAACGTTCAGGGCCTCCTAATGACGATGGAACACTCAAATTGCGTCGGGATTCAATACATCGTCCTCCAGCCGACTTGTCTCCAAGGGTCTATTGCTGCCTTGGGCACCTAATGGTCATTCTCCTGTGAGTCTAGAATATCGAATCCGACGCAAAACTGATAGTTAATTGTAACGTTCAGAGCCTCCTAATGACGATGGAACGCTCAAATTGCGTCGAGATTCAATACATCGTCCTCCAGCCGACTTGTCTCCAAGGGTCTATTGCTGCCTCGGGCAAATTATTGTAGTTCTCCTGTGAGTCTAGATTGTCGAATCCGACGCAAAACTGATAGTTAATTGCAACGTTCAGGGCCTCCTAATGACGATGGAACACTCAAGTTGCTTAGAGATTCAATAAAACGCCAGCCGACTTGTCTCCAAGGGGATATTGCTGCCTCGGGGACCATATGGTCAGTCTCCTGTGGGTCTAGATTGTCGAATCCGACGCAAAACTGATAGTTAATTGCAACTTTCAGGGCCTCCTAATGACGATGGATCACTGAAATTGCGTCGATATTCAATACATCGTCCTTCAGCCGACTTGTCTCCAAGAGTGTATTGCTGCCTCGTGCACCTTATGGTCATTCTCCTGTGAGTCTAGATTATCAAATCCGATGCAAAACTGATACTTAATTGTAACGCTCAGGGCCTCCTAATGACGATGGAACATTCAAATTGCGTCGCGATTCAATACATTGTCCTCCAGTTGACTTGTCTCCAAGGGTCTTTTGTTGCCTCGGGCGCCTTTTGGTCGTCCTCCTGTGAGTCTAGATTTTCGAATCCGACGCATAACTGATAGTTAACTGTAACGTTCAGGGCTTACTAATGATGATGGAACACTCAAATTGCGTCGAGATTCAATACATCGTCCTCCAGCTGACTTGTCTCTAAGGGTCTATTGCTGCCTCGGGCACCATATGGTCGTTCTCCTGTGAGTCTAGATTTTCGTGTCCGACTCAAAACTGATAGTTAATTGTAACGTTCAGGGCCTCCTAATGCCGATGGAACACTCAAATTGCGTCGAGATTCAATTCATCGTCCTCCAGCCGACTTGTCTCCAAGGGTCTATTGCTGCCTCGGGCACCTTATTGTCGTTCTCCTGTGAGTCTAGATTATCAAATCCGACGCAAAACTGATACTTAATTGTAACGCTCAGGGCCTCCTAATGACGATGGAATATTCAAATTGCGTCGCGATTCAATACATCGTCCTCCAGCCGACTTGACTCCAAGGGTCCAATGTTGCCTCGGGCGCCTTTTGGTTGTCCTCCTGTGAGTCTAGATTTTCGAATCCGACGCATAACTGATAGTTAACTGTAACGTTCAGGGCTTCCTAATGATGATGGAACACTGAAATTGCGTCGAGATTCAATACATCGTCCTCCAGCCGACTTGTCTCCAAGGGTCTATCGCTGCCTCGGGGACCTTATGATCGTTCTCCACTGAGTCTACATTTTCGAATCCGAAGCAAAACTGATAGTTAATTGTAACGTTCAGGGCCTCCTAATGACGATGTAACACTCAAATTACGTCGAGATTCAATAAATCGTCCCCCAGCCGACATGTCTTCAAGGGGATATTGCTGCCCCGGGCACAATACGGTATATCTCTTTTAAGTCTAGATTTTCGAATCCGACGCGATACTGATATTTAATTGTAACGTTCAGGGCCTCCTAATGACGATGAACACTCAAATTGCGTCGGGATTCAATACATCGTCCTCCAGCCGTCTTGTCTCCAAGGGTCTATTGCTGCCTCGGGCACCTTATGGTCGTTCTCCTGTGAGTCTAGAATATCGAATCCGACGCAAAACTAATTGTAACGTTCAGAGCCTCTTAATAACGATAGAACACTCAAATTGCGTCGAGATTCAATACATCGTCCTCCAGCCGACTTGTCTCCAAGGGTCTATTGCTGCCTCGGGCACCTTATTGTAGTTCTCCTGTGAGCGTAGATTGTCGAATCCGACGCAAAACTGATAGTTAATTGCAACGTTCAGGGCCTCCTAATGACGATGGAACACTCAAGTTGCTTAGAGATTCAATAAAACTCCAGCCGACTTGTCCCCAAGGGGATATTGCTGCCTCGGGCACCATATGGTCAGTCTCCTGTGGGTCTAGATTGTCGAGTCCGACGCAAAACTGATAGTTAATTGCAACTTTCAGGGCCTCCTAATGACGCTGGATCACTGACATTGCGTCGATATTCAATACATCGTCCTTCAGCCGACTTGTCTCCAAGAGTGTATTGCTCCCTCGTGCACCTTATGGTCATTCTCCTGTGAGTCTAGATTATCAAATCCGACGCAAAACTGATACTTAATTGTAACGCTCAGGGCCAACTAATGACGATGGAACATTCAAATTCCGTCGCGATTCAATACATTGTCCTCCAGCCGACTTGTCTCTAAGGGTCTTTTGTTGCCTCGGCCGCCTTTTGGTCGTCCTCCTGTGAGTCTAGATTTTCGAATCCGACGCATAACTGATAGTTAACTGTAACGTTCAGGGCTTCCTAATGATGATGGAACACTCAAATTGCGTCGAGATTCAATACATCGTCCTCCACCCGACATGTCTCTAAGGGTCTATTGCTACCTCGGGCACCTTATTGTCGTCCTCCTGTGAGTCTAGATTTTCGAATCCGACGCAAAACTGATATTTAATTGTAACGTTCAGGGCCTCCTAATGAGGATGGAACACTCAAATTGCGTCGAGATTCAATACATCGTCCTCCAGCCGACTTGTCTCCAAGGGTCTATTGCTGCCTCGGGCCCCATATTGTAGTTCTCCTGTGAGTCTAGATTGTCGAATCCGACGCAAAACAGATAGTTAATTGTAACGTTCAGGGCCTCCTAATGACGATGGAACATTCAAATTCCGTCGCGATTCAATACATTGTCCTCCAGCCGACTTGTCTCTAAGGGTCTTTTGTTGCCTCGGCCGCCTTTTGGTCGTCCTCCTGTGAGTCTAGATTTTCGAATCCGACGCATAACTGATAGTTAACTGTAACGTTCAGGGCTTCCTAATGATGATGGAACACTCAAATTGCGTCGAGATTCAATACATCGTCCTCCACCCGACATGTCTCTAAGGGTCTATTGGTGCCTCGGGCACCTCATGGTCGTTCTCTTGTGAGGCTAGATTATCGAATCCGACCCAAAACTGATACTTAATTGTAACGCTCAGGGCCTCCTGATGACGATGGAACATTCAAATTGCGTCGCGATTCAGTATATCGTCCTCCAGCCGACTTGTCTCCGAGGGTCTATTGTTGCCACGGGCGCCTTTTGGTCGTTCTCCTTAGTCTAGATTATGGAATCCGACGCAAAACTGATGGTTTATTGTAACACTTCATGGCCTCCTAATGACGATGGAACACTCAAATTGCGTCGAGAATCAATACATCGGCCTCCAGCCGACTTGTCTCCAAGGGGATATTGCTGCCTCGGGCATCGTACGGTCCGTCTCTTGTGTGTCTAGATTTTCGAATCCGACGCGATACTGATAGTAAATTGTAACGATCAGGGCCTCCTAATGCCGATGGAACACTCAAATTGCTTAGAGATTCAATACATCGTCCTTCAGCCGACTTGTCTCTAATGGGATATTGCTTCCTCGGGCACCATACGGTCCGTCTTCTGTGGGTCTAGATTTTCGTATCCGACGCGAAAGTGATAGTTAATTGTAACTTTCAGGGCCTCCTAATGACGACGGATCACTCAAATTGCGTCGATTTTCAATACATCGTCCTCCAGCCGACTTGTCACTAAGGGTCAATTGCTGCCTCGGGCACCTTATGGTCGTTCGCCTGTGAGTCTAGATTTTCGAATCCGACGCAAAACTGATAGTTAATTGTTACGATCAGGGCCTCCTAATGCCGCTGGAACACTCAAATTGCGTCGAGATTCAATACATCGTCCTCCAGCCGACTTGGCTCCAAGGGTCTATTGCTGCCTCGGGCACCTTATTGTCGTTCTCCTGTGAGTCTAGATTGTCGAATCCGACGCAAAACTGATAGTTACTTGTAACTTTGACGGCTTTCTAATGACGATGGAACACTCAAATTGCGTCGAGATTCAATACATCGTCCACCAGCCGACTCGTCTCCAACGGTCTATTGTTGCCTCGGGCGAGATTTGGTCGTTCTCCTGAGTCTAGATTATGGAATCCGACGCAAAACTGATGGTTAATTGTAACGTTCAGGGAGTCCTAATGACGATGGGACACTCAAACTGCGTCGAGTTTCAATACATCGTCCTTCAGCCGACTTGTCTCCTAGGGTCTATTGCTGCCCCGGGCACCTTATTGTCGTTCTCCTGTGAGTCCAGATTTTCGGTTCCGACGAAAAACTGAGAGATAATTATAACGTTCAGGGCCTCCTAATGACGATGGAACACTCAAATTGCGTCGAGATTCAATAAATCGTCCTCCAGCCGACTTGTCTTCAAGGGGATATTGCTGCCTCGGCCACCTTGTGGTCGTTCTCCTGTGAGTCTAGATTATGGAATCCGACGCAAAACTGATAGTTAAATATAACGTTCAGAGCCTCCTAATGACGATGGAACACTCAAATTGCGTCGAGATGCAATACATCGTCCTTCAGCAGACTTGTCTCCAAGGTTCTATTGCTGCCTCGGGCACCTTATGGTCGTTCTCCTGTGAGACTAGGTTATCGAATCCGACGCAAAACTGATACTTAATTGTAACGCTCAGGGCCTCCTATTGACGATGGAACATTCAAATTGCGTCGTGATTCAATACATCGTCCTCCATCCGACTTGTCTCCAAGGTTCTATTGTTGCCTCGGGCGCCTTTTGGTCGTTCTCCTGTGAGTCTAGATTTTCGAATCCGACGCATAACTGATAGTTAATTGTAACGTTCAGGGCGTCCTAATGATGATGGAACACTCAAATTGCGTCGAGATTCAATACATCGTCCTCCAGCCGACTCGTCTCCAAGGGTCTATTGTTGCCTGGGGCTCCTTTTGGTCGTTCCCCTGAGTTTAGATTTTCGAATCCGACGCAAAACTGATAGTTAATTGTAACGTTCAGGATCTCTCAATGACGATGGAACACTCAAATTGCGTCGAGATTCAATACATCGTCCACCAGCCGACTTGTCTCCAAGGGGATATTGCTGCCTCGGGCACCTTATGGTCCGTCTCCTGTGAGTCTAGATTTTCGAATCCGACGCATAACTGATAGTTCATTGTAACGTTCAGGTCTTCCTAATGACGATGGATCATTCATATTGTCCTACAGCCGACTTGTCTCCAACGGTCTATTGCGGCACTGGCATCTTATGTTCGTGCTCCTGTGAGTCTAGATTTACGAATCCGACGCGAAACTGAAAGTTAATTGTAACGTTCAGGATGTCCTAATGACGATGGAACACTCAAATTGCGTCGAGATTCAATACATCGTCCACCAGCCGACTTGTCTCCAAGGGTCTATTGCTGCCTCGGGCACCTTTTTGACGTTCTTCTGTGAGTCTAGATTGTTGAATCCGACGCAAAACTGATTTTATTTATGTATTTTTTATTTATTTATTTATTTATTGTTCCGTGGGACCTCATTTAGGAGAAGTCTCCATGGTCATGGAACGAGTCAATACATGAAATTATAACACGATTGTAGAAACAGGCAAAATGAAATATAAGAAACATATTCAGGCGACAAGTCGTTAGTTTAAATAAAGAAAACAAGAATGTAACACTGGAATTTGCTTAATTTTTTAGCTCTTCCATTAGCTCCTCGACAGAATAGAAGGAGTGAGCCATGAGGAAACTCTTCAGTTTAGACTTAAAAGTGTTTGGGCTACTGCTAAGATTTTTGAGTTCTTGTGGTAGCTTATTGAAAATGGATGCAGCAGAATACTGCACTCCTTTCTGCACAAGAGTCAAGGAAGTGCATTCCACATGCAGATTTGATTTCTGCCTTGTATTAACTGAGTGAAAGCTGCTAACTCTTGGGAATAAGCTAATATAGCTAACAACAAACGACATTAAAGAAAATACATACTGTGAGGGCAATGTCGAAATTCCCAGACTATTGAATAGGGGTCGACAAAAGGTTTTCGAACTTACACCATACATAGCTCGAACAGCCCGTTTTTGAGCCAAAAATACCCTTTTTGAATCAGAAGAATTACCCCAAAAAATAATACCATATGACATAAGTGTATGAAAATATGCGAAGTATACTACTTTTCGTGTTGAAATGTCACTTATTTCAGATACTGTTCTAATGGTAAATAGAGCGGCATTTAGTTTCTGAACAAGATCCTGAACATGGGCTTTCCACAACAGCTTACTCTCTATCTGTACGCCTAGGAACTTGAACTGTTCCGTCTCGCTTATAACATGCCCATTCTGTCTGATTAAAATGTCAGTTCTTGTCGAATTGTGGGTTAGAAACTGTAAAAACTGAGTCTTACTGTGATTTAGCATCAGATTATTTTCCACAATCCACGAACTTATATCATGAACTACGTTATTTGATAATGTTTCAATATTACACACAAGATCCTTCACTACCAAGGTGGTGTCATCAGCAAACAGAAATATTTTTGAATCACCTGTAATACTAGAAGGCATATCATTTACATAAATAAGAAACAGCAGTGGCCCCAGCACCGACCCTTGGGGAACGCCCCATTTAACAGTGCCCCATTGGGACTGAACATCATTACCACTCTCAATATTGCGGAGGATTACCTTTTGCTTTCTGTTCTTAAAGTAGGAGGCGAACCAATTGTAAGCTACTCCCCTTACTCCATAATGTTCCAACTTCTGCAGTAATATTTTGTGGTCAACACAGTCAAAAGCCTTCGTTAAATCAAAGAAAACACCTAACGTTCGCAACCTTTTATTTAATCCATCCAAAACCTCACAGAGAAAAGAGACTATAGCATTTTCAGTTGTTAAGCCATTTCTAAAACCAAACTGTACATTTGACAGCAAATTATGTGAATTTAAATGCTGCAGTAACCTTGTATATACAACCCTCTCGATAACTTTAGCAAACACCGATGGCATAGAAATAGGTCTATAATTGTCAACATTATCCCTGTCTCCCTTTTTATAAAGTGGCTTCACTACCGAGTACTTTAATCGGTCAGGAAACCGACCACTCCTAAAGGAAAAGTTACAGATATGGCTAAGTACTGAGCTAACATACGTGGAACAATACTTCAGTATTCTGCTAGATACCACGTCATATCCATGAGAGTTCTTGGTCTTTAGTGATTTAATTATTAACTCAATCTCCCTCTTGTCAGTATCATGGAGGAGCATTTCAGGTAACAGTCTCGGAACACTTTTCTCTAAGAGCACTATATGATTCCCTGTTGGGACTAGGTTTCTATTTAGTTCACCTGCTATATTCAGAAAGTGATTATTAAATACTGTACATATATGTGACTTATCAGTAACACGGACATCCCCACTACGCACTGATTCTATATTCTCGACCTGTCTCTGCAGACCAGCCACTTCCTTTACGACTGACCATATGGTTTTAATTTTATCCTGAGACTTAGCTATTCTATCTGCATACCACATACTTTTTGCCTTCCTAATAACTTTTTTAAGCACCTTACAATACTGTTTGTAATGGGCTGCTGCTTTTAGATTTTCACTGTTTCTAACGTTAATTGTAACGTTCAGGGCCTCCTAATGACGATGGAACACTCAAATTGCTTCGAGATTCAATACATCGTACCTCTAGCCGACTTGTCTCCAAGGGGATATTGCTGCCACGGGCACCTTATGGTCGTTCTCCTGTGAGTCTAGAATATCGAATCCGACGCAAAACTGATACTTAATTGTAACGCTCAGGGCCTCCTATTGACGATCGAACATTCAAATTGCGTCGCGATTTAATACATCGTCCTCCAGCCGACTTGTCTCCGAGGGTCTATTGGTACCTCGGGCACCTCATGGTCGTTCTCTTGTGAGTCTAGATTATCGAATCCGACGCAAAACTGATACTTAATTGTAACGCTCAGGGCCTCCTAATGACGATGGAACATTCAAATTGCGTCGCGATTCACTATATCGTCCTCCAGCCGACTTGTCTCCGAGGGTCTATTGTTGCCTCGGGCGCCTTTTGGTCGTTCTCCTTAGTCTAGATTATGGAATCCGACGCAAAACTGATGGTTTATTGTAACTTTCATGGCCTCCTAATGACGATGGAACACTCAAATTGCGTCGAGATTCAATACATCGGCCTCCAGCCGACTTGTCTCCAAGGGGATATTGCTGCCTCGGGGACCGTACGGTCCGACTCTTGTGAGTCTAGATTTTCGAATCCGACGCGATACTGATAGTATATTGTAACGATCAGGGCCTCCTAATGCCGATGGAACACTCAAATTGCTTAGAGATTCAATACATCGTCCTTCAGCCGACTTGTCTCTAAGGGGATATTGCTTCCTCGAGCACCATACGTTCCGTCTTCTGTGGGTCTTGATTTTCGTATCCGACGCGAAAGTTATAGTTAATTGTAACTTTCAGGGCCTCCTAATGACGACGGACCACTCAAATTGCGTCGATTTTCAATACATCGTCCTCCAGCCGACTTGTCACTAAGGGTCAATTGCTGCCTCGGGCACCTTATGGTCGTTCTCCTGTGAGTCTAGATTTTCGAATCCGACGCAAAACTGATAGTTAATTGTAACGTTCAGGGCCTCCTAATGCCGCTGGAACACTCAAATTGCGTCGAGATTCAATACATCGTCCTCCAGCCCACTTGGCTCCAAGGGTCTATTGCTGCCTCGGGCACCGTATTGTCGTTCTCCTGTGAGTCTAGATTGTCGAATCCGACGCAAAACTGATAGTTAATTGTAACTTTGACGGCTTTCTAATGACGATGGAACACTCAAATTGCGTCGAGTTTCAATACATCGTCCTTCAGCCGACTTGTCTCCTAGGGTCTATTGCTGCCCCGGGCACCTCATTGTCGTTCTCCTGTGAGTCCAGATTTTCGGTTCCGACGAAAAACTGAGAGATTATTATAAAGTTCAGGGCCTCCTAATGACGATGGAACACTCAAATTGCGTCGAGATTCAATACATCGTCCTCCAGCCGACTTGTCTTCAAGGGGATATTGCTGCCTCGGCCACCCTGTGGTCGTTCTCCTGTGAGTCTAGATTATGGAATCCGACGCAAAACTGATAGTTAAATGTAACGTTCAGAGCCTCCTAATGACGATGGAACACTTAAATTGCGACGAGATGCAATACATCGTCCTTCAGCAGACTTGTCTCCAAGGATCTATTGCTGCCTCGGGCACCTTATGGTCGTTCTCCTGTGAGACTAGGTTATCGAATACGACGCAAAACTGATACTTAATTGTAACGCTCAGGGCCTCCTATTGACGATGGAACATTCAAATTGCGTCGCGATTCAATACATCGTCCTCCAGCCGACTAGTCTCCAAGGTTCTATTGTTGCCTCGGGCGCCTTTTGGTCGTTCTCCTGTGAGTCTAGATTTTCGAATCCGACGCATAACTGATAGTTAATTGTAACGTTCAGGTCTTCCTAATGACGATGGATCATTCATATTGCGTCGAGATTCAGTACATCGTCCTACAGCCGACTTGTCTCCCAGGGTCTATTGCGGCACTGGCATTTTATGTTCGTGCTCATGTGAGTCTAGATTTACGAATCCGACGCGAAACTGATAGTTAATTGTAACGTTCAAGGGCTCCTAATGACGATGGAACAATCAAATTGAGCCCTGATTCAATACATAGTCCTCCAGGGGTCTTGTCTCCAAGGGTCTATGCTGCCTCGGGCAAATTATGAATGTTCTCCTCAGAGTCTAGATTTTCGAATCCGACGCAACACTAATATTTAATTGTAACGTTCAGGGCCTCCTAATAACGATGGAACACTCAAATTGCGTCGCGATTCAATACATCGTCCACTAGCCGACTTGTCTCCAAGGGTCTATTGTTACCTTGGGCGCCTTTTGGTCGTACTCCTGAGTCTAGATTATGGAATCCGACGCAAAGCTGATAGTTAATTGTAACGTTCATACCACTTAATGACGATGGAACACTCAAATTGCGTCAAGATTCAATACATCGGCCTCCAGCCGACTTGTCTCCAAGGATCTATTGCTGCCGCGGGCACCTTATTGTAGTTCTCCTGTGAGTCTATATTGTCGAATCCGACGCAAAACTGATAGTTAATTGTATCGTTCAGGGAATCCTAATGACGATGGATCACTCAAATTGCGTCGATATTCAATACATCATCCTTCAGCCGACTTGTCTCCAGGTGTCTATTGCTGCCTCGGGCACCTTATGTTCGTTCTCCTGTGAGTCTCGATTTTCGAATCCGACGCAAAACTGAGAGATAATTATAACGTTCAGGGCCTCCTAATGACGATGGAACACTCAAATTGCGGCGAGATTCAATCCATCGTCTTCCAGCCGACTTGTCTTCAAGGGGATATTGCTGCCTCGGGCACCATACGGTCCGTCTCTTGTGGGTCTAGATTTTCGAATCTGACGCGATGCTGATAGTTAATTGTAACGTTCAGGGCCTCCTAATGCCGATGGAACACTCAAATTGCGTCGGGAATCAATACATCGTCCTCCAGCCGACTTGTCTCCAAGGATCTATTGCTGCCTCGGGCACCTTATGGTCGTTCTCCTGTGAGTCTAGATTTTCGAATCCGAAGCAAAACTGATAATTAATTGTAACGTTCAGTGCCTCCTAATGACGATGGAACACTCAAATTGCGTCGAGATTCAATACATCGTCCTCCAGCCGACTTGTCTCCAAGTGTCTATTTTTGCCTCGCGCGCCTTTTGGTCGTCCTCCTGTGAGTCTAGATTTTCGAATCCGACGCAATACTGATAGTTAATTGTAACGATCAGGGCTTCCTTATGATGATGGAACACTCAAACTGCGACGAGATTCGTTACATCGTCCTCCAGACGACTTGTCTCCAAGGGGATATTGCTGCCTCGGGCACCTTATGGTCGTTCTCCTGTGAGTCTAGAATATCGAATCCGACGCAAAACAGATGGTTAATTGTAACGTTCTGGGCCTCCTAATGACGATGGAACATTCAAATTGCGTCGCGATTCAATACATCGTCCTCCAGCCGACCTGTCTCCAAGGGTCTATTGTTGCCTCGGGCGCCTTTTGGTCGTCCTCCTGTAAGTCTAGATTTTCGAATCCGACGCTTAACTGATAGTTAATTGTAAATTTCAGGTCTTCGTAATGACGATGGAACACTCAAATTGCGTCGAGATTCAATACATCGTCCTCCAGCCGACTTGTCTCGAGGGGTCTATTGCTGCCTCTTTCATCTTATGGTCGTGTTACTGTGAGTCTAGATTTACCAATCCGACGCGAAACTGATAGTTAATTGTAACGTTCAGGGTCAACTAATGACGATGGAACAATCAAATTGCGTCGAGATTCAATACATAGTCCTCCAGGCGACTTGTCTCCAAGGGTCTATTGCTGCCTCGGGCACCTTATGGTCGTGCTCCTGTGAGTCTAGTTTTACGAATCCGACGCGAAACTGATAGTTAATTGTAACGTTCAGGGCCTCCTAATGACGATGGAACACTCAAATTCCGTCGAGATTCAATACATCGTCCTTCAGCCGACTTGACTCCAAGGGTCTATAGATGCCGCGGGCACCCTATGGTCGTGCACCTGTGAGTCTAGATTTACGAATCCGACGCGAAAATGATAGTTAATTGTAACGTTCAGGGCCTCCTAATGACGATGGAACACTCAAATTATGGCGAGATTCAATACATCGTCCTCCAGCCGACTTGCCTTCAAGGGGATGTTGCTGCATCGGGCACCATACGGTCCGTCTCTTGTGGGTCTAAATTTTCGAATCCGACGCGATACTGATAGTTATTTGTGACGTTCAGGGCCTCCTAATGACAATGGAACACTCAAATTGCGTCGAGATTCAATACATCGTCCTTCAGCCGACTTGTCTCAAAGGGTCTATTGGTGCATCGGGCACCTCATGGTCGTTCTCCTGTGAGTCTAGATTGTTGAATCCGACGCAAAACTAATAGTTAATTGAACGTTCAGGGCCTCTTAATGACGATGGAATACTCAAATTGCTTCGAGATTCAATACATCGTCCTCCAGCCGACTTGTCTCCAAGGTGATATTGCTGCCTCGGGCACCTTATGGTCGTTCTCCTGTGAGTCTAGAATATCGAATCCGACGCAAAACAGATGGTTAATTGTAACGTTCAGGGCCTCCTAATGACGATGGAACATTCAAATTGCGTCGCGATTCAATACATCGTCCTCCAGCCGACCTGTCTCCAAGGGTCTATTGCTGCCTCGGGCACATTGTGGTCGTTCTACTGTGAGTCTAGATTTACGAATCCGACGCATAACTGATTGTTAATTGTAACGTTCAGGGCCTCCTAATGACGATGGAACACTCAAATTGCGTCGGGATTCAATACATCGTCCTCCAGCCGACTTGTCTCCAAGGGGCTTTTGCTGCCTCGGGCACCTTATGGTCGTTGTCCTTTGAGTCTAGAGTATCGAATCCGACGCAAAACTGATAGTTAATTGTAACTTTCAGGATCTCCTGATGACGATGGAAGACTCAAATTGCGTCGAGATTCAATACATCGTCCTCCAGCCGACTTGTCTCCAAGGGACTATTGCTACCTCGGGTACCTTATTGTAGTTCTCCTGTGAGTCTAGATTGTCGAATCCGACGCAAAACTGATAGTTAATTGTAACGTTTAGGGCCTCCTAATGGCGATGGAACACTCAAATTGCTTCGAGATTCAATACATCGTCCTCCAGCCGACTTGTCTCCAAGGGTCTATTGCTGCCTCGGGCACCTTATGGTCGTTCTCCTGTGAGTCTAGAATATCGAATCCGACGCAATTTCAGATGGTTAATTGTAACGTTCAGGCCCTCCTAATGACGATGGAACACTCAAATTGCTTAGAGATTCAATACATCGTCCTCCAGTCGACTTGGCTCCAAGGGTCAAGTGCTGTCTCGGGCACCTTATGGTCGTTCTCCTGTGATTCTAGATTAAGGAATCCGTCGCTAAACTGTTAGTTAATTGTAACGTTCAGAGCCTTCTAATAACGATGGAACACTCAAATTGCGTCGAGATTCAATACATCGCCCTTTAGTCGACTTGTCTCCAACGTGTCTACTGCTGCCTCGGGCACCTCATGGTCGTTCTCCTGTGAGACTAGATTATCGAATCCGACGCAAAACTGATACTTAATCGTAACGCTCAGGGCCTCCTAATGACGATAAAACATTCAAATTGCGTCGCGATTCAATACATCGTCCTCCAGCCGACTTGTCTCCAAGGGTCTATTGTTGCCTCGGGCACCTTATTGTCGTTCTCCTGTGAGTCTAGATTGTCGAATCCGACGCAAAGCTGATAGTTAATTGTAACGTTCAGGGCCTCCTAATGACGATGGAACACTCAAATTGCGACGAGATTCAATACATCGTCCTTCAGCCGACTTGTCTCTTAGGGTCCATTGGTGCATCGGGCACCTCATGGTCGTTCTCCTGTGAAACTAGATTGTCTAATCCGACGCAAAACTAATAGTTAATTGTAACGTTCAGGGCCTCCAAATGACGATGGATCACTCAAATTGCTTCGAGATTCAATACATCGTCCTCCAGCCGATTTGTCTCGAAGGGGATATTACTGCCTCGGGCACGTTATGGTCGTTCTCCAGTGAGTCTAGAATATCGAATCCGACGCAAAACTGATACTTAATTGTAACGTTTAGGGCCTCCTAAAAACGATGGAACATTCAAATTGCGTCGCGATTCAATACATCGACCTCCAGCCGACCTGTCTCCTAGGGTATATTGTTGCGTCGGGCGCCTTTTGGTCGTCCTCCTGCAAGTCTAGATTTTCGAATCCGACGCATAACTAATAGTTAATTGCAACGTTCAGGTCTTCCTAATGACGATGGATCTTTCAAATTGCGTCGAGATTTGTTACATCGTCCTCCAGCCGACTTGTCTCCAAGGGGATATTGCTGCCTCGGGCACCTTATGGTCGTTCTCCTGTGAGTCTAGGATATCGAATCCGACGCAAAAAAGATGGTTAATTGTAACGTTCTGGGCCTCCTAATGACGATGGAACATTCAAATTGCGTCGCGATTCAATACATCGTCCTCCAGCCGACCTGTCTCCAAGGGTCTATTGCTGCCTCTTTCATCTTATGGTCGTGTTCCTGTGAGTCTAGATTTCCCAATCCGACGCGAAACTGATAGTTAATTTTAACGTTCAGGGTCGGCTAATGACGATGGAACAATCAAATTGCGTCGAGATTCAATACATAGTCCTCCAGGCGACTTGTCTCCAAGGGTCTATTGCTGCTTCGGGCACTTTATGATCGTTCTCATCTGAGTCTACATTTTCGAATCCGACGCAAAACTGGTAGTTAGTTGTAACGTTCAGGGCCTCTTAATGGCGATGGAACACTCAAATTGCGTCGAGATTCAATACATCGGCCTCCAGCCGACTTGTCTCCATGGGTCTATTGTTGCCTCGGGCGCCTTTTGGTCGTCCTCCTGTAAGTCTAGATTTTCGAATCCGACGCTCAAGTGATAGTTAATTGTAACTTTCAGGTCTTCGTAATGACGATGGAACACTCAAATTGTGTCGAGAATCAATACTACGTCCTCCAGCCGACTTGTCTCCAGGGGTCCATTGCTGCCTCTTTCATCTTATGGTCGTGTTCCTGTGAGTCTAGATTTACGAATCCGACGAAAAACTGGTAGTTAATTGTAAAGTTCAGGGCCTCCTATTGGCGATGGAACACTCAAATTGCGTCGCGATTCAATACATCGTCCTCCAGCCGACTCGTCTCCAAGGGTCTTATGTTGCCTCGGGCGCCTTTTGCTCGTTCTCCTGAGTCTAGATTATGGAATCCGAAGCAAAACTGATAGTTAAGTGTAACGTTCTGGGCCTCCTAATGACGATGCAAGACTCAAATTGCGTCGAGCTTCAATACATCGTCCTCCAGCCGACTTGTCTCCAAGGGTCTATTGCTGCCGCGGGCACCTTATGGTCGTTCTCCTGTGAATCTAGAATATCGAATCCGACGCGAAACAGATTGTTAATTGTAACGTTCAGGCCCTCCTAATGACGATGGAACACTCAAATTGCGTCGAGATTCAACACATCGTCCTCCAGCCGACTTGTCTTCAAGGGTCTATTGCTGCCTCGGACACCTAATTGTAGTTCTCCTGAGTGTGTAGATTGTCGAATCCGACGCAAATTTGATAGTTAATTGTAGCGTTCAGGGCCTCCTAATGACGATGGATCACCCAAATTGCGTCGATATTCAATACAACGTCCTTCAGCCGACTTGTCTCCAAGGGTGTATTGCTGCCTCGGGCACCTTATGGTCGTTCTCCTGCAAGTCTAGATTTTCGAATCCGACGCAAAACTGATAGTTAATTGGAACGTTCAGGGCCTCCTAATGACGATGGAACACTTAAATTGCGTCGAGAGTCAATACATCGTCCTCCAGCCAACTTGTCTCCAAGGGTCTATTGCTGCCGCGGGCACCTTATTGTAGTTCTCCTGTGGGTCTAGATTGTCGAATCCGACGCAAAACAGATAGTTAATTGTAACGTTCAGGGCCTCCTGAAGACGATGGATCACTCAAATTGAGTCGATATTCAATACATCGTCCTTCAGCCGACTTGTGTCCAGGGGTCTATTGCTGCCTCGGGCACCTTATGGTCGTTCTCCTGTGAGTCTACATTTTAGAATCCGACGCAAAACTGATAGTTAATTGCAACGTTCAGAGCCTCCTAAAGACGATGGATCACTCAAATTGAGTCGATATTCAATACATCGTCCTCCAGTCGACTTGTCTCCAAGGGTATAGTGCTGCCTCGGGCACCTTATTGTTGTTCTCCTGTGAGTCTAGATTGTCGAATCCGACGCAAAACTGATAGTTAATTGTAACGTTCAGGGCCTCCTAATAACAATGGAACACTCAAATTGCGTCGAGATTCAATACATCGTCCTTCAGTCGACTTTTCTCCAAGGGTCTATTGGTGTCTCGGGCACTTCATGGTCGTTCTCCTGTGACTCTATATTTTCGAATCCGACGCAAAACTAATAGTTAATTGTAACGTTCAGGGCCTCGTAATGAAGATGGAACACTCGTATTGCTTCGAGATTCAATACATCGTCCTCCAGCCGACTTGTCTTCAAGGGGATATTGCTGCCTCGGGCACCATATAGTCCGGTTACTGTGAGTCTAGATTATCGAATCCGACGCAAAACTGATAGTTAATTGTAACTTTCACAGCCTCCTAATGACGATGGAACACTCAAATTGCGTCGAGATTCAATACATCATCCTCCAGGCGTCTTGGCTACAAGGGGATATTGCTGCCTCGGGCACCTTATGGTCGTTCTCCTTTGACTCTAGACTTACGAATCCAACGCGAAACTGATATTTAATTGTACCGTTCAGGGGCTCCTACTGACGTTGGAACAATCACATTGCGTCGAGATTCATTACATAGTCCTCCAGCCGACTTGTCTCCAAGGGTCTCGGGCCCCATATGACCGTTCTCCTCTGAGTCAACATTTACGAATCCGACGCAAAACTGATTGTTAATTGTAACGTTCAGGGCCTCCTAATGACAAAGGAGCACTCAAATTGCGTCGCGATTCAATACATCGTCCTGCAGCCGACTCGTCTCCAAGGGACTATTGTTGTCTCGGGCGCCTTTTGGTTGTTCTCCTTAGCCTAGATTATGGAATCCGACGCAAAACTGATAGTTAATTGTAACGTTCAGGGCCTCCTAATGACGATGGAACATTCAAATTGCCTCGCGATTCAATACATCGTCCTCCAGCCGAAATGTCTCCAAGGCTCTATTATTGCCTCAGGCGCATTTTGGTTGTTCTCCTGTGAGTATAGATTTTCGAATCCCACGCATAAGTGACAGTAAATTGTAAGGTTCAGGGCTTCCTAATGATGATGGACCACTCAAACTGCTTAGAGATTCAATACATCGTCCTCCAGCCGACGTGTCTCCAAGGGTCTATAGCTGCCTCGGGGACCTTATGGTCGTTCTCCTGTGAGTCTAGATTTTCGATTCCGACGCAAAACTGGTAGTTAATTGTAACGTTCAGGGCCTCCTAATGACGATGGAACACTCAAATTGCGTTGGGACTCAATACATCGTCCTCCTGTCGACTTGTCTCCAAGGGCTGATTGCTGCCTCAGGCACCTTATTGTCGTTCTCCTGTGAGTATAGATTGTCGAATCCGACGCAAAACTGATAGTTAATTGTAACGTTCAGGGCCTCCTAATGACGATGGAACACTCAAATTGCGTCGAGATGGAATAAATCGTCCTTCAGCCGACTTGTCTCCAAGGGCTGATTGCTGCCTCAGGCACCTTATTGTCGTTCTCCTGTGAGTATAGATTGTCGGATCCGAAGCAAAACTAATAGTTAATTGTAACGTTCAGGGCCTCCTAATGACGATATAACACTCAAATTGCTTCGAGATTCAATACATCATCCTCCAGCCGACTTGTCTCCAAGGGGATATTGCTGCCTCGAACGCCATATGGTCCGTCTCCTGTGAGTCAAGATTTTCGTATCCGACGCGATACTGATAGTTAATTGTAACGTTCACGGCCTCCTAATGACGATGGGACACTCAAATTGCGTTGAGATTCAATACATCGTCCTTCAACCGACCTGTCTCCAATGGTCTATTGCTGCCTCTTGCAGCTTAAGGTCGTTCTCCTGTGAGTCTATATTATCGAATCCGGCGCAAAACTGATAGTTAATTGTAACTTTCACGGCCACCTAATGGCGATGGAACACTCAAATTGCGTCGAGATTCAATACATCGTCCTCCAGCTGACTTGTCTCCAAGGGGATATTGCTGCCTCGGGCACCTTATTGTCGTTCTCCTGTGAGTCTAGATTATCGAATCCGACACAAAACTCAGAGTTAAATATAACGTTTAGAGCCTCCTAATGACGATGGAACACCCAAATTGCGTCGAGATTCAATACATCGTCCTCCAGCCGACTTGTTTCCAAGGGTCTATTGCTGCCTCGGGCACCTTGTGGTCGTTCTCCTGTTAGTCTAGATTTACGAATCCGACGCATAACTGATAGTTAATTGTAACGTTCAGGGCCTCCTAATGACGATGGAACACTCAAATTGCTTAGAGATTTAATACATCGTCCTCCAGCCGACTTGTCTCCAATGGGCCTGTTGCTGCCTCGGGCACCTTATTGTAGTTCTCCTGTGAGTCTAGATTGTCGAATTCGACGCAAAACTGATAGTTAATTGTAACGCTCAGGGCCTCCTAATGACGATGGATTACTCAAATTGCGTCGAGATTTAATACATCGGCCTCCAGCCGACTTGTCTCCAAGGGGATATTGCTGCTTCGGGCACCTTATGGTCGTTCTCCTGTGAGTCTAGAATATCGAATCCGACGCAAAACTGATACTTAATTGTAACGTTCAGGGCCTCCTAATGACGATGCAACATTCAAATTGCGTCGAGATTCAATACATCGGCCTCCAGCCGACTTGTCTCCAAGGGGCTATTGCTGCCTCTTTCATCTTATGGTCGTGTTCCTGTGGGTCTAGATTTACGAATCCGACGCGAAACTGATAGTTAATTGTAACGTTCAGGGTCAACTAATGACGCTGGAACAATCAAATTGTGTCGAGATTCAAATCATAGTCCTCCAGGCGACTTGTCTTCAAGGGTATATTGCTGCCTCGGGCACCTTGTGGTCGTTCTCCTGTTAGTCTATATTTACGAATCCGATGCATAACTCATACTTAATTGTAACGTTCAGTGCCTCCTAATGACGATGGAACACTCAACTTGCGGCGAGATTCAATACATCGTTCTCCAGCCGATTTGTCTTCAAGGGGATATTGTTGCTTCGGGCACCGTACGGTCCGTCTCTTGCGAGTCTAGATTTTTCGAATCCTACGCGATACTAAGGGATAATTATATCGTTCAGGGCCTCCTAATGACGATGGAACACTCAAATTGCGTCGGAATTCAATACATCCTCCTCCAGCCGACTAGTCTCCAAGGGTCTATTGCTGCCTCGGGCAAATTATTGTCGTTCTCCTGTGGGTCTAGAATATGGAATCCGACGCAAACCTGATAATGAATTGTAACGTTCAGAGCCTCCTAATGACGATAGAACACTCAAATTGCGTCGAGATTCAATACATCGTCCTCCAGCCGACTTGACTCCTAGGGTCTATTGCTGCCTCGGACACCTTATTGTAGTTCTCCTGCGAATCTAGATTGTCCAATCCGACGCAAAACTGATAGTTAATTGTAACGTTCAGGGCCTCCTAATGACGATATAACACTCAAATTGCTTCGAGATTCAATACATCGTCCTCCAGCCGACTTGTCTCCAAGGGGATATTGCTGCCTCGAGCACCATATGGTCCGTCTCCTGTGAGTCAAGATTTTCGTATGTGACGCGATACTGATAGTTAATTGTAACGTTCAGGGCCTCCTAATGACGATAGAACACTCAAATTGCGTCGAGATTCAATACATCGTCCTCCAGCCGACTTGACTCCTAGGGTCTATTGCTGCCTCGGGCACCTTATTGTAGTTCTCCTGTGAATCTAGATTGTCCAATCCGACGCAAAACTGATAGTTAATTGTAACGTTAAGGGCCTCCTAATGACGATGCAACACTCAAATTGCGTCGAGATTCAATACATCGGCGTCCAGCCGACTTGTCTCCAAGGGGCTATTGCTGCCTCGGGCACCTTATGATCGTTCTCCTCTGAGTCTACATTTTCGAATCCGACGCAAAACTGGTGGTTAATTGTAACGTTCAGGGCGTCCTAATGACGATGGAACACTAAAATTGCGTCGCGATTCAATACAGCGTCCTCCAGCCGACTCGTCTCCAAGTTCCTTATGTTGCCTCGAGCGCCTTTTGGTCGTTCTCCTGAGTCTAGATTATCGAATCCGACGCAAAACTGATAGTTAATTGTTACGTTCAGGGCCTCCTAATGACGATGCAACACTCAAATTGCGTCGAGATTCAATACATCGGCCTCCAGCCGACTTGTCTCCATGGGTCTATTGCTGCCTCGAGCACCTTATGGTCGTTCTCCTGTGAGTCTATATTATCGAATCCGACGTAAAACTGATAGTTAATTGTAACTTTCACGGCCTCCTAATGACGATGGAACACTCAAATTGCGTCGAGATTCAACACATCGTCCTCCAGCTGACTTGTCTCCAAGGGGATATTGCTGCCTCGGGCACCTTATTGTCGTTCACCTGTGAATCTAGATTTTCGAATCCGACGCAAAACTGAGAGTTAATTGTAACGTCCAGGGACTCCTAATGACGATGGAACACTCAAATTGCGTCGATATTCAATACATCGTCCTCCAGCCGACTTGTCTCCAAGGGTCTATTGCTGCCTCGGGCTCGTTATGGTCCATCTCCTGTGAGTCTAGATTGTCGAATCCGACGCAGATGTGATAATTAATTGTAACGTTCAGGGCCTCCTAATGACGATGGAACACTCAAACTGCTTAGAGATTCAATACGTCGTCCTCCAGCCGACTTGTCTCCAGGGGTCTGTTGCAGCCTCGGGCACCTTACTGTAGTTCTCCTGTGAGTCTAGATTGTCGATTCCGACGCTATACTGATAGATAATTGTAACGTTCAGGGCCTCCTAATGACGATGGAACACTCAAATTGTTTCGAGATTCAATACATCGGCCTCCAGCCGACTTGTATTCAAGGGTCTATTGCTGCCTCGGGCACCTTGTGGTCGTTCTCCTGTGAGTCTAGATTTTCGTATCCGACGCGAAACTGATAGTTAATTGTAACGTTCAGGGCCTCCTAATGACGATGGAACACTCAAATTGCGCTGAGAATCAAAACATCGTCCTTCTACCGACTTGTCTCCAGTGGTCTATTGCTGCCACGGGCAGCTTATTGTCGTTCTCCTGTCAGCCTATATTATCGAATCCGGCGCAAAACTGATAGTTAATTGTAACTTTCACGGCCTCCTAATGACGATGGAACACTCAAATTGCGTCGAGATTCAATACATCGTCCTCCAGCTGACTTGACTCCAAGGGTCTATTGCCGCCTCGGGCACCATACGGTCCGTCTCTTGTGAGTCTACATTTTCGAGTCCCACGCGATACTAATAGTTAATTGTAACGTTCAGGGCCTCCTAATGACGATGGAACTATCAAATTGCGTCGGAATTCATTACATCTTCCTCCAGCCGACTTGTCACCAAGGGTCTCTGGCTGCCTCGGGCACCTGTAGGACGATCTCCTTTGAGTCTAGAATATCGAATCCGACTCAAAACTGATAGTTAATTGTAACGTTCAGAGCCTCCTAATGACGATGGAGCACTCAAATTGCGTCGAGATTCAATACATCGTCCTCCAGCCGACTTGTCTCCAAGGGTCTATTGCTGCCTCAGGCACCTAATGGTCCATCTCCTGTGAGTCTAGATTATAGAATCGGACGCAAAACTGATAGTTAATTGTACGTTTAGGGCCTCCAAATGACGATGGAACACTCAAATTGCTTAGAGATTCAATACATCGCTCTCCAGCCGACTTGTCTCCAAGGGTCTTTTGCTGCTTCGGGCACCTTCTTGTAGTTCTCCTGTGAGTCTAGATTGTCGAATCCGACGCAAAAATGATAGTTCATTGTAACATTCAGGGCCTCCTAATGACGACGGAACACTCAAATTGCGTCGAGATTCAATACATCGTCCTTCAGCCGACTTGTCTCCAAGGGTCTAATGGTGCCTCGGGCACCTCATGGCCGTTCTCCTGTGAGTCTAGATTGTCGAATCCGACGTAAAACTAATAGTTAATTGTAACGTCAAGGGCCTCCTAATGACGATGGAACACTCAAATTGCTTCGAGATTCAATACATCGTCCTTCAGCCGACTTGTCTCCAAGGGTCTAATGGTGCCTCGGGCACCTCATGGCCGTTCTCCTGTGAGTCTAGATTGCCGAATCCGACTTAAAACTAATAGTTAATTGTAACGTCAAGGGCCTCCTAATGACGATGGAACATTCAAATTGCGTCGCGATTCATTACATCGTCCTCAAGCCGACCTGTCTCCAAGGGACTATTGTTGCCTCGGGCGCCATTTGGTCGTCCTCCTGTAAGTCTAGATTCTCGAATCCGACGCATAACTGAAATTTAATTGGTTTTAATTTTATCCTGAGACTTAGCTATTCTATCTGCATACCACATACTTTTTGCCTTCCTATTAACTTTTTTAAGCACCTTACAATACTGTTTGTAATGGGCTGCTGCTTTTAGATTTTCACTGTTTCTAACGTTAATTGTAACGTTTAGGGCCTCCTAATGACGATGGAACACTCAAATTGCTTAGAGATTCAATACATCGCCCTCCAGCCGACTTGGCTCCAAGGGTCTTTTGCTGCCTCGTTCACCTAATTTTAGTTCTCCTGTGAGTCTAGATTGTCGAATCCGACGCAAAAATGATAGTTAATTGTAACATTCAGGGCCTCCTAATGACGATGCAACACTCTAATTGCGTCGAGATTCAATACATCGGCCTCCAGCCGACTTGTCTCCAAGACACCTTTTGATCGTTCTCCTATGAGTCTAGATTTACGAATCCGACGCATAACTGATAGTTAATTGTAACGTTCAGGGCCTCCTAATGACGATGGAACACTCAAATTGCTTAGAGATTCAATGCATCGTCCTCCAGCCGATTTGTCTCCAATGGGATATTGCTGCCTCGGGCACCATATGGTCCGTCTCCTATGAGTTTAGATTTTCGTATCCGACGCGAAACTGATAGTTAATTGTAACGTTCAGGGCCTCCTAATGACTATGGGCCACTCAAATTGCGTCGATATTCAATACATCGTCCTTCAGCCGACTTGTCTCCAAGGGTCTATTGCTGCCTTGGGCACCTTATGGTCGTTCTCCTGTGAGTCTAGATTTTCGAATCCGTCGCGAAACTAATAGTTAATTGTTACGTTCAGTGCCTCCTAATGACGATGGAACACTCAAATTGCGTCGGGTTTGAATACATCGTTCTCCAGCCGACTTGACTTCAAGGGGATATTACTGCTTCGGGCACCTAATTGTAGTTCTCCTGTGAATCTAGATTGTCTAATCCGACGCAAAACTGATGGTTATTTGTAACGTTCAGGGCCTCCTAATGACGATACAACATTAAAATTGCTTGGAGATTCAATACATCGTCCTACAGCCGACTTGTCTCCAAGGGGATATTGCTGCCTCGGGCACCATATGCTCAGTCTCCTGTGAGTCTAGATTTTCGTATCCGACGCGGAACATATAGTTAATTGTAACGTTCAGGGCCTCCGAATGACGATGGAACACTGAAATTGCGTCGAGATTCAACACATCGTCCTCCAGCCGACTTTCTCCAAGGGCATATTGCTGCCTCGGGCACCTTATGGTCGTTCTCCTGTGAGTCTAGATTATCGAATCCGACGCAAAACTGATACTTAATTGTAACGCTCAGGGCTTCCTAATGACGATGAAAGATTCAAATTGCGCCGCGATTCAATACATCGTCCTCCAGCCGGCCCCTCTCCAAGGGTCTATTGCTGCCTCGGGCGCATTTTGGTAGTCCTCCTGTAAGTCTAGATTTTCGAATCCGACGCATAACTGATAGTTAATTGTAACGTTCAGGTCAACGTAATGACGATGGAACACTCAAATTGCTTCGAGATTCAATATATCGTCCTCCAGCCGACTTGTCTCCAAGGGGATATTGCTGCCTCGGGCACCTTTATGGTCCGTGTCCTGTGAGTCTAGAATTTCGAATTCGACGCAAAACAGATGGTGAATTGTAACGTTCATGGCCTCTTAATGTCGATGGAACACTCAAATTGCGTCGAGATTCAATACATCGTCCACCAGCTGACATATCTCTAAGGGTCTATTCTGGCTCTGGCATCTTATGGTCGTGCTCCTGTGAGTCTAAATTCTCGAATCCGACGAGTACCTGATAGTTAATTGAACCGTTCACGGGCTCCTAATGACGATGGAACAATCAAATTGCGTCGAGATTCAATACATAGTCCTCCAGGCGACTTGTCTTCAAGGGTCTATTGCTGCCTCGGCCATCTTATAGCCGTTCTCCTCTGGGTCTACATTTTCGAATCCGACGGAAAACTGATAGTTAATTGTAACGTTCAGGGCCTCCTAATGACGATGGAACACTCAAATTGCGTCGAGATTCAATACATCGGCCTCCAGCCGACTTGTCTCCAAGGGTCTATCGCTGCCTCGGGCACCTTGTGGTCGTTCACCTGTGAGTCTAGATTTACGAATCCGACGCATAACTGATAGTTAATTGCACCCTTCATGGCCTCTTAATTACGATGGAACACTCAAATTACGTCGAGATTAAATATATCGTCCTCCAGCCGACTTGTCTCCAAGGGGATATTGCTGCCTCGGGCACCGTATTGTCGTTCTCCTGTGAGTCTAGATTTTCGAATCCGACGCTAAACTGAGAGTTAATTATAACGTTCAGGGCCTCCTAATGACGATTGAACACTCAAATTGCGTCGAGATTCAATACATCGTCCTTTAGCCGACTTGTCTCCAAGGGGATATTGCTGCCTCGGGCACCATATGGTCCGTCTCCTGTGAGTCTAGATTTTCGAATCCGACGCGAAACTGATAGTTAATTGTAACGTTCAGGGAGTCCTAATGACGATGGAACACTAAAATTGCGTCGCGATTCAATACATCGCCGTCCAGCCAACTTGTCTCCAAGGGGCTATTGTTGCCTCGGGCGCCTATTGGTCGTCCTCCTGTGTGTCTAGATTTTCGAATCCGACGCAAAACTGATGGATAATTGTAACGTTCAGGCTTCCTAATGATAATGGAACACTCAAATTGCGTCGAGATTCAATACATTGCCCTCCAGCTATCTTGTCTCCAAGGGTCTATTGCTGCCTCGGGCACCTTATGGTCGTTCTCCATTGAGTCTAGATTTTCGAATCCGACGCAAAACTGATAGTTAATTGTAACGTTCAGGGCCTCCTAATGACGATGGAACCCTCAAATTGTGTCGAGATTCAATACATCGTCCTCCAGCCGATCTGACTCCAAGGGTCTATTGCTGCCTCGGGCACCTTATTTCGTTCTCCTGTGAGTCTAGATTGTCGAATCCCACGCAAAACTGATAGTTAATTGTAACGTTCATAGCCTCCTAATGACAATGGAACACTCAAATTGCGTCGAGATTTAATACATCGTCCTCCAGCCGACTTGTCGCCAAGGGGATACTGCTGCCTCGGGAATCTTTTGGTCGTTCTCCTGTGAGTCTAAAATATCGAATCCGACGCAAAACTGATATTTAATTGTAACGTTCAGGGCCTCGTAATGACGATGGAATATTCAAATTACGTCGCGATTCGATACATCGTCCTCCAGGATCCTGTCTCCAAGGGTCTATTGTTGCCTCGGGCGCCTTTTTGTCGTCCTCCTGTACTTCTAGATTTTCGAATCCGACGCATAACTGATAGTTAATTGTAACGTCCAGGTCTTCGTAATGACGATGGAACACTCAAATTGCGTCGAGATTCAATACATCGTCCTCCAGCCGACTTGTCTCCAAGGGTATATTCCTGCCTCGGGAACCTTATGGTCCGTGTCCTGTAAGTCTGGATTTTCGAGTCCGACGTAAAACAGATGGTTAATTGTAACGTTCATGGCCTCCTAATGTCGATGGAACACTCAAATTGCGTCGAGATTCAATATATCGTCCTCCAGTCGACTTGTCTCCAAGGGGATATTGCTGCCTCGGGCCCCTTAATGTCGTTCTCCTGTGAGTCTAGAATATCGAATCCGACTCAAAACTGATAATTAATTGTAACGTTCAGAGCCTCCTAAAGACGATGGAGCACTCAAATTGCGTCGAGATTCAATACATCGTCCTCCAGCCGACTTGTCTCCAAGGGTCTATTGCTGCCTCAGGCACCTAATGGTCCATCTCCTGTGAGTCTAGATTATAGAATCGGACGCAAAACTGATAGTTAATTGTACGTTTAGGGCCTCCAAATGACGATGGAACACTCAAATTGCTTAGAGATTCAATACATCGCTCTCCAGCCGACTTGTCTCCAAGGGTCTTTTGCTGCTTCGGGCACCTTCTTGTAGTTCTCCTGTGAGTCTAGATTGTCGAATCCGACGCAAAAATGATAGTTCATTGTAACATTCAGGGCCTCCTAATGACGACGGAACACTCAAATTGCGTCGAGATTCAATACATCGTCCTTCAGCCGACTTGTCTCCAAGGGTCTAATGGTGCCTCGGGCACCTCATGGCCGTTCTCCTGTGAGTCTAGATTGTCGAATCCGACGTAAAACTAATAGTTAATTGTAACGTCAAGGGCCTCCTAATGACGATGGAACATTCAAATTGCGTCGCGATTCAATACATCGTCCTCAAGCCGACCTGTCTCCAAGGGACTATTGTTGCCTCGGGCGCCATTTGGTCGTCCTCCTGTAAGTCTAGATTCTTGAATCCGACGCATAACTGAAATTTAATTGGTTTTAATTTTCATCCTGAGACTTAGCTATTCTATCTGCATACCACATACTTTTTGCCTTCCTAATAACTTTTTTAAGCACCTTACAATACTGTTTGTAATGGGCTGCTGCTTTTAGATTTTCACTGTTTCTAACGTTAATTGTAACGTTTAGGGCCTCCTAATGACGATGGAACACTCAAATTGCTTAGAGATTCAATACATCGCCCTCCAGCCGACTTGGCTCCAAGGGTCTTTTGCTGCCTCGGGCACCTTATTGTAGTTCTCCTGTGAGTCTAGATTGTCGAATCCGACGCAAAAATGATAGTTAATTGTAACATTCAGGGCCTCCTAATGACGATGCAACACTCTAATTGCGTCGAGATTCAATACATCGGCCTCCAGCCGACTTGTCTCCAAGACACCTTTTGATCGTTCTCCTATGAGTCTAGATTTACGAATCCGACGCATAACTGATAGTTAATTGTGACGTTCAGGGCCTCCTAATGACGATGGAACACTCAAATTGCTTAGAGATTCAATGCATCGTCCTCCAGCCGATTTGTCTCCAATGGGATATTGCTGCCTCGGGCACCATATGGTCCGTCTCCTATGAGTTTAGATTTTCGTATCCGACGCGAAACTGATAGTTAATTGTAACGTTCAGGGCCTCCTAATGACTATGGGCCACTCAAATTGCGTCGATATTCAATACATCGTCCTTCAGCCGACTTGTCTCCAAGGGTCTATTGCTGCCTTGGGCAACTTATGGTCGTTCTCCTGTGAGTCTAGATTTTCGAATCCGTCGCGAAACTAATAGTTAATTGTTACGTTCAGGGCCTCCTAATGACGATGGAACACTCAAATTGCGTCGGGTTTGAATACATCGTTCTCCAGCCGACTTTACTTCAAGGGGATATTACTGCTTCGGGCACCTAATTGTAGTTCTCCTGTGAATCTAGATTGTCTAATCCGACGCAAAACTGATGGTTATTTGTAACGTTCAGGGCCTCCTAATGACGATACAACATTAAAATTGCTTGGAGATTCAATACATCGTCCTACAGCCGACTTGTCTCCAAGGGGATATTGCTGCCTCGGGCACCATATGCTCAGTCTCCTGTGAGTCTAGATTTTCGTATCCGACGCGGAACATATAGTTAATTGTAACGTTCAGGGCCTCCGAATGACGATGGAACACTGAAATTGCGTCGTGATTCAACACATCGTCCTCCAGCCGACTTTCTCCAAGGACATATTGCTGCCTCGGGCACCTTATGGTCGTTCTCCTGTGAGTCTAGATTATCGAATCCGACGCAAAACTGATACTTAATTGTAACGCTCAGGGCTTCCTAATGACGATGAAAGATTCAAATTGCGCCGCGATTCAATACATCGTCCTCCAGCCGGCCCCTCTCCAAGGGTCTATTGCTGCTTCGGGCGCATTTTGGTAGTCCTCCTGTAAGTCTAGATTTTCGAATCCGACGCATAACTGATAGTTAATTGTAACGTTCAGGTCAACGTAATGACGATGGAACACTCAAATTGCTTCGAGATTCAATATATCGTCCTCCAGCCGACTTGTCTCCAAGGGGATATTGCTGCCTCGGGCACCTTTATGGTCCGTGTCCTGTGAGTCTAGAATTTCGAATTCGACGCAAAACAGATGGTGAATTGTAACGTTCATGGCCTCTTAATGTCGATGGAACACTCAAATTGCGTCGAGATTCAATACATCGTCCACCAGCTGACATATCTCCAAGGGTCTATTCTGGCTCTGGCATCTTATGGTCGTGCTCCTGTGAGTCTAAATTCTCGAATCCGACGAGTACCTGATAGTTAATTGAACCGTTCACGGGCTCCTAATGACGATGGAACAATCAAATTGCGTCGAGATTCAATACATAGTCCTCCAGGCGACTTGTCTTCAAGGGTCTATTGCTGCCTCGGCCATCTTATGGCCGTTCTCCTCTGGGTCTACATTTTCGAATCCGACGGAAAACTGATAGTTAATTGTAACGTTCAGGGCCTCCTAATGACGATGGAACACTCAAATTGCGTCGAGATTCAATACATCGGCCTCCAGCCGACTTGTCTCCAAGGGTCTATCGCTGCCTCGGGCACCTTGTGGTCGTTCACCTGTGAGTCTAGATTTACGAATCCGACGCATAACTGATAGTTAATTGCACCCTTCATGGCCTCTTAATTACGATGGAACACTCAAATTACGTCGAGATTAAATATATCGTCCTCCAGCCGACTTGTCTCCAAGGGGATATTGCTGCCTCGGGCACCGTATTGTCGTTCTCCTGTGAGTCTAGATTTTCGAATCCGACGCTAAACTGAGAGTTAATTATAACGTTCAGGGCCTCCAAATGACGATTGAACACTCAAATTGCGTCGAGATTCAATACATCGTCCTTTAGCCGACTTGTCTCCAAGGGGATATTGCTGCCTCGGGCACCATATGGTCCGTCTCCTGTGAGTCTAGATTTTCGTATCCGACGCGAAACTGATAGTTAATTGTAACGTTCAGGGCGTCCTAATGACGATGGAACACTAAAATTGCGTCGCGATTCAATACATCGCCGTCCAGCCAACTTGTCTCCAAGGGGCTATTGTTGCCTCGGGCGCCTATTGGTCGTCCTCCTGTGTGTCTAGATTTTCGAATCCGACGCAAAACTGATGGATAATTGTAACGTTCAGGCTTCCTAATGATAATGGAACACTCAAATTGCGTCGAGATTCAATACATTGCCCTCCAGCTATCTTGTCTCCAAGGGTCTATTGCTGCCTCGGGCACCTTATGGTCGTTCTCCATTGAGTCTAGATTTTCGAATCCGACGCAAAACTGATAGTTAATTGTAACGTTCAGGGCCTCCTAATGACGATGGAACCCTCAAATTGTGTCGAGATTCAATACATCGTCCTCCAGCCGATCTGACTCCAAGGGTCTATTGCTGCCTCGGGCACCTTATTTCGTTCTCCTGTGAGTCTAGATTGTCGAATCCCACGCAAAACTGATAGTTAATTGTAACGTTCATAGCCTCCTAATGACAATGGAACACTCAAATTGCGTCGAGATTTAATACATCGTCCTCCAGCCGACTTGTCGCCAAGGGGATATTCCTGCCTCGGGAACCTTATGGTCCGTGTCCTGTAAGTCTGGATTTTCGAGTCCGACGTAAAACAGATGGTTAATTGTAACGTTCATGGCCTCCTAATGTTGATGGAACACTCAAATTGCGTCGAGATTCAATATATCGTCCTCCAGTCGACTTGTCTCCAAGGGTATATTCCTGCCTCGGGAACCTTATGGTCCGTGTCCTGTAAGTCTGGATTTTCGAGTCCGACGTAAAACAGATGGTTAATTGTAACGTTCATGGCCTCCTAATGTTGATGGAACACTCAAATTGCGTCGAGATTCAATACATCGTCCTAAAGCCGACTTGTCTCCAAGGGTCTATTGCTGCCTCTGGTTTCTTATGGTCGTGCTCCTGTGAGTCTAGATTTACGAATCCGACGCGTAACTGATAGTTAATTGAACCGTTCAGGGGCTCCTAATGGCGATGGAACACTCAAATTACGTCGAGATTCAATTTATCGTCCTCCAGCCGATTTGTCTCCAAGGGGATATTGCTGCCTCGGGTACCTTATTGTCGTTCTCCTGTGAGTCTACATTTTCAAATCCGACGCAAAACTGAGAGTTAATTATAACGTTCAGGGCATCCTAATGACGATGGAACACTCAAATTGTGGCGAGATTCGATACATCGTCCTCCAGCCGACTTGTCTCTAAGGGGATATTGCTGCCTCGGGCACCATATAGTCCGGCTCCTGTTATTCTAGATTTTAGAATCCGACGCGAAACTGATAGTTGATTGCAACGTTCAAGGCCTCCTAATTGCGATGGAACACTCTAATTGCGTTGAAATGCAATACATCGTCCTTCAGCCGACTTGTCTCCAAGGGTCTATTGCTGTCTCGGGCACCTTTCGGTCATTCTCCTGTGAGTCTATATTATCGAATCCGACGCAAACCTGATAGTTAATTGTTACTTTCAAGGCCTCCTAATGACCATGAAACACTCAAATTGCGTCGAGATTCAATACATCGTCCTAAAGCCGACTTGTCTCCAAGGGTCTATTGCTGCCTCTGGCTTCTTATGGTCGTGCTCCTGTGAGTCTAGATTTACGAATCCGACGCGTAACTGATAGTTAATTGAACCGTTCAGGGGCTCCTAATGGCGATGGAACACTCAAATTACGTTGCGATTCAATACACTGGCCTCCAACCGACTTGTCTCCAAGGGTCTATTGCTGCCTCGCGCACCTTATGGTCGTTCTCCTGTGAGTCTAGATTATCGAGTCCGACTCAAAACTGATAGTTAATTGTAACGTTCAGGGCCTCCTAATGACGATGGAACACTCAAATTACGTCGAGATTCAATATATCGTCCTCAAGCCGACTTATCTCCAAAGGGATATTGCTGACTCGGGCACCTTATTGTCGTTCTCCTGTGAGTCTAGATTTTCGAATTCGACGCAAAACTGAGAGTTAATTATAACGTTCAGGGCCTCCTAATAACAATGGTACACTCAAATTGCGTCGAGATTCAATACATCGTCCTCCAGAAGACTTGTCTCCAAGGGTCTAATGCCGCCTCGAGCACCATATAGTCCGTCTCTTGTGAGTCTACATTTTCGAATCCGACGCGATACTAATAGTTAATTGTAACGTTCAGGGCCTCCTACTGACGATGGAACACTCAAATTGCGTCGAGATTCAATACATCGGCCTCCAACCGACTTGTCTCCAAGGGGATATTGCTGCCTCGGGCACATTTGGTCGATCTCTTGAGCATAGATTATGGAATCCGACGCAAAACTGATAGTTAATTGTAACGTTCAGGGCCTCCTAATAACGATGGAACACTCAAATTGCGTCGAGTTTCAATACATCGGCCTCCAGCCGACTTGTCTCCAAGGGTCTATTGCTGCCTCGGGCCCCTTGTGGTCGTTCTCCTGTGAGTCTAGATTTACGAATCCGACGCATAACTGATAGTTAATTGTAACGTTCGGGGCCTCCTAATGACGATGGAACACTGAAATTACGTCGAGATTCAACATATCGTCCTCCAGCCGACTTGTCTCCAAGGGGATATTGCTGTCGCGGGCACCTTATGGTCGTTCTCCTGTGAGTCTAGATTTTCGAATCCGACGCAAAACTGAGAGTTAATTATTTCGTTCAGGGCCTCCTAATGACGATGGAACACTCAAATTGCGTCGAAATTCAATATATCGTCCTCCAGCCGACTTGTCTCTAAGGGGATATTGCTGCCTCGGGCACCATATGGTCCGTCTCCTGTGAGTCTAGATTTTCGTATCCGACGCGAAACTGATAGTTAATTGTAACGTTCAGGGCGTCCTAATGACGATGGAACACTAAAATTGCGTCGCGATTCAATACATCGTCGTCCAGCCAACTTGTCTCTAAGGGGCTATTGTTGCCTCGGGCGCCTATTGGTCGTCCTCCTGTGAGTCTAGATTTTCGAATCCGACGCAAAACTGATGGATAATTGTAACGTTCAGGCTTCCTAATGATAATGGAACACTCAAATTGCGTCGAGATTCAATACATCGTCCTCCAGCTATCTTGTCTCCAAGGGTCTATTGCTGCCTCGGGCACCTTATGGTCGTTCTCCATTGAGTCTAGATTTTCGAATCCGACGCAAAACTGATAGTTAATTGTAACGTTCAGGGCCTCCTAATGACGATGGAACCCTCAAATTGTGTCGAGATTCAATACATCGTCCTCCAGCCGACTTGACTCCAAGGGTCTATTGCTGTCTCGGGCACCTTTTTTCGTTCTCCTGTGAGTCTAGATTGTCCAATCCGACGCAAACTGATAGTTAATTGTAACGTTCATGGCCTCCTAATGACAATGGAACACTCAAATTGCGTCGAGATTTAATACATCGTCCTCCAGCCGACTTGTCGCCAAGGGGATACTGCTGCCTCGGGAATCTTTTGGTCGTTCTCCTGTGAGTCTAAAATATCGAATCCGACGCAAAACTGATATTTAATTGTAACGTTCAGGGCCTCGTAATGACGATGGAACATTCAAATTGCGTCGCGATTCGATACATCGTCCTCCAGGATCCTGTCACCAAGCGTCTATTGTTGCCTCGGGCGCATTTTTGTCGTCCTCCTGTACGTCTAGATTTTCGAATCCGACGCATAACTGATAGTTAATTGTAACGTCCAGGTCTTCGTAATGACGATGGAACACTCAAATTGCGTCGAGATTCAATACATCGTCCTCCAGCCGACTTGTCTCCAAGAGTATATTCCTGCCTCGGGAACCTTATGGTCCGTGTCCTGTGAGTCTGGATTTTCGAGTCCGACGCAAAACAGATGGTTAATTGTAACGTTCATGGCCTCCTAATGTCGATGGAACACTCAAATTGCGTCGAGATTTAATATATCGTCCTCCAGCCGACTTGTCTCCAAGGGGATATTGCTGCCTCGGGCCCCTTAATGTCGTTCTCCTGTGAGTCTAGATTTTCCAATCCGACCCAAAACTGAGAGTTAATTATAACGTTCAGGGCCTCCTAATGACGATGGAACACTCAAATTGCGTCGAGATTCAATACATCGGCCTCCAGCCGACTTGTCTCCAAGGGTCTATTGCTGCCTCGGGCCCCTTGTGGTCGTTCTCCTGTGAGTCTAGATTTACGAATGCGACGCATAACTGATAGTTAATTGTAACGTTCGGGGCCTCCTAATGACGATGGAACACTGAAATTACGTCGAGATTCAACATATCGTCCTCCAGCCGACTTGTCTCCAAGGGGATATTGCTGCCTCGGGTACCTTATTGTCGTTCTCCTGTGAGTCAACATTATCGAATCCGACGCAAAACTGAGAGTTAATTATAACGTTCAGGGCCTCCTAATGACGATGGAACACTCAAATTGCGGCGAGATTCAATACTTCGTTCTCCAGCCGACCTGTCTTCAAGGGGATATTGCTGTCTCGGGCACCATACGGTCCGTCTCTTCTGAGGATTGATTTTCGAGTCCGACGCGATACTGATAGTTAATTGTAACGTTCAGGGCCTCCTAATGACGATGGAACACTCAAATTGCGGTTAGATTCAATACATCGTCCTCCAGCCGACTTGTCTCCAAGGGGTTATTGCTGTCGCGGGCCCCTTTTGGTCGTTCTCCTGTGAGTCTAGATTTTCGAATCCGACGCAAAACTGAGAGTTAATTATTTCGTTCAGGGCCTCCTAATGACGATGGAACACTCAAATTGCGTCGAAATTCAATACAACGTCCTCCAGCCGACTTGTCTCTAAGGGGATATTGCCGCCTCGGGCACCACATAGTCCGGCTCCAGTGAGTCTAGATTTTCGAATCCGACGCAAAACTTATAGTTCATTGTAACGTTCATGGCCTCCTAATGACGATGGAACCCTCAAATTGCGTTGGAATTCAATACATCGTCCTCCAGCCGAATTGTCTCCAAGGGTCTATTTTTTCCTCGGGCGCCATTTGGTCGATCTCCTGAGCCTAGATTATGGAATCCGACGCAAAACTGATAGTTAATTGTAACGTTCAGGTCCTCCTAATAACGATGGAACACTCAAAATGCGTCGAGATTCAATACATCGGCCTCCAGCCGACTTGTCTCCAAGGGTTTATTGCTGCCTCGGGCCCTTTGTGGTCGTTGTCCTGTGAGTCTAAATTTACGAATCCTACGCGTAACTGATAGTTAATTGTAACGTTCAGGGCCTCCTAATGACGATGGAACACTCAAATTACGTCGAGATTCAATTTATCGTCCTCCAGCCGACTTGTCTCCAAGGGGATATTGCTGTCGCGGGCACCTTATGGTCGTTCTCCTGTGGGTCTATATTATCGAATTCGACGCAAAACAGATAGTTAATTGCAACTTTCACGGCCTCCCAATGACCATGAAACACTCAAATTGCGTCGAGATTCAATACATCGTCCTAAAGCCGACTTGTCTCCAAGGGTCTATTGCTGCCTCTGGTTTCTTATGGTCGTGCTCCTGTAAGTCTAGATTTACGAATCCGACGCGTAACTGATAGTTAATTGAACCGTTCAGGGGCTCCTAATTTCGATGGAACACTCAAATTACGTCGAGATTCAATTTATCGTCCTCCAGCCGACTTGTCTCCAAGGGGATATTGCTGCCTCGGGTACCTCATTGTCGTTCTCCTGTGTGTCTACATTTTCGAATCCGACGCAAAACTGAGAGTTAATTATAACGTTCAGGGCATCCTAATGACGATGGAACACTCAAATTGTGGCGAGATACGATACATCGTCCTCCAGCCGACTTGTCTCTAAGGGGATATTGCTGCCTCTGGCACCATATATTCCGGCTCCTGTTATTCTAGATTTTAGAATCCGACGCGAAACTGATAGTTGATTGCAACATTCATGGCCTCCTAATTGCGATGGAACACTCTAATTGCGTTGAAATGCAATACATCGTCCTTCAGCCGACTTGTCTCCAAGGGTCTATTGCTGTCTCGGGCATTTTTCGGGCATTCTCCTGTGAGTCTATATTATCGAATCCGACTCAAACCTGGTAGTTAATTGTTACTTTCAAGGATTCCTAATGACCATGAAACACTCAAATTGCGTCGAGATTCAATATATCGTCCTCAAGCCGGCTTATCTCCAAAGGGATATTGCTGCCTCGGGCACCTTATTGTCGTTCTCCTGTGAGTCTAGATTTTCGAATTCGACGCAAAACTGAGAGTTAATTATAACGTTCAGGGCCTCCTAATAACAATGGTACACTCAAATTGCGTCGAGATTCAATACATCGTCCTCCAGGAGACTTGTCTCCAAGGGTCTATTGCTGCCTCGAGCACCATACGGTCCGTCTCTTGTGAGTCTAGATTTTCGAATCCGACGCGATACTAATTGTTAATTGTAACGTTCAGGGCCTCCTACTGACGATGGAACACTCAAATTGCGTCGAGATTCAATACATCGGCCTCCAACCGACTTGTCTCCAAGGGGATATTGCTGCCTCGGGCGCATTTGGTCGATCTCTTGAGCCTAGATAATGGAATCCGACGCAAAACTGATAGTTAATTGTAACGTTCAGGGCCTCCAAATAACGATGGAACACTCAAATTGCGTCGAGATTCAACACATCGGCCTCCAGCCGACTTGTCTCCAAGGGTCTATTGCTGCCTCGGGCCCCTTGTGGTCGTTCTCCTGTGAGTCTAGATTTACGAATCCGACGCATAACTGAAAGTTAATTGTAACGTTCAGGGCCTCCTAATGACGATGGAACACTGAAATTACGTCGAGATTCAACATATCGTCCTCCAGCCGACTTGTCTCCAAGGGGATATTGCTGCCTCGGGTACCTTATTGTCCTTCTCCTGTGAGTCAACATTTTCGAATCCGACGCAAAACTGAGAGTTAATTATAACGTTCAGGGCCTCCTAATGACGATGGAACACTCAAATTGCGGCGAGATTCAATACTTCGTTCTCCAGCCGACCTGTCTTCAAGGGGATATTGCTGTCTCGGGCACCATACGGTCCGTCTCTTCTGAGGATTGATTTTCGAATCCGACGCGATACTGATAGTTAATTGTAACGTTCAGGGCCTCCTAATGACGATGGAACACTCAAATTGCGGTTAGATTCAATACATCGTCATCCGGCCGACTTGTCTCCAAGGGGTTATTGCTGTCGCGGGCACCTTATGGTCGTTCTCCTGTGAGTCTAGATTTTCGAATCCGACGCAAAACTGAGAGTTAATTATTTCGTTCAGGGCCTCCTAATGACGATGGAACACTCAAATTGCGTCGAAATTCAATACATCGTCCTCCAGGCGACTCGTTTCCAAGCGTCTATTGTTGCCTCTGGCGCCTTTTGTTCGTTCTCCTGAGCCTAGAATATGGAAGCCGACGAAAAACTGATAGTTAATTGTAACGTTCTGGGCCTCCGAATGACGATGGAACACTCAAATTGCGTCGAGATTCAGTACATCGTACTCCAGCCGACTTGTCTCCAAGGGGGTATTACTGCTTCGGGCACCATATGGTCGGTCTCCTGTGGGTCTAGATTTTCGTATCCGACGCGAAACTGATAGTTAATTACGTTCAGGGCCTCCTAATGACGATGGAACACTCAAACTGCGCCGAGATTCAATACATCGTCCTCCAGCCGACTTGTCACCATGGGGATATTGCTGCCTGCGCCACCTAATGGTCGTTCTCCTGTGAGTCTACATTTTCGAATCCGACGCTAAACTGATGGTTAATTGTAACGTTGATGGCCTCCAAATGACGATGGAACACTCAAATTGCGTCGAGATTCAATACATCGTCCTCCAGCCGACTTGTCTCCGAGGGGATATTGCTGCCACGGGCAGCTTATGGTCGATCTCCTGTGAGTCTAGATTTTCGAATCCGACGCAAAACTGATACTTGATTGTAACGTTCGGGGCCTCCTAATGACGATGGGACACTCAAATTGCGTCGAGATTCAATACATCGTACTCCAGACGACATGTCTCTAAGGGGATATTGCTACCTCGGGTACCATATATTCCGGCTCCTGTGAGTCTAGATTTTCGAAACCGACGCGAAACTGATACTTAATTGTAACGTTCATGGCCTCCTAATGACGATGGAACACTCAAAATGCGTCGAGATTCAATACATCGTCCTCCAGCCGACTTGTATCCAAGGGGATATTGCTGCCTCGGGCACCTTATGGTCGTGCTCCTGTGAGTCTAGATTTTCGAATCCGACGCGAAACTGATAGTTAATTGTAACGTTCAGGGCCTCCTAATGTCGATGGAACACTCAAATTGCGTCGCAATTCAATACATCGTCCTCCAGCCGATTTGTCTCCAAGGGTCTATTGTTGCCTCGGGCACCTTATAGTCGTGCTCCTCTGAGTCTAGATTTTCGAATCCGGCGCTAAACTGATAGTTTATTGTAACGTTCAGGGCCTCCTAATGACGATGGAACACTCAAATTGCGTCGAGATTCAGTACATCGTACTCCAGCCGACTTGTCTCCAAGGGGATATTGCTTCCTCGGACATTTTATGGTCGTTCTCCTTGTAATCTCCCCACGGAAAATTACCCTCTACCACGCAATAATTAATAATGGTCAACCAAATCATCCACATGTATTTACGTTTGAAAAGTATCTGATCAGATTTTCTAGTAATATATGCGCCTACAGCTTGTCGACGCCAAGGTATTTTTCTAGAACGTTTATTCTTTGGAACAACAGAGGTACAGAAATGTATGCTCCATGATTATTATAGTGGGAGAAAGGAACAGCTTCGGAAGTATCGGTTGGAGGATTTTCGGACTGCTAAAAGAGATTTATTTACTCTTCTTCGCGCTAAAGCGAGATAGGAAAATTTGTGCTGCTCGCGTGAGAGATAAAAAGAAAGAAAACCCTGTAAAAGAAAATTACGTGAGTCTTGGAACCAACAGAAAACGGAACATGTACGGAAATGGATTCAATATACAATTTTCCTCAGAAATAAGGTTTGTGACCATTTTTTTCTAGAGTGAATGACGAATGAGTTCTCTGTCTGAACCATTGATGATTGTCTGGGCCCTGTAATTAATTGGGAAGTTTCAGCTGTGACGAAGAGAGCCTGCAATCTGAGTTTTTTGAAATCGTCCAAAAAGGCTTCGTCCACATCTGAAATTTTCGATCTGTCGTAAACTGAACGAATTGTTCAAACGATCGATTTTCCCAACTGAATGCAGCGCTTAATAATAATAACAAATGTAAAGATCTTTTATAGCAAGCCAGCCGCTGAATATTAAGACGAAGGGCTCCACCAGAGATTCTACTAGGCTGATTTCACGTAAATAATACAGTTAAACTGTACACAGATAAAGGACAGAGAGGGAGAGAGAGAGAGAGCGAAGAAATGCGAGAAATTACTCAGAATCCTCCATTAGCATAATTGTTTGTCTGTCTTTTCACGGATCAGCTTAATAAGAAAACAGGAAGCCCTGACTTTATTGTACCGATTTATGTGTGAGGGTGAAAGAGCGATAAAGACGACAGATACACTTCTGTACAGACAAAACATTACACCAAGTTAGCGGCAAGCTGCATTCATATAGACTTTCATCATTTACAGAGTGGAATTCATTATAATGGCCAATCCGTGACAGGACACTTTTTTGGACGTTGTTAAAATAATTTTGGTTTCTGTTTCATGTGAACTACGACGAGACAATTTAACTTGGAAAAGAGAAGAAATACTCGCAGCCAAGTTAGTCAGACCTACAAATAAAACCGGCACTCTGGGCGCAGAAAAAAGGCCAGATCTATAATTGTTTTATTAAAGCTTGCTAGTATTGAGGAAGTAGACGTAGATTGGAACATTTTCTAATTGTGTTCATGCTACATGTAGTTTGATTGATCTGGCCTAGTTGCATTTACCTGGATATAATATAAGAAAGTAGCCACAGAAGTATTCTTGGGTGAAGGGAGATATATACGCCTTGACTGTAGATCATTTATATGGTTTTAATTAGGGCAATGCTTAAGATGAGTCAAACAGAGCAGAGCAACACGAAACAGCCTTCAGCTGTTAACACTGAAGATAATGATGGAGTAAGAAGTGTTGTAGAACCGATCGCTACAGATAGCGCAATAGAACGCCCTGTAGACACGGCTGGAGATGTAACAGCAGGTATGCAACATGGATTAGATCCATTAGTAATTATCATGAGTCAGATGCAGATGATAACCGAGAGCATGAATAACATGAAAATCGACATTAACGCGAAATTAGCCTCAGTTACTGAAGGGCAGGAAAATTTGAAAACCGACATTAACGCGAAACTAGCCTCAGTTACTGAAGGGCAAGAAAATCTGAAAATTGACATTAATGAGAAGTTAGCCTCAGTTACCGAGGGGCAAAATGATTTGAATTCGAAGTTAGCCTCAGTTACTGAGGGGCAAAATGATTTGAATACGAAGTTAGCCTCAGTTACGGAAGGTCAGGAGAATTTGAAAGCTGAGATTAAGCAGCAGTTACACGACAGTTTTTCCGAATTAGAGCAGCGGATAGAGGCGAAGACAAAGGAACTTAAAGATCAGGCCGAAGAGACGGAACGAAAATTAACTGCACAAATAGAATTGGTGAAAGCTCAATGTGAGGAATCTACTCACCGCGTACATGTAGAAATGAAGGAGTATGTGGCGATTAAGTTAGATACCGTACGCGAACAGATGGAAATGGTTCCGCAGTTAGTACAAAAGCAAGATGCCACGTCATGTGCAATTGCGCAACTTCCTGAATGGACACGTACGCAGACGAACCTAAAGGAAAGTGTTGAACATCTGACCGAACGTCAAGAAGTTATAGACCACCAAATTAATGTATTAACGGGTAAATTATCCGAAACCACATTAGAAAACAAAAGGCTAATGTGTGAAAACGTTGAGCAAAATGTTAAAGCAGCATTCCAGAGTCTATGCGGCAAACAGGAGGAGAATTTGTTTGCGAAAGGACTTGAGGAAGTGCGACAGCAGTTAGGGGCTGATTTCGAGCATTGGAAACAAACGATAGCAGAGTCGATACGCGTTTCACAACAAGGCTCAGAACAGATGAATACAGGCCAGCAGCAGAAGTTGGCAGCGACTGTAGAGCCAGTTACTGCACATTCGCACACGGTACCGACTTGTGTGAGTAACTCGAATATTAAATTGCCACGAGCTAGTTGTTCGCGTGAAGTTTTATCTGACGGAGATTACGAAAGCCTTTGCCATGCCGAAGAAAAAATGCTAAATCATCGGCAATTTCAGATTTTTAACACTGACAAAAGGGGGGTCCATCCGATTGTTTTTATTCGAAGTTTTAGAGGAGTACTACCCAGAAATTGGTCGGAGTGGCAGAAGATCAGTTTCGTGACTGGGTATATACAAGGTTCGGGGGCCATCTGGGCCTCGGACATGACTTCTGTTTGCTCGACATATGACGATTTTGAGAAAGCGTTTTTAGCAAAATTCTGGTCTGAAGGGGTACAGGAACGCCTAAGGCAGGAGGTGCTCTACCCAGAGCCTTTCTCTTTTTCAAAAGGAAGCCTTAGGAAGTATTTTGAAAAATATATAAACAAAACTAGATATTGGGACAGACCTATGCCTTTGCCAGACATAATAAACATACTTAAGGCAAGATTACCAACTAACATCCGGAATCAATTAATTTACGGGAACGATAAAGACTTGGAGTCGTTCCTCACGACGTTAGATCATATAGACACTATAGAAGAGAACAACCAGAAAGCCCGTAACAACAGATTCCAATATAGGGAGATAGAACCTCCGCCAAATGGTAGGCAAGTAAACGCACAGAGATCGATAAATAGTGGAGAAACCCCTCAAAATCTCAACAATAATACCGGCAATAGTCTTGCGAGGGGCTATCCAAGGAACAACAGGAATGGGAAAAGATACAATCCCGTATGGGCAAACGAAAGGAATTTCAGACCGCAAGCTTGGAACAATAACGGTAATGAAAGTGGAATCAACCGGGGGGAATAAACTCAAATAACCAACATCAGTGGGGACGGACATCTGCGAATCAACCGGTAATTACCGAAGTGACGGACGATGTCAACCACCAGGCGAATCAAAATCCAACAAACTTGTAAGGACCCACTCGTGCCCCGGAGGAGCGGTCAACAATTGGTTGAGGGGCAACAGGATATGTGTACACATGCTAACGTATAATGATGGACGATTACTGGCAGATGAATTGACCGAGGACTTAGAACCCCAAGATGAGGATAGGGAACAGGTGGCAGTAGCCGAAGTGCAAGTCATTTTAGAGACTGTACCGATAGTGGCGGTTTTTCACACAGCTGCAACCACAAATGTTATTTCGGAGGCTCTATTCAACAAGATCAGAAATATAAGACGAGTACCAATTTTTCCAGTTCAAAATTGCAGAATAATAGGCGCCGTTGGGGCAAGATCGGCTAATGTAAAAGTGCAGTCACTACTTAGTGTAGAAGTCGGAAATGTAGCAATATTAAGCACATTCCTTGTTGTAAAAAATTTGGTGGTAGACAGCATTATAGGAGTCGACAGCCTACGTCAATACGGACGCAGAATAGATTTTAAAACGGGAAAAATTTGGTTAAATGTAAATAAACAAGAAATTGAGTTGGACTTGTTGAAAAAGGAAAGCCTTACCACAAAATATAATAGTGGGATCAGTGTGCAAGTAATCAGGACTGCACAAAATTCTAAACAGCACGTAAATAATGAGTTCCAAGTCAAAGGAGATTTCGGTCAATTAGTGTATGAGAAGTTAAATGAATCCGACTGCATTATTGAAGATCAGAAGCAGCAGCTCAAAGAATTATTATTAGCGTATGAAAACGTGTTTGACGAAAGGCCAGGAGTAATTAAGGGATACATATGCCATCTCTACGTTAAGCCGCACGAAACGTATTGTAGAACTTTCTATCCTGTTCCCTGGAGGTTAAAGGCTCAAGTTCAAAAAGAAACAGATTGCATGTTGAAATGGGGTTTGATCGAACCCTCTACAAGCCCATACTGCTCCCCAATTGCTGGTCGTGCCAAAAGCAAAATGAACGCTCGTAAAAAACATAACAATAAACTGTGTGTGTAGTGATAGAAACCTTTAAGTTGAAATAGTTAAGCAGTGACATAGAGTATAGAAATAGTGACTAACTATTATTATCGAGTGTTGTAAAGAAGATAGTGGAGATAGGCTTCACCTGTGGTATGGGTCAACATAGAACTTTAGCATTGCTAATGTCCTCAAAAATGATTAAGGATCTAACTGACTTTCAAGAAGAATGAAATGTTTCCCGCAAATGACGCTGAATAATCTAAAGAGGTTCGAGTGAAGATTCATATATAATCTCATATGAACGCTTACATGTGTAAACGTGTGAAGGGATGTGTTGTGGCAGTGAATCGTGAGTGACGGTTAACGCCGCAAAGATAATTTCCCGCGCAAAACAGTTGACGTTGGCGCGAGAGTTAAAATCGATATAGACGATACAGATATGCTTTGTAAGAGACTCGCAACAAACGCGAGGATAAACTGATTCATGTTGAACTCTAAAAGGAATAGGTGTTATAATTAGAAGTTACGAGTTTTTAATTTATTAATGAATGATTAAAGAAAGTAATATTCATAGATTCAGTAGTAATTTAATGGTTCGTGTTCGTTTGGGAATTTTGTGTGAAAAATCCATTTCCATATATGAGCGTGGATGAACACCGTATGAATCAGAGAGGAATTGAAAGAAGCGAATCCGCATTCCTCAATGCTAATAACTTTTACATTTCAGCACTCAAGCGAAGAAATATATGTATTTAGAATAAAAAGTTTTGAGTATAGCTAAATTATATGACTTATCAAGGAAATATAGATGATGTCTTGGTATAAAATGAACTACACTTTCCATTATTCGATGATTTGAATCCAAAATCTATAGTAAGTTACATGAATCCTTTAAATTACGAAGAACAAATCAGTGATAGAAAATGTGTTAGAACTTATGGACTTATAAGCACAAGTGGGGAGGCAAAGTCAAAAGGAGTATTCAAAAGGGAGTAAAAATGTGGACGTCGGGGACATGCAAGACCCGGGGGAGTTTAGCACCGCAAGATATTGTACCAGGAGCAAGACTGTAAAACGAGAATTCACGTCATTTATTGTAAAACGTTTTTTTTTTTTTTTTTTTTTGCTAGAGGCACAAACCACTCTTCTCCAAACCGTGATACAAATTGATCCCTGTCTTTCCTTCAGAGATCTATTTCAAAATTATATTTTTTTTTCTTCTATAGGCTTTCCTATCTTCTATGTACCGTTGGCTGGGGGCCTAGGCTTAAGAGGTTTTCCAAGGTTTCCCTGCTTAAGAAAGTTCCCGAATGGGTAGACCCTGACATCAGTTCATGAAAGATCATCTTCCTTGGTTGTGCACAGCAAATAGAACACCTAGATGCACGTAAAAGCAATACAGCCGCGGTACCGGTCTCTTCATTTCTCAATACAGCCGCGGTACCGGTCTCTTCATTTCTTCTGTTTTCAACATTTCTTTTCTTCGTCTGTCTCAAATATAATATTCTTTTTCAGTCGGAGGACTGACAATCATCACTTCCGGGTTATCCACGCTAATAGATAGCTCGCGAAGTGTGTTCGGTGAATCAAAATTGAGCTCACAAACTTCGCTCGCTGATGGGGCATTGTAATCACCCCACGGAAAATTACCCTCTACCACGCAATAATTAATAATGGTCAACCAAATCATCCACATGTATTTACGTTTGAAAAGTATCTGATCAGATTTTCTAGTAATATATGCACCGACAACTCGTCGACGCCAAGGTATTTTTCTAGCACGTTTATTCTTTGGAACAACAGAGGTACAGAAATGTATGCTCCATGGTTATTATAGTGGGAGAAAGGAACATCTTCGGAAGTATCGCTTGGAGGGTTTTCGGACTGCTAAAAGAGATTTTTTTACTCTTCTTCGCGCTAAAGCGAGATAGGAAAGTTTGTGCCGCTAGCGTGACAGATAAAAAGAAAGAAAACCCTGTAAAAGAAAATTACATGAGTCTTGGAACCAACAGAAAACGGAACATGTACGGAAATGGATTTAATATACAACTTTCCTCAGAAATAAGGTTTGTGACCATTTTATTCTAGAGTGAATGACGAATGAGTTCTCTGTCTGAACCATTGATGATTGTCTGGGCCCTGTAATTAATTGGGAAGTTTCAGCTGTGACGAAGAGAGCCTGCAATCTCTGAGTTTTTATAAATCGTCCAAAAAGGCTTCGTCCACATCTGAAATTTTAGATCTGTCGTAAACTGAACGAAGTGTTCAAACGATCGATTTTCCCAACTGAATGCAGCGCTTAATAATAATAACAATTGTAAAGATCTTTTCCAGCAAGCCAGCCGCTGAACATTAAGACGAAGGGATCCACCAGAGATTCTACTAGGCTGATTTCACGTAAATAATATAGTTAAACTGTACACAGATAAAGGACAGAGAGAGAGAGAGAGAGAGAGAGGGAGAGAGAGAGAGAGAGAGCGAATGAAATTCGAGAAATTACTCAGAATCCTCCATTAGCATAATTGTTTGTCTGTCTTTTCACGGATCAGCCTAAAAAGAAAACACGAAGCCCTGACTTTATTGTACCGATTTATGTGTGACGGTGAAAGAGCGATAAAGGCGACAGATACACTTCTGTACAGACAAAATATTACACCAAGTTAGCGGCAAGCTGCATTCATATAGACTTTCATCATTTACAGAGTAGAATTCATTATATATTGTGAGTCTAGATTTTCGAATCCGACACAAAACTGATGGTTAATTGTAACGTCATGTCCTCCTAAAGACGATGGAACACTCAAATTGCGTCGAGATTCAAAACATCGTCCTCCAGCCGACTTGTCTCCAAGGGGATATTGCTGCCTCGGGCACCTTATGGTCGTTCTCCTGTGAGTCTAGAATTTCGAATCCGACGAAAAACTGATAATTAATTGTAACGTTCAGGGCCTCCTAATGACGATGGAACACTCAAATTGCGTCACGATTCAATACATCGTACTCCAGCCGACTTGTCTCCAAAGGTCTATTGTTGCCTCGGGCGCCTTTTAGTCGTTCTCCTGTGAGTCTAGATTATGGAATCCGACGCAAAACTGATACATTAATTGTAACGTTCAGGGCCTCCGAATGACGATGGAACACTCAAATTGCGTCGAGATTCAATACATCGTCCTCCAGCCGACTTGTCTCCAAGGGGATATTGCTGCCTCGGGCACCTTATGGTCGTTCTCCTGTGAGTCTAGATTTTCGAATCCGACGCGTAACTGATGGTTAATTACGTTCAGGGCCTCCTAATGACGATGGAACACTCAAACTGCGCCGAGATTCAATACATCGTCCTCCAGCCGACTTGACACCATGGGGATATTGCTGCCTCGGGCACCTTATGGTCGTTCTCCTATGAGTCTAGATTTTCGAATCCGACGCTAAACTGATAGTTAATTGTAACATTCAGGGCCTCCTAATGACGATGGAACACTCAAATTGCGTCGAGATTCAATACATCGTCCTCCAACCGACTTGTCTCCAAGGGTCTATTGTTGCTTCGGACGTCTATTGGTCGTCCTCATGTGAGTCTAGAATATCGAATCCGACGCATACCTGATAGTTAATTGTAACGTTCAGAGCTTCCTAATGACGATGGAACACTCAAATTGCGTCGAGATTGAATACATAGTTCTCCAGCCGACTTGTCTCCAAGGGGATATTGCTGCCTCGGGCACCTTATGGTCGTTTTCCTGTGAGTCTAGATTTTCGAATCCTACGCGAAACTGATAGTTAATTGTAACGTTCAGGGCCTCCTAATGACGATGGAACACTCAAATTGCGTCGCAATTCAATACATTGTCCTCCAGCCGATTTGTCTCCAACGGTCTATTGTTGCCTCGGACGCCTTTTGGTCGTTCTCCTGTGAGTCTTGATTTTCGAATCCGACGCATAACTGATAGTTAATTACGTTCAGGGCCTCCTAATGACGATGGAACACTCAAATTGCGTCGAGATTGAATACATCGTCCTCCAACTGACTTGCCTCCAAGGGTCTATTGTTGCTTCGGGCGCCTTTTGGTCGTTCTCCTGTGAGTCTAGATTTTCGAATCCGACGCATAACTGATAGCCAATTACGTTCAGGGCCTCCTATTGACGATGGAACACTCAAATTGCGCCGAGATTCAATACATCGTCCTGTAGCCGACTTGTCAACAAGGGGATATTGCTGCCTCGGGCACCTTATGGTCGTTCTCCTGTGAGACTAGACTTTCGAATCCGACGCTAAACTGATAGTTAATTGTAACGTTCAGGGGCACCTAATGACGATGGAACAATCAAATTGCGTCGCAATTCAATACATCGGCCTCCAACCGATTTGTCTCCAAGGGTCTATTGCTGCCTCGGACACCTTATGGTCCGTCTCCTGTGAGTATAGATTTTCGAATCCGATGCAAACTGATAGTTAATTGTAGCGTTCAGGACTTCTCAATGACGATGGAACTTTCAAATTGCGTCGAGATTCAATACATCGGCCTCCAGCCGACTTGTCTCCAAGGGGATATTGCTGCTTCGGGCACCTTATGGTCGTTGTCCTGTGAGTCCAGATTTTCGAATCCGACGCAAAACTGATGGTTAATTGTAACGTTCATGGCCACCTAACGACGATGGAAAACTCAAATTGCGATGAGATTCAATACATCGTCCTCCAGCCGACTTGTCTCCAACGGGATATTGCCGCTTCGGGCACCTTATGGTCGTTCTACTGTGAGTCTAGATTTTCGAATCCGACGCAAAACTGATAGTTAATTGTAACGTTCAGCGCCTCCTAATGACGATGGAACAGTCAAATTGCATCGCGATTCAATACATCATCCTCCAGCCGACATGTCTCCAAGGGTCCTTTGTTGCTTCGGACGTCTTTTGGTCGTGCTCCTGTGAGTCTACATTTTCGTATTCGACGCAAAACTGATAGATAATTGTAAAGTTCAGGGCCTCCTAATGACGATGGAACACTCAAATTGGGTCGCAATTCAATACATCTTCCTCCAGCCTATTTGTCTCCAAGGGTCTATTGCTGTCTGTGAGTCTAGATTTTACAATCCGACGCAAAACTGACAGTTAATTGTAACGTTCAGGGCCTCCTAATGACGATGGAACACTCAAATTGCATCGCAATCAATACATCGTCCTCCAGCCGACTTGTCTCCAGCGGGATATTGCTGCCTTGGGCACCATATGGTCCGTCTCCTGTTAGTCTTGAATTTCGAATCCGACGCAAAATTGTAACGTTCTGGGCCTCCTAATGACGATGGAACATTTAAATTGCGTCGAGCTTCATCACATCGTACTCCAGCCGACATGTCTCCAAGGGGATATTGCTTCCTTGGGCACCATATGGTCGTTCTCCTGTGAGTCTAGATTTTCGAATCCGACGCAAAACTGATGGTTAAATGTAACGTTTATGGCCTCCTAATGACGATGGAACACTCAAACTGCGTCGAGATTCAATACATCGTCTTCCAATCGACTTGTCTCCAAGGGTCAATTGTTGCTTTGGGCGCCTCTTGTTCGTTCTTCTGTGAGACTAGAATTTTCTAATCCTACGCATAACTGATAGTTAATTGTAACGTTCAGGGCTTCCTAACGGCGATGGAACGTTCAAATTGCGTCGAGATGCAATACATCGCCCTCCAGCCGACTTGTCTCCAAGGGGATAGTGCTGCTTCGGGAACCTTATGGTCCGTCTCCTGTGAGTCTAGAATTTCGAATCCGACGCAAAACAGATGGATAATTGTAACGTTCATGGCCTCCTAATGGCGATGGAACACTCAAATTGCGTCCAGATTCAATACATCGTCCTTCAGCCGACTTGTCTCCAAGGTGATATTGCTGCCTCGGGCACCTTATGGTCGTTCTCCTGTGAGTCTGGATTTTCGAATCCGACGCTAAACTGATAGTTAATTGTAACCTTCAGGGCCTCCTAATGGCGATGGAACACTCAAATTGCGTCGCGATTCAATACATCGTCCTCCAGCCGACTTGTCTCCAAGGGTATATTGTTGCTTCGGGCGCCTTTTGGTCGTCCTCCTGTGAGTCTAGATTTTCGAATCCGACGCATAACTGATAGTTAATTGTAACTTTCAGGGCTTCCTAATGACGATGGAACACTCAAATTGCGTCGAGATTCAATGCATCGTCCTCCAGCCGACTTGTCTCCAAAGGGATATTGCTACTTCGGGCACCATATGGTCCGTCTCCTGTGAGTCTAGATTATCAAATCCGACGCAAAACTGATACTCAATTGTAACGTTCAAGACTTCCTAATGACGATGGAACACTCAAATTGCGTCGAGATTCAATAGATCGGCCTCCAGCCGACTTGTCTCCAAGGGTCTATTGCTGCCTCGGGCACCTTGTTGTCGTTCTCCTGTGAGTCTACATTTTCGAATCCGACGCATAACTGATAGTTAATTACGTTCAGGGCCTCCTAATGACGATGGAACACTCAAATTGCGTCGAGATTCAATACATCGTACGCCAGACGACATGTCTCTAAGGGGATATTGCTTCCTCTGGTACCATATAGTCCGGCTCCTGTGAGTCTAGATTTTCGAAACCGACGCGAAACTGATACTTAATTGTAACGTTCATGGCCTCCTAATGACGATGGAACACTCAAAATGCGTCGAGATTCAATACATCGTCCTCCAGCCGACTTGTATCCAAGGGGATATTGCTGCCTCGGGCACCTTATGGTCGTTCTCCTGTGAGTGTCGATTTTCGAATCCGGCGCGAAACTGATAGTTAATTGTAACGTTCAGGGCCTCCTAATTACGATGAAACACTCAAATTGCGTCGCAATTCAATACATCGTCCTCCAGCCGACTTGTCTCCAAGGGTCTATTGCTGCCTCTGGCACCTTATGGTCGTGCTCCTGTGAGTCTAGATTTTCGAATCCGACGCGAAACTGATAGTTAATTGTAACGTTCAGGGCCTCCTAATGTCGATGGAACACTCAAATTGCGTCGCAATTCAATACATCGTCATCCAGCCGATTTGTCTCCAAGGGTCTATTGTTGCCTCGGGCACCTTATAGTCGTGCTCCTCTGAGTCTAGATTTTCGAATCCGGCGCTAAACTGATAGTTTATTGTAACGTTCAGGGCCTCCTAATGACGATGGAACACTCAAATTGCGTCGAGATTCAGTACATCGTACTCCAGCCGACTTGTCTCCAAGGGGATATTGCTTCCTCGGACATTTTATGGTCGTTCTCCTTGTAATCTCCCCACGGAAAATTACCCTCTACCACGCAATAATTAATAATGGTCAACCAAATCATCCTCATGTATTTACGTTTGAAAAGTATCTGATCAGATTTTCTAGTAATATATGCGCCTACAGCTCGTCGACGCCAAGGTATTTTTCTAGAACGTTTATTCTTTGGAACAACAGAGGTACAGAAATGTATGCTCCATGATTATTATAGTGGGAGAAAGGAACAGCTTCGGAAGTATCGCTTGGAGGATTTTCGGACTGCTAAAAGAGATTTATTTACTCTTCTTCGCGCTAAAGCGAGATAGGAAATTTTGTGCTGCTCGCGTGAGAGATAAAAAGAAAGAAAACCCTGTAAAAGAAAATTACATGAGTCTTGGAACCAACAGAAAACGGAACATGTACGGAAATGGATTCAATATACAATTTTCCTCAGAAATAAGGTTTGTGACCATTTTATTCTAGAGTGAATGACGAATGAGTTCTCTGTCTGATCCATTGATGATTGTCTGGGCCCTGTAATTAATTGGGAAGTTTCAGCTGTGACGAAGAGAGCCTGCAATCTGAGTTTTTTGAAATCGTCCAAAAAGGCTTCGTCCACATCTGAAATTTTCGATCTGTCGTAAACTGAACGAATTGTTCAAACGATCGATTTTCCCAACTGAATGCAGCGCTTAATAATAATAACAAATGTAAAGATCTTTTATAGCAAGCCAGCCGCTGAATATTAAGACGAAGGGCTCCACCAGAGATTCTACTAGGCTGATTTCACGTAAATAATACAGTTAAACTGTACACAGATAAAGGACAGAGAGGGAGAGAGAGAGAGCGAAGAAATGCGAGAAATTACTCAGAATCCTCCATTAGCATAATTGTTTGTCTGTCTTTTCACGGATCAGCTTAATAAGAAAACAGGAAGCCCTGACTTTATTGTACCGATTTATGTGTGAGGGTGAAAGAGCGATAAAGACGACAGATACACTTCTGTACAGACAAAACATTACACCAAGTTAGCGGCAAGCTGCATTCATATAGACTTTCATCATTTACAGAGTGGAATTCATTATAATGGCCAATCCGTGACAGGACACTTTTTTGGACGTTGTTAAAATAATTTTGGTTTCTGTTTCATGTGAACTACGACGAGACAATTTAACTTGGAAATGAGAAGAAATACTCGCAGCCAAGTTAGTCAGACCTACAAATAAAACCGGCACTCTGGGCGCAGAAAAAAGGCCAGATCTATAATTGTTTTATTAAAGCTTGCTAGTATTGAGGAAGTAGACGTAGATTGGAACATTTTCTAATTGTGTTCATGCTACATGTAGTTTGATTGATCTGGCCTAGTTGCATTTACCTGGATATAATATAAGAAAGTAGCCACAGAAGTATTCTTGGGTGAAGGGAGATATATACGCCTTGACTGTAGATCATTTATATGGTTTTAATTAGGGCAATGCTTAAGATGAGTCAAACAGAGCAGAGCAACACGAAACAGCCTTCAGCTGTTAACACTGAAGATAATGATGGAGTAAGAAGTGTTGTAGAACCGATCGCTACAGATAGCGCAATAGAACGCCCTGTAGACACGGCTGGAGATGTAACAGCAGGTATGCAACATGGATTAGATCCATTAGTAATTATCATGAGTCAGATGCAGATGATAACCGAGAGCATGAATAACATGAAAATCGACATTAACGCGAAATTAGCCTCAGTTACTGAAGGGCAGGAAAATTTGAAAACCGACATTAACGCGAAACTAGCCTCAGTTACTGAAGGGCAAGAAAATCTGAAAATTGACATTAATGAGAAGTTAGCCTCAGTTACCGAGGGGCAAAATGATTTGAATTCGAAGTTAGCCTCAGTTACTGAGGGGCAAAATGATTTGAATACGAAGTTAGCCTCAGTTACAGAAGGTCAGGAGAATTTGAAAGCTGAGATTAAGCAGCAGTTACACGACAGTTTTTCCGAATTAGAGCAGCGGATAGAGGCGAAGACAAAGGAACTTAAAGATCAGGCCGAAGAGACGGAACGAAAATTAACTGCACAAATAGAATTGGTGAAAGCTCAATGTGAGGAATCTACTCACCGCGTACATGTAGAAATGAAGGAGTATGTGGCGATTAAGTTAGATACCGTACGCGAACAGATGGAAATGGTTCCGCAGTTAGTACAAAAGCAAGATGCCACGTCATGTGCAATTGCGCAACTTCCTGAATGGGCACGTACGCAGACGAACCTAAAGGAAAGTGTTGAACATCTGACCGAACGTCAAGAAGTTATAGACCACCAAATTAATGTATTAACGGGTAAATTATCCGAAACCACATTAGAAAACAAAAGGCTAATGTGTGAAAACGTTGAGCAAAATGTTAAAGCAGCATTCCAGAGTCTATGCGGCAAACAGGAAGAGAATTTGTTTGCGAAAGGACTTGAGGAAGTGCGACAGCAGTTAGGGGCTGATTTCGAGCATTGGAAACAAACGATAGCAGAGTCGATACGCGTTTCACAACAAGGCTCAGAACAAATGAATACAGGCCAGCAGCAGAAGTTGGCAGCGACTGTAGAGCCAGTTACTGCACATTCGCACACGGTACCGACTTGTGTGAGTAACTCGAATATTAAATTGCCACGAGCTAGTTGTTCGCGTGAAGCTTTATCTGACGGAGATTACGAAAGCCTTTGCCATGCCGAAGAAAAAATGCTAAATCATCGGCAATTTCAGATTTTTAACACTGACAAAAGGGGGGTCCATCCGATTGTTTTTATTCGAAGTTTTAGAGGAGTACTACCCAGAAATTGGTCGGAGTGGCAGAAGATCAGTTTCGTGACTGGGTATATACAAGGTTCGGGGGCCATCTGGGCCTCGGACATGACTTCTGTTTGCTCGACATATGACGATTTTGAGAAAGCGTTTTTAGCAAAATTCTGGTCTGAAGGGGTACAGGAACGCCTAAGGCAGGAGGTGCTCTACCCAGAGCCTTTCTCTTTTTCAAAAGGAAGCCTTAGGAAGTATTTTGAAAAATATATAAACAAAACTAGATATTGGGACAGACCTATGCCTTTGCCAGACATAATAAACATACTTAAGGCAAGATTACCAACTAACATCCGGAATCAATTAATTTACGGGAACGATAAAGACTTGGAGTCGTTCCTCACGACGTTAGATCATATAGAAACTATAGAAGAGAACAACCAGAAAGCCCGTAACAACAGATTCCAATATAGGGAGATAGAACCTCCGCCAAATGGTAGGCAAGTAAACGCACAGAGATCGATAAATAGTGGAGAAACCCCTCAAAATCTCAACAATAATACCGGCAATAGTCTTGCGAGGGGCTATCCAAGGAACAACAGGAATGGGAAAAGATACAATCCCGTATGGGCAAACTAAAGGAATTTCAGACCGCAAGCTTGGAACAATAACGGTAATGAAAGTGGAATCAACCGGGGGGAATAAACTCAAATAACCAACATCAGTGGGGACGGACATCTGCGAATCAACCGGTAATTACCGAAGTGACGGACGATGTCAACCACCAGGCGAATCAAAATCCAACAAACTTGTAAGGACCCACTCGTGCCCCGGAGGAGCGGTCAACAATTGGTTGAGGGGCAACAGGATATGTGTACACATGCTAACGTATAATGATGGACGATTACTGGCAGATGAATTGACCGAGGACTTAGAACCCCAAGATGAGGATAAGGAACAGGTGGCAGTAGCCGAAGTGCAAGTCATTTTAGAGACTGTACCGATAGTGGCGGTTTTGGACACAGCTGCAACCACAAATGTTATTTCGGAGGCTCTATTCAACAAGATCAGAAATATAAGACGAGTACCAATTTTTCCAGTTCAAAATTGCAGAATAATAGGCGCCGTTGGGGCAAGATCGGCTAATGTAAAAGTGCAGTCACTACTTAGTGTAGAAGTCGGAAATGTAGCAATATTAAGCACATTCCTTGTTGTAAAAAATTTGGTGGTAGACAGCATTATAGGAGTCGACAGCCTACGTCAATACGGACGCAGAATAGATTTTAAAACGGGAAAAATTTGGTTAAATGTAAATAAACAAGAAATTGAGTTGGACTTGTTGAAAAAGGAAAGCCTTACCACAAAATATAATAGTGGGATCAGTGTGCAAGTAATCAGGACTGCACAAAATTCTAAACAGCACGTAAATAATGAGTTCCAAGTCAAAGGAGATTTCGGTCAATTAGTGTATGAGAAGTTAAATGAATCCGACTGCATTATTGAAGATCAGAAGCAGCAGCTCAAAGAATTATTATTAGCGTATGAAAACGTGTTTGACGAAAGGCCAGGAGTAATTAAGGGATACATATGCCATCTCTACGTTAAGCCGCACGAAACGTATTGTAGAACTTTCTATCCTGTTCCCTGGAGGTTAAAGGCTCAAGTTCAAAAAGAAACAGATTGCATGTTGAAATGGGGTTTGATCGAACCCTCTACAAGCCCATACTGCTCCCCAATTGTTGGTCGTGCCAAAAGCAAAATGAACGCTCGTAAAAAACATAACAATAAACTGTGTGTGTAGTGATAGAAACCTTTAAGTTGAAATAGTTAAGCAGTGACATAGAGTATAGAAATAGTGACTAACTATTATTATCGAGTGTTGTAAAGAAGATAGTGGAGATAGGCTTCACCTGTGGTATGGGTCAACATAGAACTTTAGCATTGCTAATGTCCTCAAAAATGATTAAGGATCTAACTGACTTTCAAGAAGAATGAAATGTTTCCCGCAAATGACGCTGAATAATCTAAAGAGGTTCGAGTGAAGATTCATATATAATCTCATATGAACGCTTACATGTGTAAACGTGTGAAGGGATGTGTTGTGGCAGTGAATCGTGAGTGACGGTTAACGCCGCAAAGATAATTTCCCGCGCAAAACAGTTGACGTTGGCGCGAGAGTTAAAATCGATATAGACGATACAGATATGCTTTGTAAGAGACTCGCAACAAACGCGAGGATAAACTGATTCATGTTGAACTCTAAAAGGAATAGGTGTTATAATTAGAAGTTACGAGTTTTTAATTTATTAATGAATGATTAAAGAAAGTAATATTCATAGATTCAGTAGTAATTTAATGGTTCGTGTTCGTTTGGGAATTTTGTGTGAAAAATCCATTTCCATATATGAGCGTGGATGAACACCGTATGAATCAGAGAGGAATTGAAAGAAGCGAATCCGCATTCCTCAATGCTAATAACTTTTACATTTCAGCACTCAAGCGAAGAAATATATGTATTTAGAATAAAAAGTTTTGAGTATAGCTAAATTATATGACTTATCAAGGAAATATAGATGATGTCTTGGTATAAAATGAACTACACTTTCCATTATTCGATGATTTGAATCCAAAATCTATAGTAAGTTACATGAATCCTTTAAATTACGAAGAACAAATCAGTGATAGAAAATGTGTTAGAACTTATGGACTTATAAGCACAAGTGGGGAGGCAAAGTCAAAAGGAGTATTCAAAAGGGAGTAAAAATGTGGACGTCGGGGACATGCAAGACCCGGGGGAGTTTAGCACCGCAAGATATTGTACCAGGAGCAAGACTGTAAAACGAGAATTCACGTCATTTATTGTAAAACGTTTTTTTTTTTTTTTTTTTTTGCTAGAGGCACAAACCACTCTTCTCCAAACCGTGATACAAATTGATCCCTGTCTTTCCTTCAGAGATCTATTTCAAAATTATATTTTTTTTTCTTCTATAGGCTTTCCTATCTTCTATGTACCGTTGGCTGGGGGCCTAGGCTTAAGAGGTTTTCCAAGGTTTCCCTGCTTAAGAAAGTTCCCGAATGGGTAGACCCTGACATCAGTTCATGAAAGATCATCTTCCTTGGTTGTGCACAGCAAATAGAACACCTAGATGCACGTAAAAGCAATACAGCCGCGGTACCGGTCTCTTCATTTCTCAATACAGCCGCGGTACCGGTCTCTTCATTTCTTCTGTTTTCAACATTTCTTTTCTTCGTCTGTCTCAAATATAATATTCTTTTTCAGTCGGAGGACTGACAATCATCACTTCCGGGTTATCCACGCTAATAGATAGCTCGCGAAGTGTGTTCGGTGAATCAAAATTGAGCTCACAAACTTCGCTCGCTGCGAGGGGCATTGTAATCTCCCCACGGAAAATTACCCTCTACCACGCAATAATTAATAATGGTCAACCAAATCATCCACATGTATTTACGTTTGAAAAGTATCTGATCAGATTTTCTAGTAATATATGCACCGACAGCTCGTCGACGCCAAGGTATTTTTCTAGCACGTTTATTCTTTGGAACAACAGAGGTACAGAAATGTATGCTCCATGGTTATTATAGTGGGAGAAAGGAACATCTTCGGAAGTATCGCTTGGAGGGTTTTCGGACTGCTAAAAGAGATTTTTTTACTCTTCTTCGCGCTAAAGCGAGATAGGAAAGTTTGTGCCGCTAGCGTGACAGATAAAAAGAAAGAAAACTCTGTAAAAGAAAATTACATGAGTCTTGGAACCAACAGAAAACGGAACATGTACGGAAATGGATTCAATATACAACTTTCCTCAGAAATAAGGTTTGTGACCATTTTATTCTAGAGTGAATGACGAATGAGTTCTCTGTCTGAACCATTGATGATTGTCTGGGCCCTGTAATTAATTGGGAAGTTTCAGCTGTGACGAAGAGAGCCTGCAATCTCTGAGTTTTTATAAATCGTCCAAAAAGGCTTCGTCCACATCTGAAATTTTAGATCTGTCGTAAACTGAACGAAGTGTTCAAACGATCGATTTTCCCAACTGAATGCAGCGCTTAATAATAATAACAATTGTAAAGATCTTTTCCAGCAAGCCAGCCGCTGAACATTAAGACGAAGGGATCCACCAGAGATTCTACTAGGCTGATTTCACGTAAATAATATAGTTAAACTGTACACAGATAAAGGACAGAGAGAGAGAGAGAGAGAGAGAGGGAGAGAGAGAGAGAGAGCGAATGAAATTCGAGAAATTACTCAGAATCCTCCATTAGCATAATTGTTTGTCTGTCTTTTCACGGATCAGCCTAATAAGAAAACACGAAGCCCTGACTTTATTGTACCGATTTATGTGTGAGGGTGAAAGAGCGATAAAGGCGACAGATACACTTCTGTACAGACAAAACATTTCACCAAGTTAGCGGCAAGCTGCATTCATATAGACTTTCATCATTTACAGAGTAGAATTCATTATATATTGTGAGTCTAGATTTTCGAATCCGACGCAAAACTGATGGTTAATTGTAACGTTCATGTCCTCCTAAAGACGATGGAACACTCAAATTGCGTCGAGATTCAAAACATCGTCCTCCAGCCGACTTGTCTCCAAGGGGATATTGGTGCCTCGGGCACCTTATGGTCGTTCTCCTGTGAGTCTAGAATTTCGAATCCGACGAAAAACTGATAGTTAATTGTAACGTTCTGGGCCTCCTAATGACGATGGAACATTCAAATTGCGTCGCGATTCAATACTTCGTCCTCCAACCGACTTGTCTCCAAGGGTCTATTGTTGCCTCGGGCGCCTTTTAGTCGTTCTCCTGTGAGTCTAGATTATGGAATCCGACGCAAAACTGATACATTAATTGTAACGTTCAGGGCCTCCTAATGACGATGGAACACTCAAATTGCGTCGAGATTCAATACATCGTCCTCCAGCCGACTTGTCTCCAAGGTGATATTGCTGCCTCGGGCACCTTATGGTCGTTCTCCTGTGAGTCTAGATTTTCGAATCCGACGCGTAACTGATGGTTAATTACGTTCAGGGCCTCCTAATGACGATGGAACACTCAAACTGCGCCGAGATTCAATACATCGTCCTCCAGCCGACTTGACACCATGGGGATATTGCTGCCTCGGGCACCTTATGGTTGTTCTCCTATGAGTCTAGATTTTCGAATCCGACGCTAAACTGATAGTTAATTGTAACATTCAGGGCCTCCTAATGACGATGGAACACTCAAATTGCGTCGAGATTCAATACATCGTCCTCCAACCGACTTGTCTCCAAGGGTCTATTGTTGCTTCGGACGTCTATTGGTCGTCCTCATGTGAGTCTAGATTATCGAATCCGACGCATACCTGATAGTTAATTGTAACGTTCAGAGCTTCCTAATGACGATGGAACACTCAAATTGCGTCGAGATTGAATACATAGTTCTCCAGCCGACTTGTCTCCAAGGGGATATTGCTGCCTCGGGCACCTTATGGTCGTTCTCCTGTGAGTCTAGATTTTCGAATCCCACGCGAAACTGATAGTTAATTGTAACGTTCAGGGCCTCCTAATGACGATGGAACACTCAAATTGCGTCGCAATTCAATACATTGTCCTCCAGCCGATTTGTCTCCAACGGTCTATTGTTGCCTCGGACGCCTTTTGGTCGTTCTCCTGTGAGTCTTGATTTTCGAATCCGACGCATAACTGATAGTTAATTACGTTCAGGGCCTCCTAATGACGATGGAACACTCAAATTGCGTCGAGATTGAATACATCGTCCTCCAACCGACTTGCCTCCAAGGGTCTATTGTTGCTTCAGGCGCCTTTTGGTCGTTCTCCTGTGAGTCTAGATTTTCGAATCCGACGCATAACTGATAGCCAATTACGTTCAGGGCCTCCTATTGACGATGGAACACTCAAATTGCGCCGAGATTCAATACATCGTCCTGTAGCCGACTTGTCAACAAGGGGATATTGCTGCCTCGGGCACCTTATGGTCGTTCTCCTGTGAGACTAGACTTTCGAATCCGACGCTAAACTGATAGTTAATTGTAACGTTCAGGGGCACCTAATGACGATGGAACAATCAAATTGCGTCGCAATTCAATACATCGGCCTCCAACCGATTTGTCTCCAAGGGTCTATTGCTGCCTCGGACACCTTATGGTCCGTCTCCTGTGAGTATAGATTTTCGAATCCGATGCAAACTGATAGTTAATTGTAGCGTTCAGGACTTCTCAATGACGATGGAACATTCAAATTGCGTCGAGATTCAATACATCGGCCTCCAGCCGACTTGTCTCCAAGGGGATATTGCTGCTTCGGGCGCCTTATGGTCGTTGTCCTGTGAGTCCAGATTTTCGAATCCGACGCAAAACTGATGGTTAATTGTAACGTTCATGGCCACCTAACGACGATGGAAAACTCAAATTGCGATGAGATTCAATACTTCGTCCTCCAGCCGACTTGTCTCCAACGGGATATTGCCGCTTCGGGCACCTTATGGTCGTTCTACTGTGAGTCTAGATTTTCGAATCCGACGCAAAACTGATAGTTAATTGTAACGTTCAGCGCCTCCTAATGACGATGGAACAGTCAAATTGCATCGCGATTCAATACATCGTCCTACAGCCGACATGTCACCAAGGGTCCTTTGTTGCTTCGGACGTCTTTTGGTCGTGCTCCTGTGAGTCTACATTTTCGTATTCGACGCAAAACTGATAGTTAATTGTAAAGTTCAGGGCCTCCTAATGACGATGGAACACTCAAATTGGGTCGCAATTCAATACATCTTCCTCCAGCCTATTTGTCTCCAAGGGTCTATTGCTGTCTGTGAGTCTAGATTTTACAATCCGACGCAAAACTGACAGTTAATTGTAACGTTCAGGGCCTCCTAATGACGATGGAACACTCAAATTGCATCGCAATCAATACATCGTCCTCCAGCCGACTTGTCTCCAGCGGGATATTGCTGCCTGGGGGCACCATATGGTCCGTCTCCTGTGAGTCTTGAATTTCGAATCCGACGCAAAATTGTAACGTTCAGGGCCTCCTAATGACGATGGAACATTTAAATTGCGTCGAGCTTCATCACATCGTACTCCAGCCGACATGTCTCCAAGGGGATATTGCTTCCTTGGGCACCATATGGTCGTTCTCCTGTGAGTCTAGATTTTCAAATCCGACGCAAGACTGATGGTTAAATGTAACGTTCATGGCCTCCTAATGACGATGGAACACTCAAACTGCGTCGAGATTCAATACATCGTCTTCCAATCGAGTTGTCTCCAAGGGTCAATTGTTGCTTTGGGCGCCTCTTGTTCGTTCTTCTGTGAGACTAGAATTTTTTAATCCTACGCATAACTGATAGTTAATTGTAACGTTCAGGGCTTCCTAACGGCGATGGAACGTTCAAATTGCGTCGAGATGCAATACATCGCCCTCCAGCCGACTTGTCTCCAAGGGGATAGTGCTGCTTCGGGAACCTTGTGGTCCGTCTCCTGTGAGTCTAGAATTTCGAATCCGACGCAAAACAGATGGATAATTGTAACGTTCATGGCCTCCTAATGGCGATGGAACACTCAAATTGCGTCCAGATTCAATACATCGTCCTTCAGCCGACTTGTCTCCAAGGTGATATTGCTGCCTCGGGCACCTTATGGTCGTTCTCCTGTGAGTCTAGACTTTCGAATCCGACGCTAAACTGATAGTTAATTGTAACGTTCAGGGCCACCTAATGACGATGGAACACTCAAATTGCGTCGAGATTCAATACATCGTCCTCCAGCCGACTTGTCTCCAAGGGGATATTGCTGCTTCGGGCACCATATGGTACGTCTCCTGTGAGTCTAGATTTTCGAATCCGACGCAAAACTGATGGATAATTGTAATGCTCAGGGCCTCCTAATGACGATGGAACACTCAAATTGCGTCGCGATTCAATACATCGTCCTCCAGCCGATTTGTCTCCAAGGGTCTATTGCTGCTTGGTGCACCTAATGTTCGTTTTACTGTGAATCTAGATTTTCGAATCCGACGCAAAACTGTTAGTTAATTGTAACGTTCAGGGCCTCCTAATGACGATGGAACACTCAAATTGCGTCGAGATTCAATACATCGTACTCCAGCCGACTTGTCTCCAAGGGTCTATTGCTGCCTCGGGCACCTTATTGTCGTTCTCCTGTGAGTCTAGATTGTCGAATCCGACGCAAAACTGATAGTTAATTGTAACGTTAAGGACTTCCTAATAACGATGGAACACTGAAATTGCGTCGAGATTCAATACACCGTCCTCCAGCCGACTTGTTTATTTATTTATTTATTTATTGTTCCGTGGGACCACATTTAGGAGAAGTCTCCTTGGTCATGGAACGAGTCAATACATGAAATTATAACATGATTGTAGAAACAGATAAAATGAAATATAAGAAACATATTCAGGCGGTAAGTCATTAGTTTAAATAAAGAAAATCAAGAATGTAACACTGGAATTTGCTTAATTTTTTAGCTCTTCCAGGAGCTCCTCGACAGAATAGAAGGAGTGAGCCATGAGGAAACTCTTCAGTTTGGACTTAAAAGTGTTTGGGCTACTGCTAAGATTTTTGAGTTCTTGTGGTAGCTTATTGAAAATGGATGCAGCAGAATACTGCACTCCTTTCTGCACAAGAGTCAAGGAAGTGCATTCCACATGCAGATTTGATTTCTGCCTAGTATTAACTGAGTGGAAGCTGCTAACTCTTGAGAATAAGCTAATATTGCTAACAACAAACGACATTAAAGAAAATACATACTGTGAGGGCAATGTCAAAATTCCCAGACTATTGAATAGGGGTCGACAAGAGGTTTTCAAACTTACACCATACATAGCACGAACAGCCCGTTTTTGAGCCAAAAATACCCTTTTTGAATCAGAAGAATTACCCCAAGAAATTATACCATATGACATATGCGTATGAAAATATGCGAAGTATACTACTTTTCGTGTTGAAATGTCACTTATTTCAGATACTGTTCTAATGGTAAATAAAGCGGCATTTAGTTTCTGAACAAGATCCTGAACATGGGCTTTCCACAACAGCTTACTATCTATCCGTACGCCTAGGAACTTGAACTGTTCCGTCTCGCTTATAACATGCCCATTCTGTCTGATTACAATGTCAGTTCTTGTTGAATTGTGGGTTAGAAACTGTAAAAACTGAGTCTTACTGTGATTTAGCATCAAATTATTTTCCACAAGCCACGAACTTATATCATGAACTACATTATTTGATAATGTTTCAATATTACATACAAGATCCTTCACTACCAAGGTGGTGTCATCAGCAAACAGAAATATTTTTGAATCACCTGTATTACTAGAAGGCATATCATTTACATAAATAAGGAACAGCAGTGGCCCCAGCACCGACCCTTGGGGAACGCCCCATTTAACAGTGCCCCATTGGGACTGAACATTATTACCACTCTCAGTATTGCGGAGGATTACCTTCTGCTTTCTGTTCTTAAAGTAGGAGGCGAACCAATTGTAAGCTACTCCCCTTACTCCATAATGTTCCAACTTCTGCAGTAATATTTTGTGGTCAACACAGTCAAAAGCCTTCGTTAAATCAAAGAAAACACCTAACGTTCGCAACCTTTTATTTAATCCGTCCAAAACCTCACAGAGAAAAGAGACTATAGCATTTTCAGTTGTTAAGCCATTTCTAAAACCAAACTGTACATTTGACAGCAAATTATATGAATTTAAATGCTGCAGTAACCTTGTATATACAACCCTCTCGATAACTTTAGCAAACACCGATGGCATAGAAATAGGTCTATAATTGTCAACATTATCCCTGTCTCCCTTTTTATAAAGTGGCTTCACTACCGAGTACTTTAATCGGTCAGGAAACCGACCACTCCTAAAGGAAAAGTTACAGATATGGCTAAGTACTGAGCTAACATACGTGGAACAATACTTCAGTATTCTGCTAGATACCACGTCATATCCATGAGAGTTCTTGGTCTTTAGTGATTTAATTATTAACTCAATCTCCCTCTTGTCAGTATCATGGAGGAGCATTTCAGGTAACAGTCTCGGAACACTTTTTTCTAAGAGCGCTATATGATTCCCTGTTGGGACTAGGTTTCTATTTAGTTCACCTGCTATATTCAGAAATTGATTATTAAGTACTGTACATATATGAGACTTATCAGTAACACGGACATCCCCACTATGCACTGATTCTATATTCTCGACCTGTCTCTGCAGACCAGCCACTTCCTTTACGACTGACCATATGGTTTTAATTTTATCCTGAGACTTAGCTATTCTATCTGCATACCACATACTTTTTGCCTTCCTAATAACTTTTTTAAGCACCTTACAATACTGTTTGTAATGGGCTGCTGCATTTAGATTTTGACTGTTTCTAACGTTTTGATATAATTGCCACTTTGTTCTACAAGATATCCTTATCCCTTTAGTCAGCCACCCAGGCTGCCTGTTTGTGCTAGTACCCTGTTTTGAACGTTCTAACGGAAAGCAACTTTCAAAGAGCACGAGAAAAGTCTTGAGGAAAGCATTATATTTATCGTCTACTGTATCAGCACTATAAACATCTTGCCACTCTTGTTCCTTGATAAGGTTTGCAAAAGTCTGTGCAGCAACTGGATCAGCTTTCCTAAAAAGTTGGTAACTATATTTAACATGTGTTGCAGCACAAAAATCTTTTATACTTAAAATTTGTGCATCATGATCTGAAAGGCCATTCACCTTTTTGCTAACAGAATGCCCTTCTAATAATGACGAATGAACAAAAATATTGTCTATGGTTGTTCTACTGTTCCCTTGCACTCTCGTTGGAAAGAATACCGTTTGCATAAGATTATATGAATTAAGGAGGTCTACCAGCATTATTTTCCTTGCACAATCACTTATACAATTAATATTGAAGTCACCACATATAACTAACTTTTTGTATTTCCTATAAAGTGAACCAAGAACCTCCTGTAGCTTTAGCAAAAATGTTGTGAAATCGGAGTCTGGGGATCTATAAATAACAACAGTAAGAAGTTTAGCTCCACTAAATTTAACCACACCCGCACAACATTCAAACACCTTTTCAGTGCAGTACTTTGAAACATCAATTGACTCAAATGGGATACCGTTTTTCACATACATGGCTGCTCCCCCACACCGCAAAGAGCTCCTAGAAAAGCTGCCAGCCAACCTGTATCCTGGTAAAGGAAGCCTCTGAATTATCTCCTTATTTAAGAAGTGTTCAGATACATCAATAATTTCAGAGTCAACATCTATAAGCAGTTCACTAACTTTATCTCTAATACCTTGTATATTTTGATGAAATATACTAATTCCCTCATTAATTGGATACCCAAGCTTTGTAGAAAGTGGTTTCTTTGTTAGAGAGACTTCCCATAAGCAGGAATACCTATCAGCTGACTTCAGTCTAAAAAAGGTACAGCTCTAACACCCACAACTACCGGAATTTTCCCATGAGTGATCCCACCACCCCGAACTATGCTGTCACCTATAAGTTTTGCCAACCTCCCCTTCCCATACCTGTTGAGGTGCAGGCCATGTCTAGTGAAACCCGTACTACTGATAGACTCCACCGACACCACCGAAATGTGACTCATGCCTTCTGTCATCAGCGCACCCCCAAGTCTCATGTTATTACGCCTGACGGCTGTATTAAGATGAGGCCGATCGTGACGCTGAAACAGTTTCACGAAATGCACATTCGTGTTGCCAGTCTGAGTGGCTATCTTTTCCAGGTCACCATCTACGTCATACTCCCCATCCCTATCAATACTATTACCAGCCCCACCCACAATCACTACCTGATCCTCATTAGTAAAATCCCTACATAACCCCCCTATGTTAAAAGTCACCTGAGCCAATCCTGCATTAGGCTTCACAATGCTGGTGACCTGGTACTCACTCCCCAAAACTTCCTGCAACTGCTGGCCTACACCTCTACCATGAGAACTATCTAACAGCAGAACCTTCTTCTTTCTCTTAGACTTTGCAACTGTCCTAGCCACCGTAACTGCTGAGGTCTGCTGCATACTTCCTACATCTACAGCTACTAGAGATTCCTCTCCACTAGACTCTGACAGTTGGTCATATCTATTACATACACCAATAGTAAAACTATCTGAAAATCTCCTTCTCCAGCAGATCTCTTGCCAACAGCCAGCTCCCATTCCCTAACCCCCTTCTCCCTCCTCATCCTATCTAGCTCCTCCTGTGCGTTTTTCAACTGCACCTGAAGGGCACAGATCTTACGCTCGAGCTCCTCTATCAATTTACTCTTGCTACATAACCTGCAGTTCCGGGAGAGGATCTCACCAGAATGCCCACTGGCTTCCCCACTGCATTCCCCCCAGTGAAAATACGAGGGTTATTCCAAAAGTAAGGTCCGATCGGTCGCGAAATGGAAACGACTATGAAAATCCGATAAAGCTTTGCACAGATGTGTTGGGTAGTGTCTCTAGTATAACCCCAGTTAGCATCACGTCGCTCTTCTCATTTCTGAGCTCGCAGTGAGTGCGTAAAGATGTCTAGAAAATAGTGTCTGCCGCCAAGTACGAGGGCCTGGTGAGAAATTTCGCCTGAAGCTATGCAGCCAACATTACATAACTGTCGTGCTGTTTCGTCTTCACGACAATTCTCAGCCGCATTCTGCAGGGGCAATGAAGATGCTCCTGCATCGTTTTCAAATGGAAATTTGAGTTCACCCACAATACAGTCTGCAATTGTCTCCCCCTGAGTTTCATCTCTGGTCACATGAACCGCTGTCTTTGAAGACAACATTTTGACACAGACAACGCGGTGTAGGCCAGCGTAGAGAAATGGCGGAAAGCACTGGCGGCTGCCTTCTATGATGAGGCTATTGAAAAGTTGGTACAACGCTATGACAAAAGTCTAAGTCAGAATGGCGACTACATAGAGTAGTAGCTGAAAGGTGTAGCTAATTGTTACAAGTAAAACATTTCTGATGTTCACTGTGGTTTCAATTTGGCAATCAATCGGACCTTACTTTTGGAATAACCCTCGTACTTCGAACAAGTCTAACACCGCAATCCACTACTCACGAACCTACGGCAAAGCCCACACTTCTCACTCATGGTAAAATATTACAATTATTCAAACAAGAAAACAACTTTATCTAAGTTCCGCTACTACAATAAGAAAATGTTAAAAACTGATTACAATTATCACAAACTTGCTCTACAAGGGAAGTAACTACTATTATTGACAGTATTAATCAACAACTTGTCTCCAAGGGGATATTGCTGCCCCGGGCACCTTATGGTCCGCCTCCTGTGAGTCTAGATTTTCGAATCCGACGCAAAACTGATAGTTAATTGTGACAATCAAGGCCTCCTAATGACGATGGAACACTCAAATTGTGTCGAGATTCAATACATCGTCCTCCAACCGACTTGTCTCCAGGGGGATATTGCTGCCTCGGGCACCATATGGTCCGTCTCCTGTGAGTCTAGATTTTCGAATCCGACGCAAAACTGATAGTTAATTGTAACGTTCAGGGCCTCCTAATGACGATGGAACACTCAAATTGCGTCGAGATTCAATACATCGCCCTCCAGCCGACTTGTCTACAAGGCTCTATTGCTATTACGCGCACCTTATGGTCGTTCTCCTGTGGGTCTAGATTATCGAACCCGACGCAAAACTAATGCTTAATTGCAATGTTAAGGGCCTCCTAATGACGATGGAACACTCAAATTGCGTCTCAATTCAATACATCGTCCTCCAGCCGATTTGTCTCCAAGGGTCTATTGCTGCCTGTGAGTCTATATTTTCGAATCCGACGCAAAAATAATAGTTAATTGTGACGTACAGGGCCTCCTAATGACGATGGAACACTCAAATTGCGTCGAGATTCAATACATCGGCCTCCAGCCGACTTGTCTTCAAGGGTCTATTGCTGCCTCGGGCACATTGTGGTCGTTCTCCTCTGAGTCTAGACTTTCGAATCCGACGCATAACTGATAGTTAATTACCTTCAGGGCCTCCTAATGACGAAGGAACACTCAAATTGCGCCGAGATTCAATACATCGTCCTCCAGCCGACTTGTCTCCAAGGGGATATTGCTGCCTCGGACACCTTATGGTCGTTCTCCTGTGAGTCTGAATTTTCGAATCCGACGCTAAACTGATAGTTAATTGTAACGTTCAGGGCCTCATAATGACGATGGAACACTCAAATTGCGTCGAGACTCAATACATCGTACTCCGGCCGACTTGTCTCCAAGGGGATATTGCTTCCTCGGTTACCTTATGGTGGTTCTCCTGTGAGTCTAGATTTTCGAATGCGACGCAAAACTGATAGTTAATTGTAACGTTCAGGGCCTCTTAATGACGATGGAACACTCACATTGCGTCGAGATTCAATACATCGTCCTCCAGCCGACTTGTCTCCAAGGGTCTATTGCTGCATCGGGCACCTTATGGTCGTTCTCCTTTGAGTCTAGATTCTCGAATTCGACGCTAAACTGATACTTAATTGTAACGTTCAGGGCCTCCTAATGACGATGGAACATTCAAATTGCGTCGCGATTCAATATATCGTCCTGCAACCGACTTGTCTCCAAGGGTCTATTGTTGCTTCGGGCGCCTTTTGGTCGTCCTCCTGTGAGTCTAGATTATCGAACCCGACGCAAAACCGATGGTTAATTGCAATGTTCAGGGCCTCCTTATGACGATGGAACACTCAAATTGCGTCGCAATTCAATACATCGTCCTCCAGCCGATTTGTCTCCAAGGGTCTATTGCTGCCTGTAAGTCTAGATTTTCAAATCCGACGCAAAACTGATGGTTAATTGTAACGTTCAGGGCCTCCTAATGATGATGGAACACTCAAATTGCGTCGAGATTCAAAACATCGCCCTCCATCTGACTTGTCTCCATAGGGATATTGCTGCCTTGGGCACCAAATGGTCCGTCTCCTGTGAGTCAAGAATTTCGAAACCAACGCAGAACTGATACTTAATTGTAACGTTCAGGGCCTCCTAATGACGATGGATCATTCAAATTGCGTCGCGATTCAATACATTGTCCATCAGCCGACTTGCCTCCAAGGGTCTATTGCTGCCTCAGGCACCTTATGGTCGTTCTCCTGTGACTCTAGATTTTCGAATCCGACGCAAAACTGATAGTTAATTGCAACGTTCAAGGCCTCCTAATGACGATGGAACACTCAAATTGCGTCGCGATTCAATACATCGTCCTCCAGCCGTTTTGTCTCCAAGTTTCTATTGCTGCCTGTGGCACCTAATGGTCGTTCTCCTGTGACTCTAGATTTTCGTATCCGACGCGAAACTGGTAGGTAATTGTAACTTTCAGGGCCTCCTAATGACGATGGAACACTCAAATTGCGTCGAGATTCAATACATCGTCCTCCAGCCGACTTGCCTCCAAGGCTCTATTGCTATTACGCGCACCTTATGGTCGTTCTCCTGTGAGTATAGATTATCGAACCCGACGCAAAACTAATGGTTAATTGCAATGTTAAGGGCCTCCTAATGACGATGGAACACTCAAATTGCGTCGAGATTCAATACATCGGCCTCCAGCCGAATTGTCTTCAAGGGTCTATTGCTGCCTCGGGCACATTGTGGTCGTTCTCCTGTGAGTCTAGATTTTCGAATCCGACGCATAACTGATTGTTAATTACCTTCAGGGCCTCCTAATGACGAAGGAACACTCAAATTGTGCCGAGATTCAATACATCGGCCTCCAGCCGACTTGTCTCCAAGGGGATATTGCTGCCTCGGACACCTTATGGTCGTTCTCCTGTGAGTCTAGATTTTCGAATCCGACGCTAAACTGATAGTTAATTGTAACGTTCAGGGCCTCATAATGACGATGGAACACTCAAATTGCGTCGCGACTCAATATATCGTACTCCGGCCGACTTGTCTCCAAGGGGATATTGCTTCCTCGGTTACCTTATGGTGGTTCTCCTGTGAGTCTAGATTTTCGAATCCGACGCAAAACTGATAGTTAATTGTAACGTTCAGGGCCTCCTAATGACGATGGAACACTCAAATTGCGTCGAGATTCAATACATCGGCCTCCAGCCGACTTGTCTTCAAGGGTCTATTGCTGCCTCGGGCACCTTGTGGTCGTTCTCCTGTGAGTCTAGATTTTCGAATCCGACACATAACTGATAGTTAATTACCTTCAGGGCCTCCTAATGACGAAGGAACACTCAAATTGCCCCGAGATTCAATACATCGTCCTCCAGCCGACTTGTCTCCAAGGGGAAATTGCTGCCTCGGGCACCTTATGGTCGTTCTCCTGTGAGTCTAGATTTTCGAATCCGACGCTAAACTGATAGTTAATTGTAACGTTCAGGGCCTCCTAATGACGATGGAACACTCAAATTGCGTCGCAATTCAATACATCGTCCTCCAGCCGATTTGTCTCCAAGGGTCTATTGCTGCCTGTAAGTCTAGATTTTCAAATCCGACGCAAAACCGATGGTTAATTGTAACGTTCAGGGCCTCCTAATGATGATGGAACACTCAAATTGCGTCGAGATTCAAAACATCGCCCTCCATCTGACTTGTCTCCATAGGGATATTGCTGCCTTGGGCACCAAATGGTCCGTCTCCTGTGAGTCAAGAATTTCGAAACGAACGCAGAACTGATACTTAATTGTAACGTTCAGGGCCTCCTAATGACGATGGATCATTCAAATTGCGTCGCGATTCAATACATTGTCCATCAGCCGACTTGCCTCCAAGGGTCTATTGCTGCCTCGGGCACCTTATGGTCGTTCTCCTGTGACTCTAGATTTTCGAATCCGACGCAAAACTGATAGTGAATTGCAACGTTCAAGGCCTCCTAATGACGATGGAACACTCAAATTGCGTCGCGATTCAATACATCGTCCTCCAGCCGTTTTGTCTCCAAGTGTCTATTGCTGCCTGTGGCACCTAATGGTCGTTCTCCTGTGACTCTAGATTTTCGTATCCGACGCGAAACTGGTAGGTAATTGTAACTTTCAGGGCCTCCTAATGACGATGGAACACTCAAATTGCGTCGAGATTCAATACATCGTCCTCCAGCCGACTTGTCTCCAAGGGTCTATTGCTGCCTCGGGCACCTTATGGGCGTTATCCTGTGTGTCTAGATTATGGAATCCGACGCAAAACTGATAGTTAATTGTAACGTTCAGGGCCTCCTAATGACGATGGAACACTCAAATTGCGTCGAGATTTAATACATCGTTCTCCAGCCGACTTGTCCCGAAGGGTCTATCGCTGCCTCGGGCAGCCTATTGTCGTTCTCCCGTGAGTCTAAATTGTCGTATCCGACGCAAAACTGATAGTTAATTGTAATATTCAGGGCCTCCTAATGCCGATGGAACACTCAAATTGCGTCGAGATTCAATACAGTGCCCTTCAGCCGACTTGCCTCCAAGGGTCTATTGCTGCCGCGGGCACCTTATGGTCGTTCTCCTGTGACTCGAGATTTTCGAATCCGACGCAAAACTGATAATTAATTGTAACGTTCAGGGCCTCCTAATGACGATGGAACACTCACATTGCGTCGAGATTCAATACATCGTCCTCCAGCCGACTCGTCTCCAAGGGTCTATTGCTGCCTCGGGCACCTTATGGTCGATCTCCTTTGAGTCTAGATTCTCGAATCCGACCCAAACTGATACTTAATTGTAACGTTCAGGGCCTCCTAATGACGATGGAACATTCAAATTGCGTCGCGATTCAATACATTCTCCCCCAACCGACTTGTCTCCAAGGGTCTATTGTTGCTTCGGGCGCCTTTTGGTCGTCCTCCTGTGAGTCTAGATTATCGAATCCGACGTAAAACTGATGGTTAATTGTAATGTTCAGGGCCTCCTAATGACGATGGAACATATAAAGGCACATTTGCATGCCGAGCGTGAGTTTCCTCGGAAACGCGAAATACACTCCTGGAAATTGAAATAAGAACACCGTGAATTCATTGTCCCAGGAAGGGGAAACTTTATTGACACATTCCTGGGGTCAGATACATCACATGATCACACTGACAGAACCACAGGCACATAGACAAAGGCAACAGAGCATGCACAATGTCGGCACTAGTGCAGTGTATATCCACCTTTCGCAGCAATGCAGGCTGCTATTCTCCCATGGAGACGATCGTAGAGATGCTGGATGTAGTCCTATGGAACGGCTTGCCATGCCATTTCCACCTGGCGCCTCAGTTGGACCAGCGTTCGTGCTGGACGTGCAGACCGCATGAGACGACGCTTCATCCAGTCCCAAACATGCTCAATGGGGGACAGATCCGGAGATCTTGCTGGCCAGGGTAGTTGACTTACACCTTCTAGAGCACGTTGGGTGGCACGGGATACATGCGGACGTGCATTGTCCTGTTGGAACAGCAAGTTCCCTTGCCGGTCTAGGAATGGTAGAACGATGGGTTCGATGACGGTTTGGATGTACCGTGCACTATTCAGTGTCCCCTCGACGATCACCTGTGGTGTACGGCCAGTGTAGGAGATCGCTCCCCACACCATGATGCCGGGTGTTGGCCCTGTGTGCCTCGGTCGTATGCAGTCCTGATTGTGGCGCTCACCTGCACGGCGCCAAACACGCATACGACCATCATTGGCACCAAGGCAGAAGCGACTCTCATCGCTGAAGACGACACGTCTCCATTCGTCCCTCCATTCACGCCTGTCGCGACACCACTGGAGGCGGGCTGCACGATGTTGGGGCGTGAGCGGAAGACGGCCTAACGGTGTGCGGGACCGTAACCCAGCTTCATGGAGACGGTTGCGAATGGTCCTCGCCGATACCCCAGGAGCAACAGTGTCCCTAATTTGCTGGGAAGTGGCGGTGCGGTCCCCTACGGCACTGCGTAGGATCCTACGGTCTTGGCGTGCATCCGTGCGTCGCTGCGGTCCGGTCCCAGGTCGACGGGCACGTGCACCTTACGCCGACCACTGCCGACAACATCGATGTACTGCGGAGACCTCACGCCTCACGTGTTGAGCAATTCGGCGGTACGTCCACCCGGCCTCCCGCATGCCCACTATACGCCCTCGCTCAAAGTCCGTCAACTGCACATACGGTTCACGTCCACGCTGTCGCGGCATGCTACCAGTGTTAAAGACTGCGATGGAGCTCCGTATGCCACGGCAAACTGGCTGACACTGACGGCGGCGGTGGACAAATGCTGCGCAGCTAGCGCCATTCGACGGCCAACACCGCGGTTCCTGGTGTGTCCGCTGTGCCGTGCGTGTGATCATTGCTTGTACAGCCCTCTCGCAGTGTCCGGAGCAAGTATGGTGGGTCTGACACACCGGTGTCAATGTGTTCTTTTTTCCATTTCCAGGAGTGTATTAATTAAATAAATAATCAGTGACAAATAAATAAAGCCTATGGCACACAACTGCAGCGCTGTGTCGCTGATAAAACAAAAGCACAATTACGTTACTCTTATGTTTCATTAAGAAAGGGAGAGCTCTGGTTGAAGTGGTGGGAGAAGCACGTATTTTATTTTATTGTCTGGCACACCGCCATATTTCATGTTATAGAAGAATACTGCGAGTTGCAACCACACTAGGCACTCGATTCTGTAAAGAATTTATATTTATAAAAGTAAGTAGGATTATGAACTGTAGGCTTATTCATTGAATATATCTGATTTAACTAACTGTGTAACTTTTTTATGTTTAGTAGACAATCACCTCCGTACGACGTATTGGCATGGCTGGCAAATTATTGTAATATTGAGATTTAGATTATGAGTCCGCACCTACCGCAGCAGTCTTTGGAAACGATTTAATTACGAAGTCCGATTATTCAGTTTTATTTCACGGTCAACTACGAGTAACATTGCCTTTACGAAAAAGCCATTGTCAAGCGTCTGATAACGAATAATCAAACTTCCACGTTCCAGATAAGCAAACACAATTGCAATCACAATCACCATCATACAGATAGAATAATCAATATCTAAATAACAATATATTTTTATTTATTTATTTTATTTATTTAATATTGGCGACTGCGTGTCGGACTTGTTATTTTGTCATTTGTTACATTGTTCTCTTTGTTTCATGTAAAAAATCAACTTTCTGGACCTGGACGTCAGTGTATGAGAGATAACAAAATCTGAAGATATTTTCCAATTCTGAAATTTTGCGGGAAGACGCAATGAAACTTCCAGCAAAATAAGGTAAGACGCAGCATCTTTGCATTGGTAGGCTTGACCAGACGTATAATTCAGTGTATTAGCATTTCAGTAAATTCTGTAGTGTTTCTTTTCCGCATAACAGTTTCAGTGATAAATTTCATTCTCAGTACTTTTCCCTAAACAATAACGTATGCAACAATACCAATACACGAGTGTACAATATGGCCGACTTCTGTACGATATCATGTAACATGGCCAGCAGCCATTACCAATAATCTCAAATTCAGTTTATATTTTTAAATTAACAGACAGCCATTGTTGCTACGAGCGATTCATGCTCAACTACATTTTATTTTAAAATCAGTGTCAAAAATTTTCTTGAAACATATATCACGTGTGGCATGGTAATAACTAGAAAACAATACGCAAAAATGGAACAGCAAGGACGTACTATTCAGACGCAATCCGACTCGGACGTGAGACAAGTGTTAGAAAATGACTTTACGACAGCAACCGGTAGTGACGATTCATCAAACATTGACGCAAGTGTTGACGAAAATTTTGACGATAGGCCGTCCACTACAAAAATTTCAAAATCTCAATCAGAGCCCATGTTAATGCATGACGTCACGTCTAATGGCGCGGCGGGGGCAGAGACCTTGCAAACGGTAAACATTGCCGACATGTTACAAATGCTAATGAAACAAAACGCCGAAAACATGGCAACCTTAAAGGCACAATTAGAGACACAAAATGAACAGTTAAAAACACAAAATGACGAAATCAAATCTGATCTCATAGCAATCAAGATAGGTAATGACACTTTATGTAAGCGTGTGGAACTTATAGACGCCACACTGACCAAACAGATGACCGAACTCAGTACTAAATTTTCCCAGCTCAATACGAGACAAGAAAAGACTACAACTGACGTAGCACTTTTACAGACACAAGTAAAAAACCTTAATGCCACGTGTGAAGTTCTTACTGAACAAATTCAAACATATCCTTCAGTACATGACAATCTTGAAAAACGAATTACTGACGTACATAATAAATTTGACAATGTTGAACAACACCTGACTGACATCTTACAATCAGATGCCACAGCTCATTTTCAAAATATTAATAAAGAATTTCATGATTGGGTTGAGAACAAAGACAAACATTTTGATAGATGCTTACGTGAAAATTTACCAACAATTGTGCACGACTCCGTAGCGCAATACATTACTAATAACAAACAGCTGATCAGTGACGCAGTACAATCCATCACTGCACCCATGAGACAATTCACCGATCAACTACAGTCTGAATGTAACGAAAATATCAGTCAAAATGTACAGTTCAGAAACCAATATACATTCGAGTATGATACACACATTCCGCACACGACAAATACACAAGAACAAAACACACCACGACTACAACACATACCACGATGTGGAAACACAAACACAAGCTATTATCATGGTAAACCACAGCAACATTATCGTAATTACTCGCCAGCTGAACATACCAGTAATTACAGTGGAATAAATCCATATCACAATGCGAAGGAAGATGAAAGCTTAATGAAACACAGGCAATTTCAGATTTTTATCCCAGAAAAACGAACCATTCATCCGGTGATTTTTCTTAAATCTTTTAGTAACGCATTTCCACGCACTTGGAGTGACCGGAAAAAGATTTCATATATTGTCGGTTACATCCAAGGCGATGCAGCTGTCTGGGCATACAGTCAAGCTGACGTATGTACCACGTACAGTGAGTTTGAGCGTGCTTTTCTGAACAAATTCTGGTCGCAATCCGTCCAGGAGCGACTCAGAAGACAAATTTTAGAACCTGAAACTTTTAACAGTAAAAATGGTAACTTACGCAGATATTTTGAAAAATACTTGAACATGGGACATTTTTTAGACGAACCAGTCGCAACGCGTGATATACTCCGTGCGTTGAAGGCCAAATTGCCTTTCAGCATTAAAGAAAAACTCCTACATATCCCGGATGACGATTCAGATTATTTTTTAACAGCCTTAGATTCGGTTGACATGTTACTTGAAGATCAGCGCTTCGCGCGGCAAAACAGCATCCACAATGTTTACACTAGTGGTGTGCAAAACATGCAGGCTTGCCAACTCAATTCTGGCGCGCCCACAGTTGGATACGCGGTACAACAAAAACAGCAAACTCACATGCCGTCTCAGTACGGAAATCAAAATCAACACGCGTATTCCAATACAAACAATAGTTACAACAGTAATAACATTTCATGCGGCAATCCATACAAAAGGCACCGCGGTAATAACTACAACGGTAACAACGGATACAAAGGTAATAACAAAAACACAAACAGAAATAGAAATAATAATAACTACGAGCCAAGACAGCATCAAGGTTGGACTCGTAACGATCAGTACTTTCATTCAAACTCTGCTTTACCACAGCAGCCACCAGGTCAAAATCGGAGCATACCTTACGACCGACAGGTAAGTTATAATGCGCAACAGCAACAACAACCGCAAAAGTTTGGAGATCATAATAGGCAATATCCGAATGTGAATATAATAGAAATGACACCTGATGCACAACCTCAATCTGTGTCAGTACCTAGTACAAATGATAATCCAACAAACTAGAAACAGTCACTACCTTGCCCCAGGTCGTGGCTGAAGAATTCTTGGGGGGCGACTTCAATGTTAATCAGTTATTTGACACCACACTTGAACAACAGAATAATGATATGCCGAGTAATTCTAAACAAAAACTACCTGTTTTATTTATAAGATACAACCACAATAACAATATATCAGATGAACTTTTACAAGACAGTACACAATGTCGTTTGAACACAAATGAAATTGTTTTAGCATCTACTACTGGTGTAGTAGGTGGGATTCCAACTACTATTATCCTAGATACAGGTGCAGCTGTAAGCGTTTTGTCTTTTAATTTATATAAAAAGATGTGTGAATTGGAACCTGTGCCTGAGTTTCCTGCCCAAAACTGTAAAATAACTACTGCACTAGGTAATAAGTCATGTAGGGTTACGAAGCAAGTTTTTGTAAACGTTAAAATAGGTAATGGAACCGTACAATGGCCATTCCTGGTTGTACAAAACCTTGTGACAAATTGCATATTAGGAATAGATATTATGAGAGAGAAGGACTGCATTATAGACTTCTCCAAAGGTAAATGTATTTTAAATGATAAAGGCAGTGTAATTATTATTGATTTGGACAGGAGAACTCTAAAGCAAGACAAACACTGTACAGGGTACAAGGTTCAGTTAGTACTTGACAATGACATTCAAGACATGCAAACACACTCATCTGACACAGAGCTAATGGACTTGAAAACATTGCTTGATCATAAGATAAGTGAAGCTACAGCTCTCAGTGTACATGAACGTATAAAACTACAGGAAGTGTTATCCAAATATTTACAAGTTTTTACCAAACGATTAGGTGTTATCAACACGTATGTGTACAAGATTGAAGTTAAGCCTCACAAGATCTTCTACCATAAGACATATAACGTACCGTTATCTCAACGACCTGCTGTGTGGCAAGAATTAAAACAAATGTTAGACTGGAAGGTCATTGAACCATCCACCTCACCTTATTGTAGTCCTCTACTTGTTGTCAAAACATCAAATGGAAGCATTAGGTTAGTGTTAGACGCACGAGCTATTAATGAAATAATTTTACCGGTTCACACAAAACCTGAAAATTTAGAAGAGCAATTACAGAAATTTCTAGATGCAAAATATTTTTCCACAATAGATCTCGCTAATTCGTTTTGGCAGGTGGGTATCACTCCTGATTCTCGGAAATATACTGCATTTATGTTCGGGGGGCGAACCTATCAGTTTTGTGTTCTACCCTTCGGACTGAATGTCAGCTCTGGGGTATTCATTACAGCCCTGGATACCGTGCTTGGCGACGATTTAGTTGAGACAGTCACACACTATGTAGATGATATACTGATAGCTACACAATCTTGGAATGAACACGTTGACACTCTTCAAAGAATTGTAGAAAAATTTGCACAAGCTGGAGTCACAGCCAACCTAAGAAAATCAAAATTTGGTTGCAGTGAGATAAAGTATTTAGGACATATCATTAATTCACAGGGCATACGTCCGGATCCCAGTAAATTAGATGCTATCAGAAACTTTCCTAGCCCTCGAACTAAAAAGCAGTTAAAATCATTCCTTGAGCTATGTTCATTTTTCAGACGTTTTTTGCCACAACCACTTTTGAACAGTAAACATCTGCTAAATCTACTCAGAAAGAATCAAGTTTGGATCTGGTCGGAACAGTGCCAGAATGACTTTAATAGAATTAAACATGCTTTAGTGAATGCTAACATATTGAGCCATCCAGATTTCAATTTAGATTTTTGTATGACTTGTGACGCTTCACGTACTGGCTTGGGCTGTTGCTTATTTCAAGTTGTAAAGAATAAAGAGGAGGAACAGATAAGAATTATTGGGTTTGCGAGTCGCACTCTAACTGAATGTGAGCGTACATACTCCACTACTGAGTTCGAAACACTTTCCATAGTATGGGCATTCAAGAAATTCAATTATTATTTATTTGGAAAACATACGGTAATTTACACCGATCACCAGGCCCTGACATTTTTGTTAACTTGTAAACTTGTACATCTTAGACTATCACGATGGGCAGTTACACTTCAGAACTACTCTTTTGAAATTAAGTACATAAGAGGTAAGGACAACACCATTGCAGACACTTTGTCTAGACTTCCACAAGGTATGAATGATACCAACAGTGACTCAGAAAATATAAATGACTACAGGATTCTCTTAATGCAAGACAAGCAGTATCACCAGTATTATATTGATATGTGCAGAAACATGGCTGAATTACAAAAATCTGATCCTCACTGGTATAAGATAATAACATTACTGGTAGAAAAACACAATCATCCTTTGACTAAGTATTACAAGTTACACAATGATGTGTTATTTTACCGCCGACATCCAAATGCTACTAACTGGTGTGTATGCATTCCCAAAGAGTCTGAACGTAATCTAATTTGGCACACACACTTAGTTTGGGGTTATTATGGGATGAAAAAGTGTTTGGCAAAGCTCAGTACATACTGTTATTTTAGCAATATGAGAAGAAAAATTTACAGGGAACTGAAAACATGTGTCATATGTCAAAAATCAAAACCTCAGAATTTATCTACAAAAACAGATCTACATTCTATTGTACCTAGTAAATCCCTGGAAATTCTGTGTACTGACATCAGTGGACCGCATCCAGCAAGCTCTGGAGGCGTCAAATATATCTTAACTTTTTACGATATATTTTCTAAACATGTAAAACTTTATGCTTTAAAATCCGCCACTGCAAATGCTATAATACGAAGATTCTCAAGTGATTACCTGACGCACGTGGGAAAACCTAAAGCAATTCTATCAGATAATGCAGCATACTACTCTGGGTACAAATGGAGAAATTTCTTGAAGGACAATAACATTAAAAGTATATTTATTTCGAGGTTTAGTCCACAATGTAACGCGACTGAGAGACTTTTCCGAGAATTAAATCGATTCATGAGGACCTATATTTCATCAAAACATACTAATTGGGTGTCCTACCTAAGTCTTTTCGAAGACGTACACAATAACTTAAATACTTACGATACGAATTACACACCTAACGAGATCATGTTCAATTGCAAACAGAACGATCAGTGGATAGAACCATTACCTAAGTTGTCAGACAAGGAAATCACACCTGAACAGAAAATAAAAGAAGTATTGACTACATTGACACATCACGCACAAATACGAAACAAACATCACAGAAACATAATAAAAAGAAAACAAAAATTCGAGGTAGGAATGCTTGTACTACTTCGTACTCATCATAAATCTGTAGCACTCAAACGACGCAACGCTAAGTGGCGTCTGCTATATGAAGAACCTTATATAATTGTTAACATACCGCATCCTGGTGCGTATCTGTTACAACATCCTAGAACTAACAAAATTATTGGGCTATACGCACACCGAGATCTTAGAGCATTTCATGCTGAATAATGTCAAAGTCATACCCATCAAAATATTGCTAAGCAACTCGAAAAACTCTGTTGTTACAACACAGATAATAAGTAGTATAGAAATTTTCATTTCAGCGGTTCCAGTGATGCAGTTGAAGACAGAAGAACTCTTCTTTCAGCGCGCGCCTCCACCTGAAAGACGGAATATTAAAGTAAAATTTATGATTACGTAGCAGTGGATGACATATTAATTTTTCACGGAACATTTGTTACTGAAGGTACCACTGACTTGATGTGACATCTGACGAACTGACAGACGTCATCTGTGAAGCGATCTTTTACTTTGAGAAATAGATTAGACGCACATCTCTCAACACGAAAAGCATCTATCAGTAGTCAAGGCCACATAGACACTCTACACACACGCACAAAACGCGAGGAATCGAACATTTTCTCTCTCTTACTATTTTGAATATTTATTGAGTAGTGAAAACGCCTGGTCTTGCCTAATGATGTAATGAATGTTGTGTCTAACCTATCTTAATTTCAGATGACATCACAAAAAACATCGATAATATCCCAGCAAAACCGCTAAAGAGGATGTAAATATCTGCAATTCATGTAATCAAATGTGACACAATGTAATAACCTATAGCGATGTAATGATGATGTAAACATGTTTATGTGCAACTATATTATGTTTATGCTAAGAAAATATGTGACGTGTGTATGTACAATTACTTATTTTTTTAACTGATGTATAGTGTAACTGTTACTATGTAAAAAATTTGAACAAAACGAGTGCCAAAAAGACATTGCATAGTGAACCACTGTTCACGGACATTAACGAACATTACTAACTCTGCAACTACGCGGAAACCTATGTGAAAGAAACTGTTAATGCCATTCATTATGCAGCGTATCTATGTGAACGCGATGAACGATTTCCTTGATTAATAACTACGAACATTTAGGTGAGCTATATTCAGCAAAAAACTGAAAATGTGAAGTGCATAATTCGTGCATCGTCTAGTGATATTGCTACAGTACCCAACTGCAACATGTTAACTGGATTAAATGGACACAAAGTGCCTGTCCAGAAAACAACACGACGGGTAGAAGAATTTTGGTTGGAACTTCAGGGAATGAAATGTTCTCGAAATGTGACGGACACTCTTACCTGGACTGTCCAAGGATCGACGCCAGCTATGTGCCGTCCGAGGTTCTGCAGCCAAGCTTCCACGGAATGTAAAAAACGAACTGCACGTGGACCAATTACTCGACGGGTCACGTCTGATCTGTAATAAGCAATGCTTTTAGTCACAACGAACTGCATCACTACGACTATAATGGAAATGAGAAATGGACACGCTTATGTATTAATCACGTTGTTATACAACGATGTTACTGTGATCAAAAAACTTTACCACGACGATACTAACCTGTAAAAAATTATTGTGCAGCGGATGAATATGAACTGTAATAACGACACGGTGTGTATAGGTCAACGCACCTGAAAAATACGGACATTTTTCTTTGAAGTATTTCAAAACAATACTATGTAACTAAGAACATTCAACAATCTAAGTTGTATTGTGTTATAACAAATATTGTAAATTTAAAACTAAGTTACCTGTCATAGAATGTAGTTTTCATATGTAATCCTGGTTCAATATTTTCTTTGTGCAACGACTGAAAAACGCGCGCACACGAACAATATGATCTGCAATACTGTGCCGCGTGATCTAACTGTACGATATAACGGCAGTGCCGTTTACACAGACACTTCTGCGCATGCGCGCACTCTATATGCCAAAATAAGATCTTTTACGGCGCACCCGCGGTCATTCAAATTTTGTATATAATGTGTATAATGTGTAATGTAAGTCAAGTAAATAGTTGTAGATAACTTAGATTTTCTTGTGCCTTTAGGTGAATTGCTCGCCTGCAGGTGTGTCCTCTCGCCTCGCAATTCAGGGGGCAATATAAAGGCACATTTGCATGCCGAGCGTGAGTTTCCTCGGAAACGCGAAATATTAATTAAATAAATAATCAGTGACAAATAAATAAAGCCTATGGCACACAACTGCAGCGCTGTGTCGCTGATAAAACAAAAGCACAATTACGTTACTCTTATGTTTCATTAAGAAAGGGAGAGCTCTGGTTGAAGTGGTGGGAGAAGCACGTATTTTATTTTATTGTCTGGCACACCGCCATATTTCATGTTATAGAAGAATATTGCGAGTTGCAACCACACTAGGCACTCGATTCTGTAAAGAATTTATATTTATAAAAGTAAGTAGGATTATGAACTTTAGGCTTATTCATTGAATATATCTGATTTAACTAACTGTGTAACTTTTTTATGTTTAGTAGACAATCACCTCCGTACGACGTATTGGCATGGCTGGCAAATAATTGTAATATTGAGATTTAGATTATGAGTCCGCACCTACAGCAGCAGTCTTTGGAAACGATTTAATTACGAAGTCCGATTATTCAGTTTTATTTCACGATCAACTACGAGTAACATTGCCTTTACGAAAAAGCCATTGTCAAGCGTCTGATAACGAATAATCAAACGTCCACGTTCCAGATAAGCAAACACAATAGCAATCACAATCACCATCATACAGATAGAATAATCAATATCTAAATAACAATATATTTTTATTTATTTATTTTATTTATTTTATAAACACTCAAATCGCGTCGCAATTCAATACATCGTCCTCCAGCCGATTTGTCTCCAAGGGTCTATTGCTGCCTGTGAGTCTAGATTTCCGAATCCGACGCAAAACTGATAGTTAATTGTGACGTCCAGGGCCTCCTAATGACGATGGAACATTCAAATTGCGTCGAGATTCAATACATCATCCTCCAGCCGACTTGTCTCCAAGGGGATATTGCTGCCTCGGGCACCAAATGGTCCGTCTCCTGTGAGCCTAGATAATCGAATCCGACGCAAAACTGATGGTTAATTGTAACGTTCAGGGCCTCCTAATGACGATGGAACACTCAAATTGCGTCGAGATTCAATACATCGCCCTCCAGCTGACTTGTCTCCAAGCGGATATTGCTGCCTCGGGCACCAATTGGTCCGTCTCCTATGAGTCTAGATTTTCGAATCCGACGCAAAACTGATGGTTAATTGTAACGTTCAGGGCCTCCTAATGACGATGGAACACTCAATTTGCGTCGAGATTCAATACATTGTCCTTCAGCCGACTTGCTGCCTCGGGCACCTTATGGTCGTTCTCCTGTGACTCTACATTTTCGAATCCGACGCAAAACTGATAGTTAATTGTAACATTCAGGGCCTCCTAATGACGATGGAACACTCAATTTGCGTCGAGATTCAATACATTGTCCTTCAGCCGACTTGCTGCCTCGGGCACCTTATGGTCGTTCTCCTGTGACTCTAGATTTTCGAATCCGACGCAAAACTGATAGTTAATTGTGACAATCAAGGCCTCCTAATGACGATGGAACACTCAAATTGCGTCGAGATTCAATACATCGTCCTCCAACCGACTTGTCTCCAGGGGGATATTGCTGCCTCGGGCACCAAATGGTCCGTCTCCTGTGAGTCTAGATTTTCGAATCCAACGCAAAACTGATAGTTAATTGTAACGTTCAGGGCCTCCTAATGACGATGGAACACTCAAATTGCGTCGCAATTCAATACATCGTCCTCCAGCCGATTTGTCTCCAAGGGTTTATTGCAGCCTGTGAGTCTAGATTTTCGAATCCGACGCAAAACTGATAGTTAATTGTAACGTTCAGGGCCTCCTAATGACGATGGAACACTCAAATTGCGTCGCAATTCAATACATCGTCCTCCAGCCGATTTGTCTCCAAGGGTTTATTGCTGCCTGTGAGTCTAGATTTTCGAATCCGACGCAAATCTGATAGTTATTTGTGACGTACAGGGCCTCCTAATGACGATGGAACATTCAAATTGCGTCGAGATTCAATACATCGTCCTCCAGCCGACTTGTCTCCATAGGGATATTGCTGCCTCGGGCACCAAATGGTCCGTCTCCTGTGAGTCATTAATTTCAAAACCAACGCAGAACTGATACTTAATTGTAACGTTCAGGGCCTCCTAATGACGATGAATCATTGAAATTGCGTCGCGATTCAATACATTGTCCATCAGCCGACTTGCCTCCAAGGGTCTATTGCTGCCTCAGGCACCTTATGGTCGTTCTCCTGTGACTCTAGATTTTCGAATCCGACGCAAAACTGATAGTTAATTGTGACATTCAAGGCCTCCTAATGACGATGGAACACTCAAATTGTGTCGCGATTCAATACATCGTCCTCCACCCGTTTTGTCTCCAAGGATCTATTGCTGCCTGTGGCACCTAATGGTCGTTCTCCTGTGAGTCTAGATTATCGAACCCGACGCAAAACTGATGGTTAATTGCAATGTTCAGGGCCTCCTACTGACGATGGAACACTCAAATTGCGTCGCAATTCAATACATCGTCCTCCAGCCGATTTGTCTCCAAGGGTGTATTGCTGCCTGTGAGTCTAGATTTTCGAATCCGACGCAAAACTGATAGTTAATTGTGACGTACAGGGCCTCCTAATGACGATGGAACACTCAAATTGCGTCGAGATTCAATACATCGGCCTCCAGCCGACTTGTCTTCAAGGGTCTATTGCTGCCTCGGGCACCTTGTGGTCGTTCTCCTGTGAGTCTAGATTTTCGAATCCGACGCATAACTGATAGTTAATTACCTTCAGGGCCTCCTAATGACGAAGGAACACTCAAATTGCGCCGAGATTCAATACATCGTCCTCCAGCCGACTTGTCTCCAAGGGGATATTGCTGCCTCGGGCACCTTATGGTCGTTCTCCTGTGAGTCTAGATTTTCGAATCCGACGCTAAACTGATAGTTAATTGTAACGTTCAGGGCCTCCTAATGACGATGGAACACTCAAATTGCGACGCAATTCAATACATCGTCCTCCAGCCGATTTGTCTCCAAGGGTCTATTGCTGCCTGTGAGTCTAGATTTTCGAATCCGACGCAAAACTGATAGTTAATTGTGACGTACAGGGCCTCCTAATGACGATGGAACATTCAAATTGCGTCGAGATTCAATACATCGTCCTCCAGCCGACTTGTCTCCATAGGGATATTGCTGCCTCAGGCACCTAATGGTCCGTCTCCTGTGAGTCAAGAATTTCAAAACCAGCGCAGAACTGATACTTAATTGTAACGTTCAGGGCCTCCTAATGGCGATGGATCATTGAAATTGCGTCGCGATTCAATACATTGTCCATCAGCCGACTTGCCTCCAAGGGTCTATTGCTGCCTCGGGCACCTTATGGTCGTTCTCCTGTGACTCTAGATTTTCGAATCCGACGCAAAACTGATAGTTAATTGTGACGTTCAAGGCCTCCTAATGACGATGGAACACTCAATTTGTGTCGCGATTCAATACATCGTCCTCCACCCGTTTTGTCTCCAAGGGTCTATTGCTGCCTGTGGCACCTAACGGTCGTTCTCCTGTGAGTCTAAATTTTCGAATCCGACGCAAAACTGATAATTAATTGTAGCGTTCGGGGCCTCCTAATGACGATGGAACACTCAAATTGCGTCGAGATTCAATACATCGTTCTCCAGCCGACTTGTCCCGAAGGGTCTATTGCTGCCTCGGGCACCTTATGGCCGTTATCCTGTGAGTCTAAATTGTCGAATCCGACGCAAAACTGATAGTTAATTGTAACGTTCAGGGCCTCCTAATGACGATGGAACACTCAAATTGCGTCGAGATTCAATACAGTGCCCTTCAGCCGACTTGCCTCCAAGGGTCTATTTCTGCCGCGGGCACCTTATGGTCGTTCTCCTGTGACTCTAGATTTTCGAATCCGACGCAAAACTGATAATTAATTGTAACGTTCAGGGCCTCCTAATGACGATGGAACACTCACTTTGCGTCGAGATTCAATACATCGTCCTCCAGCCGACTCGTTTCCAAGGGTCTATTGCTACCTCGGGCACCTTGTGGTCGTTCTCCTGTGAGTCTAGATTTTCGAATCCGACGCATAACTGATAGTTAATTACCTTCAGGGCCTCCTAATGACGAAGGAACACTCAAATTGCGCCGAGATTCAATACATCGTCCTCCAGCCAACTTGTCTCCAAGGGGATATTGCTGCCTCGGGCACCTTATGGTCGTTCTCCTGTGAGTCTAGATTTTCGAATCCGACGCTAAACTGATAGTTAATTGTAACGTTCAGGGCCTCCTAATGACGATGGAACACTCAAATTGCGTCGCAATTCAATACATCGTCCTCCAGCCGATTTGTCTCCAAGGGTCTATTGCTGCCTGTGAGTCTAGATTTTCGAATCCGACGCAAAACTGATAGTTAATTGTGACGTACAGGGCCTCCTAATGACGATGGAACGTTCAAATTGCGTCGAGATTCAATACATCGTCCTCCAGCCGACTTGTCTCCATAGGGATATTGCTGCCTCAGGCACCAAATGGTCCGTCTCCTGTGAGTCAAGAATTTCAAAACCAGCGCAGAACTGATACTTAATTGTAACGTTCAGGGCCTCCTAATGACGATGGATCATTGAAATTGCGTCGCGATTCAATACATTGTCCATCAGCCGACTTGCCTCCAAGGGTCTATTGCTGCCTCGGGCACCTTATGGTCGTTCTCCTGTGACTCTAGATTTTCGAATCCGACGCAAAACTGATAGTTAATTGTGACGTTCAAGGCCTCCTAATGACGATGGAACACTCAAATTGCGTCGAGATTCAATACATCGTCCTCCAGCCGAATTGTCTCCAAGGCTCTATTGCTGCTACGGGCACCTTATGGTCGTTCTCCTGTGAGTCTAGATTATCGAACCCGACGCAAAACTGATGGTTAATTGCAATGTTCAGGGTCTCCTAATGACGATGGAACACTCAAATTGCGTCGCAATTCAATACATCGTCCTCCAGCCGATTTGTCTCCAAGGGTGTATTGCTGCCTGTGAGTCTAGATTTTCGAATCCGACGCAAAACTGATAGTTAATTGTGACGTACAGGGCCTCCTAATGACGATGGAACACTCAAATTGCGTCGAGATTCAATACATCGGCCTCCAGCCGACTTGTCTTCAAGGGTCTATTGCTGCCTCGGGCACCTTGTGGTCGTTCTCCTGTGAGTCTAGATTTTCGAATCCGACGCATAACTGATAGTAAATTACCTTCAGGGCCTCCTAATGACGATGGAACACTCAAATTGCGTCGCAATTCAATACATCGTCCTCCACCCGTTTTGTCTCCAAGGGTCAATTGCTGCCTGTGGCACCTAATGGTCGTTCTCCTGTGAGTCTAAATTTTCGAATCCGTCGCAAAACTGATAATTAATTGTATCGTTCGGGGCCTCCTAATGACGATGGAACACTCAAACTGCGTCGAGATTCAATACATCGTCCTTCAGCCGAATTGTCTCCAAGGGTCTATTGCTGCCTCGGGCTCCTTATGTGCGTTATCCTGTGAGTCTAGATTATGGAATCCGACGCAAAACTGATAGTTAATTGTAACGTTCAGGGCCTCCTAATGACGATGGAACACTCAAATTGCGTCGAGATTCAATACATCGTTCTCCAGTTGACTTGTCCCGAAGGGTCTATTGCTGCCTCGGGCACCTTATTGTCGTTCTCCCATGAGTCTAAATTGTCGAATCCGACGCAAAACTGATAGTTAATTGTAACGTTCAAGCCCTCCTAATGACGATGGATCATTGAAATTGCGTCGTGATTCAATACATTGTCCATCAGCCGACTTACCTCCAAGGGTCTATTGCTGCCTCGGGCACCTTATGGTCGTTCTCCTGTGACTCTAGATTTTTGAATCCGACGCAAAACTGATAGTTAATTGTGACGTTCAAGGCCTCCTAATGACGATGGAACACTCAAATTGTGTCGCGATTCAATACATCGTCCTCCATCCGTTTTGTCTCCAAGGGTCTATTGCTGCCTGTGGCACCTAATGGTCGTTGTCCTGTGAGTCTAAATTTTCGAATCCGACGCAAAAATGATGATTAATTGTAACGTTCGGGGCCTCCTAATGACGATGGAACACTCAAATTGCGTCGAGATTCAAAACAGTGCCCTTCAGCCGACTTGCCTCCAAGGGTCTATTGCTGCCGCGGGCACCTTATGGTCGTTCTCCTGTGACTCTAGATTGTCGAATCCGACGCAAAACTGATAATTAATTGTAACGTTCAGGGCCTCCTAATGACGATGGAACACTCACATTGCGTCGAGATTCAATACATCGTCCTCCAGCCGACTCGTTTCCAAGGGTCTATTGCTGCCTCGGGCACCTTATGGTCGATCTCCTTTGAGTCGAGATTCTCGAATCCGACCCAAACTGTTACTTAATTGTAACGTTCAGGGCCTCCTAATGTCGATGGAACACTCAAATTGTGTCGCGATTCAATCCATCGTCCTCCAGCCGTTTTGTCTCCAAGGGTCAATTGCTGCCTGTGGCACCTAATTGTCGTTCTGCTGTGAGTCTAGATTTTCGAATCCGACGCAGAGCTGATAGTTAATTGTAACGTTCGGGGCCTCCTAATGACGATGGAACACTCAATTTGCGACGAGATTCAATACATCGTCTTCCAGCCGTCTTGTCTCCAAGGGGATATTGCTGATTGGGGCGTCATATGGTCGTTCTCCTATGAGTCTAGATTTTCGATTACGACGCAAAACTGAAAGTTAATTGTAACGTTCAGGGGCTCCTAATGACGACGGAACACTCAAATTGCGTCGAGATTCAATACATCGGCCTCCAGCCGACTTGTCTTCAAGGGTCTATTGCTGCCTCGTGCACCTTGTGGTCGTTCTCCTGTGAGTCTAGATTTACGAATCCGAAGCATAACTGATAGTTAATTGTAACGTTAAGGCCTCCTAATGACGATGGAACACTCAAATTGCGTCGCGATTCAATACATAGTCCTCCAGCCGATTTGTCACCAAGGGTCTATTGTTGCATCGGGCGCCTTTTGGTCGTTCTCCTGTGAGTCTAGATTATCGAATCTGACGCAAACCTGATAGTTAATTATAACGTTCAGGGCCTCCTAATGACTATGGAACACTCAAATTGCGTCGATATTCAATACATCGTCCTCCAGCCGACTTGTCTCCAAGGAGATAGTGCTGCCTCGGGCAACTTATGGTGCGTCTCCTGTGAGTCTAGATTTTCAAATCCGACGCGAAACTGATAGATAATTGTAACGTAGAGGGCCTCCTAATGACGATGGAACACTCAAATTGCGTCGAGATTCAATACATCGGGCACCAGCCGATTTGTCTCTAAGGGTCTATTGCTGCCTCGGGCACCTTATTATCGTTCTCCTGTGAGTCTAGTTTTCGAATCCGACGCATAACTGATAGTTAATTGCAACGTTCAGGGCCTCCTAATGTCGATGTAACACTCAAATTGCGTCGAGATTCAATACATCGTCCTCCAGCCGACTTGTCTCCTAGGGGATATTCCTGCCTCGGGCACCTTATGGGCGTTCTCCTGTAGATTTTCAAATCCGACGCAAAACTGATAGTTATTTGTGACGTTCCAGGCCTCCTAATGACGATGGTACACTCAAATTGCGTGAGATTCAATACATCTTCCTCCAGCCGACTTGTCACCAAGGTAATATTGCTGCATAGGGGCACCATATGGTCCGTCACCTGTGAGTCTAGATTTTCGAATGCGACGCGAAACTGATAGTTAATTGTAACGTACAGGTCCTCCTAATGACGATGGAACACTCAAATTGCGTCGAGATTCAATACATCGTCCTCCAGCCGACTTGTCTCCAAGGGGATATTGCTGTCTCGGGCACCATACGGTTCGTCTCCTGTGAGTATAGATTTTCGAATCGGACACGTAACTGATAGTTAATTGTAACGTTCAGGGCCTCCTAATGACGATGGAACACTCAAATTGCGTCGAGGTTCAATACATCGTCCGCCAGCCGACTTGTCTCCTAGGGGATATTCCTGCCTCGGGCACCTTATGGTCGTTCTCCTGGGAGTCTAGATTTTCGAATTCGATACAAAACTGATAGTTAATTGTAACGTTCAGGGCCTCCTAATGACGATGTAACACTCAAATTGCGTCGAGATTCAATACATCGGCCACCAGTCGACTTGTCTCCAAGCGTCGATTGATGCCTCGGGCACCTTGTGGTCTTTCTCCTGTGAGTCTAGGTTTTCAAATCCGACGCAAAACTGATAGTTAATTGTTACGTTCATGGCCTCCTAATGAGATGGAACACTCTAATTGCGTCGAGATTCAATACATCGTCCTCCAGCCGACTTGCCTCCAAGGAGATATTGCTGCCTCGGGCACCATATGTTCCTATTCTTGTGAGTCTAGATTTTCGAATCCGACCCGATACTGATAGTTAAATTTAACGTTCAGCGCCTCCTAATGACGATGGAACACTCAAATGGCGTAGTGATTCTATACATCGGCCACAAGCCGAATTGTCTCCAAGGGTCTATTGCTGCCTCGGGCAATTTATGGTCTTTCTCCTGTGAGTCTAGATTTTGGTATCCGACTCATAACTGATAGTTAATTGTAACGTTCAGCGCCTCTAATGACGATGGAACACTCAAATTGCGTCGAGATTCAATATATCGTCCTCCAGCCGACTTGTCTCCTAGGGGATATTCCTGCCTCGGGCACCTTATGGTCGTTCTCCTGTAAGTCTAGATTTTCGAATCCGACGCAAAACTGATAGTTAATTGTTACGTTCATGGCCTCCTAATGACGATGGAACACTCAAATTGAGTCGAGATTTAATACATCGTCCTCCAGACGAATTGTCTCCTGTCAGTATAGACTTTTGAATCCGACGCGAAACTGATAGTTAATTGTAACGTTCAGGGCCTCCTAATGACGACGGAACACTCAATTTGCGTCGAGATTCAATACATCGTCATTCAGCCGACTTGTCTCCAAGGGTCTATTGCTGCCTCGGGCACCTTATAGTTGTTCTCCTGTAGATTTTCAAATCCGACGCAAAACTGATAGTTAATTGTAACGTTCAGGGCCACCTAATGGCGATGGAACACTCAAATGGCGTCGAGATTCAATACATCGTCCTCCAGCCGACTTGTTTACAAGGGGATATTGCTGCCTCGGGCGCCTTATGTTCCGTCTCCTGTGAGTCTAGATTTTCGAATCCGACGCAAAACTTATGGTTAATTGTAACGTTCATGGCCTCCTAATGACGATGGAACACTCAAATTGCGTCGAGATTCAATATATTGTCATTCAGTCGACTTGTCTCCAAAGGTCTTTGTTGCCTCGGGCACCTTATGGTCGTCCTTATGTGAGTCTAGATTTTCAAATCCGACGCAAAACTGACAGTTAGTTGTAACGTTCAGGGCCTCCTAATGACGATGGAACACTCAAATTATCTCCAAGGTGATATTGCTGTCTCGGGCACCATATGGTTCTTCTCCTGTGAGTCGAGACTTTTCAATCCGACGCGAAACTGATTGTTAATTGTAACGTTCAGGGCCTCCTAATGACGATGGAACACTCAAATTGCGTCGAGATTCAATACATCGTCCTCCAGCCGACTTGTTTACAAGGGGATATTGCTGCTTCGGGCACCTTATGTTCCGTCTCCTGTGAGTCTAGATTTTCGAATCCGACGCAAAACTTATGGTTAATAGTAACGTTTATGGCCTCCTAATGACGGTGGAACACTCAAATTGCGTTGAGATTCAATACATCTTCCTCCATTCGACTTGTCTCCTACAGGATAGTTCCACCTCGGGCTCGTCGTTCTCCTGTGAGTCTAGAATTTCCAATCCGACGCAAAACTGATAGTTAATTGTTACGTTCATGGCCTCCTAATGACGATGGAACACTCAAATTGCGTCGAGATTCAATACATCGTCCTCCAGCCGACTTGTCTCCAAGGGGATATTGCTTCCTCGGGCACCTTATGGTCGTCCTAATGTGAGTCTAGATTTTCGAATCCGACGCAAAACTGATAGATAATTGTAACGTACAGGGCCTCCTAATGACGATGGAGCACTCAAATTGCGTCGAGATTCAATACATCGTCATTCAGCCGACTTGTCTCCAATTGTCTATTGTTGTCTCGGGCACCTTATGGTCGTCCTAATGTGAGTCTAGATTTTCGAATCCGACGCAAAACTGACAGTTAATTGTATCGTTCAGGGCCTCCTAATGACGATGGAACACTCAAATTGCGTCGAGATTCTATACATCGTCCTACAGCCGACTTGTCTCCAAGGGTCTATTGCTGCCTCGGGCACCTTATGTTCGTTCACCTGGGAGTCTAGATTTTCGAATTCGACGCAAAACTGATAGTTAATTGTAACGTTCAGGGCCTCCTAATGACGATGTAACATTCAAATTGCGTCGAGATTCAATACATCGGCCACCAGTCGACTTGTCTCCAAGCGTCTATTGCTGCCTCGGGCACCTTATGGTCTTTCTCCTGTGAGTCTAGGTTTTCAAATCCGACGCAAAACTGATAGTTAATTGTTACGTTCATGGCCTCCAAATGAGATGGAACACTCTAATTGCGTCGAGATTCAATACATCGTCCTCCAGCCGACTTGCCTCCAAGGAGATATTGCTGCCTCGGGCACCATATGTTCCTTTTCTTGTGAGTCTAGATTTTCGAATCCGACGCGAAACTGATAGTTAAAATTAACGTTCAGCGCCTCCTAATGACGATGGAACACTCAAATTGCGTAGTGATTCAATACATCGGGCACAAGCCGAATTGTCTCCAAGGGTCTATTGCAGCCTCGGGCACCTTATGGTCTTTCTCCTGTGAGTCTAGATTTTGGAATCCGACGCATAACTGATAGTTAATTGTAACGTTCAGCGCCTGTAATGACGATGGAACACTCGAATTGCGTCGAGATTCAATATATCGTCCTTCAGCCGACTTGTCTCCTAGGGGATATTCCTGCCTCGGGCACCTTATGGTCGTTCTCCTGTAAGTCTAGATTTTCGAATCCGACGCAAAACTGATAGTTAACTGTTACGTTCATGGCCTCCTAATGACGATGGAACACTCAAATTGCGTCGAGATCTAATACATCGTCCTCCAGCCGAATTGTCTCCTGTCAGTATAGACTTTTGAATCCGACGCGAAACTGATAGTTAATTGTATCGTTCAGGGCCTCCTAATGACGACGGAACACTCAATTTGCGTCGAGATTCAATACATCGTCATTCAGCCGACTTGTCTCCAAGGGTCTATTGCTGCCTCGGGCACCTAATAGTTGTTCTCCTGTAGATTTTCAAATCCGACGCAAAACTGATAGTTAATTGTAACGTTCAGGGCCACCTAATGGAGTTGGAACACTCAAATGGCGTCGAGATTCAATACATCGTCCTCCAGCCGACTTGTTTACAAGGGGATATTGCTGCCTCGGGCACCTTATGTTCCGTCTCCTGTGAGTCTAGATTTTCGAATCCGACGCAAAACTTATGTTTAATTGTAACGTTCATTGCCTCCTAATGACGATGGAACACTCAAATTGCGTCGAGATTCAATACATCGTCCTCCAGCCGACTGCCTCGGGCACCATATGGTCCTTCTCCTGTGAGTTTCGATTTACGAATGCGACGCGAAACTGATAGTTAATTGTAAAGTACAGGGCCTCCTAATGACGATGGAACACTCAAATTGCGTCGAGATTCAATATATTGTCATTCAGCCGACTTGTCTCCAAAAGTCTATTGCTGCCTCGGGCACCTTATGGTCGTCCTTATGTGAGTCTAGATTTTCAAATCCGACGTAAAACTGACAGTTAGTTGTAACGTTGAGGGCCTCCTAATGACGATGGAACTCTCAAATTGTCTTCAAGGTGATATTGCTGCCTCGGGCACCATATGGTTCTTCTCCTGTGAGTCGAGACTTTTCAATCCGACGCGAAACTGATTGTTAATTGTAACGCTCAGGGCCTCCTAATGACGATGGAATACTCAAATTGCGTCGAGATTCGATACATTGTCCTCCAGCCGACTTGTTTACAAGGGGCTATTGCTGCCTCGGGCACCTTATGATCCGTCTCCTGTGAGTCTAGATTTTCGAATCCGACGCAAAACTGACAGTTAATTGCATCGTTCAGGGCCTCCTAATGACGATGGAACACTCAAATTGCGTCGAGATTCTATACATCGTCCTACAGCCGACCTGTCTCCAAGGGTCTATTGCTGCCTCGGGCACCTTATGGTCGTTCTCCTGTGAGTCGAGATTTTCGAAATTCGACGCAAAACTGATAGTTAATTGTAACGTTCAGGGCCTCCTAATGACGATGTAACACTCAAATTGCGTCGAGATTCAATACATCGGCCACCAGTCGACTTGTCTCCAAGTGTCTATTGCTGCCTCGGGCACCTTATGGTCTTTCTCCTGTGAGTCTAGGTTTTCAAATCCGACGCAAAACTGATAGTTAATTGTTACGTTCATGGCCTCCTAATGAGATGGAACACTCTAATTGCGTCGAGATTCAATATATTGTCATTCAGCCGACTTGTCTCCAAAAGTCTATTGCTGCCTCGGGCACCTTATGGTCGTCCTTATGTGAGTCTAGATTTTCAAATCCGACGCAAAACTGACAGTTAGTTGTAACGTTCAGGGCCTCCTAATGACGATGGAACACTCAAATTGTCTCCAAGGTGATATTGCTGCCTCGGGCACCATATGGTTCTTCTCCTGTGAGTCGAGACTTTTCAATCCGACGCGAATCTGATTGTTAATTGTAACGTTCAGGGCCTCCTAATGACGATGGAACACTCAAATTACGTCGAGATTCAATATATCGTCCTCCAGCCGACTTGTCTCCAAAGGGATATTGCTGCCTCGGGCACCTTATGGTCATTCTCCTGTGAGTCTAGATTTTCGAATCCGACGCAAAACTGAGAGTTAATTATAACGTTCAGCGCCACCTAATGACGATGGAACACTCAAATTGCGCGAGATTCAATACATCGTCCTACAGCCGACTTGTGTCCAAGGGTCTATTGATGCATCGGGCACCATATGGTCGTTCTCCTTTGAGTCTAGATTATCGAATCCGACGCAAAATGATAGTTAATTGTAACGTTCAGAGCCTCCTAATGACGATTTAACGCTCATATTCCGTCGCGATTCAATACATAGTCCTCCAGCCGATTTGTCACCAAGGGTCTATTGTTGCATCGGGCGCCTTTTGGTCGTTCTCCTGTGGGTCTAGATTGTCGAATCTGACGCAAACCTGATAGTTAATTATAACGTTCAGGGCCTCCTAATGACTATGGAACACTCAAATTGCGTCGATATTCAATACATCGTCCTCCAGCCGACTTGTCTCCAAGGAGATATTGCTGCCTCGGGCAACTTATGGTCCGTCACCTGTGAGTCTAGATTTTCAAATCCGACGCGAAACTGATAGATAATTGTAACGTACAGGGCCCCCTAATGACGATGGAACACTCAAATTGCGTCGAGATTCAATACATCGGGCACCAGCCGATTTGTCTCCAAGGGTCTATTGCTGCCTCGGGCACCTTATGGTCGTTCTCCTGTGAGTCTAGTTTTCGAATCCGAGGCAATTAACTGATACTTAATTGTAACGTTCAGGGCCTCCTAATGTCGATGTAACACTCAAATTGCGTCGAGATTCAATACATCGTCCTCCAGCCGACTTGTCTCCAAGGGGATATTGCTGTCTCGGGCACCATACGGTTCGTCTCCTGTGAGTATAGATTTTCGAATCGGACACGTAACTGATAGTTAATTGTAACGTTGAGGGCCTCCTAATGACGATAGAACACTCAAATTGCGTCGAGATTCAATACATCGTCCTCCAGCCGACTTGTCTCCTAGGGGATATTCCTGCCTCGGGCACCTTATGGTCGTTCTCCTGGGAGTCTAGATTTTTGAATTCGACGCAAAACTGATAGTTAATTATAACGTTCAGCGCCTCTAATGACGATGGAACACTCAAATTGCGTCGAGATTCAATATATCGTCCTCCAGCCGACTTGTCTCCTAGGGGATATTCCTGCCTCGATCACCTTATGGTCGTTCTCCTGTGAGTCTAGATTTTCGAATCCGACGCAAAACTGATAGTTAATTGTCACGTTCATGGCCTCCTAATGACGATGGAACACTCAAATTGCGTCGAGATTTAATACATCGTCCTCCAGCCGAATTGTCTCCTGTCAGTATAGACTTTTGAATCCGACGCGAAACTGATAGTTAATTGTATCGTTCAGGGCCTCCTAATGACGACGGAACACTCAATTTGCGTCGAGATTCAATACATCGTCATTCAGCCGACTTGTCTCCAAGGGTCTATTGCTGCCTCGGGCACCTAATAGTTGTTCTCCTGTAGATTTTCAAATCCGACGCAAAACTGATAGTTAATTGTAACGTTCAGGGCCACCTAATGGCGATGGAACACTCAAATGGCGTCGAGATTCAATACATCGTCCTCCAGCCGACTTGTTTACAAGGGGATATTGCTGCCTCGGGCACCTTATGTTCCGTCTCCTGTGAGTCTAGATTTTCGAATCCGACGCAAAACTTATGGTTAATTGTAACGTTCATAGCCTCCTAATGACGATGGAACACTCAAATTGCGTCGAGATTCAATACATCGTCCTCCAGCCGACTGCCTCGGGCACCATATGGTCCTTCTCCTGTGAGTCTCGATTTTCGAATGCGACGCGAAACTGATAGTTAATTGTAAAGTACAGGGCCTCCTAATGACGATGGAACACTCAAATTGCGTCGAGATTCAATATATTGTCATTCAGCCGACTTGTCTCCAAAAGTCTATTGCTGCCTCGGGCACCTTATGGTCGTCCTTATGTGAGTCTAGATTTTCAAATCCGACGTAAAACTGACAGTTAGTTGTAACGTTCAGGGCCTCCTAATGACGATGGAACACTCAAATTGTCTTCAAGGTGATATTGCTGCCTCGGGCACCATATGGTTCTTCTCCTGTGAGTCGAGACTTTTCAATCCGACGCGAAACTGATTGATAATTGTAACGCTCAGGGCCTCCTAATGACGATGGAACACTCAAATTGCGTCGAGATTCTATACATCGTCCTACAGCCGACTTGTCTCCAAGGGTCTATTGCTGCCTCGGGCACCTTATGGTCGTTCTCCTGTGAGTCTAGATTTTCGAATTCGACGCAAAACTGATAGTTAATTGTAACGTTCAAGGCCTCCTAATGACGATGTAACACTCAAATTGCGTCGAGATTCAACACATCGGCCACCAGTCGACTTGTCTCCAAGCGTCTATTGCTGCCTCGGGCACCTTATGGTCTTTCTCCTGTGAGTCTAGGTTTTCAAATCCGACGCAAAACTGATAGTTAATTGTTACGTTCATGGCCTCCTAATGAGATGGAACACTCTAATTGCGTCGAGATTCAATACATCGTCCTCCAGCCGACTTGCCTCCAAGGAGATATTGCTGCCTCGGGCACCATATGTTCCTTTTCTTGTGAGTCTAGATTTTCGAATCCGACGCGAAACTGATAGTTAATTTTATCGTTCAGGGCCTCCTAATGACGACGGAACACTCAATTTGCGTCGAGATTCAATACATCGTCATTCAGCCGACTTGTTTACAAGGGGATATTGCTGCTTCGGGCACCTTATATTCCGTCTCCTGTGAGTCTAGATTTTCGAATCCGACGCAAATTTTATGGTTAATTGTAACGTTCATGGCCTCCTAATGACGATGGAACACTCAAATTGCGTCGAGATTCAATACATCGTCCTCCAGCCGACTGCCTCGGGCACCATATGGTCCTTCTCCTGTGAGTCTCGATTTTCGAATGCGACGCGAAACTGATAGTTAATTGTAACGTACAGGGCCTCCTAATGACGATGGACCACTCAAATTGCGTCGAGATTCAATATATTGTCATTCAGCCGACTTGTCTCCAAAAGTCTATTGCTGCCTCGGGCACCTTATGGTCGTCCTTATGTGAGTCTAGATTTTCAAATCCGACGCAAAACTGACAGTTAGTTGTAACGTTCAGGGCCTCCTAATGACGATGGAACACTCAAATTGTCTCCAAGGTGATATTGCTGCCTCGGGCACCATATGGTTCTTCTCCTGTGAGTCGAGACTTTTCAATCCGACGCGAAACTGATTGTTAATTGTAACGTTCAGGGCCTCCTAATGACGATGGAACACTCAAATTACGTCGGGATTCAATATATCGTCCTCCAGCCGACTTGTCTCCAAAGGGATATTGCTGCCTCGGGCACCTTATGGTCATTCTCCTGTGAGTCTAGATTTTCGAATCCGACGCAAAACTGAGAGTTAATTATAACGTTCAGCGCCACCTAATGACGATGGAACACTCAAATTGCGCGCGAGATTCAATACATCGTCCTCCAGCCGACTTGTCTTCAAGGTGATATTCCTGCCTCGGGCAACATACGGTCCGTCTCTTGTGAGTCTAGATTATAAAATCCGACGCGATACTGATAGTTAATTGTAACGTTCAGTGCCTCCTAATGACGATGGAACACTCAAATTGCGTCGCGATTCAATACATCGTCCTACAGCCGACTTGTGTCCAAGGGTCTATTGATGCATCGGGCACCATATGGTCGTTCTCCTTTGAGTCTAGATTATCGAATCCGACGCAAAATGATAGTTAATTGTAACGTTCAGAGCCTCCTAATGACGATGGAACGCTCAAATTCCGTCGCGATTCAATACATAGTCCTCCAGCCGATTTGTCACCAAGGGTCCATTGTTGCATCGGGCGCCTTTTGGTCGTTCTCCTGTGGGTCTAGATTATCGAATCTGACGCAAACCTGATAGTTAATTATAATGTTCAGGGCCTCCTAATGACTATGGAACACTCAAATTGCGTCGAGATTCAATACATCGTCCTCCAGCCAACTTGTCTCCATGGGGATATTGCTGTCTCGGGCACCATACGTTTCGTCTCCTGTGAGTATAGATTTTCGAATCGGACACGTAACTGATAGTTAATTGTAACGTTGAGGGCCTCCTAATGACGATGGAACACTCAAATTGCGTCGAGATTCAATACATCGTCCTCCAGCCGACTTGTCTCCAAGCGTCTATTGCTGGCTCGGGCACCTTATGGTCTTTCTCCTGTGAGTCTAGGTTTTCAAATCCGACGCAAAACTGATAGTTAATTGTTACGTTCATGGCCTCCTAATGTCGATGTAACACTCAAATTGCGTCGAGATTCAATACATCGTCCTCCAGCCGACTTGTCTCCAAGGGGATATTGCTGTCTCGGGCACCATACGTTTCGTCTCCTGTGAGTATAGATTTTCGAATCGGACACGTAACTGATAGTTAATTGTAACGTTGAGGGCCTCCTAATGACGATGGAACTCTCAAATTGCGTCGAGATTCAATACATCGTCCTCCAGCAGACTTGTCTCCTAGGGGATATTCCTGCCTCGGGCACCTTATGGTCGTTCTCCTGGGAGTCTAGATTTTCGAATTCGACGCAAAACTGATAGTTAATTGTAACGTTCAGGGCCTCCTAATGACGATGTAACACTCAAATTGCGTCGAGATTCAATACATCGGCCACCAGTCGACTTGTCTCCAAGCGTCTATTGCTGCCTCGGGCACCTTATGGTCTTTCTCCTGTGAGTCCAGGTTTTCAAATCCGACGCAAAACTGATAGTTAATTGTTACGTTCATGGCCTCCTAATGAGATGGAACACTCTAATTGCGTCGAGATTCAATACATCGTCCGCCAGCCGACTTGCCTCCAAGGAGATATTGCTGCCTCGGGCACCATATGTTCCTTTTCTTGTGAGTCTAGATTTTCGAATCCGACGCGAAACTGATAGTTAAATTTAACGTTCAGCGCCTCCTAATGACGATGGAACACTCAAATTGCGTAGTGATTCAATACATCGGCCACAAGCCGAATTGTCTCCAAGGGTCTATTGCTGCCTCGGGCACCTTATGGTCTTTCTCCTGTGAGTCTAGATTTTGGTATCCGACACATAACTGATAGTTAATTGTAACGTTCAGCGCCTCTAATGACGATGGAACACTCAAATTGCGTCGAGATTCAATATATCGTCCTCCAGCCGACTTGTCTCCTAGGGGATATTCCTGCCTCGGGCACCTTATGGTCGTTCTCCTGTGAGTCTAGATTTTCGAATCCGACGCAAAACTGATAGTTAATTGTTACGTTCATGGCCTCCTAATGACGATGGAACACTCAAATTGCGTCGAGATTTAATACATCGTCCTCCAGCCGAATTGTCTCCTGTCAGTATAGACTTTTGAATCCGACGCGAAACTGATAGTTAATTGTATCGTTCAGGGCCTCCTAATGACGACGGAACACTCAATTTGCGTCGAGATTCAATACATCGTCATTCAGCCGACTTGTCTCCAAGGGTCTATTGCTGCCTCGGGCACCTTATAGTTGTTCTCCTGTAGATTTTCAAATCCGACGCAAAACTGATAGTTAATTCTAACGTTCAGGGCCACCTAATGTCGATGGAACACTCAAATGGCGTCGAGATTTGATACATCGTCCTCCAGCCGACTTGTTTACAAGGGGATATTGCTGCCTCGGGCACCTTATGTTCCGTCTCCTGTGAGTCTAGATTTTCGAATCCGACGCAAAACTTATGGTTAATTGTAACGTTCATGGCCTCCTAATGACGATGGAACACTCAAATTGCGTCGAGATTCAATACATCGTCCTCCAGCCAACTGCCTCGGGCACCATATGGTCCTTCTCCTGTGAGTCTCGATTTTCGAATGCGACGCGAAACTGATAGTTAATTGTAACGTTCAGGGCCTCCTAATGACGATGGAACACTCAAATTGCGTCGAGATTCAATACATCGTCCTCCAGTTATTAATAGTTAATAAAGTCTATTGCTGCCTCGGGCACCTTATGGTCGTCCTTATGTGAGTCTAGATTTTCAAATCCGACGTAAAACTGACAGTTAGTTGTAACGTTGAGGGCCTCCTAATGACGATGGAACACTCAAATTGCGTCGAGATTCAATACATCGTCCTTTAGCCGACTTGTCTCCAAGGGTCTATTGCTGCCACAGGCACCTTATGGTCGTTCTCCTGTGAATCTATATTTTCAAATCCGACGCAAAACTGATAGTTAATTGTAACGTTCAGGGCCTCCTAATGTCGATGGAACACTCAAATTGCGTCGTGATTCAATACATCGGCCACCAGCCGACTTGTCTCCAAGGGTCTACTGCTGCCTCGGGCACCTTATGGTCGTTCTCCTGTGAGTCTAGATTATCGAATCCGGCGCATAACTGATAGTTAATTGTAACGTTCAGCGCCTCCTAATGACGAAGGAACACTCTAATTGCGTCGAGATTCAATACAATGTCCTCCAGCCGACTTGTCTCCTAGGGGATATTGAAAGGTGGCTACACTGAGCCACTGCGCCTGAGATTGCGCCATAGAGTATTATTAAGCCGCCTCCACAGTGCTTGGAGAGAACTCGTAGTAGTCAGTGCGTGGGCAGACTTCGTAGAAGACAGTCAGTGCTGAGATGTGCGAGTGGGCAAGGCTTGTCGAGAGGTTGTAGGAAGGAGTGTTTGTTCCATGTTTTATCCAGTTATTTGATGGGAGAGGTAGCAGATGTTATTTTAATGAAGACATTGTAACGATCAGAGTGCTTTTCATCAATATATATGAAGGTAAAATATTCTTTTTTTTTTTCATTATTTCCATGTTTTAAATAATGCGTCATGACAGGTTCAGTCAACAAAGCATCTGGCTTGTGTTCTTGTATTAGAGTGTAATTCTGGTTTTCTTGAGTAATTATGGTATTTTTATTTCCTTTAGTTACTTCTGTATAAATGGTGTTTAAAAATTCTTGTCTTGTTGGAGAAGAACCGCGCCAGATGTGTTCGTTGAGTCACACTCCCACATACAGAACAGTTACTCTTGAGCTTATTGGTTTTGTAGGTTTTATAGTTGCTGGGGACTTAATTAATTAATTGTGTCAACGAAAAATTTCATTTCATTCTTGTTGTTGTTCTTTGCAGTCAGATAGCGTAACAATACTAGTCAGGGCCAACCGTTTACGAGAAACAGCGTAATCGATCATATAGTTACTAAAAAGTATTTTCAATCATATTTAATTAAGCCCCCATGCACGTGGCGGCCGCTGCTTCGGATCGTCCCTTGGAAATCTTCTGATTGTAAAAATAGTAGATGGTAGAATTGTTGTAGTAATTTGTAGTTAGTAATTGTAGTCTATTTTGCATGTGTAGATTTGGTAATTGTCATTCTTCTAATGGTATTTTTTTCTCAGAATTTGATTTGTTGTCTTGTATACGCGTTTGACAATCTAGTGGAATTGTGTCAATTGTTTGTTAATCGTGTTTGAGGGAAACATTTCATATGAATGGTATTGTTGGAGATAAGGTGGCATTGTGTGTAATTTCCGTACAGTGACGAATTTTTTGTATGTTTTGTAAATGATTACGCGATCGATGAAAAAGGCAAAAATGATGGATAGTGAGAATGATGAAATTGTTAACATGGCGAACTCGCCAACGCAGGAGAACAGTGTGATGAATAATGAAGTGTAAAACAATGTAATAAGTCGGGAAAATAGTCCGGAACCATTTCAAAATTTTTCTCAATCAGAAAATTCACAGAATACGAGATTAACGATAGAAGATTCTGAAATAGTATCGAACACAGATAGCTTTACAGCTATGACGAAGGAAGCTGGTTTTGCGGGAAATGTTAGGGGCGAAAAGAATTTTGAAACAGTTAACATGGAGCAGTTGATGAGTGCTATATTAAATTTGGGAGCACGTATGGAAACACGGTTAGACTCACAGGGATCACAAATAGGAACAATTAAAACTGAGATGGGAACTTTACGATCTGAATTAAAAACTGATATGGGAACAATGGAAACACGGATGGGATCTGAATTTAAAACTGAGATGGGAACTTTACGATCTGAATTAAGAGATGGGAACTTTGGAAACACGGTTAGACTCACGAATAGGGACATGTTTCAAAAATATGAAAGATGAATTAAAGAAAGAAATCAGAGAAGAAGTACAACCAATTTTGAATGCTCACAATAATAGATTAATTGCAGTAGAAATCAGACAAAGGGAACAGGATAGAGAACAGGAAGAAAGAGATCGCGTGATAGTACAGAAATTTTCAGAGTTAAATTTACAACGTGCAAAGGATAAGGAAGAAATATTTGAGAGAATCGAGGAATCCGTACCAAATGACAGATTACATAACCTAACACAACACTATGAACAGCTAGCTACCAAATGTGACAATACTGAAACCCGAGTCGCGACACTTACGGAAGACGTAAATAAACAGAAAGAACAATAGGGTGACTTATCGGAAAGAGTTGAGGAAATTTCAGATAAACTGACAAATCTTAGTTTACATGGGGACAGAGATTCGGATGATACAGCACCATTGCCATTTGCAGAAACCGAAGAGTATCAGAACGTAAATAAACATGTTGAAAATCAGGGAAAATTTAATGAACGCGTGAAAAGGGAATTTGAGGCTTTAAAAAAGCAAGTCAAACAAATTGAAGGCGAAATAGTAGGAAATGACGGTAGAAGAAACTTAGAATCACAGATAGCAGAGGGGTATGAAGAAAGAAATTTATTTCATTTACGAGAAGCAACAAGAGAGCGCCAGGCGCGCGAACTTGAGAATAATCGACATTGGGACTGGGACAGACGCGGTAGGTCTTTGTCACCACGAGGCGAAAACTTTGACTATAAACACTTTTTGACTGTTCGGAAATTTAAGATCCTCCGCAATTTTAAGAATGACATACATCCATGTTCATGGCTAGATCAATTTACGTACGCACTTCCGTCAGATGTGCCACAAAGTCACAAACTGGAAATTATGTGCGGCTATTAAAGTCCTCAGGGGATTCACTACTCTAAGTGAATATGTGCCGTAGAGAGCATAGGGCCTCGAGCTGTAGTGGTGCTGTTTCTCTTTTAGTTTTCTACACCGCTGCCTACTCTTTTACTATTCTTTGCATCTGTCAAACCAACTCTTCGACTATCAATCTATCTAGTGAGTAAGTAAACAATAACCTGATATGACTAATTTACCCAAAAGTGACTTCGGAAATTACCGTGTGGACTTACTATATCTGCTGCAGCATTCATTCGTAGATTAAATGAAATTTTACCTGTTTATCTTCGTAACAATATTACTTCATATGTCGACGATATTCTTATCGCTAAACGTTCTAGGAGTGAACACAACAAAATTTTGGATTCATTGTTACGTATTTTTGCAAGAGTTGGTATTACAGAGAACTTGGAAAAATCTGAATTTGGTCGTTCTCAGATGAAATTTCTCGGTCACATTATTGCTACAGAAGGTATTCTTCCTGATCCAAAGAAACTAGATGCTATTCAGTTCGCAATGACATTCTTTTTAAACGAAAATCGGTCGACAACTCCGTTTGGTTAGTTTGTATTCCTGATGAGTGGGTCAATAAATTGATTTGGTATACGCATTTCAGTTATGCACACTTTGGTCCCAGAAAATGCTTTCACAAATTACGAGAAAATTGCTATTTCAGTAATATGGAAAAACGTATTCGATCTGTTCTGGCCAAATGCAAATTATGTCAAAAGGCTAAGCCGCCAACAGTTTCTCACAGAGCACCGATGTTTCCTATCATTCCAGCGAAATTAAAGGAGATGGCTGCAGTCGATTTGTTCGGTCCAGTGGTTCGATCTACTAATGGTTTTGCGTACATTTTCGTAGCAGTGGAGTTGACATCAAAATATGTATGTTTTACACCTTTACGCAAAGCAACAGCTCGTTCAGTATCTAACGCTTTCATCAAACATTTTCTTAAAGAAGTGGGTCATGTTGATAAGGTTATATCAGATAATGGATCACAGTTTCGTTCTAAAATTTGGCTTCGTACTCTACGGCGTCGTAAAATTAAACCAATCTTCATTTCACATTTTCACCCTCAATCAAACGCTTCAGAGAGATGGATGAAGGAAATCAATAAATTGTGTCGTCTTTATTGTCATCAGAATCACAGAACTTGGGATCAGTATCTTCATATTTTTCAAAACATTCTGAATGAACTCTCTAATGATTCAACTTCTTTACCGCCTATACTGGTATTAAAAAATAAAGCACCGACAAATCGCATATCTGAAATCGTTCCTTTTCCGCCTTCACGGAAACTGCGGCATTCTGAAGTTGTCAACCTGGCTCTGCAAAATATTGCATCTGCGGCTGCTAGAAGAGAGAAATCAGCTAAGCGTCCTGGTCGTTCAAAAATCTTGTCAGTTGGTCAAAAAGTGTTAATTAAGTCTCATCGTTTGTCGCACAAAGGAAAAGGCTTGTGTCGCAAATTTTTTCTGCTTTATTACGGTCCATATAGAATTCGTAAAATTATTCATGATAACACTGTCGAAGTAGAAACTCTTAAATCTCGACGCTCTAAGGGAATACATCATATATCTAACGTAAAAATTTTTGTGGAATGATATACTTTGAAAAAAAATGTTTGTAGAATGACATACTTGTGAGAAACTAACAGCTACATGTAAAAATGCGGAGAGTACAAGGATACCGCGCTGTGTTTTGGCGGCGGCACATACTCAAAGCAACAGTCAAGTCTGCGCGCCGCACAAGGCAGTCGTTGACCGCGAACAATTGCTTCCTACGTCACGCGCCTACAGCTGATCGAGCGCTCAGTGCGAATGCACTGACAGCCGTAAACAAATACACAGTTTAATTTCTCCGACTAAATTCAGTATAAAGCTATAGTGACTTGATGAATTCTGTTATTAACATTCAGTATTTTTCAGGATACGGTTGTATAAAATATTTAAGAACTTCAGGTAAATTCTGTGCGTGTCCGACGTTAAGAGGACTTGCTATCGAGAAATTTTCAGGAAGAATGTAATTTCGAAGAAGAAACTAATAAACTAAAAGGGTAACTATTAATTGAGTTCATTTTTCAGATAACATATTTCCACTTAGGTACGTACTTTAGACGTAATTTGCTGCTCGCGATTACGTGATTCATACTTTGTGCTGAATTTTATGTTCTATGAATTTACGTGTGAAGCTACGTGCTTGCGTACGTTAACTGACTTTGACAATGATTATTAATGAACTGGGTTGTAACTTGTATATATTATGCATCGCTTGGCTGCACTGCTTTTTCACTGATGTCATTTTTTTTTAACTGTGTGCCTGCTGTGCTTATTTATTTAAATTATAATTGTCACCTGATTAGTTGCGCTGATATGTATGTAAGTTGTACTTTGTGATTTATCTGCTTGCGCCTTCATGTTTACTTATTAGGATGACATATGAACATTTATTTGCTTATGCTGATATGATGCTAATGACATGTTTACTGCTTTACGTATGGATTGCATATTTATACATATCTGTTGTTGTCATAACTACTCTTTAATTTGGTGTATTGAAATGCTGATGTACAGTGTACGAATATAGAGTTTAGGTTACACTATGGTATAGGTTATAGATTGTTCGCTTGGCAGAGCCTCGTTGTAGGATTTGTGCTGCATCCACTTTTTGACATTCTATTCTCTACTGGTATATTTACTCGCTATTGCTTGTTTTGCTTACGCTCAGTGCCTTATATTTTTAAGATAAGAAAATGAACTGCTATAATTCGACGAACTACATTAGTTCAAGAAACTTCATAGAAGTCACATGAGCTGAGGTTTTATGGAAGCTGTATAAATGTATGCTAATAGGAAGGAAGCTAACGACATGACATACCAAAACTAGGTTTAGACCATTGACAGTTATTACACTGCATTTTTCGTGAGCAATTGAAATAGGAAGTGACACTTGACACAAGAAATACTCCACATGTTTGCTTCTGTTTGCCATAATTCTTGAAGTGGTGTACACACTGTGAAATATTATGATCATTCACACTACGTAATCGTACTTAATTACTGAGAGTTATTCGAACTGAGTCTGTTAGAGGTCATGTATGCATTTCCTTTGTTTATAATTCATAATGAGCAGAAGATTTGGGTCAGATGGATTACACAGAGGTTGTGTGTTGGCAATGTGTCTTCAGATAGTATGGGATGATGAGGTTTGCATTAGGATTTTATCTGTACTTGTTCGAGGAGACTGACTAGAGGAAAGAGTTGTTATGGAAGTGAAATGATATTGGTAATAAGGTTCATATTTATCGACGTATTAAAGAGGTATTATTGAGGTATAGAGATTATATGAAGTTGATGATTATTGGAGTTTTTGTAGACAAGAAGTAAGGTAAATGATATTGATGATAAGATTTATATGTATCGACGTAAGAAGTATTAGTGAAGTATTGAGATTATGTGATGCTGATGATTATTGGAGTTTTGGTGTATAAGAGGTAAAGTAAGTGAGATGCATCTTTTTTTTGTTGGTCTTATGGAACAAGGAGGATGAAGATAGCAGACTAGAACACTAAAGTAGAAGGAAGATAGTCTATACACACACTTTGTTAAATCACTAAGCAGTATATACTTTTTTTTTGAAGAGAGGAAGTAATTGCATATCTTCGCTCACTGACAGTTGTTCAACAACAGTACATTTGATCTGGCTTGGCAAACATTGGTCTTGACATGATGACTATGACGTTGACCTAACTATTATTGTCTGTTATACATTGCTGCCACTACTACTTGATACACATGATGAACATCAGATTCTGACAGAATTACATTTACACAGTTAACACCATTTAATTACACAGTAGTACTTAATGTGGATGAAAGATGAATGAGTGTGTTTTGTGTGTCTTCCTTTCCTAATCCTACCCACCTATCTCGTAAATATTATTTTATTTGTTTGTAATGGCTTGCACTGACACCCATAAATATTATAGGTTTACTGATATTTGAGTATTTGTAATAGTTAATATGAAAATTATCTGACATCATTTGTGTGTTTGTTATGATTTGTATGTTTAGTGTAAGAGCATTGTAAAAGCATTTGTATGTGTTTTCAAACTATTGTTCATGCCTGAACTGTCAGATTAGTGAAGGTGAATATTATGGACTGTTACCTGCACTTTTCAACGTAATGTGTGACACTTAGGAATGATTAATTTCTGCTGATGAACTGAGTGATCAGTGATAGTGAATATTATGGACTGTTACTTGTACTTTATCTACATGATTGGTGTCACTAGGACATGTTTAGTTTCTGCTGATGAACAGTGTGATTAGTGATAGTGAATATCATGGACTGCTCTCTGGACCTGCTCATCATTGCTAGGTGCAACTGATGGACTACTTGTATGGAAATTAAGTCACTTCTTGCTGTCTGCACCTACTCAACATTGCTGGGTGCCACTGATGAACTGCTTCTACTGAACTAATGTGACTTGTTGCTGTGTACCTCTGCAACTTTACTGGGTGCCACAGATGGAACTGCTTCTACTGAAATGATGTCACTTGTTGGTGTCTGCACCTGCTCAACATTGCTGGGTGCAACTGATGGACTGCTTCTACTGAAATGATGTCACTTGTTGGTGTCTGCACCTGCTCAACATTGCTGGGTGCAACTGATGGACTGCTTCTACTGAAATAATGTCACTTGTTGGTGTCTGCACCTGCTCAACATTGCTGGGTGCAACTGATGGACTGCTTCTACTGAAATGAAGTCACTTGTTGGTGTCTGCACCTGCTCAACATTGCTGGGTGCAACTGATGGACTGCTTCTACTGAAATGATGTCACTTGTTGGTGTCTGCACCTGCTCAACATTGCTGGGTGCAACTGATGGACTGCTTCTACTGAAATGATGTCACTTGTTGGTGTCTGCACCTGCTCAACATTGCTGGGTGCAACTGATGGACTGTTTCTAGTGAAATGATGTCACTTGTTGGTGTCTGCACAAGCTCTCAACATTGCTGGGTGCAACTGATGGACTGCTTCTACTGAAATGATGTCACTTGTTGGTGTCTGCACCTGCTCTCAACATTGCTGGGTGCAACTGATGGACTGTTTCTGCTGATATGATGTCACTTGTCGGTGTCTGCACCTGCTCAACATTGCTGGGTGCAACTGATAGTCTGTTTCTACTGAAATGAAGTCACTTGTTGCTGTCTGCACCTGCTCAACATTGCTGGGTGCAACTGATGAACTGTTACTAATGAAATGAAGTCACTTGTTGCTGTCTGCACCTACTCAACATTGCTGGGTGCCTCTGATGGATTGCTTCTACTGAACTAACGTGACTTGTTGCTGGGTGTACCTGCTAAACTTTACTGGGTGCCACTGATGGCCTGCTTCTACTGAAAAGATGTCACCTGTTGGTGTTTTTTTTTTTTTTTTTTTTTTTTTTGTATAATCTAATCATTGAAAGCATTTTATGTGAACATTTGTATAAACTGATTTTTTTATGTATTGTGTAAACTATTATGTAAAGCCACATGTATGAAAAGAATTTGTATTGCCTACTGTATTTTATATATTAGGTTACTGAAAGGTCAGTGCAAAGCCAAAATTTTAACTAATTATGTGATATTTAGGTATTAATATTATCAATAGGTTTGTTTATAAATAAATACTTCTGCTACCAGTCACGATTTTCTTTATTTTACTATTTGCACGACGCGTTTCGAGAAATAATTCCCATTTTCAAGTGCGTTTTTATGATGTGTGTTAAGCCATTTCTTTTGATGTTGTCAGTGTGTGTGAGTCTGCTTCACTTTGTTGACTTTTACTGTAATACATAAGAAACGCGATTTTTAGTTGGGTGTCAATATTTTCTGTGAGGTTAGTGGCTAAAGTTTGAGAACAATTTGTACTTACAATTTTCTAATGGTCCATTTGTGTAGAGAGTCACACACACTTAACATCACACACAACTTGTACATTTTACACATCGAACATATCTGATATAAACAAAACAGTTGCAAAGATCTTCTTATAGGTAGTTCACAGAGATAACATTATATGTCTTCCACAGATTATGATATGCTTTTGTACAGAGGTTAATTTATCTTTACAATTTGGCTCATGAATTACTTATACTGATTTTACATTTTTGCTTATTTCTATGTTTTACTATTTTTATTTAAGTATATTATCAAAACATCTGAAGAAATTCACTGATTCATTTTCAAGTTTTTCATTTAATATTTTATCTTCATATTTTCTATAATGTGAATATATCTCCAGTTCTTCAAGCAAATCCATTTTATGTCCTTTATCTAGTCGGTGGAGTACTTTGACATTTTGCTCTATTTTTCCAAATGGGTGTCCTGTATTATGTATGTGTGTTGCTATTGCTGATGTAGCGTGTTTGTTGTGGGTGTATGCTCTAATGTGCTCTGTGTACCTGGTGTTGATATTTCGGCCTGTTTGTCCTATGTAGAACTTGGAGCATTCCTGGCATGTTACCTTGTATATTCCAGAGTCTGAATATGGATCATGATTACACTTTATATTATGTATTAGTTTTTGGTGTAGTTTATTGGATGTAGAAAACCCAATTTTTACTCTGTGATTTTTGAAAATATTTGCAATCTTCTGTGATACATTGCCTATGTATGGAATGCTAGATATATATTTGTTTTTCTCTTTTTCTTCTGTGGTGCAGTTTGTACCTGGGTTTCTCTTCATTTTGTCTAAGATTGTGTCAACCATGGAAGCATTGTAACCATTGGCAACTGCAATCTTCTTCACTGTGTTTATTTCTTGTTGCATATTTTCTTGGTTCAATGGTATTTTTGTTGCCCTATGCAGCATTGACCTGTAAGCTGCCTGTTTATGAATATTTGGGTGACATGAGGTTGCAGGGATTGTGGTGTCAGTCATTGTGTTTTTCCTATAAATTTTGAATGTGCATGTGTTGTTGTGTCTTGTAATATTTAGGTCCAGAAAGTTGATATTTTTATTTTGCTCATGTTCCACTGTAAATTTGATTTTCTCATTTAGATTATTGAAATGATTAAGAATGTCTGTGATGTCTTTGGTATCTCCTTTCACTAACAGTAGTGTGTCATCTACATATCTCCTATAAAATTCTATTTTCTTTAGGCAGGGTTCTTGGCTGTCAAATAATTTTTGTTCTAAGTGATTTAAGTATATGTCAGCTATGGTACCGGATATACATGATCCCATTGCTAGGCCATCTGGTTGCTTATAAATGTTGTCATTAAAGGTAAAGTAGTTGTAATTTAGGGTTAGCTGAAGGAGTTCCATAAATTCTACAATCTCTGTGTATGAAAGTTTCTTGTGTTGCATAAGGTTCTTTTGTATTACTGTTAGAGCTTCTTGTATGGGTATGTTTGAATAAAGGTTGGTGATGTCAAGTGATATAAACTGTGCATCTTGGGGGAGCTTTCTGGTTCTTAGTTCTTTGGCTAGAATCATGCCAAAGAACTAAGAACCAGAAAGCTCCCCCAAGATGCACAGTTTATATCACTTGACATCACCAACCTTTATTCAAACATACCCATACAAGAAGCTCTAACAGTAATACAAAAGAACCTTATGCAACACAAGAAACTTTCATACACAGAGATTGTAGAATTTATGGAACTCCTTCAGCTAACCCTAAATTACAACTACTTTACCTTTAATGACAACATTTATAAGCAACCAGATGGCCTAGCAATGGGATCATGTATATCCGGTACCATAGCTGACATATACTTAAATCACTTAGAACAAAAATTATTTGACAGCCAAGAACCCTGCCTAAAGAAAATAGAATTTTATAGGAGATATGTAGATGACACACTACTGTTAGTGAAAGGAGATACCAAAGACATCACAGACATTCTTAATCATTTCAATAATCTAAATGAGAAAATCAAATTTACAGTGGAACATGAGCAAAATAAAAATATCAACTTTCTGGACCTAAATATTACAAGACACAACAACACATGCACATTCAAAATTTATAGGAAAAACACAATGACTGACACCACAATCCCTGCAACCTCATGTCACCCAAATATTCATAAACAGGCAGCTTACAGGTCAATGCTGCATAGGGCAACAAAAATACCATTGAACCAAGAAAATATGCAACAAGAAATAAACACAGTGAAGAAGATTGCAGTTGCCAATGGTTACAATGCTTCCATGGTTGACACAATCTTAGACAAAATGAAGAGAAACCCAGGTACAAACTGCACCACAGAAGAAAAAGAGAAAAACAAATATATATCTAGCATTCCATACATAGGCAATGTATCACAGAAGATTGCAAATATTTTCAAAAATCACAGAGTAAAAATTGGGTTTTCTACATCCAATAAACTACACCAAAAACTAATACATAATATAAAGTGTAATCATGATCCATATTCAGACTCTGGAATATACAAGGTAACATGCCAGGAATGCTCCAAGTTCTACATAGGACAAACAGGCCGAAATATCAACACCAGGTACACAGAGCACATTAGAGCATACACCCACAACAAACACGCTACATCAGCAATAGCAACACACATACATAATACAGGACACCCATTTGGAAAAATAGAGCAAAATGTCAAAGTACTCCACCGACTAGATAAAGGACATAAAATGGATTTGCTTGAAGAACTGGAGATATATTCACATTATAGAAAATATGAAGATAAAATATTAAATGAAAAACTTGAAAATGAATCAGTGAATTTCTTCAGATGTTTTGATAATATACTTAAATAAAAATAGTAAAACATAGAAATAAGCAAAAATGTAAAATCAGTATAAGTAATTCATGAGCCAAATTGTAAAGATAAATTAACCTCTGTACAAAAGCATATCACAATCTGTGGAAGACCTATAATGTTATCTCTGTGAACTACCTATAAGAAGATCTTTGCAACTGTTTTGTTTATATCAGATATGTTCGATGTGTAAAATGTACAAGTTGTGTGTGATGTTAAGTGTGTGTGACTCTCTACACAAATGGACCATTAGAAAATTGTAAGTACAAATTGTTCTCAAACTTTAGCCACTAACCTCACAGAAAATATTGACACCCAACTAAAAATCGCGTTTCTTATGTATTACAGTAAAAGTCAACAAAGTGAAGCAGACTCACACACACTGACAACATCAAAAGAAATGGCTTAACACACATCATAAAAACGCACTTGAAAATGGGAATTATTTCTCGAAACGCGTCGTGCAAATAGTAAAATAAAGAAAATCGTGACTGGTAGCAGAAGTATTTATTTATAAACAAACCGATTGTATCTACAGTCGCAGGCTTTCAAAAACCATTTATAATGGATCAAATCAGATTAATATTATCTTTTATTTTTGTCTGTATTTTTGTGGACGAATTTGGTGGTATTTTCACCACCAATGCTGGCAGAAATACCATCAAATTCTGGCCTGTGGAGGAAGGGCATATGAAAGGTGGCTACACTGAGCCACTGCGCCAGAGATTGCGCCATAGAGTATTATTAAGCCGCCTCCACAGTGCTTGGAGAGAACTCGTAGTAGTCAGTGCGTGGGCAGACCTTGTAGAAGACAGTCAGTGTTGAGTTGTGCGAGTGGGCAAGGCTTGTCGAGAGGTTGTAGTAAGGAGTGTTTGTTCCATGTTTTATCCAGTTATTTGATGGGAGAGATAGCAGATGTTATTTTAATGAAGACATTGTAACGAACAGAGTGCTTTTCGTCAATATATATGAAGGTAAAATATTGCGTGTTTTTTTTCATTATTTCCATGTTTTAAATAATGCGTCATGAAAGGTTCAGTCAACAAAGCATCTGGCTTGTGTTCTTGTATTAGAGTGTAATTCTGGTTTTCTTGAGTAATCATGGTATTTTTATTACCTTTAGTTACTTCTGTATAAATGGTATTTAAAAATTCTTGTCTTGTTGGAGAAGAACCGTGCCAGATGTGTACGTTGAGTCACACTCCCACATACAGATCAGTTACTCTTGAGCTTATTGGTTTTGTAGGTTTTATAGTTGCTGGGGACTCAATTAATTAATTGTGTCAACGAAAAATTTCATTTCATTCTTGTTGTTGTTCTTTGCAGTCAGATAGCGTAACAATACTAGTCAGGGCCAACCGTTTACGAGAAACAGCGTAAACGGACATATAGTTACTAAAAAGTATTTTCAATCATATTTAATTAAGTACAAATGCAATATTCCTGCCTCGGGCACCTTATGGTCATTCTCCTGTGAGTCTAGTTTTCGAATCCGACGCAAAACTGATAGTTAATTGTTACGTTCATGGCCTCCTAATGACGATGGAACACTCAAATTGCGTCGAGATTTAATACATCGTCCTCCAGCCGAATTGTCTCCAAGGTGATATTGCTGCCTCGGGCACCATATGGTCCTTCTCCTGTGAGTCAAGACTTTTGAATTCGACGCGAAACTGATAGTTAATAGTAACGTTCAGGGCCTGCTAATGACGACGGAACAGTCAAATTGCATCGAGATTAAATACATCGTCATTCAGCCAACTTGTCTCCAAGGGTATATTGCTGCCTCGGGCACCTTATGGTCGTTCTCCTGTAAGTCTACATTTTCGAATCCAACGCATAACTGAAAGTTAATTGTAACGTTCAGCGCCTCCAAATGACGATAGAACACTCAAATTGCGTCGATATTCAATACATCGTCCTCCAGCTGACTTGTCTCCTAGGGGATATTCCTGCCTCGGGCACCTTATGGTCGTTCTCCTTCGAGTCTAGATTTTCGATTCCGACGCAAAACTGATACTTAATTGGTACGTTCATGGCCTCCTAATGACGATGGAACACTCAAATTGCGTCGAGATTCAATTCATCGTCCTCCATCCGACTTGTCTCCCAGGGGAAATTCCCGCCTCGGGAACCTTATGGTCGTTCTCCTGTGAGTCTAGATTTTCGAATCCGACGCAAAAATGATAGTTAATTGTTACGTTCATGGCCTCGTAATGACAATGGAACACTCAAATTGCGTCGAGATACAATACATCGTCCTCCAGCCGACTTGTCTCCAAGGGTCTATTGCTGCCTCGGGCACCTTACGGTCGTTCTCCTGTGAGTCTAGATTTTCGAATCCGACGCAAAACTGATAGTTAATTGTTACGTTCATGGCCTCGTAATGACAATGGGACACTCAAATTGCGTCGAGATTTAATATATCGTCCTCCAAACGAATTGTTTCCAAGGTGATATTGCTGCCTCGGGCACCATATGGTCCTTCTCCTGTGAGTCTAGACTTTTCAATCCGACGCGAAACTGATAGTTAATTGTAACGTTCAGGGCCCCCTAATGACGACGGAACACACAAAATTGCGTCGAGATTCAATACATCGTGATTCAGCCGACTTGTCTCCCAGGGTCTATTGCTGCCTCGGGCACCTTATAGTCGTTCTCCTGTGAGTCTAGATTTTCAAATCCGACGCAAAACTGATAGTTCTTTGTGACGTTCAGGGCAATGACGATGGAACACTCAAATTGCGTCGAGATTCAATACATCGTCCTCCAGCTGACTTGTCTACAAGGGGATATTGCTGCCTCGGGCACCTTATGGTCCGTCTCCTGTGAGTCTAGATTTTCGAATCCGACGCAAAACTTATGGTTAATTGTAACGTTCATGGCCTCCTAATGACAATGGAACACTCAAATTGCGTCGAGATACAATACATCGTCCTCAATCTGACTTGTCTACTAGGGGATATTCCCGCCTCGGGCACCATATGGTCGTTCTCCTTTGAGCCTAGATTTTCCAATCCAACGCAAAACTGATAGTTAATTGTTACGTTCATGGCCTCCTAATGACGATGGAACACTCAAATTGCGTCGAGATTCAATACATTGTCCTCCAGCCGACTTGTCTCCAAGGAGTTATTGCTTCCTCGGGCACCATATGGTCCTTCTCCTGAGAGTCTAGATTTTCGAATCCGACAAGAAACAGATAGTTAATTGTAACGTACAGGGCCTCCTAGAGACGATGGAACACTCAAATTGCGTCGAGATTCAATATATCGTCATTCAGCCGACTTGTCTCCAAATGTCTATTGCTGCCTCGGGCACCTTATGGTCGTCCTAATGTGAGTCTAGATTTTCGAATCCGACGCAAAACTGACAGTTAATTGTAACGTTCAGGGCCTCCTAATGACGATGGAACACTCAAATTGCGTTGAGATTCAATACATCGTCCTCCAGCCGACTTATCTCCAAGGGGATATTACTGCCTCGGGCACCATACGGTCCCTCTCCTGTGAGTTTAGATTTTGTGAATCCGACTCGAACCTGATAGTTAATTGTAATTTCTGGGCCTCCTAATGACGACGGAACAATCAAATTGCGTCGATATTCAATACATCGTCCTTCAGCCGACTTGTCTCCAAGAGGATATTACTTCCTCGGGCACCTTACGGTCGTCCTAATGTGAGTCTAGATTTTCGAATCCGACGCAAAACTGACAGTTAATTGTAACGTTCTGGACCTCCTAATGACGATGGAACACTCAAATTGCGTCGAGATTCAATACATCGTCATCCAGCCGATTTGTCTCCAAGGTGATATTGCTGCCTCGGGCACCATATGGTCCGTCTCCTGTGAGTCTAGATTTTCGAATCCGATGCGAAACTGATAGTTAATTGTAACGTTGAGGGCCTCCTAATGACGATGGAACACCCAAATTGCGTCGAGATTCAATACATCGTCCTTCAGCCGACTTGTCTCCAAGGGTCTATTGCTGCCTCGGGCACCTTATGGTCGTTCTCCTGTGAGTCTAGATTTTCAAATCCGACGCAAAACTGATAGTTAATTGTAACGCTCAGGGCCTCCTAATGACGATGGAACACTCAAATTGCGTCGTGATTCAATACATCGGCCACCAGCCGACTTGTCTCCAAGGGACTATTGCTGCCTCGGGCACCTTATGGTCTTTCTCCTGTGAGTCTAGATTATCGAATCCGACGCATAACTGATAGTTAATTGTAAAAATCAGCGCCACCTAATGACGATGGAACACTCTAATTGCGTCGAGATTCAATACATCGTCCTCCAGCCGACTTGTCTCCTAGGGGATATTGAAAGGTGGCTACACTGAGCCACTGCGCCAGAGATTGCGCCAAAGAGTAATATTAAGCCGCCTCCACAGTGCTTGGAGAGAACTCGTAGTAGTCAGTGCGTGGGCAGAGCTCGTAGAAGACAGTCAGTGTTGAGGTGTGCGAGTGGGCAAGGCTTGTCGAGAGGTTGTAGTAAGGAGTGTTTGTTCCATGTTTTATCCAGTTATTTGATGGGAGAGATAGCAGATGTTATTTTAATGAAGACATTGTAACGATCAGAGTGCTTTTCGTCAATATATATGAAGGTAAAATATTGCGTGTTTTTTTTCATTATTTCCATGTTTTAAATAATGCGTCATGACAGGTTCAGTCAACAAAGCATCTGGCTTGTGGTCTTGTATTAGAGTGTAATTCCGGTTTTCTTGAGTAATTATGGTATTTTTATATCCTTTAGTTACTTCTGTATAAATGGTATTTAAAAATTCTTGTCTTGTTGGAGAAGAACCGTGCCAGATGTGTACGTTGAGTCACACTCCCACATACAGATCAGTTACTCTTGAGCTTATTGTTTTTGTAGGTTTTATAGTTGCTGGGAACTTAATTAATTAATTGTGTCAACGAAAAATTTCATTTCCTTCTTGTTGTTGTTCTTTGCGTCAGATAGCGAAACAATACTAGTCATGGCCAACCGTTTACGAGAAACAGCGTAAACGGACATATAGTTACTAAAAAGTATTTTCAATCATATTTAATTAAGCCCAAATGCAATATTCCTGCCTCGGGCACCATATGGTCGTTCTCCTTTGAGCCTAGATTTTCCAATCCAACGCAAAACTGATAGTTAATTGTTACGCTCATGGCCTCCTAATGACGATGGAACACTCAAATTGCGTCGAGATTTAATACATCGTCCTCCAGCCGAATTGTCTCCAAGGTGATATTGCTGCCTCGGGCACCATATGGTCCTTCTCCTGTGAGTCTAGACTTTTGAATTCGACGCGAAACTGATAGTTAATAGTAACGTTCAGGGCCTGCTAATGACGACGGAACACACAAATTGCATCGAGATTAAATACATCGTCATTCAGCCAACTTGTCTCCAAGGGTCTATTGCTGCCTCGGGCACCTAATAGTCGTTCTCCTTCGACTCTAGATTTTCGAATACGACGCAAAACTGATAATTAATTGTTACGTTCATGGCCTCCTAATGACGATGGAACACTCAAATTGCGTCGAGATTTAATACATCGTCCTCCAAACGAATTGTCCCCAAGGTGATATTGCTGCCTCGGGCACCATATGGTCCTTCTCCTGTGAGTCTAGACTTTTCAATCCGACGCGAAACTGATAGTTAATTGTAACGTTCAGGGCCTCCTAATGACGACGCAACACACAAATTGCGTCGAGATTGAATACATCGTCATTCAGCCGACTTGTCTACCAGGGTCTATTGCTGCCTCGGGCGCCTTATAGTCGTTCTCCTGTGAGTCTAGATTTTCAAATCCGACGCAAAACTGATAGTTCATTGTAACGTTCAGCGCCTCTTAATGACGATGGAACACTCAAATTGCATCGAGATTCAATACATCGTCCTCCAGCCGACTTGTCTACAAGGGGATATTGCTGCCTCGGGCACCTTATGGTCCGTCTCCTGTGAGTCTAGATTTTTGAATCCGACGCAAAACTATTGGTTAATTGTAACGTTAATGGCCTCCTAATGACGATGGAACACTCAAATTGCGTCGAGATTCAATACATCGTCCTCCATCCGACTTGTCTCCCGCCTCGTGCACCTTATGGTCGTTCGCCTGTGAGTCTAGATTTTCGAATCCGACGCAAAACTGATAGTTAATTGTTACGTTCATGGCCTCGTAATGACGATGGAACACTCAAATTGCGTCGTGATTCAATACATCGGCCACCAGCCGACTTGTCTCCAAGGGTCAATTGCTGCCTCGGGCACCTTATGGTCGTCTACCTGTGAGTCTAGATTATCGAATCCGACGCATAACTCATAGTTAATTGTAACGTTCAGCGCCTCCTAATGTCGATGGAACACTCTAATTGCGTCGAGATTCAATACATCGTCCTCCAGCCGACTTGTCTCCAAGGGGATATTGCTGTCTCGGGCACCATATGCTCCTTCTCCTGTGAGTAGATTTTCTAATCCGACGCTAATATGATAGTTGATTGTAACGTTCAGGGGCTCCTAATGATGATGGAACACTCAAATTGCGTCGAGAGTCAATACATCGTCCTCCAACCGACTTGTCTACAAGGGGATATTGCTGCCTCGGGCACCATGTGGTCCGTCTCCTGTGAGTCTAGATTTCCGTATCCGACGCAAAAATGATAGTTAATTGTAACGTTCAGGGCTTCCTAATGACAATGGAACACTCACATTGCGTCGAGATTCAATACGTCGTCCTCCAGCCGACTTGCCTCCAAGGGGATATTGCTGTTTCGGGCACCATATGATCTTTCTCCTGTGAGTAGATTTTCTAATCCGACGCTAAAATGATAGAGTATTGCAACGTTCAGGGGCTCCTAATGACGATGGAACACTCAAATTGCGTCGAGAGTCAATACATCGTCCTCCAACCGACTTGTCCTCAAGAGGATATTGCTACCTCGGGCACCATGTGGTCTGTCTCCTGTGAGTCTTGATTTCCGTATCCGACGCAAAAATGATAGTTAATTGTAACGTTCAGGACCTCCTAATGACGATGGAACACTCAAATTGCGTCGAGATTCAATACATCGTCCTGCAGCCGACTTGTCTCCAAGGGTCTATTGCTGCCTCGGGCACCTTATGGTCGTTCTCGTGTGAGTCTAGATTTTCAAATCCGACGCAAAACTGATAGTTAATTGTAACGTTCAGGGCCTCCTAATGAAGATGGAACACTCAAATTACGTCGTGATTCAATACATCGGCCACCAGCCGACTTGTCTCCAAGGGTCTATTGCTGCCTCGGGCACCTTATGGACGTCCTCCTGTGAGTCTAGATTATCAAATCCTACGCATAACTGATAGTTAATTGTAACGTTCAGCGCCTCCTAATGACGATGGAACACTCTAATTGCGTCGAGATTCAATACATCGTCCTCCAGCCGACTTGTCTCCAAGGGGATATTGCTGTCTCGGGCACCATATGCTCCTTCTCCTGTGAGTAGATTATCTAATCCGACGCTAAAATGATAGCTGATTGAAACGTTCAGGGCCTCCTAATGACGATACAACACTCAAATTGCGTCCAGAGTCAATACATCGTCCTCCAACCGACTTGACTACAAGGGGATATTGCTGCCTCGGGCACCATGTGGTCCGTCTCCTGTGAGTCTAGATATCCGTATCCGACGCAAAAAGGATAGTTAATTGTAGCGTTCAGGGCCTTCTAATGGCGATGGAACACTCAAATTGCGTCGAGATTCAATACATCGTCCTCCAGCCGACTTGTCTACAAGGGGATATTGCTGTCTCGGGCGACATATGCTCCTTCTCCTGTGAGTAGATTTTCTAATCCGACGCTAAAATGCTAGTTGATTGTAACGTTCAGGGGCTCCTAATGACGATGGAACACCCAAATTGCGTCGAGATTCAATACATCGTCCTCCAGCCGACTTGTCTCCAAGGGGATATTGCTGTCTCGGGCACCATTTGCTCCTTCCCCTGTGAGTAGATTTTCTAATCCCACGCTAAAATGATAGTTGATTGTAACGTTCAGCGCCTCCTATTGACGATGGAACACTCAAATTGCGTCGCCCTCCAACCGATTTGTTTACAAGGGGATATTGCTGCCTAGGGCACCATGTTGTCCGTCTCCTGTGAGTCTAGATTTCCGTACCCGACGAAAAAATGATAGTTAATTGTAACGTTCAGGGCCTCCTAATGACGATGGAACACTCAAATTGCGTCGAGATTCAATACATCGTCCTCCATCCGACTTGTCTCCAAGGGGATAATGCTGTCTCTGGCACCATATGCTCCTTCTCCTGTGAGTAGATTTTCTAATCCGACGCCAAAATGAAAGTTGATTGTAACGTTCAGGGGCTCCTAATGACGATGGAACACTCAAATTGCGTCGAGAGTCAGTACATCGTCCTCCAAACGACTCGTCTGGAAGGGGATATTGCTGCCTCGGGCACCATGTGGTCCGTCCCCTGTGAGTCTAGATTTCCGTATCCGACGCAAAAATGATAGTTCATTGTAACGTTCAGGGCCTCCTAATGATGATGGAACACTCAAATTGCGTCGAGATTCAATACATCGTCCTCCAGCCGACTTGTCTCCAAGGGGATATTGCTGTCTCGGGCACCATATGCTCCTTCTCCTGTGAGTAGATTTTCTAATCCGACGCTAAAGTGATAGTTGATTGTAACGTTCAGGGCCTCCTAATGACGATGGAACACTCAAAGTGCGTCGAGAGTAAATTCATCGTCCTCCAACCGACTTGTCTACAGGGGAATATTGCTGCCTCGGGCACCATGTGGTCCGTCTCCTGTGACTCTAGATTTCCGGATCCGAGGCAAAAATGATAGTTAATTGTAACGTTCAGGGCCTCTTAATGACGATGGAACACTCAAATTGCGTCGAGATTCAATACATCGAGCTCCAGCCGACTTGTCTCCAAGTGTCTATTGCTGTCCCGGGCACCTTATGGTCGTTCTCCTGGTAGTCTAGATTTTCGAATCCGACGCATAACTGATAGTTAATTGTAACGTTTGCGCCTCCTAATGACGATGGAACACTCAAATTGCGTCAAGATTAAATACATCGTCCTCCAGCCGACCTGTCTCCATGGGGATATTGCTGCCTCGGGCACCATATGGTCCGTCACCTGTGAGTCTATATTTTCGAATCCGACGCGAAACTGATAGTTAATTGTAACGTACAGGGCCTCCTAATGACGATGGAGCACTCAAATTGCGTCGAGAGTCAATACATCGTCCTCCAACCGACTTGTCTATAAGGGGATATTGCTGCCTCGGGCACCATGTGGTCCGTCTCCTGTGAGTATAGATTTCCGTATCCGCCGCAAAAATGATAGTTGATTGTAACGTTCAGGGCCCCCTAATGACGATGGAACACTCAAATTGCGTCGAGATTCAATACATCGTCCTCCAGCCGACTTGTCTCCAAGGGGATATTGCTGTCTCGGGCACCATATGCTCCTTCTCCTGTGAGTAGATTTTCTAATCCGACGCTAAAATGATAGAGTATTGTAACGTTCAGGGGCTCCTAATGACGATGGAACACTCAAATTGCGTCGAGATTCAATACATCGTCCTCCAGCCGACTTGTATCCAAGGGGATATTGCTATCTCGGGCACCATAGGCTCCTTCTCCTGTGAGTATATTTTCTAATCCGACGCTAAAATAATAGATGATTGTAACGTTCAGCGCGTCCAAATGACGATGGAACACTCAAATTGCGTCGAGATTTAATACATCGTCCTCCAGCCGACTTGTCTACAAGGGGATATTGCTGTCACGGGCGACATATGCTCCTTCTCCTGTGAGTAGATTTTCTAATCCGACGCTAAAATGATAGTTGATTGTAACGTTCAGGGGCTCCTAATGACGATGGAACACCCAAATTGCGTCGAGATTCAATACACCATCCTCCAGCCGACTTGTCTCCAAGTGGATATTGCTGTCTCGGGCACCATTTGCTTCTTCCCCTGTGAGTAGATTTTCTAATCCCACGCTAAAATGATAGTTGATTGTAACGTTCAGCGCCTCTTAATGACGATGGAACACTCAAATTGCGTCGCCCTCCAACCGATTTGTTTACAAGGGGATATTGCTTCCTCGGGCACCATGTTGTCCGTCTCCTGTGAGTCTAGATTTCCGTATCCGACGCAAAAATGATAGTTAATTGTAACGTTCAGGGCCTCCTAATGACGATGGAACACTCAAATAGCGTCGAGATTCAATACGTCGTCCTCCATCCGACTTGTCTCCAAGGGGATATTGCTGTCTCTGGCACCATATGCTGCTTCTCCTGTGAGTAGATTATCTAATCCGACGCCAAAATGATAGCTGATTGAAACGTTTAGGGCCTCCTAATGACGATGGAACACTCAAATTGCGTCCAGAGTCAATACATCGTCCTCCAACCGACTTGTCTACAAGGGGATATTGGTACCTCGGGCACCATGTGGTCCGTCTCCTGTGAGTCTAGATATCCGTATCCGACGCAAAAAGGATAGTTAATTGTAACGTTCAGGGCCTCCTAATGACGATGGAACACTCAAATTGCGTCGAGATTCAATACATCGTCCTCCAGCCGACTTGTCTACAAGGGGATATTGCTGTCTCGGGCGACATATGCTCCTTCTCCTGTGAGTAGATTTTCTATACCGACGCTAAAATAATAGTTGATTGTAACGTTCAGGGGCTCCTAATGACGATGGAACACTCAAATTGCGTCGAGAATCAGTACATCGTCCTCCAACCGACTCGTCTAGAAGGGGATATTGCTGCCTCGGGCACCATGTGGTCCGTCTCCTGTGAGTCTAGATTTCCGTATCCGACGCAAAATGATAGTTAATTGTAACGTTCAGGGCCTCCTAATGATGATGGAACACTCAAATTGCGTCGAGATTCAATACATCGTCCTCCAGCCGACTTGTCTCCAAGGGGATATTGCTGTCTCGGGCACCATATGCTCCTTCTCCTGTGAGTAGATTTTCTAATCCGACGCTATAGTGTTAGTTGATTGTAACGTTCAGGGCCTCCTAATGACGATGGAACACTCAATTTGCGTCGAGACACAATTCATCGTCCTCCAACCGACTTGTCTACAAGGGAATATTGCTGCCTCGGGCACCATGTGGTCCGTCTCCTGTGACTCTAGATTTCCGGATCCGGGGCAAAAATGATAAATAATTGTAACATTCAGGGCCACCTAATGACGATGGAACACTCAAATTGCGTCGAGATTCAATACATCGAGCTCCAGCCGACTTGTCTCCAAGTGTCTATTGCTGTCCCGGGCACCTTATGGTCGTGCTCCTATGAGTCTAGATTTTCGAATCCGACGCATGACTGATTGTTAATTGTTACGTTCAGGTCCTTATAATGAAGATGGAACACTCATATTGCGTTGAGATTCAATACATCGGCCACCAGCTGACTTGTCTATTAGGGGATATTCCTGCCTCGGGCACCTTATGGTCGTTCTCCTGTGAGTCTAGATTATAGTATCCGACGCAAAACTCATAGTTAATTGTAACGTTCAGGGCCTCATAATGACGATGGATGACTCAAATTGCGTCGAGATTCAATACATCGTCCTCCTGCCGACTTGTCTCCAAGGGGATATTGCTGCCTCCGGTACCATATGGTCCGTCTCCTGTGAGTCTAGATTTTCGAATCCGACGCGAAACTGATAGTTAATTGTAACGTTCAGGGCCTCCTAATGACGATGGAACACTCAAATGGCGTCGAGACTCAATACATCGTCGTTCAGCCGACTTGTCTCCAAGGGTCTATTGCTGCCTCGGGCACATTATGGTCGTTCTCCTGTGAGTCTAGATTTTCGAATCCGACGCAAAACTGATAGTCAATTGTAACATTCATGGCCTCCTAATGACGATGGAACATTCAAATTGCGTCGAGATTTAATACATCGGCCACCAGCCGACTTGTCTCCAAGGGTCTATTGCTGCCTTGGGCACCTTATGGTCTTTCTCCTGTGAGTCAAGATTTTCGAATCCGACGCATAACTGATAGTTAATTGTAACGTTCAGCGCCTCCTAATGACGATGGGACACTCAAATTGCGTCGAGATTCAATACATCGGCCTCCAGCCGACTTGTCTCCTAGGGGATATTCCTTCCTCGGGCACCTTATGGTCGTTCTCCTGTGAGTCTAGATTTTCGAATCCGACGCAAAATTGATACTTAATAGTTACATTCAGGTCCTCCTAATGACGATGGATCACTCAAATTGCGTCGAGATTCAATACATCGTCCTCAAGCCGAATTGTATCCAAGGTGATATTGCTGCATCGGGCACCATATGGTCCTTCTCCTGTGAGCCTAGACTTTTGAATCCGACGCGAAAGTGATAGTTAATGGTAACGTTCAGGGCCTCCTAATGACGATGAACAGTCAAATTGCGTCGAGATTCAATACATCGTCATTCAGCCGACTTGTCTCCAAGGGTCAATTGCTGCCTCGGGTACCTTATGGTCGTTCTCCTGTGAGTCTAGATTATCAAATCCGACCCAAATCTGATAGTTAATTGTAACGTTCAGTGCCTCCTTATGACGATGAAACACTTAAATTGCGTCGAGATTCAATGCATCAGCCTCCAGCCGACTTGTCTCCAGGGGTCTATTGCTACCTCGGTCACTTTATGGTCATTCTCCTGTGAGTCCAGATATTCGAATCCGACGCAAAACGGACCGCTAATTGTAACGTTAAGAGCCTCCTAATGACGATGGAAGACTCAAATTGCTTCGAGATTCAATACATCGCCATCCAGCCGACTTGTCTCGTAGGGGATCTTGCTGAATCGGGCACCATATTGCGCGTCTCCTGTGAGTCTAAATTTTTGAATCCGACGCAAAAAAGATAGTTAATTGTAACGTTCGGGGCCTCCTAATGACGATGCAACACTCAAATTGCGTCGAGATTCAATACATCGTCCTCCAGCCTTCTTGTCTCCAAGGGTCTATTGCTGCCTCGGGCACCTTACGGTCGTCCTCCTGTTAGTAGATTACCGAATCCGACGCATAACTGATAGTTAATTGTAACGTTCAGGGCCTCCTAATGACGGTCGAACACACAAATTGCGTCGAGTTCAGTACATCGACCTCCAGCCGACTAGTATCCAGAGGGATACTGCTGTCACAGGCACCTTCTAGTCCATCTCCTGTGAGTCTAGATTTTCGATCGGACGCAAATCTGATGGTTAATTGTAACGTTCATGGCCTCCTAATGACGATGGAACACTCAAATTGCGTCGAGATTCAATACATCGTCCTCCAGGTGACTTGTCACCAAGGGTCTATTGCCGCCTCGGGCACCTTATGGTCGCTCTCCAGTGAGTCTAGATTATCGAATCCGACGCAAAATTGATAGTTATTTGTAACGTTCAGGTCCTCCTAATGACGATGAACGCCCAAATTGCGTCGCGATTCATTACATCGTTCTCCAGCCGACTTGTCTCCAACGGTCTTTTGTTGCCTCTGGCGCCTTTTTGTCGTTCTCCTGTGAGACTAGATTATCGAATCCGACGCAAAACTGACAGTTAATTGTAACCTTCAGGGCCTCCTAATGACGATGGATCACTCAAATTCCGTCGAAATTCAATACATCGTCCTCCAGCCGTCTTGTCTCCAAGAGTCCATTGCTGCTTCGGTCACCATATGGTCCGTCTCCTGTGAGTCTAGAATCTAGAAACCGACGCTAAACTGATAGTTAATTATAACTTTCAGGACCTCCTAATGACGATTGAACACACAAATTGCGTCGAGATTCAATACATCGTCCTCCAGTCAACTTGTCTCGAAGGGTCTATCGCTGCCTCGGGCACATTAAGGTCGTGCTCCTGTGAGTCTAGATTTTCGAATCCGAGGCAAAAATGATAGTTAATTGTAACGTTCAGGGCCTCCTAATGACGATGGAACACTCAAATTGTGTCGAGAATGAATACATCGACCTCAAGCCGACTTGTCTCCAAGGGGATATTGCTGCCTCGGGCACCATATGTTCCGTCTCCTGTGAGTCTAGATTTTCGAATCCGAGGCAAAAATGATAGTTAATTGTAACGTACAGGGCCTTCTAATGATGATGGAACACTCAAATTGCGTCGAGATTCAATACATCGTCATTCAGCCGACTTGCCAAAAAGGTTCTATTGCTTCCTCGGACACCTTATAGTCGTTCTCCTGTGATTCTACATTTTCGAATCCGACGCAAAACTGATAGTTAATTATAACGTTCAGGGCCTCCTAATGACGATGGAACACTCAAATTCCGTCGCGATTCAATACATCGTCCTCCAGCCGACTTGTCTCCAAGGGTCCATTGCTGCCTCTGGCACCTTATCGTCGTGCTCCTGTGAGTCTAGATTTTCGAATCCGACGCGAAACTGATAGTTAAGTGTAACATTCAGAGCCTCCTAATGACGATGGAAGACTCAAATAACGTCGGAATTCAATATATCGTCCTCCAGCCGACATGTCTCGGGCACCTTATGGTCCGTCTCCTGTGAGTCTATATTTTCGAATCCGACGAAAAACTGATAGTTAATTGTAACGTTAATGGCCTCCTAATGACGATGGAACACTCAAATTGTGTCGAGATTCATTACATCGTCCTCCAGCCGACTTGACTCCTAGGGGTATACCGGCCTCGGACACCTGATGGTCCGTCTCCTGTGAGTCTACAATTTCGAATCCGACGCAAGACTGTTAATTAATTGTAACGTTAATGGCCTCCTAATGACGATGGAACACTCAAATTGCGTCGAGATTCAATACATCGTTATTCGGCCGATCTGCCACCAAGGTTCAATTGCTTCCTCGGACACCTTATGGTCGTTCTCCTGTGATTCTACATTTTCGATTCGCACCCGAAGCTGATAGTTAATTACAACGTTCAGGGCCTCCTAATGACGATGGAACACACAAATTGCGTCGAGATCTGATACATCGTCCTCCAGCCGACTTTCCTCCAAGGGTCCATTGCTGCCTCTGGCACCTTATCGTCATGCTCCTGTGAGTCTAGATTTTCGAATACGACGCGAAACAGATAGTTAATTGTAACGTTAATGGCCTCCTAATGACGATGGAACACTCAAATTGCGTCGAGATTCAGTACATCGTCCTTAAGCCGACTTGTCTCCAGGGGTCTATTGCTGCCTCGGGCATCTTATGATCGTTCTCCTGTGAGTCTAGATTATCGGATCCGACGCAAAACTGATAGTTAATTTTAACATTCAGGGCCTCCTAATGACGATGGAACACTCAAATTGCGTCGAGATTCAATACATCGTGCTCCAGGTGACTTGTCTCCATGGGTCTAATGCTGCCTCGGGCACCTCATGATCGTTCTCCTGTGTGTTTAGATTATCGAATCCGACGCAAAACTGGTAGTTAATTGTAACGTTCAGGGCCTCCTAATGACGATGGAACACTCAAATTGCGTCGCGATTTAATAGATCGTCCTCCAGGCGACTTGTCCCAATGGGTCTACTGCTACCTCGGTCACCTTATGATCGTTCTCCTGTGAGTCCAGATATTCGAATCCGACGCGAAACTGATAGTTAAGTGTAACATTCAGAGCCTGCTAATGACGATGGAAGACTCAAATAACGTCGGAATTCAATATATCGTCCTCCAGCCGACATGTCTCCAACGGTCTATTGCTGCCTCGGGCACCTTATGGTCCGTCTCCTGTGAGTGTATATTTTCGAATCCGACGAAAAACTGATAGTTAATTGTAACGTTAATGGCCTCCTAATGACGATGGAACACTCAATTTGCGTCGAGATTCATTACATCGTCCTCCAGCCGACTTGACTCCTAGGGGATATACCGGCCTCGGGCACCTGATGGTCCGCCTCCCGTGAGTCTAGATTTTCGAATCCGACGCAAAGCTGATAGTTAATTGTAACGTTCAGGGCCTCCTAATGACGATGGAACACTCAAATTGCGTCGAGATTCGATACATCATCCTCCAGCCGACTTGTCTCCAAGGGTCTATTGCAGCCCCGGCACCTTCTGGTCGTTCTCCTGTGAGTCTAGATTATCGAATCCGACGCAAAACAGATAGTTAATTGTAACGTTCAGGGCCTCCTAATGACGATGAAACACTCAAATTGCGTCGAGTTTGAATACATCGTCCTCCAGGTGACTTCTCTCCATGGGTCTAATGCTGCCTCGGGCACCTCATGGTCGTACTCCTGTGAGTCTAGATTATCGAATCCGACGCAAAACTGATAGTTAATTGTAACGTTCTGGGCCTCCTAATGACGATGGAACACTCAAATTGCGTCGAGATTCAATACATCGACCTCCAGGTGACTTGTTTCCAAGGGTTTATTGCTGCCTCGGGCACCGTATGGTCGTTCTCCGGTGAGTCTAGATTATCGAATCCGACGAAAAACGGATAGTTAATTGTAGCGTTCAGGGCCTCCTAATGACGGTGGAACACTCTAATTGCGTCAAGTTTCAGTACATCGCCCTCCAGCCGACTATTCTCCAAAGGGATGTTGCTGTCACGGGCACCTACTAGTCCGTCTCCAGTAAGTCTAGATTTTCGATCCGAAGCAAATCTGATGGTTAATTGTAACGTTCATGGCCTGCTAATGACGATGGAACACTCAAATTGCGTCGAGATTCAATACATCGACCTCCAGGTGACTTGTTTCCAAGGGTTTATTGCTGCCTCGGGCACCTTATGGTCGTTCTCCTGTAAGTATAGATTATCGAATCCGACGCAAAACAGATAGTTCATTGTAACGTTCAGGGCCTCCTAATGACGATGGAACACTCAAATTGCGTCGAGATTCAATACATCGTCCTCCAACCGACTTGCCTCCAATGGGATATTGCTGTCTCGGGCACCTTATAGTCCGTCTCCTGTGAGTCTAGATATTCGAATCCGACGCAAATCTGATGGTTAATTGTAACGATCATGGCCTCCTAATTACGATGGAACACTCAAATTGCGTCGAGATTCAATACATCTTTCTCCAGCCGACTTGTCTCGAAGGGTCTATTGCTGCCTCGGGCACCTTATGGTCGTTCTCGTGTAAGTCTAGATTTTCGAATCCCACGCAAAGCTGATAGTTAATTGTAATGTCTAGGGCCTCCTAATGACGATGGAACACTCAAATTGCGGCGCGATTTAATACATCGTCCTCCAGGCGACTTGTCTCAATGCGTCTACTGCTACCTCGGTCACCTTATGGTCGTTCTCCTGTGAGTCCAGAGATTCGAATCCGACGCAAAACGGACTGCTAATTGTAACGTTCAGAGCCTCCTGATGACGAAGGAACACTCAAATTGCGTCGAGATTCAATACATCGTTCTCCAGAAGACTTGTCTCCAAGGGTCAATTGCTGCCTCTGGGACCTTATGGTCGTGCTCCTGTGAGTCTAGATTGTCGAATCCGACGCGTAACAGATAGCTAATTGTAACGTTTAGGGCCTCCTAATGACGATGGAACACTCAAATTGCGTCTAAATTCAATACATCGTCCTCCAGCCGACTTGTCTCCATGGGGATATTGCTGCCTCGGGCAACATATAGTCCGCCTCCTGTGAGTCTAGAATTTCGAATCCCACGCAAAACTGATAGTTAATTGCAACGTTCAGGACCTCCTAATGACGATGGAACACTCAAATTGCGACGAGATTCTATACATCGTCCTCCAGCCGACTTGTCTCCAAGGGGATATTGCTGTCTCGGGCATGTTATAGTCCGTCTCCGGTGAGTCTAAATTTTCGAATCCGAAGCGAAACAGATAGTAAATTGTAACGTTCAGGGCCTCCTAATGACGTTGGACAACAAATTGCGTCGCGATTTAAAACATCGTTCTCCAGGCGACTTGTCTCAATGGGTCTACTGCTACCTCGGTCACCTTATGGTCGTTCTCCTGTGAGTCCAGATATTCGAAATCGACGCAAAACGGACTGCTAATTGTAACGTTCAGAGCCTACTAATGACGAAGGAACACTCAAATTGCGTCGAGATTCAATACATCGTCCTCCAGCCGACTTGTCTCCATGGGGATATTGCTGCCTCGGGCACCATATAGTCCGTCTCCTGTGAGTCGAGATTTTCGATCCGACGCAAATCTGATGGTTAATTGTAACGGTCATGGCGTTCTAATGACGATGGAACACTCAAATTGCGTCGAGACTCCATACATGGTCCTCCAGCCGACTTGTCTCCTAGGGGATATTCCTGCCTCGGACACGTTATGTTCGTTCTCCTGTGAGTCAAGATTATCGAATCCGACGCAAAACTGATAGTTAATTGTAACGTTCACGGCCTCCTAATGATGATGGATCACTCAAATTGCGTCGAAATTCAATACATCGTCTTTAAGGCGACTTTTCTCCAAGGGGATATTGCTGCCTCGGGCACCATATGATCCGTCTCTTGTGAGTGTAGATTTTCGAATCCGAGGCGAAGGTGATAGTTAATTGTAACGTTCAGGGCCTCCTAATGACGATGGAACACTCAAATTGCGACGAGTTTCAGTACATCGTCCTCCAGCCGTCTAGTCTCCAAAGGGATATTGCTGTCACGGGCACCTTCTAGTACGTCTCCTGTGAGTCTATATTTTCGATTGGGCGCAAATCTGATGGTTAATTGTAAGGTTCATGGCCTCCTAATGACGATGGATCACTCAAATTGCGTCGAGATTCAATAAATCGTCCTCCAGGTGACTTGTCTCCAAGGGTCTATTGCTGCCTCGGGCACCTTATGGTCGTTCTTCAGTGAGTCTAGATTATCGAATCCGACGCAAAACCGATAGTTATTTGTAACGTTCAGGGCCTCCTAATGACGATGGAACACCCAAATTGCGTCGCGATTCATTACATCGTCCTCCAGCCGACTTGTCTCCAAGGGTCTATTGTTGCCTAGTTCGCCTTTTGGTCGTTCTCCTGTGAGACTAGATTATCGAATCCGACGCAAAACTGATAGTTAATTGTTACCTTCAGGACCTCCTGAAGACGATGGAACACTCAAATTGCGTCGAGATTCAATACATCGTTATTCGGCCGATCTGCCACCAAGATTCAATTGCTTCCTCGGACACCTTATGGTCGTTCTCCTGTGATTCTACATTTTCGATTCCCACCCAAAGCTGATAGTTAATTATAACGTTCAGGGCCTCCTAATGACGATGGAACACTCAAATTGCGTCGAGATTCAGTACATCGTTCTTAAGCCGACTTGTCTCCATGGGTCTAATGCTGCCTCGGGCACCTCATGGTCGTTCTCCTGTGTGTTTAGATTATCGAATCCTACGCAAAACTGGTAGTTAATTGTAACGTTCAGGGCCTCCTAATTACGATGGAACACTCAAATTGCGTCGCGATTTAATACATCGTCCTCCAGGCGACTTGTCTCAATGGCTCTACTGCTACCTCGGTCACCTTATGATCGTTCTCCTGTGAGTCCAGATATTCGAATCCGACGCAAAACGTACTGCTAATTGTGACGATCAGAGCCTCCTAATAACGAAGGAACACTCAAATTGCGTCGAGATTCAATACATCGTCCTCCAGCCGACTTGTCTCCTAGGGGATATTGCTGCCTCGGGCACCATATGGTCCACCTCCTGTGAGTCTAGATTTTCGAATCCGACGCGAAACTGATAGTTAAGTGTAACATTCAGAGCCTCCTAATGACGATGGAAGACTCAAATAACGTCGGAATTCAATATATCGTCCTCCAGCCGACATGTCTCCAACGGTCTATTGCTGCCTCGGGCACCTTATGGTCCGTCTCCTGTGAGTCTATATTTTCGAATCCGTCGAAAAACTGATAGTTAATTGTAACGTTAATGGCCTCCTACTTACGATGGAACCCTCAAATTGCGTCGAGATTCAATACATCGTCCTCCAGCCGACTTGTCTCCTAGGGGATATTCCTGCCTCGGACACCTTAAAGTCCGTCTCTTGTTAGTCTAGATTTTCGAATCCGACGCATATCTGATGGTTAATTGTAACGTTCATGGCCTCCTACTTACGATGGAACCCTCAAATTGCGTCGAGATTCAATACATCGTCCTCCAGCCGACTTGTCTCCAAGGGGATATTGCTACCACGGGCACCATATGGTCCGTCTCTTGTGTCTAGATTTTCGAATCCGACGCGAAACCGATAGTTAATTGTAACGTTCTGGGCCTCCTAATGACGATGAAACACTCAAATTGCGTCGAAATCTGATACATCGTCCTCCAGCCGATTTGTCTCCATGGGTCTGTTGCTGCCTCGGGCACCTCATAGTCGTTCACCTATGAGTCTAGATTATCGAATCCGACGCAAAACTGATAGTTAATTGTTACTTTCAGGGCCTCCTGAAGACGATGGAACACTCAAATTGCGTCGAGATTCAATACATCGTTATTCGGCCGATCTGCCACCAAGGTTCAATTGCTTCCTCGGACACCTTATGTTCGTTCTCCTGTGATTCTACATTTTCGATTCCCACGCAAAGCTGATAGTTAATTTTAACGTTCAGGGCCTCCTAATGACGATGGAACACTCAAATTGCGTCGAGATTCAATACATCGTCCTCCAACCGACGTGTCTCCAAGGGGATATTGTTGCCTCGGGCACCATATGGGCCGTCACCTGTGAGTTTTGATTTTCGAATCCGACGCAAAACTGATAGTTGATTGTAACGTTCTGGGCCTCATAATGACGATGGAACACTGAAATTGAGTCGAGATTCTATACATCGTCCTCCAGCCGACTTGCCTCCAATGGGATATTGCTGTCTCGGGCACCATATAGTCCGTCTCCTGTGAGTCTAGATATTCGAATCCGACGCAAATCTGATGGTTAATTGTAACGATCATGGCCTCCTAATTACGATGGAACACTCAAATTGCGTCGAGATTCAATACATCTTTCTCCAGCCGACTTGTCTCGAAGGGTCTATTGCTGCCTCGGGCACCTTATGGTCGTTCTCGTGTAAGTCTAGATTTTCGAATCCCACGCAAAGCTGATAGTTAATTCTAACGTCTAGGGCCTCCTAATGACGATGGAACACTCAAATTGCGGCGCGATTTAATACATCGTCCTCCAGGCGACTTGTCTCAATGCGTCTACTGCTACCTCGGTCACCTTATGGTCGTTCTCCTGTGAGTCCAGAGATTCGAATCCGACGCAAAACGGTTGCTAATTGTAACGTTCAGAGCCTCCTAATGACGAAGGAACACTCAAATTGCGTCGAGATTCAATACATCGTTCTCCAGAAGACTTGTCTCCAAGGGTCAATTGCTGCCTCTGGGACCTTATGGTCGTGCTTCTGTGAGTCTAGATTGTCGAATCCGACGCGTAACAGATAGTTAATTGTAATGTTTAGGGCCTCCTAATGACGATGGAACACTCAAATTGCGGCGAGATTCAGTACATCGTCCTCCATCCGACTTGTCTCCAGGGGTCTATTGCTGCCTCGGGCACCTTATGGTCGTTCTCCTGTGACTCTAGATTATCGAATCCGACGCAAAACTGATAGTTAATTGTAACATTCAGGGCCTCCTAATGACGATGGAACACTCAAATTGCGTCTAAATTCTATACATCGTCCTCCAGCCGACTTGTCTCCATGGGGATATTGCTGCCTCGGGCAACATATAGTCCGCCTCCTGTGAGTCTAGAATTTCGAATCCCACGCAAAACTGATAGTTAATTGCAACGTTGAGGACCTCCTAATGACGATGGAACACTCAAATTGCGACGAGATTCTATACATCGTCCTCCAGCCGACTTGTCTCCAATGGGATATTGCTGTCTCGGGCACTTTATAGTCCGTCTCCTGTGAGTCTAGATTCTGGATCCGACGCAAATTTGATGGTTAATAGTGACGGTCATGGCCTTCTAATGACGATGGAACACTCAAATTGCGTCGAGATTCAATACATCGACCTCCAGCCGACTTGTCTCCAAGGGAATATTGCTGTCTCGGGCACGTTATAGTCCGTCTCCTGTGAGTCTAGATTTTCGAATCCGACGCAAATGTGATGGTTAATTGTAACGGTCATGGCCTTCTAATGACGATGGAACACTCAAATTGCGTCGAGATTCCATACATCGTCCTCCAGCCGACTTGTCTCCAAGGGGATATTGCTGTCTCGGGCATGTTATAGTCCGTCTCCTGTGAGTCTAAATTTTCGAATCCGACGCGAAACAGATAGTTAATTGTAACGTTCAGGGCCTCCTAATGACGTTGGAACACACAAATTGCGTCGCGATTTAAAACATCGTTCTCCAGGCGACTTGTCTCAATGTGTCTACTGCTACCTCGGTCACCTTATGGTCGTTCTCCTGTGAGTCCAGATATTCGAAATCGACGCAAAACGGACTGCTAATTGTAACGTTCAGAGCCCACTAATGACGAAGGAACACTCAAATTGCGTCGAGATTCAACACATCGTCCTCCAGCCGACTTGTCTCCATGGGGATATTGCTGCCTCGGGCAACATATAGTCCGTCTCCTGTGAGTCTAGATTTTCGATCCGACGCAAATCTGATGGTTAATTGTAACGGTCATGGCGTTCTAATGACGATGGAACACTCAAATTGCGTCGAGACTCCATACATCGTCCTCCAGCCGACTTGTCTCCTAGGGGATATTCCTGCCTCGGACACGTTATGTTCGTTCTCCTGTGAGTCTAGGTTATCGAATCCGACGCAAAACTGATAGTTAATTGTAACGTTCACGGCCTCCTAATGATGATGGATCACTCAAATTGCGTCGAAATTCAATACATCGTCCTCCAGGCGACTTGTCTCCAAGGGTCTATTGCTGCCTCGATCACCATTTGGTCCGTCTCCTGTGAGTCTACAATTTCGAATCCGACGCAAAACTGATAGTTAATTGCAACGTTCAGGACCTCCTAATGACGATGGAACACTCAAATTGCGACGAGATTCTATACATCGTCCTCCAGCCGACTTGTCTCCAATGGGATATTGCTGTCTCGGGCACTTTATAGTCCGTCTCCTGTGTGTCTAGATTCTGAATCCGACGCAAATTTGATGGTTAATTGTAACGGTCATGTCCTTCTAATGACGATGGAACACTCAAATTGCGTCGAGATTCCATACATCGTCCTCCAGCCGACTTGTCTCCAAGGGGATATTGCTGTGTCGGGCATGTTATAGTCCGTCTCCTGTGAGTCTAAATTTTCGAATCCGAAGCGAAACAGATAGTTAATTGTAACGTTCAGGGCCTCCTAATGACGTTGGAACACACAAATTGCGTCGCGATTTAAAACATCGTTCTCCAGGCGACTTGTCTCAATGGGTCTACTGCTACCTCGGTCACCTTATGGTCGTTCTCCTGTGAGTCCAGATATTCGAAATCGACGCAAAACGGACTGCTAATTGTAACGTTCAGAGCCTACTAATGACGAAGGAACACTCAAATTGCGTCGAGATTCAATACATCGTCCTCCAGCCGACTTGTCTCCATGGGGATATTGCTGCCTCGGGCAACATATAGTCCGTCTCCTGTGAGTCTAGATTTTCGATCCGACGCAAATCTGATGGTTAATTGTAACGGTCATGGCGTTCTAATGACGATGGAACACTCAAATTGCGTCGAGACTCCATACATCGTCCTCCAGCCGACTTGTCTCCTAGGGGATATTCCTGCCTCGGACACGTTATGTTCGTTCTCCTGTGAGTCTAGATTATCGAATCCGACGCAAAACTGATAGTGAATTGTAACGTTCACGGCCCCTAATGACGATGGAACACTGAAATTGCGTCGAGATTCTATACATCGTCCTCCAGCCGACTTGCCTCCAATGGGATATTGCTGTCTCGGGCACCTTATAGTCCGTCTCCTGTGAGTCTAGATATTCGAATCCGACGCAAATCTGATGGTTAATTGTAACGATCATGGCCTCCTAATTACGATGGAACACTCAAATTGCGTCGATATTCAATACATCTTTCTCCAGCCGACTTGTCTCGAAGGGTCTATTGCTGCCTCGGGCACCTTATGGTCGTTCTCGTGTAAGTCTAGATTTTCGAATCCCACGCAAAGCTGATAGTTAATTGTAACGTCTAGGGCCTCCTAATGACGATGGAACACTCAAATTGCGGCGCGATTTAATACATCGTCCTCCAGGCGACTTGTCTCAATGCGTCTACTGCTACCTCGGTCACCTTATGGTCGTTCTCCTGTGAGTCCAGAGATTCGAATCCGACGCAAAACGGACTGCTAATTGTAACGTTCAGAGCCTCCTAATGACGAAGGAACACTCAAATTGCGACGAGATTCAATACATCGTTCTCCAGAAGACTTGCCTCCAAGGGTCAATTGCTGCCTCTGGGACCTTATGGTCGTGCTTCTGTGAGTCTAGATTGTCGAATCCGACGCGTAACAGATAGTTAATTGTAACGTTTAGGGCCTCCTAATGACGATGGAACACTCAAATTGCGTCTAAATTCTATACATCGTCCTCCAGCCGACTTGTCTCCAATGGGATATTGCTGTCTCGGGCACTTTATAGTCCGTCTCCTGTGAGCCTAGATTCTGGATCCGACGCAAATTTGATGGTTAATTGTAACGGTCATGGCCTTCTAATGACGATGGAACACTCAAATTGCGTCGAGATTCAATACAACGACCTCCAGCCGACTTGTCTCCAAGGGGATATTGCTGTCTCGGGCACGTTATAGTCCGTCTCCTGTGAGTCTAGATTTTCGAATCCGACGCAAATGTGATGGTTAATTGTAACGGTCATGGCCTTCTAATGACGATGGAACACTCAAATTGCGTCGAGATTCCATACATCGTCCTCCAGCCGACTTGTCTCCAAGGGGATATTGCTGTCTCGGGCATGTTATAGTCCGTCTCCTGTGAGTCTAAATTTTCGAATCCGACGCGAAACAGATAGTTAATTGTAACGTTCAGGGCCTCCTAATGACGTTGGAACACACAAATTGCGTCGCGATTTAGAACATCGTTCTCCAGGCGACTTGTCTCAATGTGTCTACTGCTACCTCGGTCACCTTATGGTCGTTCTCCTGTGAGTCCAGATATTCGAAATCGACGCAAAACGGACTGCTAATTGTAACGTTCAGAGCCTACTAATGACGAAGGAGCACTCAAATTGCGTCGAGATTCAATACATCGTCCTCCAGCCGACTTGTCTCTATGGGGATATCGCTGCCTCGGGCAACATATAGTCCGTCCCCTGTGAGTCTAGATTTTCGATCCGACGCAAATCTGATGGTTAATTGTAACGGTCATGGCGTTCTAATGACGATGGAACACTCAAATTGCGTCGAGACTCCATACATCGTCCTCCAGCCGACTTGTCTCCTAGGGGATATTCCTGCCTCGGACACGTTATGTTCGTTCTCCTGTGAGTCTAGATTATCGAATCCGACGCAAAACTGATAGTTAATTGTAACGTTCACGGCCTCCTAATGATGATGGATCACTCAAATTGCGTCGAAATTCAATACATCGTCCTCCAGGCGACTTGTCTCCAAGGGTCTATTGCTGCCTCGATCACCATATGGTCCGTCTCCTGTGAGTCTACAATTTCGAATCCGACGCAAAACTGATAGTTAATTGCAACGTTCAGGACCTCCTAATGACGATGGAACACTCAAATTGCGACGAGATTCTATACATCGTCCTCCAGCCGACTTGTCTCCAATGGGATATTGCTGTCTCGGGCACTTTATAGTCCGTCTCCTGTGTGTCTAGATTCTGGATCCGACGCAAATTTGATGGTTAATTGTAACGGTCATGGCCTTCTAATGACGCTGGAACACTCAAATTGCGTCGAGATTCCATACATCGTCCTCCAGCCGACTTGTCTCCAAGGGGATATTGCTGTCTCGGGCATGTTATAGTCCGTCTCCTGTGAGTCTAAATTTTCGAATCCGAAGCGAAACAGATAGTTAATTGTAACGTTCAGGGCCTCCTAATGACGTTGGAACACACAAATTGCGTCGCGATTTAAAACATCGTTCTCCAGGCGACTTGTCTCAATGGGTCTACTGCTACCTCGGTCACCTTATGGTCGTTCTCCTGTGAGACCAGATATTCGAAATCGACGCAAAACGGACTGCTAATTGTAACGTTCAGAGCCTACTAATGACGAAGGAACACTCAAATTGCGTCGAGATTCAATACATCGTCCTCCAGCCGACTTGTCTCCATGGGGATATTGCTGCCTCGGGCAACATATAGTCCGTCTCCTGTGAGTCTAGATTTTCGATCCGACGCAAATCTTATGGTTAATTGTAACGGTCATGGCGTTCTAATGACGATGGAACACTCAAATTGCGTCGAGACTCCATACATCGTCCTCCAGCCGACTTGTCTCCTAGGGGATATTCCTGCCTCGGACACGTTATGTTCGTTCTCCTGTGAGTCTAGATTATCGAATCCGACGCAAAACTGATAGTTAATTGTAACGTTCACGGCCTCCTAATGACGATGGAACACTCAAATTGCGTCGAGATTCAATACATGGTCCTCCAACCGACGTGTCTCCAAGGGGATAGTGGTGCCTCGGGCACCATATGGGCCGTCACCTGTGAGTCTTGATTTTCGAATCCGACGCAAAACTGATAGTTGATTGTAACGTTCTGGGCCTCCTAATGACGATGGAACACTGAAATTGCGTCGAGATTCTATACATCGTCCTCCAGCCGACTTGCCTCCAATGGGATATTGCTGTCTCGGGCACCTTATAGTCCGTCTCCTGTGAGTCTAGATATTCGAATCCGACGCAAATCTGATGGTTAATTGTAAAGATCATGGCCTCCTAATTACGATGGAACACTCAAATTGCGTCGAGATTCAATACATCTTTCTCTAGCCGACTTGTCTCGAAGGGTCTATTGCTGCCTCGGGCACCTTATGGTCGTTCTCGTGTAAGTCTAGATTTTCGAATCCCACGCAAAGCTGATAGTTAATTGTAACGTCTAGGGCCACCTAATGACGATGGAACACTCAAATTGCGGCGCGATTTAATACATCGTCCTCCAGGCGACTTGTCTCAATGCGTATACTGCTACCTCGGTCACCTTATGGTCGTTCTCCTGTGAGTCCAGAGATTCGAATCCGACGCAAAACGGACTGCTAATTGTAACGTTCAGAGCCTCCTAATGACGAAGGAACGCTCAAATTGCGTCGAGATTCAATACATCGTTCTCCAGAAGACTTGTCTCCAAGGGTCAATTGCTGCCTCTGGGACCTTATGGTCGTGCTCCTGTGAGTCTAGATTGTCGAATCCGACGCGTAACAGATAGTTAATTGTAACGTTTAGGGCCTCCTAATGACGATGGAACACTCAAATTGCGGCGAGATTCAGTACATCGTCCTCCAGCCGACTTGTCTCCAGGGGTCTATTGCTGCCTCGGGCACCTTATGGTCGTTCTCCTGTGACTCTAGATTATCGAATCCGACGCAAAACTGATAGTTAATTGTAACATTCAGGGCCTCCTAATGACGATGGAACACTCAAATTGCGTCTAAATTCAATACATCGTCCTCCAGCCGACTTGTCTCCATGGGGATATTGCTGCCTCGGGCAACATATAGTCCGCCTCCTGTGAGTCTAGAATATCGAATCCCACGCAAAACTGATAGTTAATTGCAACGTTCAGGACCTCCTAATGACGATGGAACACTCAAATTGCGACGAGATTCTATACATCGTCCTCCAGCCGACTTGTCTCCAAAGGGACATTGCTGCCTCGGGCACTTTATAGTCCGTCTCCTGTGAGTCTAGATTCTGGATCCGACGCAAATTTGATGGTTAATTGTAACGGTCATGGCCTTCTAATGACGATGGAACACTCAAATTGCGTCGAGATTCAATACATCGACCTCCAGCCGACTTGTCTCCAAGGGGATATTGCTGTCTCGGGCACGTTATAGTCCGTCTCCTGTGAGTCTAGATTTTCGAATCCGACGCAAATGTGATGGTTAATTGTAACGGTCATGGCCTTCTAATGACGATGGAACACTCAAATTGCGTCGAGATTCCATACATCGTCCTCCAGCCAACTTGTCTCCTAGGGGATATTCCTGCCTCGGACACGTTATGTTCGTTCTCCTGTGAGTCTAGATTATCGAATCCGACGCAAAACTGATAGTTAATTGTAACGTTCACGGCCTCCTAATGATGATGGATCACTCAAATTGCGTCGAAATTCAGTACATCGTCCTCCAGTCGACTTGTCTCCAAGGGGATTTTGCTGCCTCGGGCACCATATGGTCCGTCTCTTGTGAGTGTAGATTTTCGAATCCGAGGCGAAGGTGATAGTTAATTGTAACGTTCAGGACCTCCTAATGACGATGGAACACTCAAATTGCGTCGAGTTTCAATACATCGTCCTTCAGCCGACTTGTATCAAAGGGTCTATTGCTGCCTCGGGCACCTTATGGTCGTTCTGCTGTGAGTAGATTTCCGAATCCGACGCATAACTGACAGTTAATTGTAACGTTCAGGGCCTCCTAATGACGGTCGAACACTCAAATTGCGTCGAGTTTCAGTACATCGTCCTCCAGCCGTCTAGTCTCCAAAGGGATATTGCTGTCACGGGCACCATCTAATACGTCTCCTGTGAGTCTATATTTTCGGTCGGGTGCAAATCTGATGGTTAATTGTAAGGTTAATGGCCTCCTAATGACGATGGATCACTAAAATGGCGTCGAGATTCAATAAATCGTCCTCCAGGTGACTTGTCTCCAAGGGTCTATTGCTGCCTCGGGCACCTTATGGTCGTTCTTCAGTGAGTCTAGATTATCGAATCCGACGCAAAACCGATAGTTATTTGTAACGTTCAGGGCCTCCTAATGACGATGGAACACCCAAATTGCGTCGCGATTCATTACATCGTCCTCCAGCCGACTTGTCTCCAAGGGTCTATTGTTGCCTAGTTCGCCTTTTGGTCGTTCTCCTGTGAGACTAGATTATCGAATCCGACGCAAAACTGATAGTTAATTGTTACCTTCAGGGCCTCCTGAAGACGATGGAACACTCAAATTGCGTCGAGATTCAATACATCGTTATTCGGCCGATCTGCCACCAAGGTTCAATTGCTTCCTCGGACACCTTAGGGTCGTTCTCCTGTGATTCTACATTTTTGATTCCCACGCAAAGCTGATAGTTAATTATAACGTTCAGGGCCTCCTAATGTCGATGGAACACTCAAATTGCGTCGAGATTCAGTACATCGTTCTTAAGCCGACTTGTCTCCAGGGGTCTATTGCTGCCTCGGGCATCTTATGATCGTTCTCCTGTGAGTCTAGATTATCGGATCCGACGCAAAACTGATAGTTAATTTTAACATTCAGGGCCTCCTAATGACGATGGAACACTCAAATTGCGTCGAGATTCAATACATCGTCCTCCAGGTGACTTGTCTCCATGGGTCTAATGCTGCCTCGGGCACCTCATGGTCGTTCTCCTGTGTGTTTAGATTATCGAATCCGACGCAAAACTGGTAGTTAATTGTAACGTTCAGGGCCTCCTAATGACGATGGAACACTCAAATTGCGTCGCGATTTAATACATCGTCCTCCAGGCGACTTGTCTCAATGGCTCTACTGCTACCTCGGTCACCTTATGATCGTTCTCCTGTGAGTCCAGATATTCGAATCCGACGCAAAACGTACTGCTAATTGTGACGATCAGAGCCTCCTAATAACGAAGGAACACTCAAATTGCGTCGAGATTCAATACATCGTCCTCCAGCCGACTTGTCTCCAAGGGGATATTGCTGCCACGGGCACCATATGGTCCGTCTCTTGTGAGTCTAGATTTTCGAATCCGACGCGAAACCGATAGTTAATTGTAACGTTCTGGGCCTCCTAATGACGATGAAACACTCAAATTGCGTCGAAATCTGATACATCGTCCTCCAGCCGATTTGTCTCCATGGGTCTGTTGCTGCCTCGGGCACCTCATAGTCGTTCTCCTATGAGTCTAGATTATCGAATCCGACGCAAAACTGATAGTTAATTGTTACTTTCAGGGCCTCCTGAAGACGATGGAACACTCAAATTGCGTCGAGATTCAATACATCGTTATTCGGCCGATCTGCCACCAAGGTTCAATTGCTTCCTCGGACACCTTATGGTCGTTCTCCTGTGATTCTACATTTTCGATTCCCACGCAAAGCTGATAGTTAATTTTAACGTTCAGGGCCTCCTAATGACGATGGAACACTCAAATTGCGTCGAGATTCAGTACATCGTACTTAAGCCGACTTGTCTCCAGGGGTCTATTGCTGCCTCGGTCATCTTATGATCGTTCTCCTGTGAGTCTAGATTATCGGATCCGACGCAAAACTGATAGTTAATTTTAACATTCAGGGCCTCCTAATGACGATGGAACACTCAAATTGCGTCGAGATTCAATACATCGCCCTCCAGGTGACTTGTCTCCATGGGTCTAATGCTGCCTCGGGCACCTCATGGTCGTTCTCCTGTGTGTTTAGATTATCGAATCCGACGCAAAACTGGTAGTTAATTGTAACGTTCAGGGCCTCCTAATGACGATGAAACACTCAAATTGCGTCGAGATTCAATACATCGTCATTCAGCCGACTTGTCTCCAAGGGGATATTGCAGCCGCGGGCACCATTTGGTCGGTCTCCTGTGAGTCTAGATTTTCGAATCTGACGCGAAACTGATAGTTAATTTCAACGTTCAGGGCCTCCTAATGACGATGGAACACTCAAATTCCGTCGAGATTCAGTACATCGTCCTCCAGCCGACTTGTCTCCAGGGGTCTATTGCTGCCTCGGGCACCTTATGGTCGTTCTGCTGTGAGTCTATATTATCGAATCCGACCCAAAACTGATAGATAATAGTAACATTCAGGGCTTCCTAATGACGATGGAAGACTCAAATAACGTCGGAATTCAATATATCGTCCTCCAGCCGACATGTCTCCAACGGTCTATTGCTGCCTCGGGCACCTTATGGTCCGTCTCCTGTGAGTCTAGATTTTCGAATCCGACGCGAAACTGATAGTTAAGTGTAACATTCAGAGCCTCCTAATGACGATGGAAGACTCAAATAACGTCGGAATTCAATATATCGTCCTCCAGCCGACATGTCTCCAACGGTCTATTGCTGCCTCGGGCACCTTATGGTCCGTCTCCTGTGAGTCTATATTGTCGAATCCGACGAAAAACTGATAGTTAATTGTAACGTTAATGGCCTCCTAATGACGATGGAACACTCAAATTGCGTCGAGATTCATTACATCGTCCTCCAGCCGACTTGTCTCCTAGGGGATATACCGGATTCGGGCACCTGATGGTCCGTCTCCCGTGAGTCTAGATCTTCGAATCCGACGCAAAGCTGATAGTTAATTGTAACGTTCAGGGCCTCCTAATGACAATGGAACACTCAAATTGCGTCGTGATTCAATACATTTTCTTCCAGACGACTTGTCTCCAAGGGTCTATTGCTGCCTCGGTCACCATATGGTCCGTCTCCTGTAAGTCTACAATTTCGAATCCGACGCAAAACTGTTAATTAATTGTAACGTTCAGGGCCTCCTAATGACGATGGAACACTCAAATTGCGTCGAGATTCAATACATCTCCCTCCAGCCGACTTGTCTCCAAGGCCTCGGGCACCTGATGGTCCGTCTCCCGTGAGTCTAGATCTTCGAATCCGACGCAAAGCTGATAGTTAATTGTAACGTTCAGGGCCTCCTAATGACGATGGAACACTCAAATTGCGTCGAGATTCGATACATCGTCCTCCAGCCGACTTGTCTCCAAGGGTCTATTGCAGCCTCGGCACCTTGTGGTCGTTCTCCTGTGAGTCTAGATTATCGAATCCGACGCAAAACAGATAGTTAATTGTAACGGTCAGGGCCTCCTAATGACGATGAAACACTCAAATTGCGTCGAGATTCAATACATCGTCATTCAGCCGACTTGTCTCCAAGGGGATATTGCAGCCGCGGGCACCATTTGGTCGGTCTCCTGTGAGTCTAGATTTTCGAATCTGACGCGAAACTGATAGTTAATTTCAACGTTGAGGGCCTCCTAATGACAATGGAACACTCAAATTGCGTCGTGATTCAATACATCTTCTTCCAGACGACTTGTCTCCAAGGGTCTATTGCTGCCTCGGTCACCATATGGTCCGTCTCCGGTAAGTCTACAATTTCGAATCCCACGCAAAACTGTTAATTAATTGTAACGTTCAGGGCCTCCTAATGACGATGGAACACTCAAATTGCGTCGAGATTCAATACATCTCCCTCCAGCCGACTTGTCTCCAAGGGGATATTGCTGCCTCGGGCACCATATGGTGCGTCTTCTGTGAATCTAGATTTTCGAATCCGACGCGAAACTGATAGTTAATTGTAACGTTCAGGGCCTCCTAATGACGATGGAACACTCAAATTGCGTCGAGATTCGATACATCGTCCTCCAGCCGACTTGTCTCCAAGGGTCAATTGCAGCCTCGGCACCTTGTGGTCGTTCTCCTGTGAGTCTAGATTATCGAATCCGACGCAAAACAGATAGTTAATTGTAACGTTCAGGGCCTCCTAATGACGATGAAACACTCAAATTGCGTCGAGATTCAATACATCGTCATTCAGCCGACTTGTCTCCAAGGGGACATTGCAGCCGCGGGCACCATTTGGTCGGTCTCCTGTGAGTCTAGATTTTCGAATCCGACGCGAAACTGATAGTTAATTGTTACTTTCAGGGCCTCCTGAAGACGATGGAACACTCAAATTGCGTCGAGATTCAATACATCGTTATTCGGCCGATCTGCCACCAAGGTTCAATTGCTTCCTCGGACACCTTATGGTCGTTCTCCTGTGATTCTACATTTTCGATTCCCACGCAAAGCTGATAGTTAATTTTAACGTTCAGGGCCTCCTAATGACGATGGAACACTCAAATTGCGTCGAGATTCAGTACATCGTCCTTAAGCCGACTTGTCTCCAGGGGTCTACTGCTGCCTCGGGCATCTTATGATCGTTCTCCTGTGAGTCTAGATTATCGGATCCGACGCAAAACTGATAGTTAATTTTAACATTCAGGGCCTCCTAATGACGATGGAACACTCATATTGCGTCGAGATTCAATACATCGTCCTCCAGGTGACTTGTCTCCATGGGTCTAATGCTGCCTCGGGCACCTCATGGTCGTTCTCCTGTGTGTTTAGATTATCGAATCCGACGCAAAACTGGTAGTTAATTGTAACGTTCAGGGCCTCCTAATGACGATGGAACACTCAAATTGCGTCGCGATTTAATACATCGTCCTCCAGGCGACTTGTCTCAATGGGTCTACTGCTACCTCGGTCACCTTATGATCGTTCTCCTGTGAGTCCAGATATTCGAATCCGTCGCAAAACGTACTGCTAATTGTGACGATCAGAGCCTCCTAATGACGAAGGAACACTCAAATTGCGTCGAGATTCAATACATCGTCCTCCAGCCGACTTGTCTCCTAGGGGATATTGCTGCCTCGGGCACCATATGGTCCGTCTCCTGTGAGTCTAGATTTTCGAATCCGACGCGAAACTGATAGTTAAGTGTAACATTGAGAGCCTCCTAATGACGATGGAAGACTCAAATAACGTCGGAATTCAATATATCGTCCTCCAGCCGACATGTCTCCAACGGTCTTTTGCTGCATCGGGCACCTTATGGTCCGTCTCCTGTGAGTCTATATTGTCGAATCCGACGAAAAACTGATAGTTAATTGTAACGTTAATGGCCTCCTAATGACGATGGAACACTCAAATTGCGTCGAGATTCTTTACATCGTCCTCCAGCCGACTTGTCTCCTAGGGGATATACCGGCCACGGGCACATGATACTCCGTCTCCCGTGAGTCTAGATTTTCGAATCCGACGCAAAGCTGATAGTTGATTGTAACGTTCAGGGCCTCCTAATGACAATGGAACACTCATATTGCGTCGTGATTCAATACATCTTTTTCCAGACGACTTGTCTCCAAGGGTCTATTGCTGCCTCGGTCACCATATGGTCCGTCTCCGGTAAGTCTACAATTTCGAATCCCACGCAAAACTGTTAATTAATTGTAACGTTCAGGGCCTCCTAATGACGATGGAACACTCAAATTGCGTCGAGATTCAATACATCTCCCTCCAGCCGACTTGTCTCCAAGGGGATATTGCTGCCTCGGGCACCATATGGTCCGTCTTCTGTGAATCTAGATTTTCGAATCCGACGCGAAACTGATAGTTAATTGTAACGTTCAGGGCCTCCTAATGACGATGGAACACTCAAATTGCGTCGAGATTCGATACATCGTCCTCCAGCCGACTTGTCTCCAAGGGTCTATTGCAGCCTCGGCACCTTGTGGTCGTTCTCCTGTGAGTCTAGATTATCGAATCCGACGCAAAACAGATAGTTAATTGTAACGTTCAGGGCCTCCTAATGACGATGAAACACTCAAATTGCGTCGAGATTCAAGACATCGTCATTCAGCCGACTTGTCTCCAAGGGGACATTGCAGCCGCGGGCACCATTTGGTCGGTCTCCTGTGAGTCTAGATTTTCGAATCCGACGCGAAACTGATAGTTAATTTCAACGTTCAGGGCCTCCTAATGGCGATGGAACGCTCAAATTCCGTCGAGATTCAGTACATCGTCCTCCAGCCGACTTGTCTCCAGGGGTCTATTGCTGCCTCGGGCACCTTATGGTCGTTCTGCTGTGAGTCTATATTATCGAATCCGACGCAAAACTGATAGATAATAGTAACATTCAGGGCTTCCGAATGACGATGAAACACTCAAATTGCGTCGAGTTTCAATACATCGTCCTCCAGGTGACTTGTCTCCATGGGTCTAATGCTGCCTCGGGCACCTCATGGTCGTACTCCTGTGAGTCTAGATTATCGTATCCGACGCAAAACTGATAGTTAATTGTAACGTTCAGGGCCTCCTAATGACGATGGAACACTCAAATTGCCTCGAGATTCATACATCGTCCACCAGCCGGCTGGTCTCCTAGGGGAAATTGCTGCCTCGGGCACCATATGGTCCCTCTCCTGTGAGACTAGATTTTCGAATCCGACGCGAAACTGATAGTTAATTGTAACGTTCAGGACCTCCTAATGACAATGGAACACTCAAATTGCGTCGAGATTCAATATATCGTCATTCACACGACTTGTCTCCAAGGGTCTGTTGCTGCCTCGGGCACCGTATGGTCGTTCTCCAGTGAGTCTAGATTATCGAATCCGACGAAAAACGGATAGTTAATTGTAACGTTCAGGGCCTCCTAATGACGGTGGAACACTCTAATTGCGTCAAGTTACAGTACATCGTCCCCCAGCTGGCTATTCTCCAAAGGGATGTTGCTGTCACGGGCACCTACTAGTCCGTCTCCAGTAAGTCTAGGTTTTCGATCCGACGCAAATCTGATGGTTAATTGTAACGTTCATGGCCTCCTAATGACGATTGAACACTCAAATTGCGTCAGGATTCAATACATCGTCCTCCAGCCGACTAGTCTCCAAGGGGATATTGCTGTCTCGGGCACTTTATAATCCGTCTCCTGCGAGTCTAGATCTTCGAATCCGACGCAAATCTGACGGTTAATTGTAACGTTCATGGCCTGCTAATGACGATGGAACACTCAAATTGCGTCGAGATTCAATACATCGTCCTCCAACCGACGTGTCTCCAAGGGGATATTGGTGCCTCGGGCACCATATGGGCCGTCACCTGTGAGTCTTGATTTTCGAATCCGACGCAAAACTGATAGTTTTTTGTAACGTTCTGGGCCTCCTAATGACGATGGAACACTGAAATTGCGTCGAGATTCTATACATCGTCCTCCAGCCAACTTGCCTCCAATGGGATATTGCTGTCTCGGGCACCTTATAGTCCGTCTCCTGTGAGTCTAGATATTCGAATCCGACGAAAATCTGATGGTTAATTGTAACGTTCATGGCCTCCTAATTACGATGGAACACTCAAATTGCGTCGAGATTCAATACATCTTTCTCCAGCCGACTTGTCTCGAAGGGTCTATTGCTGCCTCGGGTACCATATGGTCGTTCTCGTGTAAGTCTAGATTTTCGAATCCCACGCAAAGCTGATAGTTAGTTGTAACGTCTAGGGCCTCCTAATAACGATGGAACACTCAAATTGCGGCGCGATTTAATACATCGTCCTCCAGGCGACTTGTCTCCAAGGGGATATTGCTGTCTCGGGCACGTTATAGTCCGTCTCCTGTGAGTCTAGATTTTCGAATCCGACGCAAATGTGATGGTTAATTGTAACGGTCATGGCCTTCTAATGACGATGGAACACTCAAATTGCGTCGAGATTCCATACATCGTCCTCCAGCCGACTTGTCTCCAAGGGGATATTGCTGTCTCGGGCATGTTATAGTCCGTCTCCTGTGAGTCTAGATTTTCGAATCCGACGCGAAACAGATAGTTGATTGTAACGTTCAGGGCCTCCTAATGACGTTGGAACACACAAATTGCATCGCGATTTAAAACATCGTCCTCCAGGCGACTTGTCTCAATGGGTCTACTGCTACCTCGGTCACCTTATGGTCGTTCTCCTGTGAGTCCAGATATTCTAAATCGACGCAAAACGGACTGCTAATTGTAACGTTCAGGCCTACTAATGACGAAGGAACACTCAAATTGCGTCGAGATTCAATACATCGCCCTCCAGCCGACTTGTCTCCAAGGGGATATTGCTGCCTCGGGCACCATATGGTCGGCCTCCCGTGAGTCTAGATTTTCGAATCCGACGCGAAACTGATAGTTAATTGTAACGTTCAACGCCTCCTAATGTCGATGGAACACTCAAATTGCGTCGAGATTCCGTACATCGTCCTCCAGCCGACTTGTCTCCAGGGGTCTAAATTGCCTCGGGCACCTTATGGTCGTTCTCCTGTGACTCTAGATTATCGAATCCGACGCAAAACTGATAATTAATTGTAACATTCATTGCCTCCTAATGACGATGGAACACGCAAATTGCGTCGAGTTTCAATACATCGTCCTCCAGGTGACTTGTCTCCATGGGTGTAATGCTGCCTCGGGCACCTCATGGTCGTTCTCCTGTGAGTCTAGATTATCGAATCCGACGCAAAACTGATAGTTAATTGTTACGTTCAGGGCCTCGTAATGACAGTGGATCACCCAAATTGCGTCGTGATTCAATACATCGTCCTCCAGCCGACTCGTCTCCAAGGATCTATTGTTGCCTCGGGCACCTTTTGGTCGTTCTCCTGTGAGACTAGATTATCGAATCCGACGCAAAACTGATAGTTAATTGTAACGTTCACGGCCTCCTAATGACGATAGAACACTCAAATTGCGTCGAGATTCAATACATCGTCCTCCCGCCGACCCCCCTGCGGGTTTGGGGGGTAGAATAGGCCCGCGGTATTCTTGCCTGTCGTAAGAGGCGACTAAAAGGAGTCTCACATGTTTCGGCCTTATGTGATGGTCCCCTCTCGGGTTTGACCTCCATCTTTCTAAATTATTCCGAAGAGCGAGCCAATTGGGGAAGGGCGCCTTACATGGTGCACTGTATCCGTCGTGCAATTAGACCTTTAGCCGTCTTTCTCGTCGTTGCAATGGTGTCCCGCTCGTTTTCGATCTCTTGGGCGATTACCACGCTGCACTCTGCAGTGTTTCTTTTAACTGCGACGACGACCTTGGCCATTTTTGCACCTAAGATCCAGCACGGTAGCCAGTCCGTTGTGGTGGGGCCGCCATGTACCCTCTTGGTTGTAGCACCCTGACAACACAGGGATCGCTCTACTGATGCCAGCGCCGTTAACTCCCCACGTATGCCAAGGAGTAGAAGCCCATCTCCCTGGGGCATCGGGACTCCCGGCAATGGCCATCCTGCCAGGTGGCCTTTGCTGTGGCTGGTTGGCGCCCGTGGGGAGGGCCCTTGGTCGGAGTAGGTGGCATCATCGCGGATGACCCGCAATGAAGCGTGATACATCATCTCTCGCTGGCGGCCAGCCGTCAGCAGTCTCTAAGGGTTCCAAAGCTCACTTTAAGGCTCATGTGTATGACCCCAAATCGTTCCCCTCCCTGGCCACACCATGGGAGGAACGAAGGGCTATGAATGAGAGCGAACGATACTCGCCCCGGTATCTCGTCTGTACCAGAGCTGACGGGGAATCTTTTATGTCCGTGAAGCCTCAGTTCTTTGTAGAGCATTTGGAGGACAAGTTTGGGGAGGTGGAGGGCTTGTCCAAGATGCGGTCCGGATCGGTGTTGATAAAAACGGCATCCTCCGCCCAGTCGCGGGCCTTGCTCGCTTGTACTAAGCTGGGGGATGTCTCCATCACTATCACGCCCCATAAAAGTCTGAACATGGTCCAGGGCATTATCTTTCACAGGGATCTCCTTTTACAGTCTGAAGACGAGCTGCGCGCCAACTTGGAGCGCCGAGGTGTCCATTTCGTCCGGCGCGTCCACCGGGGTCCGAGGGATCGCAGGTTGCCACCGGTGCCTTCATCTTGGCCTTCGAGGGTGACACGTTACCTGAGAAAGTCAAGGTGATGGTGTACCGTTGTGATGTCAGGCCTTATATCCCTCCCCCGATGTGATGCTTCAAGTGTTGGAAGTTCGGCCACATGTCTTCACGCTGTGCTTCCGACCTCGTCTGTCGCGATTGCGGTCGACCTTCCAATCCTGATCATCCCTGTGCGCCGCCTCCAATCTGTGTGAACTGTGGTGCGCACCATCCGCCTTGCTCGCCAGACTGTCCGATTCTGGAGAAGGAGCGGAAGATCATGGAAATAAAGACTCTCGACCGCCTGACGTACACTGAGGCGAAGCGGAAAGATGATCGGCTTCATCCAGTGCGCATGACAGCTTCTTATGCCGCAACTGTCACTCCTTCTACAATTCCATCCGCTCCAGTCAGCTTTCAGAGTCGAAGTCCCACACCTGCCCCCATGATGGTGGGGGGCACTAAACCTCCTGTTGGTCCTGCTCCATCTCCTTCAGGAGCAACACCCCCCCAACCATCGGGGACATCAGTGCCCCCTTCCCAGCCGGAGAAGCGTAAGACTTCTTCGGCTACTCTCGTAAGGAAGGGGTCCCTTGGGGACCTCCCTTCGCACGTTCCGACCGGTTCCAAAGCCGACGGCCGCAAGTGTCTCAAACAACCGCCAGTCCCTGGTCGCCGGGACACACGGTCATCGTCTGTCCCTGAGACTGACCCGGTGACGCCCTCCCAGCCTGAACCACCCAAGGCGCAGCGCGAGAAGCAGAAGAAGAAGAAACTCCCCAAGGCTACCGACATTGCGGTGGCACCCATTCCACCGCTTCCTACAAGCTCTGCGTCTGAGGATGAGGTGGAGATTCTGGCGTCCGCTGAGGACATGGATCTCGCCAGTCCCTCGGATGCAGTAGATGGCTGTTGTCCAGATGGTGACTCAGTAGCAGCAGGGGCCCCGGAGGCATAATCTGCCTCCCCAATCCCTTCACGCCTTTCCCATCCATGGCTCATACCATCCTCCAGTGGAACTGCAGCGGTTTTTTCCACCATCTAGCTGAGCTCCGCCAACTTCTCAGCCATCATCCTTTCCTTTGCATTGCTCTGCGGGAAACTTGGTTTCCAGCAATGCGGACCCCTGCCCTCCGTGGCTATCGGGGTTATTTTAAGAACCGGGCAGCTTATGAAAGGGTGTCTGGTGGCGTCTGCATATATGTCCTTAACTCTCTTCACAGCGAGTTTGTACCTCTACAAATAGCTTTAGAGGCTGTCGCTGTTCGGGTGTGGACGCCACAGGCTATCACCGTCTGCAGTATTTACCTTCCACCTGAAGGTGCTGTCGCACAGCATGTCCTGGCTGCTCTGATAGCCCAACTGCCGCCACCTTTTTTGCTGCTGGGCGATTTCAATGCCCACAACCCTCTATGGGGTGGGACTGTCTCCGATGATCGCGGTCGGGTCGTGGAGCATGTGTTGGCTCAGCTCGACCTTAGCCTCTTGAACACCGGTGCTCCCACGCATTTCAGTGTGGCCTATGGCTCGTTCTCGGCCATCGATCTCTCTATTTGCAGCCCTGGACTTGTCCCATCCCTCCACTGGAGAGTGCATCCTGACCTGTGTGGTAGTGACCATTTTCCCATCTATTTGTCACTGCCCCAGTGTCATTCTTCTGGGCTCTTGCCCCGCTGGGCTCTCCACAGGGCTGACTGGCCAGCTTTTACTTCCGCTGTCACCATTGCGTCTCCCCCACAGGGTGACATTGATGAGGTGGTCCGTGTTTTCACCACGTCCATCATATCAGCGGCCGAGGCTGCCATCCCCCGTTCCTCTGGCCTCCCTCGGCGGAAGGCTGTCCCCTGGTGGTCGCCGGAGATTGCTGAGGCTATTCGCGACCGTAGGCGGGCTCTCCAGCGTCATAGGCGGCGCCCGTCTCTGGAGACCCTCATCGCTTTTAAGAGGCTCCGTGCCTTCGCCCCTCGTCTTATTGCACGGCGTAAGCAGGAGTGCTGGGAGAGGTACGTCTCCTCCCTGGGCTCCTGTGTCTCCTCCTCGTTCGTGTGGTCCCGGATCCGGCGGATTTCTGGATCCCAGACCCCTATGGGTGTCCCTGGTCTCTCCTTGGATGGCGCTGTCTGCACGGACGCTGCCGCCATTGCTGAACGGCTAGCCGCGCACTTTGCTCAGAGCTCTGCGACTGCATCCTATCCCCCCGCCTTTCGCTCTCTAAAGGAGCGAGCCGAGCGGACGCCGTTCTCATTCCACACGCGTCATTATGAAACATACAATGCTCCTTTCAGCGAGAGGGAATTCCTCGCTGCCCTCGCCGATTGCCCTGATACAGCACCAGGCCCCGACTGCATCCACGCGCAGATGCTGAAGCATCTCTCCAGGGACTGCCAGAAACACATTCTCGCGATATTTAATCGCATTTGGAGCGAAGGCGTGTTCCCGTCGCAATGGCGAGAGGGTCTTATTGTCCCCATCTTGAAGCCCGGTGCGGACCCACTGGCGGTGGACAGCTATCGTCCCGTTACCCTCACCAACGTTTTGTGCAAATTGCTCGAACGTATGGTGGGGCGGCGTTTGTGCTGGGTCCTTGAGTCGTGCGGTCTCCTCGCTCCATCCCAGGGTGGCTTCCGTCGGGGCCGGTCTGCAGTGGACAATTTGGTGCGGCTGGAGTCTGCTGTCCGTACGGCCTTTGTCCGACGTCAGCATCTCGTTGCTGTATTTTTCGATCTGCGGAAGGCGTATGACACCACATGGAAGCATCACATCCTCGCCACCTTGCATGGGTGGGGTCTTCTTGGTCGGCTCCCGGCTTTTCTTCAAAGCTTTTTATTGCGCCGCTCTTTCCGGGTGCAAGTCGGTGCCACCTCTAGTTCCTCTTATATACAGGAAAATGGGGTCCCAGAGGGCTCGGTGTTGAGTTTCTCCTTATTTTTAGTGGCCATTAATGGTCTGGCTGCAGCAGTGGGATCGTCGGTGTCTCCTTCTTTGTATGCCGACGACTTCTGCATCTCATTTAGCTCCACGACTACGGGAGTCGCCGAACGCAGGCTGCAAGTTGCCGTTCGCAAGGCAGCATCATGGGGTCTGACTCATGGTTTTCAGTTCTCTGCTGCCAAGACTCGAGTAATGCACTTCTGCAGGCGTCGGACGGTCCACCCTCATCCTGAACTTTACCTCGACGGCCACCTGCTTGCAGTGGTGGACTCTTGCCGCTTCTTGGGACTTGTGTTTGATGCCCGGCTCACATGGGTTCCTCATGTTACTCAGCTGAAACAAAAATGCTGGCGGCACCTCATCGCCCTCCGCTGCCTAAGCCACACGTCTTGGGGTGCAGATCGCTGCACACTGCTGCTATTGTACAGAGCCCTTGTGCAGTCCCGGCTTGATTATGGGAGCCTGGCCTATGGGTCTGCGTCACCCTCCGTGTTGAAGTTGTTAGACCCCATACACCACTGTGGGGTTTGGCTTGCAACTGGAGTTTTCGCACTAGTCCCGTGGATAGTCTACTGGTGGAGGCCGGGGTTCCCCCGCTGCGGATTCGCCGCCATCGTCTGCTCGCCGACTATGCTGTCCACGTCCATTGCTCACCAGGCCATCCCAATCGTCGTCTGCTTTTCCCTGCCATGGTCCTCCATCTGCCCGAACGGCGACCTAGGTCAGGGCTTTCTGTAGCTGTCCGTGTCCAGTCCCTGCTGTCAGAACTGGGGTCATTCCCTCTTCTGCCTCCCTTCCGGGTCCATACACCTACGCCTCCCTGGTGTTTGTCCCGGCCGTCTGTCCGTCTGGATTTGGCACAGGGCCCTAAGGACTCGGTTCCGCCTGTGGCCCTCCGTCGCCGCTTTCTTGCGCTCCTCGAATCATTTCCGGGCTGTGAGCCTGTCTACACTGATGGTTCCCTGGTTGATTGTCGCACTGCCTACGCCTTTGCTCACTCTGCCCATGTTGAGCAACGCTCCTTGCCGGCTGGCTGCAGTATTTTTACTGCAGAGCTGGTGGCCATCTTGCGCGCTCTTGAGCATATGCGTTTCTGCTCAGGTAGGTCCATCGTGATCTGCAGTGACTCCTTGAGCAGCCTTCAGGCCATCGACCGCTGCTATCCCTCCTCTCCTCTGGTGTCCTCCATTCAGGAGTCTGTTTCCGCCATTGCCCGTTCTGGTCGTTCGGTGGTCTTGGTTTGGACGCCCGGTCATGTTGGCATCCCAGGGAACGAACGTGTAGACAGGCTGGCCAAAGGGGCGATCGACGCCTCGGCTTTGGAGGTCGGCCTTACGGCTCGCGACCAGCAGCTGGTGTTGCGCCGTAAGCTGATTGGGATGTGGGCTGCTGAGTGGCGTGGCATGACAGCCCCGAATAAACTGCGGGCTGTCAAGGGGACGACCGATGTGTGGCGTTCCTCCCTGCGGGTTTCTCGCAGGGACTCGGTAGTCCTGTGTCGGCTACGCATCGGCCATACATACCTGACGCACGGCCATCTGTTGCGTCAGGAGGATCCCCCCTTGTGTCTGTGTGGGTCCCGGCTGACGGTCGGCCACATTTTGCTGGAGTGTCCTCGACTGCGCACACTCCGGCAATCTTTTAATCTCCAGGGCACTTTGGCTTTGGTTTTATCCGACGATGCCTCCATCGCTGACAATGTTTTTCATTTTATCCGTAGTAGTCCTAATTATGGTTCGATTTAGGGAGGTCCTGCGCCTTTCCCTTTCTGTGTCTTTTGTCCTTGTGCCTCTTGCTGTTCTGGTGTGCCGTCAGATGGTTGACTCTTTCACTTTTTTTTCTCATGGTCAGTCAACCAGTCTCCGGCCATCCTCCTTTCTTCTGTTTCTTTCTGTCTGGTGTTCCTCTGTCCTGTTCTTGTCTGTCGTGTTTCTTGCTGCATTTGTGTTCTATTAGCGCCTGGGGGGACGTCTCCTCCCCCTTTGGCTTTTATCTGCTCCGTAGATTTTCGGCTCGCCTGATTTTGGAATGGGGGACTGATGACCTTCGCTGTTTAGTCCCCCTTAAACATCCCAACAACCACCACCACCACCTCCCGCCGACGTGTCTCCAAGGGGATATTGCTGCCTCGGGCACCATATGGTCCGTAACCTGTGAGTCTAGATTTTTGAATCCGACGCAAAACTGATAGTAAATTGTAACGTTCAGGGCCTCCTAATGACGATGGAACACTCAAATTGTGTCGAGATTCAATACATCGTCCTCCAGCCGACTTGCCTCCATGGGGATATTGCTGCCTCGGGCAACATGTACTCCGTCTCCTGTGAGTCTAGAATTTCGATTCCCAAGCAAAACTGATAGTTAATTGTAACGTTCAGGACCTCCTAATGACGATGGAACACTCAAATTGCGTCGAGATTCAATACATCGTCCTCCAGCTGACTTGTCTCCGATGGGATATTGCTGTCTCGGGCACCTTATAGTCCGTCTCCTGTGAGTCTAGATTTTCGATCCGACGCAAATCTGATGGTTAATTGTAACGTTCATGGCCTCCGAATGACGATGGAATACTCAAATTCCGTCGCGATTCAATACATCGTCCTCCAGCCGACTTGTCTCCAAGGGTCCATTGCTGCCTCTGGCACCTTATGGTCGTGCTCCTGTGAGTCTTAATTTTTGAATCCGACGCGAAACAGATAGTTAATTGTAACGTTCAGGGTCTCCTAATGACGATGGAACACTCAAATTGCGTCGAGTTTCAATACATCGTCCTCCAGGCGACTTGTCTCCAAGGGTCTAATGCTGCCTCGGGCACCTTTTGGTCGCTCTCCTGTGAGTCTAGATAAACGAATCCGACGCAAAACAGATAGTTAATTGTAACGTTAATGATCTCCTAATGACGATGGAACACTCAAATTGCGTCGAGATTCATCACATCGTCCTCCAGCCGACTTGTCTCCAAGGGCCTATTGCTGCATCGGTCATCATTTGGTCTGTCTCCTGTGAGTCTAGAATCTCGAATCCAACGCAAACCTGATAGTAATTGTAACGTTCAGGGCCTCCTAATGACGATGGAACACTCAAGTTGTGTCGAGATTCAACACATCGTCCTCCAGCCGACTTGTCTCGAAGAGGATATTGCTGCCTCGGGCACCTTACGGTCGTTCTCCAGTAAGTCTAGATTTTTGAATCCGACGCAAAACTGATAGTTAATTGTAACGTTCAGGGCCTCCTAATGACTATATAACACTCAAATTGCATCGAGATTCCATACATCGTCCTCCAGCCGACTTGTCTCCAAGGGTCTATTGCTGCATCGGTCATCATTTGGTCTGTCTCCTGTGAGTCTAGAATCTCGAATCCGACGCAAAACTGATGGTTAATTGTAACGTTCAGGGCCTCCAAATGACGATAGAACACTCAAATTGCGTCGAGATTCAATACATCGTTCACCAGGCGACTTGTCTTCAACGGTCTAATGCTGCCACGGGCACCTTATGGACGTTCTCCTGTGAGGCTAGATTATCGAATCCGACGCAAACTGATAGTTAATTATAACGTTCAGGGCCTCCTAATGACGATGGAACACTTAAATTGCGTCGCGATTCAATACATCGTCCTCCAGCCGACTTGTCTCCAAGGGTCTATTGCTGCATCGGTCATCATTTGGTCTGTCTCCTGTGAGTCTAGAATCTCGAATCCGACGCAAAACTGATAGTTAATTGTAACTTTCAGGACCTCCTAATGACGATGGAACACTCAAATTGCGTCGAGATTCAATACATCGTCCTCCAGCCGACTTGTCTCCACGGGGATATTGCTGTGTCGGGCACCTTATAGTCCGTCTCCTGTGAGTCTAGATTTTCGAATCCGACGCAAAACTGTTGGTTAATTGTAACGTTCCTGGCCTCCTATTGACGATGGAACACTCAAATTGCGTCGAGATTCAATACATCGTCCTCCAGGCGACTTGTCTCCAAGGGTCTATTGCTGCCTCGGGCATCTCATGGACGTTCTCCTGTGAGACAAGATTATCGAATCCGACGCAATACTGATAGTTAATTGTAACGTTAATGGCCTCCTAATGGCAATGGAACACTCAAATTCCGTCGCGATTCAATACATCGACGTCCAGCCGACTTGTCTCCTAGAGTCTATTGTTGCCGCGGGCACCTTTTGGTAGTTCTCCTGTGAGTCTAAATTATCGAATCCGACGCAAAACTGATAGTTAATTGTAACGTTCAGGGCCTCCTAATGACGAAGGAATACTCAAATTGCGTCGAGATTCAATACATCGTCCTCCAGCCGACTTGTCTCCAAGGTGATATTGCTGCCTCGGGCACCATATGGTCCTTCTCCTGTGAGTCTAGATTTTCGAATCCGACGCAAAGCGGAGTGCCAATGGTAACGTTAAGAGCCTCCTAATGACGATGCAACACTCAAATTGTACCGAGATTCAATACATCGTCCTCCAGCCGACTTGTCTCCAAGGTGATATTGCTGCCTCGGGCACCATATGGTCCTTCTCCTGTGAGTCTAGATTTTCGAATCCGACGCAAAGCGGAGTGCCAATGGTAACGTTAAGAGCCTCCTAATAACGATGCAACACTCAAATTGCTTCGAGATTCAATACATCGTCCTCCAGCCGACTTGTCTCCTAGGCGATATTGCTGCCTCGGGCACCATATGGTCCGTCTCCTGAGAGTATAGATTTTCGAATCCGACGCGAAACTGATAGTTAAGTGTAACATTCAGGGCCTCCCAATGACGATGGAACACTCTAATTGCGTTGCGATTCAATGCATAGTCCTGCAGCCGACTTGCCTCCAAGGGGATATTGCTGCCTTGGGCACCGTATGGTCCGTCTCCAGTGAGTCTAGATTCTCGAATCCGACGCAAAACTGGTGGTTAATTGTAACGTTCATGGCCTCCTAATGACGAGGGAACACTCAAATTGCGTCAAGATTCAATACATCGTCCTCCAGCCGACTTGTCTCCTAGGGGATATTCCTGCCTCGGGCACCTTATGGTCGCTCTCTTGAGTGTCTAGATTTTCGAATCCGACGAAAAACTGATAGTTAATTGTTACGTTAATGGCCTCCTAATGACGATGGGACACTCAAATTACGTCGAGATTCATTACATCGCCTCCAGCCGACTTGTCTCCAAGGGGGTATTGTTGCCTCGGGCACCTTATGGTCGTTCTCCTGTGAGTCTAGATTTTCGAATCCGACGCAAAACTGATAGTTATTTGCATCGTTCAGGGCCTCCTAATGACTATGGAACAGTCAAAATGCGTCGAGATTCAATACATCGTCCTCCAGCCGACTTGTCTCCAAGGGGATATTGCTGCCTCGGGCACCATTTATTCCGTTTCCTGTGAGTCTAGATTTTCGAATCCGACGCAAAACTGATGGTTAATTGTAACGTCCATTGCCTCCTAATGACGAGAGAACATTCAAATTGCGTCGAGATTCAATACATCGTCCTCTAGCCGACTTGTCTCCTAGGGGATATTCCTGCCTCGGGCACCTTATGGTCGTTCTCCTGAGTGTCTAGATTTTCGAATCCGACGCAAACTGATAATTAATTGTTACGTTCATGGCCTCCTAATGACGATGGAACACTCAAATTGCGTCGAGATTCATTACATCGTCCCCTAGCCGACTTGTCTCCATGGTGATATTGCTGCCTCGGGTACCATATAGTCCTTTTCCTGTGAGTCTAGATTTTCGAATCCGACGCAAAACTGATGGTTAATTGTATCGTTCAGGGCCTCCTAATAACGATGGAACACTCAAATTGCGTCGAGATTCAATACATCCTCCTCCAGCCGACTTGTCTGCAAGGGGATATTGCTGCCTCGGGCACCATATGGCCCGCCTCATAGAGTCTAGATTCTCGAATCCGACGCGAAACTGATAGTTAATTGTAACGTTCAGGGCCTCCTAATGACGATGGAACACTGAAATTGGGTCGAGATTCAATAAATCGTCCTCCGCCCGACTTGTCTCCAAGGGTCTATTGCTGACTCGGGCACCATATGGCCGTTCTCCTGTGAGTCTAGATTTTCGAATCCGACGCGATACTGATAGTTAATTGAAACGTTCAGGGCCTCTTAATGACGATGGAACACTCAAATTGCGTAGAGATTCAATACATCGCCCTCCAGCCGACTTGTCTCCTAGGGGAATTTCTGCCTCGGGCACCATATCGTCCGTCTCCTGTGAGTCTAGATTTTCGAATCCGACGGAAAAATGATAGTTAAATGTAACGTTCATGGCCTCCTAATTACGATGGAACACTCAATTTGCGTCGAGACTCAACAGATCGTGTTCCAGCCGACTTGTCTCCAGTTGTCTATTGCTGCCTCGGGCACCTATTGGTCGTTCTCCTGTGAGTCTAGATTTTCGAATGCAACGCATAACTGATAGTTAATTGCAACGTTCAGCGCCTCCTAATGACGATGGAACACTCACATTGCGTCGAGATTCAATACATCGACCTCCAGCCGATTTGTCTACAAGGGGATATTGCTGCCTCGGGCACCTTATGGTCGTTCTCCTGTGAGTCTAGATTATCGAATCCGACGCAAAACTGATAGTTAATTGTAACGTTCATGGCCGCCTAATGACGATGGAACACTCAAATTGCGTCGAGATTTAATACATCGTCCTCCAGCCGACTTGTCTCCAAGGGTGTATTGCTGCATCGGTCATCATTTGGTCTGTCTCCTGTGAGTCTAGAATCTCGAATCCGACGCAATACTGATGGTTAATTGTAACGTTCAGGGCCTCCAAATGACGATGGAACACTTAAATTGCGTCGCGATTCAATACATCGTCCTCCAGCCGACTTGTCCCAATGGGTCTACTGCTACCTCGGTCACCTTATGGTCGTTCTCCTGTGAGTCCAGATATTCGAATCCGACGGAAAACGGACTGCCAATTGTAACGTTCAGAGCCTCCTAATGACGATGCAACACTCAAATATCACCGAGATTCAATACATCGTCCTCCAGCTGACTTGTCTCCATGGCGATATTGCTGCCTCGGGCAACATATAATCCGTCTCCTGTGAGTCTAGAATTTCGAATCCCACGCAAAACTGATAGTTAATTGTAACGTTCGGGACCTCCTAATGACGATGGAACACTCAAATTGCGTCGAGATTCAATACATCGCCCTCCAGCCGACTTGTCTCCTAGGGGAATTTCTGCCTCGGGCACCATATCGTCCGTCTCCTGTGAGTCTAGATTTTCGAATCCGACGGAAAAATGATAGCTAAATGTAACATTCATGGCCTCCTAATTACGATGGAACACTCAATTTGCGTCGAGACTCAATAGATCGTGTTCCAGCCGACTTGTCTCCAGTTGTCTATTGCTGCCTCGGGCACCTATTCGTCGTTCTCCTGTGAGTCTAGATTTTCGAATGCAACGCATAACTGATAGTTAATTGCAACGTTCAGCGCCTCCTAATGATGATGGAACACTCACATTGCGTCGAGATTCAATACATCGACCTCCAGCCGATTTGTCTACAAGGGGATATTGCTGCCTCGGGCACCTTATGGTCGTTCTCCTGTGAGTCTAGATTATCGAATTAGACGCAAAACTGATAGTTAATTGTAACGTTCATGGCCGCCTAATGACGATGGAACACTCAAATTGCGTCGAGATTTAATACATCGTCCTCCAGCCGACTTGTCTCCAAGGGTGTATTGCTGCATCGGTCATCATTTGGTCTGTCTCCAGTGAGTCTAGAATCTCGAATCCGACGCAATACTGATGGTTAATTGTAACGTTCAGGGCCTCCAAATGACGATGGAACACTTAAATTGCGTCGCGATTCAATACATCGTCCTCCAGCCGACTTGTCAGAATGGGTCTACTGCTACCTCGGTCACCTTATGGTCGTTCTCCTGTGAGTCCAGATATTCGAATCCGACGGAAAACGGACTGCCAATTGTAACGTTCAGAGCCTCCTAATGACGATGCAACACTCAAATATCACCGAGATTCAATACATCGTCCTCCAGCTGACTTGTCTCTTGGGGATATTGCTGCCTCGGGCAACATATAATCCGTCTCCTGTGAGTCTAGAATTTCGAATCCCACGCAAAACTGATAGTTAATTGTAACGATCGGGACCTCCTAATGACGATGGAACACTCAAATTGCGTCGAGATTCAATACATCGTCCTCCAGCCGACATGTCTCCAAGGGGATATTGCTGTCTCGGGCACCTTATAGTCCTTCACCTGTGAGTCTAGATTTTCGAATCCGACGCAAAACTGTTGGTTAATTGTAACGTTCCTGGCCTCCTAATGACGATGGAACACTCAAATTGCGTCGAGATTCAATACATCGTCCTCCAGGCGACTTGTCTCCACGGGTCTATTGCTGCCTCGGTCATCTCATGGTCGTTCTCCTGTGAGGCTAGATTATCGAATCCGACGCAAACTGATAGTTAATTGTAACGTTCAGGGCCTCCTAATGACGATGGAACACTTCAATTGCGTCGCGATTCAATACATCGTCCTCCAGCCGACTTGTCCCAATGGGTCTACTGCTACCTCGGTCACCTTATGGACGTTCTCCTGTGAGTCCAGATATTCGAATCCGACGCAAAACGGACTGCCAATTGTAACGTTCAGAGCCTCCTAATGACGATGCAACACTCAAATATCACCGAGATTCAATACATCGTCCTCCAGCTGACTTGTCTCCATGGGGATATTGCTGCCTCGGGCAACATATAATCCGTCTCCTGTGAGTCTAGAATTTCGAATCCCACGCAAAACTGATAGTTAATTGTAACGTTCAGGACCTCCTAATGACGATGGAACACTCAAATTGCGACGAGATTCAATACATCGTCCTCCAGCGGATATGTCTCCAAGGGTCTATTGCTGCATCGGTCATCATTTGGTCTGTCTCCTGTGAGTCTAGAATCTCGAATCCGACGCAAAACTGATAGTTAATTGTAACGTTCAGGACCTCCTAATGACGATGGAACACTCAAATTGCGTCGAGATTCAATACATCGTTCTCCAGGCGACTTGTCTTCAACGGTCTAATGCTGCCACGGGCACCTTATGGACGTTCTCCTGTGAGGCTAGATTATCGAATCCGACGCAAACTGATAGTTAATTACAACGTTCAGGGCCTCCTAATGACGATGGAACACTCAAATTGCGTCGAGATTCATTACATCGTCCCCTAGCCGACTTGTCTCCATGGTGATATTGCTGCCTCGGGTACCATATAGTCCTTTTCCTGTGAGTCTAGATTTTCGAATCCGACGCAAAACTGATGGTTAATTGTATCGTTCAGGGCCTCCTAATAACGATGGAACACTCAAATTGCGTCGAGATTCAATACATCCTCCTCCAGCCGACTTGTCTGCAAGGGGATATTGCTGCCTCGGGCACCATATGGCCCGCCTCATAGAGTCTAGATTCTCGAATCCGACGCGAAACTGATAGTTAATTGTAACGTTCAGGGCCTCCTAATGACGATGGAACACTGAAATTGGGTCGAGATTCAATAAATCGTCCTCCGCCCGACTTGTCTCCAAGGGTCTATTGCTGACTCGGGCACCATATGGCCGTTCTCCTGTGAGTCTAGATTTTCGAATCCGACGCGATACTGATAGTTAATTGAAACGTTCAGGGCCTCCTAATGACGATGGAACACTCAAATTGCGTAGAGATTCAATACATCGCCCTCCAGCCGACTTGTCTCCTAGGGGAATTTCTGCCTCGGGCACCATATCGTCCGTCTCCTGTGAGTCTAGATTTTCGAATCCGACGGAAAAATGATAGTTAAATGTAACGTTCATGGCCTCCTAATTACGATGGAACACTCAATTTGCGTCGAGACTCAACAGATCGTGTTCCAGCCGACTTGTCTCCAGTTGTCTATTGCTGCCTCGGGCACCTATTGGTCGTTCTCCTGTGAGTCTAGATTTTCGAATGCAACGCATAACTGATAGTTAATTGCAACGTTCAGCGCCTCCTAATGACGATGGAACACTCACATTGCGTCGAGATTCAATACATCGACCTCCAGCCGATTTGTCTACAAGGGGATATTGCTGCCTCGGGCACCTTATGGTCGTTCTCCTGTGAGTCTAGATTATCGAATCCGACGCAAAACTGATAGTTAATTGTAACGTTCATGGCCGCCTAATGACGATGGAACACTCAAATTGCGTCGAGATTTAATACATCGTCCTCCAGCCGACTTGTCTCCAAGGGTGTATTGCTGCATCGGTCATCATTTGGTCTGTCTCCTGTGAGTCTAGAATCTCGAATCCGACGCAATACTGATGGTTAATTGTAACGTTCAGGGCCTCCAAATGACGATGGAACACTTAAATTGCGTCGCGATTCAATACATCGTCCTCCAGCCGACTTGTCCCAATGGGTCTACTGCTACCTCGGTCACCTTATGGTCGTTCTCCTGTGAGTCCAGATATTCGAATCCGACGGAAAACGGACTGCCAATTGTAACGTTCAGAGCCTCCTAATGACGATGCAACACTCAAATATCACCGAGATTCAATACATCGTCCTCCAGCTGACTTGTCTCCATGGCGATATTGCTGCCTCGGGCAACATATAATCCGTCTCCTGTGAGTCTAGAATTTCGAATCCCACGCAAAACTGATAGCTAATTGTAACGTTCGGGACCTCCTAATGACGATGGAACACTCAAATTGCGTCGAGATTCAATACATCGCCCTCCAGCCGACTTGTCTCCTAGGGGAATTTCTGCCTCGGGCACCATATCGTCCGTCTCCTGTGAGTCTAGATTTTCGAATCCGACGGAAAAATGATAGCTAAATGTAACGTTCATGGCCTCCTAATTACGATGGAACACTCAATTTGCGTCGAGACTCAATAGATCGTGTTCCAGCCGACTTGTCTCCAGTTGTCTATTGCTGCCTCGGGCACCTATTCGTCGTTCTCCTGTGAGTCTAGATTTTCGAATGCAACGCATAACTGATAGTTAATTGCAACGTTCAGCGCCTCCTAATGATGATGGAACACTCACATTGCGTCGAGATTCAATACATCGACCTCCAGCCGATTTGTCTACAAGGGGATATTGCTGCCTCGGGCACCTTATGGTCGTTCTCCTGTGAGTCTAGATTATCGAATTAGACGCAAAACTGATAGTTAATTGTAACGTTCATGGCCGCCTAATGACGATGGAACACTCAAATTGCGTCGAGATTTAATACATCGTCCTCCAGCCGACTTGTCTCCAAGGGTGTATTGCTGCATCGGTCATCATTTGGTCTGTCTCCAGTGAGTCTAGAATCTCGAATCCGACGCAATACTGATGGTTAATTGTAACGTTCAGGGCCTCCAAATGACGATGGAACACTTAAATTGCGTCGCGATTCAATACATCGTCCTCCAGCCGACTTGTCAGAATGGGTCTACTGCTACCTCGGTCACCTTATGGTCGTTCTCCTGTGAGTCCAGATATTCGAATCCGACGGAAAACGGACTGCCAATTGTAACGTTCAGAGCCTCCTAATGACGATGCAACACTCAAATATCACCGAGATTCAATACATCGTCCTCCAGCTGACTTGTCTCCATGGGGATATTGCTGCCTCGGGCAACATACAATCCGTCTCCTGTGAGTCTAGAATTTCGAATCCCACGCAAAACTGATAGTTAATTGTAACGATCGGGACCTCCTAATGACGATGGAACACTCAAATTGCGTCGAGATTCAATACATCGTCCTCCAGCCGACATGTCTCCAAGGGGATATTGCTGTCTCGGGCACCTTATAGTCCTTCACCTGTGAGTCTAGATTTTCGAATCCGACGCAAAACTGTTGGTTAATTGTAACGTTCCTGGCCTCCTAATGACGATGGAACACTCAAATTGCGTCGAGATTCAATACATCGTCCTCCAGGCGACTTGTCTCCACGGGTCTATTGCTGCCTCGGTCATCTCATGGTCGTTCTCCTGTGAGGCTAGATTATCGAATCCGACGCAAACTGATAGTTAATTGTAACGTTCAGGGCCTCCTAGTGACGATGGAACACTTCAATTGCGTCGCGATTCGATACATCGTCCTCCAGCCGACTTGTCCCAATGGGTCTACTGCTACCTCGGTCACCTTATGGACGTTCTCCTGTGAGTCCAGATATTCGAATCCGACGCAAAACGGACTGCCAATTGTAACGTTCAGAGCCTCCTAATGACGATGCAACACTCAAATATCACCGAGATTCAATACATCGTCCTCCAGCTGACTTGTCTCCATGGGGATATTGCTGCCTCGGGCAACATATAATCCGTCTCCTGTGAGTCTAGAATTTCGAATCCCACGCAAAACTGATAGTTAATTGTAACGTTCAGGACCTCCTAATGACGATGGAACACTCAAATTGCGACGAGATTCAATACATCGTCCTCCAGCGGATATGTCTCCAAGGGTCTATTGCTGCATCGGTCATCATTTGGTCTGTCTCCTGTGAGTCTAGAATCTCGAATCCGACGCAAAACTGATAGTTAATTGTAACGTTCAGGACCTCCTAATGACGATGGAACACTCAAATTGCGTCGAGATTCAATACATCGTTCTCCAGGCGACTTGTCTTCAACGGTCTAATGCTGCCACGGGCACCTTATGGACGTTCTCCTGTGAGGCTAGATTATCGAATCCGACGCAAACTGGTAGTTAATTACAACGTTCAGGGCCTCCTAATGACGATGGAACACTTAAATTGCGTCGCGATTCAATACATCGTCCTCCAGCCGACTTGTCTCCAAGGGTCTATTGCTGCATCGGTCATCATTTGGTATGTCTCCTGTGAGTCTAGAATCTCGAATCAGACGCAAAACTGATAGTTAATTGTAACGTTCAGGACCTCCTAATGACGATGGAACACTCAAATTGCGTCGAGATTCAAAACATCGTCCTCCAGCCGACTTGTCTCCAAGGGGATATTGCTGTGTCGGGCACCTTATAGTCCGTCTCCTGTGAGTCTAGATTTTCGAATCCGACGCAAAACTGTTGGTTAATTGTAACGTTCCTGGCCTCCTATTGACGATGGGACACTCAAATTGCGTCGAGATTCAATACATCGTCCTCCAGCCGACTTGTCTCCTAGGGGATATTCCTGCCTCGGGCACCTTATGGTCGCTCTCTTGAGTGTCTAGATTTTCGAATCCGACGAAAAACTGATAGTTAATTGTTACGTTCATGGCCTCCTAATGACGATGGGACACTCAAATTACGTCGAGATTCATTACATCGCCTCCAGCCGACTTGTCTCCAAGGGTGTATTGTTGCCTCGGGCACCTTATGGTCGTTCTCCTGTGAGTCTAGATTTTCGAATCCGACGCAAAACTGATAGTTATTTGCTTCGTTCAGGGCCTCCTAATGACTATGGAACAGTCAAATTGCGTCGAGATTCAATACATCGTCCTCCAGCCGACTTGTCTCCAAGGGGATTGCTGCCTCGGGCACCATTTATTCCGTTTCCTGTGAGTCTAGATTTTCGAATCCGACGCAAAACTGATGGTTAATTGTAACGTCCATTGCCTCCTAATGACGAGAGAACATTCAAATTGCGTCGAGATTCAATACATCGTCCTCTAGCCGACTTGTCTCCTAGGGGATATTCCTGCCTCGGGCACCTTATGGTCGTTCTCCTGAGTGTCTAGATTTTCGAATCCGACGCAAACTGATAGTTAATTGTTACGTTCATGGCCTCCTAATGACGATGGAACACTCAAATTGCGTCGAGATTCTTTACATCGTCCTCCAGCCGACTTGTCTCCATGGTGATATTGCTGCCTCGGGTACCATATAGTCCTTTTCCTGTGAGTCTAGATTTTCGAATCCGACGCAAAACTGATGGTTAATTGTATCGTTCAGGGCCTCCTAATAACGATGGAACACTCAAATTGCGTCGAGATTCAATACATCCTCCTCCAGCCGACTTGTCTGCAAGGGGATATTGCTGCCTCGGGCACCATATGGCCGTTCTCCTGTGAGTCTAGATTTTCGAATCCGACGCGAAACTGAGAGTTAATTGAAACGTTCAGGGCCTCCTAATGACGATAGAACACTCAAATTGCGTAGAGATTCAATACATCGCCCTCCAGCCGACTTGTCTCCTAGGGGAATTTCTGCCTCGGGCACCATATCGTCCGTCTCCTGTGAGTCTAGATTTTCGAATCCGACGGAAAAATGATAGTTAAGTGTAACGTTCATGGCCTCCTAATTACGATGGAACACTCAATTTGCGTCGAGACTCAATAGATCGTGTTCCAGCCGACTTGTCTCCAGTAGTCTATTGCTGCCTCGGGCACCTATTGGTCGTTCTCCTGTGAGTCTAGATTTTCGAATGCAACGCATAACTGATAGTTAATTGCAACGTTCAGCGCCTCCTAATGACGATGGAACACTCACATTGCGTCGAGATTCAATACATCGACCTCCAGCCGATTTGTCTACAAGGGGATATTGCTGCCTCGGGCACCTTATGGTCGTTCTCCTGTGAGTCTAGATTATCGAATCCGACGCAAAACTGATAGTTAATTGTAACGTTCATGGCCGCCTAATGACGATGGAACACTCAAATTGCGTCGAGATTTAATACATCGTCCTCCAGCCGACTTGTCTAAGAGGGTGTATTGCTGCATCGGTCATCATTTGGTCTGTCTCCTGTGAGTCTAGAATCTCGAATCCGACGCAATACTGATGGTTAAATGTAACGTTCAGGGCCTCCAAATGACGATAGAACACTTAAATTGCTTCGCGATTCAATACATCGTCCTCCAGCCGACTTGTCCCAATGGGTCTACTGCTACCTCGGTCACCTTATGGTCGTTCTCCTGTGAGTCCAGATATTCGAATCCGACGCAAAACGGACTGCCAATTGTAACGTTCAGAGCCTCCTAATGACGATGCAACACTCAAATATCACCGAGATTCAATACATCGTCCTCCAGCTGACTTGTCTCCATGGGGATATTGCTGCCTCGGGCAACATATAATCCGTATCCTGTGAGTCTAGAATTTCGAATCCCACACAAAACTGATAGTTAATTGTAACGTTCGGGACCTCCTAATGACGATGGAACACTCAAATTGCGTCGAGATTCAATTCATCGTCCTCCAGCCGACATGTCTCCAAGGGGATATTGCTGTCTCGGACACCTTATAGTCCGTCACCTGTGAGTCTAGATTTTCGAATCCGACGCAAAACTGTTGGTTAATTGTAACGTTCCTGGCCTCCTAATGACGATGGAACACTCAAATAGCGTCGAGATTCAATACATCGTCCTCCAGGCGACTTGTCTCCACGGGTCTATTGCTGCCTCGGTCATCTCATGGTCGTTCTCCTGTGAGGCTAGATTATCGAATCCGACGCAAACTGATAGTTAATTGTAACGTTCAATGCCTCCTAATGACGATGGAACACTTAAATTGCGTCGCGATTCAATACATCGTCCTCCAGCCGACTTGTCCCAATGGGTCTACTGCTACCTCGGTCACCTTATGGTCGTTCTCCTGTGAGTCCAGATATTCGAAACCGATGCAAAACGGACTGCCAATTGTAACGTTCAGAGCCTCCTAATGACGATGCAACACTCAAATATCACCGAGATTCAATACATCGTCCTCCAGCTGACTTGTCTCCATGGGGATATTGCTGCCTCGGGCAACATATAATCCGTATCCTGTGAGTCTAGAATTTCGAATCCCACGCAAAACTGATAGTTAATTGTAACGTTCGGGACCTCCTAATGACGATGGAACACTCAAATTGCGTCGAGATTCAATTCATCGTCCTCCAGCCGACATGTCTCCAAGGGGATATTGCTGTCTCGGACACCTTATAGTCCGTCACCTGTGAGTCTAGATTTTCGAATCCGACGCAAAACTGTTGGTTAATTGTAACGTTCCTGGCCTCCTAATGACGATGGAACACTCAAATAGCGTCGAGATTCAATACATCGTCCTCCAGGCGACTTGTCTCCACGGGTCTATTGCTGCCTCGGTCATCTCATGGTCGTTCTCCTGTGAGACTAGATTATCGAATCCGACGCAATACTGATAGTTAATTGTAACGTTCATGACCTCCTAATGGCGATGGAACACTCAAATTCCGTCGCGATTCAATATATCGTTGTCCAGCCGACTTGTCTCCTAGGGTCTATTGTTGCCGCGGGCGCCTTTTGGTAGTTCTCCTGTGAGTCTAAATTATCGAATCCGACGCAAAACTGATAGTTAATTGTAACGTTCAGAGCCTCCTAATGAAGAAGGAATACTCAAATTGCGTCGAGATTCAATACATCGTCCTCCAGCCGACTTGTCTCCTATGGGATATTCCTGCCTCGGGCACCTTATGGTCGTTTTCCTGAGTGTCTAGATTTTCGAGTCCGACGCAAAACTGATGGTTAATTGTAACGTTCACGGCCTCCTAATGACGAGGGAACACTCAAATTGCGTCGAGATTCAATACATCGTCATTCAGCCGACTTGTGTCCAAGGGGATATTGCTGCCTCGGGCACCATATGGTCCGTCTCCTGTGAGTCTAGATTTTCGAATCCGACGCGAAACTGATAGTTCATTGTAACGTTCAGGGCCTCCTAATGTCGATGGAACGCTCAATTTGAGTCGAGATTCAATACATCGTCCTCCAGCGGACTTGTCTCGAGGGGTCTATTGCTGAATCGGGCACCCTATAATCGTTCTCTTCTGAGTCTAGATTATCGAATCCGACGCAAAACTGATAGTGAATTGTAACGTTCAGGGCCTCCTAATGACGATGGAACACTCAAATTGCATCGAGATTCAATACATCGTCGTACAGCCGACTTGTCTCCAAGGGTCTATTGCTGCATCGGTCATCATTTGGCCATCTTCTGTGAGTCTAGAATCTCGAATCCGACGCAAAACTGATAGTTAATTGTAACGTTCAGGGCCTCCTAATGACGATGGAACACTCAAATTGCGTCGCGATTCAATACATCGTCCTCCTGCCGACTTGTCCCAATGGGTCTACTGCTACCTCGGTCACCTTATGGTCGTTCTCCTGTGAGTCCAGATATTCGAAACCGACGCAAAACGGACTGCCAATTGTAACGTTGAGAGCCTCCTAATGACAATGCAACACTCAAATTGCACCGAAATACAATACATCGTCCTCCTGCCGACTTGTCTCGAAGAGGATATTGCTGCCTCGGGCACCTTATGTTCGTTCTCCTGTAAGTCTAGATTTTCGAATCCGACGCAAACTGATAGTTAATTGTTACGTTCATGGCCTCCTAATGACGATGGAACACTCAAATTGCGTCGAGATTCATTACATCGTCCTCCAGCCGACTTGTCTCCATGGTGATATTGCTGCCTCGGGCACCATATAGTCCTTTTCCTGTGAGTCTAGGTTTTCGAATCCGACGCAAAACTGATGGTTAATTGTATCGTTCAGTGCCTCCTAATAACGATGGAGCACTCAAATTGCGTCGAGATTCAATACATCCTCCTCCAGCCGACTTGTCTGCAAGGGGATATTGCTGCCTCGGACACCATATGGCCCGATTCATAAAGTCTAGATTTTCGAATCCGACGCGAAACTGATAGTTAATTGTAACGTTCAGGGCCTCCTAATGACGATGGAACACTGAAATTGGGTCGAGATTCAATACATCGTCCTCCGCCCGACTTGTCTCCAAGGTCTATTGCTGCCTCGGGCACCATATGGTCGTTCTCCTGTGAGACTAGATTTTCGAATCCGACGCGAAACTGATAGTTAATTGAAACGTTCAGGGCCTGCTAATGACGATGGAACACTCAAATTGCGTAGAGATTCAATTCATCGCCCTCCAGCCGACTTGTCTCCTAGGGGAATTTCTGCCTCGGGCACCATATCGTCCGTCTCCTGTGAGTCTAGATTTTCGAATCCGACGGAAAAATGATAGTTAAATGTAACGTTCATGGCCTCCTAATTACGTTGGAACACTCAATTTGCGTCGAGACTCAATAGATCGTGTTCCAGCCGACTTGTCTCCAATTGTCTATTGCTGCCTCGGGCACCTATTGGTCGTTCTCCTGTGAGTCTAGATTTTCGAATGCAACGCATAACTGATAGTTAATTGCAACGTTCCGCGCCTCCTAATATTATGCAACACTTAAATTGCGTCGAGATTCAGTACATCGTCCTCCAGCCGACTTGTCTCCTAGGGAATATTGCTGCCTCGGGCACCATATGGTCCGTCTCCTGAGAGTATAGATTTTCGGATCCGACGCGAAACTGATAGTTAAGTGTAACATTCAGGGCCTCCTAACGACGATGGAACACTCAAATTGCGTCGAGATTCAATACATAGTCCTCCAGCCGACTTGTCTCCAAGGGGATATGCTGCCTCGGGCACAATATGTTCCGTCTCCTGTGAGTCTAGATTTTCGAATCCGACGCAAAACGGACTGCCAATTGTAACGTTCAGAGCCTCCTAATGACGATGCAATACTCAAATATCACCGAGATTCAATACATCGTCCTCCAGCTGACTTGTCTCCATGGGGATAATGCTGCCTCGGGCAACATATAATCCGTCTCCTGTGGGGTCTAGAATTTCGAATCCCACGCAAAACTGATAGTTAATTGTAACGTTCAGGACCTCCTAATGACGATGGAACACTCAAATTGCGTCGAGATTCAATACATCGTCCTCCAACCGACTTGTCTCCAAGGGGATATTGCTGTCTCGGGCACCTTACAGTCCGTCTCCTGTGAGTCTAGATTTACGAATCCGACGCAGAACTGTTGGTTAATTGTAACGTTCCTGGCCTCCTAATGAAGATGGAACACCCAAATTGCGTCGAGATTCAATACATCGTCCTCCAGGCGACTTGTCTCCAGGGGTCTATTGCTGCCTCGGGCATCTGATGGTCGTTCTCCTGTGAGACTAGATTATCGAATCCGACGCAATACTGGTAGTTAATTGTAACGTTCATGGCCTCCTAATGGCGATGGAACACTCAAATTCCGTCGCGATTCAATACATCGTCGGCCAGCCGACTTGTCTCCTTGGGTCTATTGTTGCCGCGGGCGCCTTTTAGTAGTTCTCCTGTGAGTCTAAATTATCGAATCCGACGCAAAACTGATAGTTAATTGTAACGTTCAGGGCCTCCTAATGACGAAGGAATACTCAAATTGCGTCGAGATTCAATACATCGTTCTCCAGCCGACTTGTCTCCAAGGCTCTATTGCTGCATCGGTCATCATTTGGTCCGTCTCCTGTGAGTCTAGAATCTCATATCCGACGCAAAACTGATAATTAATTGTAACGTTCAGGGCCTCATAATGGCGATGGAACACTCAAATTGCGTCGAGTTTCAATACATCTTCCTCCAGGCGTCTTGTGTCCAAGGGTCTAATGCTGCCACGGGCACCATATGGTCGTTCTCCTGTGAGTCTAGATTATCGAATCCGACGCAAACTGATAGTTAATTGTAACGTTCAGGGCCTCCTAAAGACGATGGAACACTCAAATTGCGTCGCGTTTTAATACAACGTCCTCTAGCCTACTTGTCCCAATGGGTCTACTGCAACCTCGGTCACCTTATGGTCGTTCTCCTGTGAGTCTAGATATTCGAATCCGACGCAAAACGGAGTGCCAATTATAACGTTCAGAGCCTTCTAATAACGATGCAACACTCAAATTGCGGCGAGATTCAGTACATAGTCCTCCAGCCGACTTGTCTCCAAGGGGATATTGCTGCCTCGGGCACAATATGTTCCGTCTCCTGTGAGTCTAGATTTTCGAATCCGACGCTAAACTGATGGTTAATTGTAACGCTCATGGCCTACTAATGACGAGGGAACACTCAAATTGCGTCGAGATTCATTACATCGTCCTCCAGCCGACTTGTCTCCATGGTGATATTGCTGCCTCGGGCACCATATAGTCCTTCTCCTGTGAGTCTAGATTTTCGAATCTGACGCAAACTGATGGTTAACTGAAACGTTCATGGCCTCCTAATGACGAGGGAACACTCAAATTGCGTCAAGATTCAATACATCGTCCTCCAGCCGACTTGTCTCCTAGGGGATATTCCTGCCTCGGGCACCTTATGGCCGCTCTCCTGTGTGTCTAGATTTGCGAATCCGACGCAAACTGATAGTTAATTGTTACGTTCATGGCCTCCTAATGACGATGGAACACTCAAATTGCGTCGAGATTCATTACATCGTCCTCCAGCCGACTTGTCTCCAAGGTGATATTGCTGCCTCGGGCACCATATGGTCCTTTTCCTGTGAGTCTAGATTTTCGAATACGATGCGAAACTGATAGTTAATTGTAACGTTCAGGACCTCCTAATGACGATGGAACACTCAAATTGGGTCGAGATTCAATACATCGTCCTCCAGACGACTTGTCTCGATGGGTCTATTGCTGCCTCGGGCACCCAATGGTCGTTCACCTGTGTGTCTAGATTATCGAATCCGACGCAAAACTGATAGTTAATTGTAACGTTCAGGGCCTCCTAATGACGAAGGAATACATAAATTGCGTCGAGATTCAATACATCGTCCTCCAGCCGACTTGTCTCCAAGGCTCTATTGCTGCATCGGTCATCATTTGGTCCGTCTCCTGTGGGTCTAGAATCTCATATCCGACGCAAAACTGATAGTTAATTGTAACGTTCAGGGCCTCCTAATGACGATGGAACACTCAAATTGCGTCGAGATTCAATACATCGTCCTCCAGCCGACTTGTCTCCTAGGGGATATTGCTGCCTCGGGCACTATATGGTCCGTCTCCTGGGAGTAAATAATTTCGAATCCGACGCGAAACTGATAGTTAAGTGTAACATTCAGGGCCTCCTAATGACGATGGAACACTCAAATTGCGTCGAGATTCAATACATCGTCCGCCAGCCGACTTGTCTCGATAGGTCTATTGCTGCCTCGGGCACCCTATGGTCGTTCTCCTGTGTGTCTAGATTATCGAATCCGACGCAAAACTGATAGTTCATTGTAACGTTCAGGGCCTCCTATTGACGATGGAACACTCAAATTGCGTCGAGATTCAATACATCGTCGTACAGCCGACTTGTCTCCAAGGGTCTATTGCTGCATCGGTTATCATATGGCCGTCTTCTATGAGTCTAGAATCTCGAATCCGACGCAAAACTGATAGTTAATTCTAACGTTCAGAACCCCCTGATGATGATGGAACACTCAAATTGCGTCGAGATTCAATGCATCGTCCTCCAGCCGACTTGTCTCCAAGGGGATATTGCTGTCTCGGGCACCTTATAGCCCGTCTCCTGTGAGTCGAGATTTTCGAATCCGACTCAAAACTGATGGTTAATTGTAACGTTCATGGCCTCCTAATGACGATGGAACACTCAAATTGCGTCGAGATTCTATACATCTTCCCTCAGCCGACTTGTCTCCAAGGGTAAATTGCTGCCTCGGTCGCCACATGGTCCGTCTCCTCTGAGTCTACATTTGCGAATCCAACGCAAAACTGATCGTTAACTGTAACGTTCAGGGCCTCCTAATGACGATGGAACACTAAAATTGAGTTGCGATTCAATACATCACCCTCCAGCCGACTTGTCTCCAAGGGTCTATTGTTGCCTCGGGCTCCCTTTGGTCGTTCTCCTGTGGGCCTAGAATAGCGAATCCGATAGTTAATTGTAACGTTCAAGGCCTCCTAATGACGATGGAACACTCAAATAGGGTCGAGATTCATTACATCGTCCTTCAGCCGACTTGTCTCCAAGTGTAAATTGCTGCCTCGGCCGCCATATGGTCCGTCTCCTCTGAGTCTACATTTGCGAATCCGACGCAAAACTGATAGTTAATTGTATCTTTCAGGGCCTCCTAATAACGATGGAACACTCAAATTGCGTCGAGATTCAATATATCGTCCTCCAGCGGACTTGTCTCGAGGGGTCTATTGCTGAATCGGGCACCCTATGGTCGTTCTCTTGTGAGTCTGGATTATCGAATCCGACGCAAAACTGATAGTGAATTGTAACGATCAGGGCCTCCTAATGACGATGGAACACTCAAATTGCGTGGAGATTCAATACATCGTCGTACAGCCGACTTGTCTCCAAGGGTCTATTGCAGCATCGGTCATCATTTGGCCGTCTTCTGTGAGTCTAGAATCTCGAATCCGACGCAAAACTGATAGTTATTTGTAACGTTCATGGCCTCCTAATGACGTTGGAACACTCAAATTGCGTCGCCATTCAATACTTCGTCCTCCAGCCGACTTGTCTGGATGGGTCTATTGCTGCCTCGGGCACCCTATGGTCGTTCTCCTCTGAGTCTAGATTATCGGATCCGCCGCAAAACTGATAGTTAATTGTAACATTCATTGCCGCTTAATGACGATGGAACACTCAAATTGCGTCGAGATTCAGTACATCGTCCTCCAGCCGACTTGTCTCCAAGGGGATATTGCTGCCTCGGGCGCCATATAGACCGTCTCCTGTGAGTCTAGAATTTCGAATCCGATGCAAAACTGATAGTCAATTGTAACGTTCAGAACCCCCTGATGACGGTGGAACACTCAAATTGCGTCGAGATTCAATGCATCGTCCTCCAGCCGACTTATCTCCAAGGGGATATTGCTGTCTCGGGCACCTTATGGTCCGTCTCCTGTGAGTCTAGATTTTCGAATCCGACGCAAAACTGATGGTTAATTGTGACGTTCATGGCCTCCTAATGACGATGGAACACTCAAATTTCGTCGAGTTTCAATACATCATCCTCCAGCCGACTTGTCTCCAAGGGTCTATTGTTGCATCGGGCTCCTTTTGGTCGTTCTCCTGTGGGTCTAGAATATCGAATCCGACGCTAAACTGATAGTTAATTGTAACGTTCAGGGCCTCCTAATGACGATGGAACACTCAAATTGGGTTGAGATTCATTACATCGTCCTCCAGCGGACTTGTCTCGAGGGGTCTATTGCTGAATCGGGCACCCTATGGTCGTTCTCTTGTGAGTCTAGATTATCGAATCCGACGCAAAACTGATAGTGAATTGTATCGTTCAGGGCCTCCTAATGACAATGGAACACTCAAATTGCGTCGAGATTCAATACATCGTCGTACAGCCGACTTGTCTCCAAGGGTCTATTGCTGCATCGGTCATCATTTGGCCGTCTTCTGTGAGTCTAGAATCTCGAATCCGACGCAAAACTGATGGTTACTTGTAACGTTCAGGGCCTCCTAATGACGATGGAAAACTCAAATTGCGTCGATATTCAATACATAGTCCTCCAGGCGACTTGTCTCCAAGGGTATACTGCTGCCTTGGGCACCTTATGGTCGTTCTCCTGTGAGTCTAGATTATCGAATCCGACGCAAAACAGATACTTAATTGTAATGTTCAGAGCCTCCTAATTACGATCGAACACTCAAATTGCGTCGCGATTCAATACATCGTCCTCCAGCCGAATTGTCTCCAAGGGTCTATTGCTGAATCGGGCACCCTATGGTCGTTTTCCTGTGAGTCTAGATTATCGAATCCGACGCAAAACTGATAGTTAATTGTAACGTTCAGGACCTCCTAATGACGATGGAAAACACAAATTGCGTCGAGATTCAATACATCGTTCTCCGGCCAACTTGTCTCCAAGGGGATATTGCCGCCTCGGGTCCGTCTCCTGTGAGTCTAGATTTTCGAATCCGACGCAAAACTGATAGTTACTTGTAACGTTCAGGGCCTCCTAATGACGATGGAACACTCAAATTGCGTCGTGATTCAATACATCGTCCTCCAGCCGACTTTTCTCCAAGGGTCTATTACTGCCTCGGGCACCTTATGGGCGGTTTCCTGATAGTCTAGATTATCGAATCCGACGCAATACTGACAGTTAATTATAACGTTCAGGGCCTCCGAATGACGATGGAACACTCAAATTTCGTCGACATTCATTGCATCGTCCTCCAGCCGACTTGTCTCCAAAGTGAAATTGCTGCCTCGGGCACCACATGGTCCTTCTTCTGTGAGTCTAGATTTGAGAATTCGAAGCGAAACTGATAGTTAATTGTAACGTTCAGGGCCTCCTAATGACGATGGAACACGTCATCAGCCGACTTGTCTCCAAGGGACCATTGCTGCCTCTGGCAACTCGTGAGTCTAGATTTTCGAATCCGACGCAAAACTGATAGTTAATTGTAACGTTCAGGGCCTCCTAATGACGCTGCAACACTCAAATTGCGTTGCGATTCAATAAATCGTCCTCCAGCCGACTTGTCCCAATGGGTCTACTGCTACCTCGGTCACCTTATGGTCGGTCTCCTGTGAGTCCAGATATTCGAAACCGACGCAAAACGGAGTTCCAATTGTAACGTTGAGAGCCCCCTAATGACGATGCAACACTCAAATTGCTCCGAAATTCAATACATCGTCCTCCAGTCAACTTGTCTCCTAGGGGATATTGCTGCCTCGTGCACCATATGGTCCGTCTCCTGAGAGTCCAGATTTTCGAATCCGACGCGTAATTGATAGTTAGTGTAACGTTCAGGGCCTCCTAATGACGATGGAACACTCAAATTGCGTCGAGATTCAATACATCGCCCTCCAGCCGACTTGCCTCCAAGGTTCTATTGCTCCCTCGGGCACCTTATGGTCGTTCTCCTGTGAGTCTAGATTGTCGAATCCGACCCATAACTGATAGTTAATTGTAACGTTCAGGGCCTCCCAATGACGATGGAACACTCTATTTGCGTCGCGATTCAATGCATAGTCCTGCAGCCGACTTGTCTCCAAGGGGATATTGCTGCCTTGGGCACCATATAGACCGTCTCCTGTGAGTCTAGAATTTCGAATCCGATGCAAAACTGATAGTTAATTGTAACGTTTAGAACCCCCTGTTGACGATGGAACACTCAAATTGCGTCGAGATTCAATGCATCGTCCTCCAGCCGACTTGTCTCGGGCACCTTATAGTCCGTCTCCTGTCAGTCTAGATTTTCGAATCCGACGCAAAACTGATGGTCGATTGTAACGTTCATGGCCTCCTAATGACGATGGAACACTCAAATTGCGTCGAGATTCAATACATCGTCCTTCAGCCGACATGTATCCAAGGGTCAATTGCTGCCTCGGTCACCATATGGTCCGTCTCCTCTGAGTCTACATTTTCGAATCCGACGCAAAACTCATTGTTAATTGTAACGTTCAGGGCCTCCTAACGACGTTGGAACACTCAAATTGCGTCGAGATTCAATACATCGTCCTCCAGCCGACTTGTCTCCAAGGGTCTATTGCTGCCCCGGGCACCTTATGGTTGTTCTCCTGTGAGTCTAGATTATCGAATCCGACGCAAGACTGACCGTTAATTGTAACGTTCAGGGCCATTCAATGACGATGGAACACTTAAATGGCGTCGAGATTCAATACATCGTCCTTCAGTAAACTTGTCTCCAAGGGTAAATTGCAGCCTCGGTCGCCATATGATCCGTCTTCTCTGAGTCTACACTTGCGAATCCGACGCAAAACTGATCGTTAATTGTAACCTTCAGGGCCTCCTAATGACGATGGAACACTCAAATTGCGTCGCGATTCAATACATCGTCCTCCAGCCGACTTGTCTCCCAGGGTCTATTGTTGCCTCGGGCTCCTTTTGGTCGTTTTCCTGTGAGTCTAGATTATCGAATCCGACGCTAAACTGATAGTTATTTGTAACGTTCAGGGAATCCTAATGACGATGGAACACTCAAATTGCGTCAAGATTCAATACATCGTCCTCCAGGCGACTTGTCTCCAAGGGTCTACTGCTGCCTCTGGCACCTTATGGTCGTTCTCCTGTGAGTCGAGATTATCGAATCCGAAGCAAAACTGATACTTAATTGTAACGTTCAGAGCCTCCTAATGACGATCGAACACTCAAATTGCGTCGCGATTCAATGCATCGTCCTCCAGCCGACTTGTCTCCTAGGGGATGTTGCTGCCTTGGGAGCCATATAGTCCGTCTCATGTGAGTGTAGTATTTCGAATCCGACGCAAAACTGATATTTAAATGTAACGTTCAGGACCTCCTAATGACGATGGAACACTCAAATTGCGTCGAGATTCATTGCATCGTCCTCCAGCCGACTTGTCTCCAAAGTGAAATTGCTGCCTCGGGCAGCACATGGTCCTTCTCCTGTGAGTCTAGATTTTTGAACTCGACGCGAAACTGATAGTTAATTGTATCGTTCAGGGCCTCCTAATGACGATGGAACACTCAAGTTGCGTCGAGATTCGATACATCGACTTCCAGCCGACTTGTCTACAGGAGTCTATTGCTGCCTCGGGCACCCTATGGACGTTCTCCTGTGAGTCTAGATTATCGAATCCAACGCAAAACTGATAAATAATTGTAACGTTCAGGGCCTCCTAATGACGATGAACACTCAAATTGTGTTGAGATTCAATAAATCGTCATCCAGCCGACTTGTCTCCAAGGGGATATTGCTGCCTCGGGCACCTTATAGTCCGTCAAACTGCGTCGCGATTCAATACATCGTCCTCCAGCCGACTTGTCTCCAAGGGTTCATTGTTGCCTCGGGCGCCTTTTGGTCGTTCTCCTGTGAGCCTAGACTATGGAATCCGAAGCAAAACTGATAGTTAATTGTAACGTTCAGGGCCTCCTTATGACGATGGAACACTCAAATTGCGTTGAGATTCAATACTTCGTCCTCGAGGCGACTTGTCTCTAAGGGTCTATTGCTGCCTGTGGCACCTAATGGTCGTTCTCCTGTGAGTCTAGATTTTCGAATCCGACGCAAAACTGACAGTTAATTGTAACGTTCAGGGCCTCCTAATGACGATGGAACACTCAAACTGCGTCGCGATTCAATACATTGTCCTCCAGCCCACTTGTCTCAAAGGGTCTACTGTTGCCTCGGGCGCATTTTGGTCGTTCTCCTGTGAGTCTAGACTATGGAATCCGAAGCAAAACTGATAGTTAATTGTAACGTTCAGGGCCTCCTTATGACGATGGAACACTCAAATTGCGTTGAGATTCAATACTTCGTCCTCGAGGCGACTTGTCTCTTAAGGGTCTATTGCTGCCTGTGGCACCTAATGGTCGTTCTCCTGTGAGTCTAGATTTTCGAATCCGACGCAAAACTGACAGTTAATTGTAACGTTCAGGGCCTCCTAATGACGATGGAACACTCAAATTGCGTCGAGATTCAATACATCGTCCTCAAGCCGACTTGTCTCCAAGCGTCTATTGCTGCCTCTGGCACCTTATGGTCGTGCTCCTGTGAGTCTAGATTTTCGAATCCGACTCAAAACTGATAGTTAGCTGTAACGTTCAGGGTCTCCTAATGACGATCGAACACTCAAATTGCGTCGCGATTCAATACATCGTCCTCCAGCCGACTTGTCTCCAAGGGGATATTGCTCCCTCGGGCACCATATGTTCGTTCTCCTGTGAGTCTAGTTTTTCGAATCCGACGCAAAACTGATAGTTAATTGCAACGTTCAGGACCTCCTAATAACGATGGAACACTCAAATTTCGTCGAGATTCAATACATCGTCCTCCAGCCGACTTGTCTCAAAGGGGATATTGCTGTCTCGGGCACCATATGGTCGTTCTCCTGTGAGTCTAGATTTTTGAATCCGTCGCAAAACTGATGGTTAATTGTATAGAGCAGGGCCTCCTAATGACGATCGAACACTCAAATTGCGTCGCGATTCAATACATCGTCCTCCAGCCGACTTGTCTCCAAGGGTCTATTGTTGCCTCGTCCGCCTATTGGTCGTTCTCCTGTGAGTCTAGATTATGGAATCCGAAGCAAAACTGATAGTTAATTGTAACGGTCAGGGCCTCCTAATGACGATGTATCACTCAAATTGCGTCGAGATTCAATACAACGTACTCCTGCCGACTTGCCTCCAAGGGGATATTGCTGCCACGGGCACCATATGGTCCGTCTCCTGTGATTCTAGATTTTCGAATCCGACGCACAACTGACGGTTAATTCTGATGTTCCGGGCCTCTTAATGACGATCGAACACTCAAATTGCGTCGCGATTCAATACATCGTCCTCCAGCCGACTTGTCTCCAAGGGTCTATTGTTGCCTCGTCCGCCTATTGGTCGTTCTCCTCTGAGTCTACATTATCGAATCCGACGTAAAACTGGTAATTAAATGTAACGTTCAGGGCCTCCTAACAACGATGGAACACTCAATTTGCGTCGAGATTCAATTCATCGTCCTTCTGTAGACTTGTTTCCAAGGGTCTATTGCTGCCTCGGGCACCTTTTGATCGCTCTCCTCTGAGTCTTAATTTTCGAATCCGACGCGAAACTCACAGTTAATTGTAACGTTCACGGCCTCCTTATGATAATGGAACACTCAAATTGCTTCGAGATTCAATACATCGTCCTCCAGCCGACTTGTCTCCCAGGGTCTATTGCTGCCTCGGGCACCTTATGGTCGTTCTCCTGTGAGTCTAGATTTTCAAATCCGACGTAAAACTGATAGTTCAGGGCCTCCTAATAGCGATGGAACACACAAATTGCGTCGAGATTCAATACATCGTTCTCCAGCCGACTTGTCTCCAAGGGGATATTGCTGCCCCGGGCACCTTATGGTCGTTCTCCTGTGAGTCTAGAATTTTGAATCCGACGCAAAACTGACAGTTAATTGTAACGTTCAGGGCCTCCTAATGACGATGGAACACTCAAATTGCGTCGAGATTCAATACATCGTCCTCCAGCCGACTTGTCTCCAAGCGTCTATTGCTGCCTCTGGCACCTTATGGTCGTGCACCTGTGAGTCTAGATTTTCGAATCCGACTCAAAACTGATAGTTAGCTGTAACGTTCAGGGCCTCCTAATGACGATGGAACACTCAAATTGCGTCGAGATTCAATACATCGTCCTCCAGACGACTTGTCTCCAACGGGATATTGCTGCCTGTGGCACCTTATGGTCGTTATCCTGTGAGTATAGATTTTCGAATCCGACGCTAAACTGATGGTTAATTGTAACGTTTATGGCCTCCTAATGAAGATGGAACACTCAGATTGCGTCGAGATTCAATACATCGTCCTCCAGCCGACTTGTCTCCAAGGGTCTATTGTTGCCTCGGGCTCCTTTTGGTCGTTCTCCTGTGGGCCTAGAATAGCGAATCCGATAGTTAATTGTAACGTTCAAGGCCTCCTAATGACGATGGAACTCTCAAATTGGGTCGAGATTCAATACATCGTCCTCCAGCGGACTTGTCTCGAGGGGTCTATTGCTGAATCGGGCACCCTATGGTCGTTCTCTTGTGAGTCTAGATTATCGAATCCGACGCAAAACTGATAGTGAATTGTAACGTTCAGGGCCTCCTAATGACGATGGAACACTCAAATTGCGTGGAGATTCAATACATCGTCGTACAGCCGACTTGTCTCCAAGGGTCTATTGCAGCATCGGTCATCATTTGGCCGTCTTCTGTGAGTCTAGAATCTCGAATCCGACGCAAAACTGATAGTTATTTGTAACGTTCATGGCCTCCTAATGACGATGGAACACTCAAATTGCGTCCCCATTCAATACATCGTCCTCCAGCCGACTTGTCTGGATGGGTCTATTGCTGCCTCGGGCACCCAATGGTCGTTCTCCTCTGAGTCTAGATTATTGGATCCGCCGCAAAACTGATAGTTAATTGTAACGTTCATTGCCGCTTAATGGCGATGGAACACTCAAATTGCGTCGATTCAATACATCGTCCTCCACCCGACCTGCCTCCTAGGGGATATTCCTGCTTCGAACACCATATGGTCGTTCTCCTGTGGGTCTAGATTTTCAAATATGACGCAAAACTGATAGTTAATTGTTACGTTCATGGCCTCCTAATGACGATGGAACACTCAAATTTCGTCGAGATTCAATACATCATCCTCCAGCCGACTTGTCTCCAAGGGTCTATTGTTGCATCGGGCTCCTTTTGGTCGTTCTCCTGTGGGTCTAGAATATCGAATCCGACGCTAAACTGATAGTTAATTGTAACGTTCAGGGCCTCCTAATGACGATGGAACACTCAAATTGGGTCGAGATTCATTACATCGTCCTCCAGCCGACTTGTATCCAATCGTGATATTGCTGCCTCGGGCACCATACGATCCTTCTCCTGTGAGTCTAGATTTTCGAAGCCGACGCGAAACTGATAGTTAATTGTAACGTTCATGGGCTCCTAATGTCGATGGAACACTCAAATTGCTTCGAGATTCAATACATCGTCCTTCGGCCGACTTGTTTCCAAGGGTAAATTGACGCCTCGGTCGCCATATGGTCCGTCTCCTCTGAGTCTACATTTGCGAATCCGACGCAAAACTGATAGTTAATTGTATCTTACAGGGCCTCCTAATAACGATGGAACACTCAAATTGCGTCGAGATTCAATATATCGTCCTCCAGCCGACTTGTGTCCAAGGGGATATTGCTGCCTCGGGCACCATAAGGTCCGTCTCCTGTGAGTCTAGATTTTCGAATCCGACGCCAAACTGATAGTCAAATGTAACGTTCAGGGACTCCTAATGAGGATGGAACTCTCAAATTGGGTCGAGATTCAATACATCGTCCTCCAGCGGACTTGTCTCGAGGGGTCTATTGCTGAATCGGGCACCCTATGGTCGTTCTCTTGTGAGTCTAGATTATCGAATCCGACGCAAAACTGATAGTGAATTGTATCGTTCAGGGCCTCCTAATGACGATGGAACACTCAAATTGCGTCGAGATTCAATGCATCGTCCTCCAGCCGCCCTGCCTCCTACGGGATATTCCTGCTTCGAGCACCATATGGTCGTTCTCCTGTGGGTCTAGATTTTCAAATATGACGCAAAACTGATAGTTAATTGTTACGTTCATGGCCTCCTAATGACGATGGAACACTCAAATTTCGTCGAGATTCAATACATCATCCTCCAGCCGACTTGTCTCCAAGGGTCTATTGTTGCATCGGGCTCCTTTTGGTCGTTCTCCTGTGGGTCTAGAATATCGAATCCGACGCTAAACTGATAGTTAATTGTAACGTTCAGGGCCTCCTAATGACGATGGAACACTCAAATTGGGTCGAGATTCATTACATCGTCCTCCAGCGGAATTGTCTCGAGGGGTCTATTGCTGAATCGGGCACCCTATGGTCGTTCTCTTGTGAGTCTAGATTATCGAATCCGACGCAAAACTGATAGTGAATTGTATCGTTCAGGGCCTCCTAATGACGATGGAACACTCAAATTGCGTCGAGATTCAATACATCGTCGTACAGCCGACTTGTCTCCAAGGGTCTATTGCTGCATCGGTCATCATTTGGCCGTCTTCTGTGAGTCTAGAATCTCGAATCCGACGCAAAACTGATAGTTACTTGTAACGTTCAGGGCCTCCTAATGACGATGGAAAACTCAAATTGCGTCGATATTCAATACATCGTCCTCCAGGCGACTTGTCTCCAAGGGTCTACTGCTGCCTCGGGCACCTTATGGTCGTTCTCCTGTGAGTCTAGATTATCGAATCCGACGCAAAACAGATACTTAATTGTAACGTTCAGAGCCTCCTAATTACGATCGAACACTCAAATTGCGTCGCGATTCAATACATCGCCCTCCAGCCGAATTGTCTCCAAGGGTCTATTGCTGAATCGGGCACCCTATGGTCGTTTTCCTGTGAGTCTAGATTATCGAATCCGACGCAAAACTGATAGTTAATTGTAACGTTCAGGACCTCCTAATGACGATGGAAAACACAAATTGCGTCGAGATTCAATACATCGTCCTCCGGCCAACTTGTCTCCAAGGGGATATTGCCGCCTCGGGTCCGTCTCCTGTGAGTCTAGATTTTCGAATCCGACGCGAAAGTGACGGTTAATTGTAATGTTCCGGGCCACCTAAAGACGATGGAACACACAAATTGCGTCGCCATTCAATACATCGACCTCCAGCCGATTTGTCTCCAAGGTTCTGTTGCTGCCTCAGGCATCTTATTGTCGTTCTCCTGTGAGTCCAAATATTCGAATCCGACGCAAAACGGGCTGCTAATTCTAACGTTAAGAGCCTCCTAATGACGATGGAACACTCAAATTGCGTCCAGATTCAATACATCGTCCTCCAGCCGACTTGTCTCCTAGGGGATATTGCTGCCTCTAGCACCATATGGTCCGTCTCCTGTGAGTCCAGATTTTCGAATCCGACGCAAAACTTATAGTTACTTGTAACGTTCAGGGCCTCCTACTGACGATGGAACACTCAAATTGCGTCGCGATTCAATACATCGTCCTCCAGCCGACTTTTCTCCAAGGGTCTATTTCTGCCTCGGGCACCTTATGGGCGTTTTCCTGATAGTCTAGATTATCGAATCCGACGCAATACTGACAGTTAATTATAACGTTCAGGGCCTCCCAATGACGATGGAACACTCAAATTGCGTCGAGATTCATTGCATCGTCCTCCAGCCGACTTGTCTCCAAAGTGAAATTGCTGCCTCGGGCACCACATGGTCCTTCTCCTGTGAGTCTAGATTTGAGAATTCGAAGCGAAACTGATAGTTAATTGTAACGTTCAGGGCCTCCTAATGACGATGGGACACTCAAATTGCGTCGAGATTCAATAGATCGACCTCCAGCCGACTTGTCTCCAGGGGTCTATTGCTGCCTCAAGCACCCTATGGTCGTTATCCTGTGAGTCTAGATTATCGAATCCGACGCAAAACTGATAGGTAATTGTAACGTTCAGGGCCTCCTAATGACGATGGAACACTCAAATTACGTCTAGATTAAATACATCGTCCTCCAGCCGACTTGTCTCCGAGGGGATATTGCTGCCTTGGGAACCATATAGTCCGTCTCCCGTTAGTCTAGTATTTCGAATCCGACGCAAAACTGATAGTTAATGGAACGTTCAGGACCTCCTAATGACGATGGAACACTCAAATTGCGCCGATATTCAATACATCGTCCGCCAGCCGACTTGTCTCCAAGGGACCATTGCTGCCTCTGGCAACTTGTGAGTCTAGATTTTCGAATCCGACGCGAAACTGATGGTTAATTGTAACGTTCAGGGCCTCCTAATGAAGCTGCAACACTCAAATTGCGTTGCGATTCAATAAATCGTCCTCCAGCCGTCTTGTCCCAGTGGGTCTACTGCTACCTCGGTCACCTTATGTTCGTTCTCCTGTGAGTCCAGATATACGAAACCGACGCAAAACGGACTTCCAATTGTAACGTTGAGAGCACCCTAATGACGATGCAACACTCAAATTGCTCCGAAATTCAATACATCGTCCTCCGCCCGACTTGTCTCCTAGGGGATATTGCTGCCTCGTGCACCATATGGTCCGTCTCCTGAGAGTCCAGATTTTCGAATCCGACGCGCAATTGATAGTTACGTGTAACGTTCAGGGCCTCCTAATGACGATGGAACACTCAAATTGCGTCGAGATTCAATACATCGCCCTCCAGCCGACTTGCCTCCAAGGTTCTATTGCTCCCTCGGGCACCTTATGGTCGTTCTCCTGTGAGTCTAGATTGTCGAATCCGACCCATAACTGATAGTTAATTGTAACGTTCAGGGCCTCCCAATGACGATGGAACACTCTAATTGCGTCGCGATTCAATGCATAGTCCTGCAGCCGACTTGTCTCCAAAGTGAAATTGCTGCCTCGGGCAGCACATGGTCCTTCTCCTGTGAGTCTAGATTTTTGAACTCGACGCGAAACTGATAGTTAATTGTAACGTTCAGGGCCTCCTAATGACGATGGAACACTCAAGTTGCGTCGAGATTCGATACATCGACTTCCAGCCGACTTGTCTACAGGGGTCTATTGCTGCCTCGGGCACCCTATGGACGTTCTCCTGTGAGTCTAGATTATCGAATCCGACGCAAAACTGATAAATAATTGTAACGTTCAGGGCCTCCTAATGACGATGAACACTCAAATTGTGTTGAGATTCATTTCATCGTCCCTCAGCCGACTTGTCTCCAAGGTGATAGTTCTGCCTCGGGCACCATATGGTCCTTCTCCTGTGAGTCTAGATTTTCGAATCCGACGCAAAACTGATAGTTAAATGTAACGTTCAGGGCCTCCTAATGACGATGGACCACTCAAATTGCGTCGAGATTCAATACATCGACTTCCAGCCGACTTGTCTACAGGGGTCTATTGCTGCCTCGGGCACCCTATGGACGTTCTCCTGTGAGTCTAGATTATCGAATCCGACGCAAAACTGATAAATAATTGTAACGTTCGGGGCCTCCTAATGACGATGGAACACTCTAATTGCTTCGAGATTCAATACATCGTCCTCCAGCCGACTTGTCACCAAGGGTCTAATGCTGCCTCGGGCACCTTATGGTCGTTCTCCTGAGAGTCTAGATTATCGAATCTGACGCAAAACTGATAGTTAATTGTAACGTTCATGGCCTCCTAATGACGATGGAACACTCAAATTGCGTCGAGATTCAATACATCGTCCTCAACCGGACTTGTCTCAATGGGTCTACTGCTACCTCGGTCACCTTATGGTCGTTCTCCTGTGAGTCCTGATATTCGAATCCGACGCAAGACGGACTGCTAATTGTAACGTTAAGAGCCTCCTAATGATGATGGAACACTCAAATTGCGTCGAGATTCAATACATCGTCCTTCAGCCGACATGTCTCAAAGGGTAAATTGCTGCCTCGGTCACCATATGGTCCGTCTCCTCTGAGTCTACATTTTCGAATCCGACGCAAAACTGATTGTTAATTGTAACGTTCAGGGCCACCTAATGTCGATGGAACACTCAAATAGCGTCGCGATTCAATACATCGTCCTCCAGCCGACTTGTCTCTAAGTGTCTACTGCTGCCTCTGGCACCTTGTAATCGTGCTCCTGTGAGTCTAGATTTTCGAATCCCACGCGAAACTGATTGTTAATTGTAACGTTCAGGGCCTCCTAATGACAATGGAACACTCAAACTGCGTCGCGATTCAATACATTGTCCTCCAGCCCACTTGTCTCAAAGGGTCTTCTGTTGCCTCGGGCGCATTTTGGTCGTTCTCCTGTGAGTCTAGACTATGGAATCCGAAGCAAAACTGATAGTTAATTGTAACATTCAGGGCCTCCTTATGACGATAGAACACTCAAATTGCGTTGAGATTCAATACTTCGTCCTCGAGGCGACTTGTCTCTAAGGGTCTATTGCTGCCTGTGGCACCTAATGGTCGTTCTCCTGTGAGTCTAGATTTTGGAATCCGACGCAAAACTGATAGTTAATTGTAACGTTCAGGGCCTCCTAATAACGATGGAAAACTCAAATTGCATCGAGATTCAATACATGGTCCTCCAGCCGACTTGTCTCCAAGGGGATATTGCTTTCTCGGGCACCATATGTTCGTTCTCCTGTGAGTCTAGTTTTTCGATCCGACGCAAAACTGATAGTTAATTGTAACGTTCAGGGCCTCCTAATAACGATGGAACACTCAAATTTCGTCGAGATTCAATACATCGTCCTCCAGCCGACTTGTTTCCATGGGGATATTGCTGCCTCGGTCACCTTATGGTCGTTCTCCTGTGAGTCTAGATTAACGAATCCGACGCATAACTGATGGTTAATTGTAACGTTCAGCGCCTCCTAATGACGATGGAACACTCAAATTGCGTCGAGATTCAATACATCGTCCTCCAGCCGACTTGTCTGCAAGGGGATATTGCTGCCTCGGGCACCTTGTGGTCGTCCTCCTCTGAGTCTACATTATCGAATCCGACGTAAAACTGGTAATTAATTGTAACGTTCAGGGCCTCCTAACAACGATGGAACACTCAATTTGCGTCGAGATTCAATACATCGTCCTCAAGCCGACTTGTCTCCAAGGGGATATTGCTGCCCCGGGCACCTTATGGTCGTTCTCCTGTGAGTCTAGATTATCGAATCCGACGCTAAACTGATAGTTATTTGTAACGTTCAGAGCCTCCTAATGACGATCGAATACTCAAATTGCGTCGCGATTCAATACATCGTACTCCAGCCGACTTGTCTCGTAGGGGATATTGCTGCCTTGGGAGCCATATAGTCCGTCTCATGTGTGTGTAGTATTTCGAATCCGACGCAAAACTGATATTTAAATGTAACGTTCAGGACCTCCTAATGACGATGGAACACTCAAATTGCGTCGAGATTCATTGCATCGTCCTCCAGCCGACTTGTCTCCAAAGTGAAATTGCTGCCTCGGGCAGCACATGGTCCTTCTCCTGTGTGTCTAGATTTTTGAACTCGACGCGAAACTGATAGTTAATTGTAACGTTCAGGGCCTCCTAATGACGATGGAACACTCAAGTTGCGTCGAGATCGATACATCGACTTCCAGCCGACTTGTCTACAGGGGTCTATTGCTGCCTCGGGCACCCTATGGACGTTCTCCTGTGAGTCTAGATTATCGAATCCGACGCAAAACTGATAAATAATTGTAACGTTCAGGGCCTCCTAATGACGATGAACACTCAAATTGTGTTGAGATTCAATAAATCGTCATCCAGCCGACTTGTCTCCAAGGGGATATTGCTGCCTCGGGCACCTTATAGTCCGTCTCCTGTGAGTCTAGATTTTCGATTCCGACGCAAAACTGATAGTTAATTGTTACGTTCATGGCCTCCTAATGACGATGGAACACTCAAATTGCGTCGAGATTCATTTCATCGTCCTCCAGCCGACTTGTCTCCAAGGTGATAATTCTGCCTCGGGCACCATATGGTCCTTCTCCTGTGAGTCTAGATTTTCGAATCCGACGCAAAACTGATAGTTAAATGTAACGTTCAGGGCCTCCTAATGACGATGGACCACTCAAATTGCGTCGAGATTCAATACATCGACTTCCAGCCGACTTGTCTACAGGGGTCTATTGCTGCCTCGGGCACCCTATGGACGTTCTCCTCTGAGTCTAGATTATCGAATCCGACGCAAAACTGATAAATAATTGTAACGTTCGGGGCCTCCTAATGACGATGGAACACGTCATTCAGCCGAGTTGTCTCCAAGGGACCATTGCTGCCTCTGGCAACTTGTGACTCTAGATTTTAGAATCCGACGCGAAACTGATAGTTAACTGTAACGTTCAGGGCCTCCTAATGACGCTGCAAGACTCAAATTGCGTCGAGATTCAATACTTCGACCTCCAGGCGACTTGTGTCTAAGGGTCTATTGCTGCCTCGGGCACCTTATGGTCGTTCTCCTGTGAGTCTAGATTATCGAATCAGACGTAAAACTGATAGTTAATTGTAACGTTCAGGGCCTCCTAATAACGATGGAACACTCAAACTGCGTCGCGATAAAAATACATCGTCCTCCAGCTGACTTGTCTCCAAGGGTTCATTGTTGCCTCGGGCGCCTTTTGGTCGTTCTCCTGTGAGTCTAGACTATGGAATCCGAAGTAAAACTGATAGTTAATTGTAACGTTCAGGGCCTCCTAATGACGATGGAACACTCTAATTGCTTCGAGATTCAATACATCGTCCTCCAGCCGACTTGTCACCAAGGGTCTAATGCTGCCTCGGGCACCTTATGGTCGTTCTCCTGAGAGTCTAGATTATCGAATCTGACGCAAAACTGATAGTTAATTGTAACGTTCATGGCCTCCTAATGACGATGGAGCACTCAAATTGCGTCGAGATTCAATACATCGTCCTCAACCGGACTTGTCTCAATGGGTCTACTGCTACCTCGGTCACCTTATGGGCGTTCTCCTGTGAGTCCTGATATTCGAATCCGACGCAAGACGGACTGCTAATTGTAACGTTAAGAGCTTCCTAATGACGATGGAACACTCAAATTGCGTCGAGATTCAATACATCGTCCTTCAGCCGACATGTCTCAAAGGGTAAATTGCTGCCTCGGTCACCATATGGTCCGTCTCCTCTGAGTCTACATTTTCGAATCCGACGCAAAACTGATTGTTAATTGTAACGTTCAGGGCCTCCTAATGTCGATGGAACACTCAAATAGCGTCGCGATTCAATACATCGTCCTCCAGCCGACTAGTCTCTAAGTGTCTACTGCTGCCTCTGGCACCTTGTAATCGTGCTCCTGTGAGTCTAGATTTTCGAATCCCACGCGAAACTGATTGTTATTTGTAACGTTCAGGGCCTCCTAATGACAATGGAACACTCAAACTGCGTCGCGATTCAATACATTGTCCTCCAGCCCACTTGTCTCAAAGGGTCTACTGTTGCCTCGGGCGCATTTTGGTCGTTCTCCTGTGGGTCTAGACTATGGAATCCGAAGCAAAACTGATAGTTAATAGGCCTCCTTATGACGATGGAACACTCAAATTGCGTTGAGATTCAATACTTCGTCCTCGAGGCGACTTGTCTCTAAGGGTCTATTGCTGCCTGTGGCACCTAATGGTCGTTCTCCTGTGAGTCTAGATTTTGGAATCCGACGCAAAACTGATAGTTAATTGTAACGTTCAGGGCCTCCTAATAACGACGGAAAACTCAAATTGCATCGAGATTCAATACATGGTCTTCCAGCCGACTTGTCTCCAAGGGGATATTGCTCCCTCGGGCACCATATGTTCGTTCTCCTGTGAGTCTAGTTTTTCGAATCCGACGCAAAACTGATAGTTAATTGTAACGTTCATTGCCTCCTAATAACGATGGAACACTCAAATTTCGTCGAGATTCAATACATCGTCCTCCAGCCGACTTGTTTCCATGGGGATATTGCTGCCTCGGTCACCTTATGGTCGTTCTCCTGTGAGTCTAGATTAACGAATCCGACGCATAACTGATGGTTAATTGTAACGTTCAGCGCCTCCTAATGACGATGGAACACTCAAATTGCGTCGAGATTTAATACAGCGTCCTCCAGCCGACTTGTCTGCAAGGGGATATTGCTGCCTCGGGCACCTTGTGGTCGTTCTCCACTGAGTCTACATTATCGAATCCGACGTAAAACTGGTAATTAATTGTAACGTTCAGGGCCTCCTAACAACGATGGAACACTCAATTTGCGTCGAGATTCAATACATCGTCCTCAAGCGACTTGTCTCCAAGGGGATATTGCTGCCTGTGGCACCTAATGGGCGTCCTCCTGTGAGTCTAGATTTTTGAATCCGTCGAAAAACTGATGGTTAATTGTATAGTGCAGGCCCTCCTAATGACGATCGAACACTCAAATTGCGTCGCGATTCAATACATCGTCCTCCAGCCGACTTGTCCCCAAGGGGATATTGTTGCCTCGGGCACCTTATGGTCGATCTCCTGTGAGTCTAGATTTTCAAATCCGACGTAAAACTGATAGTTCAGGGCCTCCTAATAGCGATGGAACACACAAATTGCGTCGAGATTCAATACATCGTTCTCCAGCCGACTTGTCTCCAAGGGGATATTGCTGCCCCGGGCACCTTATGGTCGTTCTCCTGTGAGTCTAGAATTTTGAATCCGACGCAAAACTGACAGTTAATTGTAACGTTCAGGGCCTCCTAATGACGATGGAACACTCAAATTGCGTCGAGATTCAATACATCGTCCTCCAGCCGACTTGTCTCCAAGCGTCTATTGCTGCCTCTGGCACCTTATGGTCGTGCTCCTGTGAGTCTAGATTTTCGAATCCGACTCAAAACTGATAGTTAGCTGTAACGTTCAGGGCCTCCTAATGACGATGGAACACTCAAATTGCGTTGAGATTCAATACATCGTCCTCCAGCCGACTTGTCTACAAGGGGATATTGTTGCCTCGGTCACCTTATGGTCCGTCTCCTGTGAGTCTAGATTTTCGAATCCGACGCGAAACTGATAGTTAATTGTAACGTTAAGGGCCTCCTAATGACGATGGAACACTCAAATTGCGTCGAGATTCAATACATCGTCCTCCTGGCGACCTGTCTCCGATGGTCTATTGCTGCCTCGGGCACCTTATGGTCGTTCCCCTCTGAGTCTACATTTTCGAATCCGACGAAAAACTGGTAATTAATTGTAACGTTCAGGGCCTCCAAATGACGATGGAACACTCAAATTGCGTCGAGTTTCGATACATCGTCCTCCAGCAGACTTCTCTCCAAGGGGATATTGCTGCCTCTGGCGCCAAATGGTCCGTCTCCTGTGAGTCTCGATTTTCGAATCCGACGCGAAACTGATAGTTAATTGTAACATTCAGGGCCTCCTAATGACGATGGAACTCTCAAATTGTGTCGAGATTCAAAACATCGTCCCCCAGCCGACTTGTCTCCAAGGGTCTATTACTGCCTCGGTCTCCTGTGAGTCTAGATTATCGAATCCGACGCAGAACTGATAGTTAATTGTAACGTTCAGCGCCTCCTAATGACGATGTAACACTCAAATTGCGTCGAGATTCAATTCATCGTCCTTCTGTAGACTTGCTTCCAAGGGTCTATTGCTGCCTCGGGCACCTTTTGATCGCTCTCCTCTGAGTCTACATTTTCGAATCCGACGCAAAAGTGATAGTTAATTGTACCGTTCAGTGCCTCCTAATGACGATGAAACACTCAAATTGCGTCAAGATTCAATACATCGTCCTCCAGCCGGCTTGTCTCCAAGGGGATATTGCTGCCTCGGGCACCTTAAGGTCGTTCTCTTGTGAGTTTAGATTTTCGAATCCGACGCAAAACTGATAGTTAATTGTAACGTTCAGGGCCTCCTAATGACGATGGAACACTCAAATTGCGTCGAGATTCAATACATCGGCCTCCAGCCGACTTGTCTCCAAGGGTCTATTGCTGCCTCATGCACCTTGTGGTCGTTCTCCTGTGAGTCTAGATTATCGAATCCGACGCAAAACTGATAGTTAATTGTAACGTTCAGGGCCTCCTAATGACGATGGAACACTCAAATTGTGTCGAGAATCGATAAATCGTCCTCCAGCCAACTTGTCCCCAAGGGTCTATTGCTGCCTCGGGCACATTATGGTCGTTCTCCTGTGAGTCATGATTTTCGAATCCGACGCAAAACTGATAGTTAAATGTAACGTTGAGGGCCTCCTAATGACGATGGAACACGTCATTCAGCCGACTTGTCTCCAAGGGATCATTGCTGCCTCTGGCAACTTGTGAGTCTAGATTTTCGAATCCGACGCGAAACTGATAGTTAATTGTAACGTTCAGGGCCTCCTAATGACGATGGAACACTCAAATTGCGTCGCGATTCAATACATCGTCCTCCAGCCGACTTGTCTCAATGTGTCTACTGCTACCTCGGTCACCTTATGGTCGTTCTCCTGTGAGTCCTGATATTCGAATCCGATGCAAGATGGACTGCTAATTGTAACGTTAAGAGCCTCCTAATGACGATGGAACACTCAAATTGCGTCGAGATTCAATACATCGTCCTCCTGCCGACTTGACTCCAAGGATCTACTGCTGCCTCGGGCACCTTATAATCGTGCTCCTGTAAGTCTAGATTTTAGAATCCCACGCGAGACTGATTGTTAATTGTAACGTTCAGAGCCTCCTAATGACAATGGAACACTCAAATTGCGTCGAGAATCAATACATCGTCCTCCAGACGATTCGTCTCCAAGGGTCTATGGCTGCCTCGGGCACCTTATGGTCGTTCTCCTGTGAGTCTAGATTATCGAATCCGACGCAAAACGCATGGTTAATTGTAACGTTCATGGCCTCCTAATCACGATGGAACGCTCAAATTGCGTCGAGAATCAATACATCGTCCTTCAGCCAACTTGTCTCCAATTGGATATTGCTGCCTCGGGCACCTTATGGTAGTTCTCCTGTGAGTCTAGATTTTCGAATCCGACGCAAAACAGATAGTGAATTGTAACGTTCAGGGCCTCCTAATAACGATGGAAAACTCAAATTGCATCGAGATTCAATACATCATCCTCCAGCCGACTTGTCTCCAAGGGGATATTGCTGCCTCGGGCACCATATGGTCCGTCTCCTGTGATTCTAGATTTTCGAATCTGACGCAAAACTGACGGTTAATTCTGATGTTCCGGGCCTCTTAATGACGATGGAACACTCAAATTGCGTTGCGATTCAATACATCGTCCTCCAGCCAATTTGTCTCCAAGGGTCTATCGCTGCCTATGGCACCTAATGGTCGTTCTCCTGTGAGTCTAGATTTTAGAATCCGACTCAGAACTGATGGTTAATTGTAACAATCATGGCCTCCTAATGACGATGGAACACTCAAATTGCGTCGAGAATCAATACATCGTCCTCCAGCCAACTTGTCTCTAAGGGGATATAGCTGCCTCGGACACCATATGGTCGTTCTCCTGTGAGTCTAGATTTTCGAATCCGACGCAAAACTCATAGTTAATTGTAACGTTCAGGGCCTCCTAATGACAATGGAACAGTCAAATTGCGTCGAGATTCAATACAACGTCCTCCAGGCTACTTGTCTCCGAGGGTTTATTGCTGCCTCGGGCACCTTATGGTCGTTCTCCTCTGAGTCCAAATTTTCGAATCCGACGCAAAACTGATAAATAATTGTAACGTTCGGGGCCTCCTAATGACGATGGAACACTCTAATTGCTTCGAGATTCAATACATCGTCCTCCAGCCGACTTGTCACCAAGGGTCTAATGCTGCCTCGGGCACCTTATGGTCGTTCTCCTGAGAGTCTAGATTATCGAATCTGACGCAAAACTGATAGTTAATTGTAACGTTCATGGCCTCCTAATGACGATGGAACACTCAAATTGCGTCGAGATTCAATACATCGTCCTCAACCGGACTTGTCTCAATGGGTCTACTGCTACCTCGGTCACCTTATGGTCGTTCTCCTGTGAGTCCTGATATTCGAATCCGACGCAAGACGGACTGCTAATTGTAACGTTAAGAGCCTCCTAATGATGATGGAACACTCAAATTGCGTCGAGATTCAATACATCGTCCTTCAGCCGACATGTCTCAAAGGGTAAATTGCTGCCTCGGTCACCATATGGTCCGTCTCCTCTGAGTCTACATTTTCGAATCCGACGCAAAACTGATTGTTAATTGTAACGTTCAGGGCCTCCTAATGTCGATGGAACACTCAAATAGCGTCGCGATTCAATACATCGTCCTCCAGCCGACTTGTCTCTAAGTGTCTACTGCTGCCTCTGGCACCTTGTAATCGTGCTCCTGTGAGTCTAGATTTTCGAATCCCACGCGAAACTGATTGTTAATTGTAACGTTCAGGGCCTCCTAATGACAATGGAACACTCAAACTGCGTCGCGATTCAATACATTGTCCTCCAGCCCACTTGTCTCAAAGGGTCTTCTGTTGCCTCGGGCGCATTTTGGTCGTTCTCCTGTGAGTCTAGACTATGGAATCCGAAGCAAAACTGATAGTTAATTGTAACATTCAGGGCCTCCTTATGACGATGGAACACTCAAATTGCGTTGAGATTCAATACTTCGTCCTCGAGGCGACTTGTCTCTAAGGGTCTATTGCTGCCTGTGGCACCTAATGGTCGTTCTCCTGTGAGTCTAGATTTTGGAATCCGACGCAAAACTGATAGTTAATTGTAACGTTCAGGGCCTTCTAATAACGATGGAAAACTCAAATTGCATCGAGATTCAATACATGGTCTTCCAGCCGACTTGTCTCCAAGGGGATATTGCTTTCTCGGGCACCAAATGTTCGTTCTCCTGTGAGTCTAGTTTTTCGAATCCGACGCAAAACTGATAGTTAATTGTAACGTTCAGGGCCTCCTAATAACGATGGAACACTCAAATTTCGTCGAGATTCAATACATCGTCCTCCAGCCGACTTGTTTCCATGGGGATATTGCTGCCTCGGTCACCTTATGGTCGTTCTCCTGTGAGTCTAGATTAACGAATCCGACGCATAACTGATGGTTAATTGTAACGTTCAGCGCCTCCTAATGACGATGGAACACTCAAATTGCGTCGAGATTCAATACATCGTCCTCCAGCCGACTTGTCTGCAAGGGGATATTGCTGCCTCGGGCACCTTGTGGTCGTTCTCCTCTGAGTCTACATTATCGAATCCGACGTAAAACTGGTAATTAATTGTAACGTTCAGGGCCTCCTAACAACGATGGAACACTCAATTTGCGTCGAGATTCAATACATCGTCCTCAAGCCGACTTGTCTCCAAGGGGATATTGCTGCCTGTGGCACCTAATGGGCGTCCTCCTGTGAGTCTAGATTTTTGAATCCGTCGAAAAACTGATGGTTAATTGTATAGTGCAGGGCCTCCTAATGACGATCGAACACTCAAATTGCGTCGCGATTCAATACATCGTCCTCCAGCCGACTTGTCTCCAAGGGGATATTGTTGCCTCGGGCACCTTATGGTCGATCTCCTGTGAGTCTAGATTTTCAAATCCGACGTAAAACTGATAGTTCAGGGCCTCCTAATAGCGATGGAACACACAAATTGCGTCGAGATTCAATACATCGTTCTCCAGCCGACTTGTCTCCAAGGGGATATTGCTGCCCCGGGCACCTTATGGTCGTTCTCCTGTGAGTCTAGATTATCGAATCCGACGCTAAACTGATAGTTATTTGTAACGTTCAGAGCCTCCTAATGACGATCGAATACTCAAATTGCGTCGCGATTCAATACATCGTACTCCAGCCGACTTGTCTCGTAGGGGATATTGCTGCCTTGGGAGCCATATAGTCCGTCTCATGTGAGTGTAGTATTTCGAATCCGACGCAAAACTGATATTTAAATGTAACGTTCAGGACCTCCTAATGACGATGGAACACTCAAATTGCGTCGAGATTCATTGCATCGTCCTCCAGCCGACTTGTCTCCAAAGTGAAATTGCTGCCTCGGGCAGCACATGGTCCTTCTCCTGTGTGTCTAGATTTTTGAACTCGACGCGAAACTGATAGTTAATTGTAACGTTCAGGGCCTCCTAATGACGATGGAACACTCAAGTTGCGTCGAGATCGATACATCGACTTCCAGCCGACTTGTCTACAGGGGTCTATTGCTGCCTCGGGCACCCTATGGACGTTCTCCTGTGAGTCTAGATTATCGAATCCGACGCAAAACTGATAAATAATTGTAACGTTCAGGGCCTCCTAATGACGATGAACACTCAAATTGTGTTGAGATTCAATAAATCGTCATCCAGCCGACTTGTCTCCAAGGGGATATTGCTGCCTCGGGCACCTTATAGTCCGTCTCCTGTGAGTCTAGATTTTCGAATCCGACGCAAAACTGATAGTTAATTGTTACGTTCATGGCCTCCTAATGACGATGGAACACTCAAATTGCGTCGAGATTCATTTCATCGTCCTCCAGCCGACTTGTCTCCAAGGTGATAATTCTGCCTCGGGCACCATATGGTCCTTCTCCTGTGAGTCTAGATTTTCGAATCCGACGCAAAACTGATAGTTAAATGTAACGTTCAGGGCCTCCTAATGACGATGGACCACTCAAATAGCGTCGAGATTCAATACATCGACTTCCAGCCGACTTGTCTACAGGGGTCTATTGTTGCCTCGGGCACCCTATGGACGTTCTCCTGTGAGTCTAGATTATCGAATCCGACGCAAAACTGATAAATAATTGTAACGTTCGGGGCCTCCTAATGACGATGGAACACGTCATTCAGCCGAGTTGTCTCCAAGGGACCATTGCTGCCTCTGGCAACTTGTGACTCTAGATTTTAGAATCCGACGCGAAACTGATAGTTAACTGTAACGTTCAGGGCCTCCTAATGACGCTGCAAGACTCAAATTGCGTCGAGATTCAATACTTCGACCTCCAGGCGACTTGTGTCTAAGGGTCTATTGCTGCCTCGGGCACCTTATGGTCGTTCTCCTGTGAGTCTAGATTATCGAATCCGACGTAAAACTGATAGTTAATTGTAACGTTCAGGGCCTCCTAATAACGATGGAACACTCAAACTGCGTCGCGATAAAAATACATCGTCCTCCAGCCGACTTGTCTCCAAGGGTTCATTGTTGCCTCGGGCGCCTTTTGGTCGTTCTCCTGTGAGTCTAGACTATGGAATCCGAAGTAAAACTGATAGTTAATTGTAACGTTCAGGTCCTCCTAATGACGATGGAACACTCTAATTGCTTCGAGATTCAATACATCGTCCTCCAGCCGATTTGTCACCAAGGGTCTAATGCTGCCTCGGGCACCTTATGGTCGTTCTCCTGAGAGTCTAGATTATCGAATCTGACGCAAAACTGATAGTTAATTGTAACGTTCATGGCCTCCTAATGACGATGGAGCACTCAAATTGCGTCGAGATTCAATACATCGTCCTCAACCGGACTTGTCTCAATGGGTCTACTGCTACCTCGGTCACCTTATGGTCGTTCTCCTGTGAGTCCTGATATTCGAATCCGACGCAAGACGGACTGCTAATTGTAACGTTAAGAGCTTCCTAATGTCGATGGAACACTCAAATAGCGTCGCGATTCAATACATCGTCCTCCAGCCGACTAGTCTCTAAGTGTCTACTGCTGCCTCTGGCACCTTGTAATCGTGCTCCTGTGAGTCTAGATTTTCGAATCCCACGCGAAACTGATTGTTATTTGTAACGTTCGGGGCCTCCTAATGACAATGGAACACTCAAACTGCGTCGCGATTCAATACATTGTCCTCCAGCCCACTTGTCTCAAAGGGTCTACTGTTGCCTCGGGCGCATTTTGGTCGTTCTCCTGTGAGTCTAGACTATGGAATCCGAAGCAAAACTGATAGTTAATTGTAACGTTCAGGGCCTCCTTATGACGATGGAACACTCAAATTGCGTTGAGATTCAATACTTCGTCCTCGAGGCGACTTGTCTCTAAGGGTCTATTGCTGCCTGTGGCACCTAATGGTCGTTCTCCTGTGAGTCTAGATTTTGGAATCCGACGCAAAACTGATAGTTAATTGTAACGTTCAGGGCCTCCTAATAACGATGGAAAACTCAAATTGCATCGAGATTCAATACATGGTCCTCCAGCCGACTTGTCTCCAAGGGGATATTGCTCCCTCGGGCACCGTATGTTCGTTCTCCTGTGAGTCTAGTTTTTCGAATCCGACGCAAAACTGATAGTTAATTGTAACGTTCATTGCCTCCTAATAACGATGGAACACTCAAATTTCGTCGAGATTCAATACATCGTCCTCCAGCCGACTTGTTTCCATGGGGATATTGCTGCCTCGGTCACCTTATGGTCGTTCTCCTGTGAGTCTAGATTATCAAATCCGACGTAAAACTGATAGTTCAGGGCCTCCTAATAGCGATGGAACACACAAATTGCGTCGAGATTCAATACATCGTTCTCCAGCCGACTTCTCTCCAAGGGGATATTGCTGCCCCGGGCACCTTATGGTCGTTCTCCTGTGAGTCTAGAATTTTGAATCCGACGCAAAACTGACAGTTAATTGTAACGTTCAGGGCCTCCTAATGACGATGGAACACTCAAATTGCGTCGAGATTCAATACATCGTCCTCCAGCCGACTTGTCTCCAAGCGTCAATTGCTGCCTCTGGCACCTTTTGGTCGTGCTCCTGTGAGTCTAGATTTTCGAATCCGACTCAAAACTGATAGTTAGCTGTAACGTTCAGGGCCTCCTAATGACGATGGAACACTCAAATTGCGTCGAGATTCAATACATCGTCTTCAAGCCGACTTGTCTCCAAGGGGATATTGCTGCCTGTGGCACCTTATGGTCGTTATCCTGTGAGTATAGATTTTCGAATCCGACGCTAAACTGATGGTTAATTGTAACGTTTATGGCCTCCTAATGACGATGGAACACTCAGATTTCGTCGAGATTCAATACATCGTCCTCCAGCCGACTTGTTTCCATGGGGATATTGCTGCCTCGGTCACCTTATGGTCGTTCTCCTGTGAGTCTAGATTAACGAATCCGACGCATAACTGATGGTTAATTGTAACATTCAGCGCCTCCTAATGACGATGGAACACTCAAATTGCGTCGAGATTCAATACATCGTCCTCCAGCCGAATTGTCTCCAAGCGTCTACTGCTGCCTCTGGCACCTTATGGTCGTGCACCTGTGAGTCTAGATTTTCGAATCCGACGCGAAACTGATAGTTAATTGTAACGTTAAGGGCCTCCTAATGACGATGGAACACTCAAATTGCGTCGAGATTCAATACATCGTCCTCCTGGCGACCTGTCTCCGATGGTCTATTGCTGCCTCGGGCACCTTATGGTCGTTCCCCTCTGAGTCTACATTTTCGAATCCGACGAAAAACTGGTAATTAATTGTAACGTTCAGGGCCTCCTAATGACGATGGAACACTCAAATTGCGTCGAGATTCAATACATCGGCCTCCAGCCGACTTGTCTCCAAGGGTCTATTGCTGCCCCATGCACCTTGTGGTCGTTCTCCTGTGAGTCTAGATTATCGAATCCGACGCAAAACTGATAGTTAATTGTAACGTTCAGGGCCTCCTAATGACGATGGAACACTCAAATTGTGTCGAGAATCGATAAATCGTCCTCCAGCCAACTTGTCTCCAAGGGTCTATTGCTGCCTCGGGCACATTATGGTCGTTCTCCTGTGAGTCATGATTTTCGAATCCGACGCAAAACTGATAGTTAAATGTAACGTTGAGGGCATCCTAATGACGATGGAGCACGTCATTCAGCCGACTTGTCTCCAAGGGATCATTGCTGCCTCTGGCAACTTGTGAGTCTAGATTTTCGAATCCGACGCGAAACTGATAGTTAATTGTAACGTTGAGGGCCTCCTAATGACGATGGAACACTCAAATTGCGTCGCGATTCAATACATCGTCCTCCAGCCGACTTGTCTCAATGTGTCTACTGCTACCTCGGTCACCTTATGGTCGTTCTCCTGTGAGTCCTGATATTCGAATCCGATGCAAGATGGACTGCTAATTGTAACGTTAAGAGCCTCCTAATGACGATGGAACACTCAAATTGCGTCGAGATTCAATACATCGTCCTCCTGCCGACTTGACTCCAAGGATCTACTGCTGCCTCGGGCACCTTATAATCGTGCTCCTGTAAGTCTAGATTTTAGAATCCCACGCGAGACTGATTGTTAATTGTAACGTTCAGAGCCTCCTAATGACGATGGAACACTCAAATTGCGTCGAGAATCAATACATCGTCCTCCAGACGATTCGTCTCCAAGGGTCTATGGCTGCCTCGGGCACCTTATGGTCGTTCTCCTGTGAGTCTAGATTATCGAATCCGACGCAAAACGCATGGTTAATTGTAACGTTCATGGCCTCCTAATCACGATGGAACGCTCAAATTGCGTCGAGAATCAATACATCGTCCTTCAGCCAACTTGTCTCCAATTGGATATTGCTGCCTCGGGCACCTTATGGTAGTTCTCCTGTGAGTCTAGATTTTCGAATCCGACGCAAAACAGATAGTGAATTGTAACGTTCAGGGCCTCCTAATAACGATGGAAAACTCAAATTGCATCGAGATTCAATACATCATCCTCCAGCCGACTTGTCTCCAAGGGGATATTGCTGCCTCGGGCACCATATGGTCCGTCTCCTGTGATTCTAGATTTTCGAATCTGACGCAAAACTGACGGTTAATTCTGATGTTCCGGGCCTCTTAATGACGATGGAACACTCAAATTGCGTTGCGATTCAATACATCGTCCTCCAGCCAATTTGTCTCCAAGGGTCTATCGCTGCCTATGGCACCTAATGGTCGTTCTCCTGTGAGTCTAGATTTTAGAATCCGACTCAGAACTGATGGTTAATTGTAACAATCATGGCCTCCTAGTGACGATGGAACACTCAAATTGCGTCGAGAATCAATACATCGTCCTCCAGCCAACTTGTCTCTAAGGGGATATAGCTGCCTCGGACACCATATGGTCGTTCTCCTGTGAGTCTAGATTTTCGAATCCGACGCAAAACTCATAGTTAATTGTAACGTTCAGGGCCTCCTAATGACAATGGAACAGTCAAATTACGTCGAGATTCAATACAACGTCCTCCAGGCTACTTGTCTCCGAGGGTTTATTGCTGCCTCGGGCACCTTATGGTCGTTCTCCTCTGAGTCCAAATTTTCGAATCCGACGCAAAACTGCTAGTTAATTGTAACGTTCAGGGCCACCTAATGACGATGGATCACTCTAATTGCGTCGAGATTCAATATATCGTCCTCAAGCCGACTTGTCTCGAAGGGGATATTGCTGTCTCGGGCACCATATGGTCGTTCTCCTGTGAGTCTAGATTTTCGAATCCGTCGCATTACTGATGGTTAATTGTATAGTTCAGGGCCTCGTAATGCAGATCGAACACTCAAATTGCGTCGCGATTCAATTCATCGTCCTCCAGCCGACTTGCCTCCAAGGGTCTACTGTTGCCTCGGCCGCCTATTGGTCGTTCTCCTGTGAGTCTAGATTATGGAATCCGAAGCAAAACTGATAGTTAATTGTAACGGTCAGGGCCTCCTAATGACGTTGGAACACTCAAATTGCGTCGGGATTCAATACAACGTCCTCCAGCCGACTTGCCTCCAAGGGGATATTGCTGCCACGGGCACCATATGGTCCGTCTCCTGTGATTCTAGATTTTCGAATCCGACGCAAAAGTGACGGTTAATTCTTATGTTCCGGGCCTCTTCATGACGATCGAACACTCAAACTGCGTCGCGATTCAATACATCGTCCTCCAGCCGATTTGTCTCCAAATGTCTATTGCTGCCTATAGCACCTAATGGTCGTTCTCCTGTGTGTCTAGATTTTCGAATCCGACGCAAAACTCATAGTTAATTGTAACGTTCATGGCCACCTAATGACAATGGAACACTCAAATTGCGTCGAGATTCAATACATCGTCCTCCAGGCGACTTGTCTTGAATGGTTTATTGCTGCCTCGGGTAACTTGTGGTCGTTCTCCTCTGAGTCTACATTTTCGGATCCGACGTAAAACTGGTAGTTAATTGCAACGTTCAGGGCCTCCTAACGACGATGGAACACTCAAATTGCGTCGAGATTTAATACATCGTCCTCAAGCCGTCTTGTCTCCAAGGGGATATTGCTGCCTATGGAACCTAATGGTCGTCCTCCTGTGAGTCTAGATTTTCGAATCCAACCCAAAACTGATGGTTAATTGTAACGTTCATTGCCTCCTAATGACGATGGAACACTCAAATTGCATCGAGAATCAATACATCGTCCTCCAGCCGACTTATCTCCAAGGGGATATTGTTGCCTCAGGCACCTTATGGTCGTTCTCCTGTGAGTCTAGATTTTCGAATCCGACGTAAAACTGATAGTGCAGGGCCTCCTAATAGCGATGAAACAGACAAATTGTTTCGAGATTCAATACATCGTTCTCGAGCCGACTTGTCTCCAAGGGGATATTGCTGCCATGGGCACCTTATGGTCGTTCTCCTGTGAGTCTAGATTTTTGAATCCGACGCAAAACTGATAGTTAATTGTAACGTTCAGGGCCTCCTAATGACAATGGAACACTCAAAATGCTTCGAGATTCAATTCATCGTCCTTTAGCCGACTTGTCTCCAAGGGTCTATTGCTGCTTCGGGCACCTTATGGTCGTACTCCTGTGAGTCTAGATTTTTGAATCCGACGCAAAACTGATAGTTAATTGTAACGATCAGGGCCTCCTAATGACAATGGACCACTCAAATTGCGTCGAGATTCAATACATCGTCCTCCAGCCGACTTGTCTCCTAGGCGATATTCCTGCCTCGTGCACCTTAAAGTCGTTCTCCTGTGAGTCTAGATTTTAGAATCCGACGCAAAACTGATAGTTAATTGTAACGTTCAGGACATCCTATTGACAATGGGACGCTCAAATTGAGTCGAGATTCAATAGATCGTCCTCCAGCCGACTTGTCTCCAAGAGTCTATTGCTGCCTCTGGCACCTTATGGTCGTGCTCCTGTGGGTCTAGATTTTCGAATCCGACACAAAACTGATAGCTAGCTGTAACAATCAGGGCCTCCTAATGACGATGGATCACTCAAATTGCGTCGAGATTTAATACATCGTCCTCAAGCCGACTTGTCTCCAAGGGGATATTGCTGCCTGTGAGTCTAGGTTTTCATATCCGACGCAAAACGTTCATGGCCTCCTAATGACGATAAAACACTCAAATTGCGACGAGAATCAATACATCGTCCTCCAGCCGACTTGTCTCCATGGGGATATTGCTGCCTCGGGCACCTTATGGTCGTTCTCCTGTGAGTATAGATTTTCGAATCCAACGCTAAACTGATGGTTAATAGTAACGTTTATGGCCTCCTAATGACGATGGAACACTCAGATTGCGTCGAGATTCAATACATCGTCCTCCAGCCGAATTGTCTGCAAGCGTCTATTGCTGCCTGTGGCACCTTATTGTCATTCTCCTCTGAGACTACATTTTCGAATCCGACGCAAAACTGGTAATTAATTGTAACGTTCAGGGCCTCCTAATGACGATGGAACATTCAAATTGTGTCGAGATTAAATACATCGACCTCCAGCCGACATGTCTCCAAGGGTCTATTGCTGCCTCGGGCACCTTATGGTCGTTCTCCTGTAAGCGTAGATTATCGAATCCGACGCAAAAATGATAGTTAAATGTAACGTTGAGGGCCTCCTAATGACGATGGAACACGTCATTCAGCCGACTTGTCTCCAAGGGATAATTGCTGCCTCTGGCAACTTGTGAGTCTAGATTTTCGAATCCGACGCGAAACTGATAGTTAATTGTGACGTTCAGGGCCTCCTAATGACGCTGCAACACTCATATTGCGTCGAGATTCAATAGATCGTCCCCCAGGCGACTTGTCTCCAAGCGTCTAATGCTGCTTCGGGCACCTTATGGTCGTTCTCCTGTGAGTCTAGATTATCGAATCCGACGCAAAACTGATAGTTAATTGTAACGTTCAGGGCCTCGTAAATCGATGGAACACTTAAATTGTGTCGAGATTCAATACATCGGCCTCCAGCCGACTTGTCTCCGAGGGTCTGTTGCTGCCTCAGGCACCTAGTGCTCGTTCACCTGTGAGTCTAGATTATCGAATCCGACGCAAAACTGATTGTTAAATGTAACGTTCAGGGCCTCCTAATGACGGTGGAACACTCAAATTGCGTCGAGATTCAATACATCGTCCTCCAGACGATTCGTCTCCAAGGGTCTATTGCTGCCTCGGGCACCTTATGGTCGTTCTCCTGTGAGTCTAGATTATCGAATCCGACGCAAAACTGATGGTTAATTGTAACGTTTATGGCCTCCTAATCGCGATGGAACACTCAAATTGCGTCGAGAATCAATACATCGTCCTTCAGCCGACTTGTCTCCAAGGGGATATTGCTGCCTCGGGCAACTTATGGTCGTTCTCCTGTGAGTCTAGATTTTAGAATCCGACGCAAAACAGATAGTTAATTGTAACGTTCAGGGCCTCCTAATAACGATGGAAAACTCAAATTGCATCGAGATTCAATACATCGTCCTCCAGCCGACTTATATCCAAGGGGATGTTGCAGCCTCGGGCACCATATGGTCGTTCTCCTGTGAGTCTAGTTTTTCGGATCCGACGCAAAGCTAACAGTTAATTGTAACGTTCTGGGCCTCTTAATGACGATGGAACACTCAAATTGCGTCGAGATTCAATACATCGTCCTCCCGCCGACTTGTCTCCAAGGGGATGTTGCTGCCTCAGGCACCTTATGGTCGTTCATCTGTGAGTCAAGATTATCGAATCCGACGCAAAACTGATAGTTAATTGTAACGTTCAGGGCCTCCTAAATCGACGGAACACTGAAATTGTGTCGAGATTCAATACATCGGCCTCCAGCCGACTTGTCTCCGAGGGTCTGTTGCTGCCTCAGGCACCTTGTGCTCGTTCACCTGTGAGTCTAGATTTTCGAATCCGACGGAAACTGATAGTTACGTGTAACACTCAGGGCCTCCTAATGACGATGGAACACTCAAATTGCGTCGAGATTCAATACATCGTCCTCCAGCCGACTTGTCTCCAAGGGTCTATTGCTGCCTCTGGTACCTTAAAATCGTGCTCCTGTGAGTCTAGATTTTCTAATCCCACGCGAAACCGATTGTTAATTACAACGTTCAGGGCCTCCTAATGACGATGGAACACTCAAATTGCGTCGAGATTCAATACTTCGTTCTCCAGGCGATTTGTCTCTAAGGGTCAATTGTTGCCTCGGGCACCTTATGGTTGTTCTCCTGTGAGTCTAGATTATCGAATCGGACGCAAAACTGATATTTAAGTATAACGTTCAGGGCCTCCTAATGACGATGGACCCCTCAAATTGCGTCGAGATTCAATACATCGTCCTCCAGCCGACTTGCCTCCAAGGGGATATTGCTGCCTCGGGCACCATATGCTCCGTCTCCTGTGATTCTAGATTTTCGAATCTGACGCAAAACTGACGGTTAATTCTGATGTTCCGGGCCTCTTAATGACGGTGGAACACTCTAATTGCGTAGCGATTCAATACATCGTCCTCCAGCCGACTTGTCTCCAAGGGGATATTGCTGCCTCGGTCACCTTATGGTCGTTCTCCTGTGAGTCTAGATTGTCGAATCCGACGCAAAACTGATAGTTAATTGTAACGTTCAGCGCCCCCAAATGACGATGGAACACTCAAATTGCGTCGAGATTCAATACATCGTCCTGCAGCCGACTTGTGTCCAAGGGTCTATTGCTGCCTCTGGCACCTTAACATCGTGCTCCTGTGAGTCTAGATTTTCGAATCCCACGCGAAACTGCTTGTTAATTATAAAGTTCAGGGCCTCCTAATGACGATGGAACACTCAAATTGAGTCGAGATTCAATACTTCGTTCTCCAGGCGACTTGGCTCTAAGGGTCTATTATTGCCTCGGGCACCTTATGGTTGTTCTCCTGTGAGTCTAGATTATCGTATCCGACGCAAAACTGATAGTTAATTATAACGTTCAGGGCCTCCTAATGACGATGGAACACTCAAATTGCGTCGAGATTCAATACATCGTCCTCCAGCCGATTTGTCTCCAAGTGTATATCGCTGCCTATGGCACCTTATCGTCGTTCTCCTGTGAGTCTAGATTTTAGAATCCGACTCAGAACTGATGGTTAATTGTAACAATCATGGCCTCCTAATGACGATGGAACACTCAAATTGCGCCGAGAATCCATACATCGTCCTCCAGCCAACTTGTCTCCAAGGGGATATAGCTGCCTCGGACACCATATGGTCGTTCTCCTGTGAGTCTAGATTTTCGAATCCGACGCAAAACTCATAGTTAATTGTAACGTTCAGGGCCATCTAAAGACAATGGAACAGCCAAATTGCGTCGAGATTCAATACATCGTCCTCCAGGCGACTTGTCTCCGAGGGTTTATTGCTGCCTCGGGCACCTTATGGTCGCTCTCCTCTGGGTCTAAATTTTCGAATCCGACGCAAAACTGGTAGTTAATTGTAACGTTCAGGGCCTCCTAATGACGATGGATCACTCTAAGTGCGTCGAGATTCATTACATCGTCCTCAAGCCGACTTGTCTCCAAGGGGATATTGCTGCCTGTGGCACCTAATGGTCGTTCTCCTGTAACGCTTGATTTTCGAATCCGACCCAAAACTGATGGTTAATTGTAACGTTCATTGACTCCTAATGACGATGGAACATTAAAATTGCGTCGAGAATCAAACATCGTCCTCCTGCCGACTTGTCTCCAAGGGTCAAATGCTTCCTCGGGCACCTTATGGTCGTTCTCCTCTGAGTCTACATTTTCGAATCCGACGCAAAACTGATAGTTAATTGTAACGTTCAGGACGTCCTAATGACGATGGAACACTCAAATTGCGTCGAGATTCAATACATCGTCCTCCATCCGACTTTTCTCCTAGACGATATTCCTGCCTCGGGCACCTTATAGTCGTTCTCCTGAGTGTCTAGATTTTAGAATCCGACGCAAAACTGATAGTTAATTGTAACGTTCAGGGCCTCTCAATGACGATGGATCACTCAAATTGCGTCGAGATTCAATACATCGGCCTCCAGCCGACTTGTCTCCAAGGGTCTATTGCTGCCTCCTGCACCTTGTGGTCGTCTCCGGTGAGTCTAGATTTTCGAATCCGACGAAAAACTGATAGTTGTTTCTAACGTTCAGGACCTCCTAATGACAATGGGACGCTCAAATTGCGTCGAGAATCAATAGATCGTCCTCCAGCCGACTTGTCTCCAAGCGTCTATTGGTGCCTCTGGCACCTGATGGTCGTGCTCCTGTGAGTCTAGATTTTCGAATCCGACGCAAAACTGATAGCTAATTGTAACGTTCAGGGCCTCCTAATGACGATGGAACACTCAAATTGCGTCGAGATTCAATTCATCGTCCTCAAGCCGACTTGTCTCCAAGGGGATATCGCTGCCTGTGTCTCTAGATTTTTGCATCCGACGCAAGACGTTCATGGCCTCCTAATGACGATGGAACACTGAAATTGCGTCGAGAATCAATACATCGACCTCCAGCCGACTTGTCTCCAAGGGGATATTGCTGCCTTGGGCACCCTATGGTCGTTCTCATGTGAGTCTAGATTTTCGAATCCGATGCAAAACTAATGGTTAATTGTAACGTTTATGGCCTCCTAATGACGCTGGAACACTCAGATTGCGTCGAGATTCAATACATCGTCCTCCAGCCGACTTGTCTCCAAGCGTCTATTGCTGCCTCTGGCACCTTATGGTCGTGCACCTGTGAGTCTAGATTTTCGAATCCGACGCGAAACTGATAGTTAATTGTAACGTTCAGGGCCTCCTAATGACGATGGAACACTCAAATTGCGTCGAGATTCAATACATCGTCCTCCAGGCGCCTTGTCTCCGAGGGTCTATTGCTGCCTCGGGCACCTTATGGTCGTTCTCCTGTGAGTCTAGATTATCGAATCCGACGCAAAACTGATAGTTAATTGTAACGTTCAGAGCCTCCTAATGAGGTTGGAATACTCAAATAGCGTCGAGATTCAATTCATCGTCCTTCAGCTGACTTGTCTCCAAGGGTCTATTGCTACCTCGGGCACCTTATGGTCGATCTCCTCTGAGTCTACATTTTCGAATCCGACGCAAAGCTGATAGTTAATTGTAACGTTCAGGGGCGATGGAACACTCAAATTGCGTCGAAATTCAATACATCGTCCTCCAGCCGACTTGTCTCCAAGGGTCTATTGTTGCCTCGGGCGCCTTTTGGTCGTTCTCCTGTGAGTCTAGACTATGGAATCCGAAGCAAAACCGATAGTTAATTGTAACGTTCAGGGCCTCTTAGTGACGATGGAACACTCAAATTGCGTCGAGATTCAATACATCGTCCTCCAGCCGACTTGCCTCCAAGGGGATATTGCTGCCTCGGGCACCATGTGGTCGTTCTCCTGTGAGTCTAGATTATTGAATCCGACGCAAAACTGATAGTTAATTGTAACGTTCAGGGTCTCCTAATGACGATGAAACACTCAAATTGTATCGAGATTCAATTCATCGTTTTTCAGCCGACTTGTCACCAAGGGTGTATTGCTGCCTCGGGCACCTTACGATCGATCTCCTCTGAGTCTACATTTTCGAATCCGACGCATAACTGATAGTTAATTGTGACGTTCTGGGGCGATGGAACACTCAAATTGCGTCGAGATTCAATACATCGTCCTCGAGGCGACTTGACTCCAAGGGGATATTGCTGCTTCGGGCACCATATGGTCCGTGGCCTGCGAGTCTAGATTTTCGAAACCGACGCGAAACTGATAGTTAATTGTAACATTCAGGGCCTCCTAATAACAATTTAACACTCAAATTGCGTCGAGATTCAATACATCGTCCTCCTGCCGACTTATCTCCAGGGGGCTATTGCTGCATCGGGCACCATGTGGTCGTTCTCCTGTGAGTCTAGATTATTGAATCCGACGCAAAACTGATAGTTAATTGTAACGTTCAGGGCCTCCTAATGACGATGAAACACTCAAATTGTGTCGAGATTCAATTCATCGTTTTTCAGCCGACTTGTCACCAAGGGTCTATTGCTGCCTCGGGCACCTTACGATCGATCTCCTCTGAGTCTACATTTTCGAATCCGACGCAAAACTGATAGTTAATTGTAACATTCAGGGCCTCCTAATGACGATGGAACACTCAAATTGCGTCGAGATTCAAAACATCGTCCTCCAGCCTACTTGTCCCCAAAGGGCTATTACTGCCTCGTGATCCTGTGAGTCTAGATTATCGAATCCGACGCAAAACTGATAGTTAATTGTAACGTTCAGGGCCTCCTAATGACGATGGAACACTCAAATTGCGTCGAGATTCAATTCATCGTCCTTCAGTAGACTTGTTTCGAAGGGTCTATTGCTGCCTCGGGCACCTTATGGTCGTTCTCCTCTGAGTCTACATTTTCGAATCCGACGCAAAACTGATAGTTAATTGTACCGTTCACAGCCTCCTAATGACGATGGAACACTCAAATTGCGTCGCGATTCAATATATCGTCCTCCAGCCGATTTGTCTCCAAGGGTCTATCGCTGCCTATGGCAACTAATGGTCGTTCTCCTGTGAGTCTAGATTTTAGAATCCGACTCAGAACTCATGGTTTATTGAAACAATCATGGCCTCCTAATGACGATGGAACACTCAAATTGCGTCGAGATTCAATTCATCGTCCTCCAGCCGACTTGTCTCCAAGGGTCTATTGCTGCCTCGGTCACCTCACGGTCGTTCTCCTGTGAGTCTAGATTAACGAATCCGACGCATAACTGATAGTTAATTGTAGCGTTCAGCGCCTCCTAATGACGATGGAACACTTAAATTGCGTCGAGATTCAATACATCGTCCTCCTGCCGACTTGTCTCCAAGGGGATATAGCTGCCTCGGACATTATATGGTCGTTCTCCTGTGAGTCTAGATTTTTGAATCGGACGCAAAACTCATGGTTAATTGTAACGTTCAGGGCCACCTAATGACAATGGAGCACTAAAATTGCTCGAGATACAATACATCGTCCTCTAGGAGACTTGCTCCGAGGGTTTATTGCTGCCTCGGGCACCTTATGATCGATCTCTTCTGAGTCTAAATTTTCGAATCCGACGCAAAACTGGTAGTTAATTGTACGGTTCAGGGGCGATGAACTCTCAAATTGCGTCGAGATTCAATACATCGTCCTCCAGGCGACTTGTCTCCAAGGGTCTATTACTGCCTCGGTCACCTCATGGTCGTTCTCCTGTGAGTCTAGATTAACGAATCCGACGCATAACTGATAGTTAATTGTAGCGTTCAGCGCCTCCTAATGACGATGGAACACTCAAATTGCGTCGAGATTCAATACATCGTCCTCCTGCCGACTTGTCTCAGAGGGGATATTGCTGCCTCGGGCAACATTTGGTCCGTCTCCTGTGAGTCTAAATTTTCGAGTCCGACGGAAACTGATAGTTAAGTGTAACATTCAGAGCCTCCTAATGACGATGGAACACTCTAATTGCGTCGAGATTCAATACATCGTCCTCCAGCCGACTTGTCTCCAAGGGTCTATTGCTGCCTCGGTCACCTCACGGTCGTTCTCCTGTGAGTCTAGATTAACGAATCCGACGCATAACTGATAGTTAATTGTAGCGTTCAGCGCCTCCTAATGACGATGGAACACTTAAATTGCGTCGAGATTCAATACATCGTCCTCCTGCCGACTTGTCTCCAAGGGGCTATTGCTGCCTCGAGCACCTTATGGTCGTTCTCCTGTGAGTCTAGATTATTGAATCCGACGCAAAACTTAATTGTAACGTTCAGGGCCTCCTAATGACGATGGAATACTCAAATTGCGTCGAGATTCAATTCATCGTCCTTCAGCCGACTTGTCACCAAGGGTCTATTGCTGCCTCGGGCACCTTATGGTCGTTCTCCTCTGAGTCTAAATTTTCGAATCCGACGCAAAACTGATAGTTAATTGTAAAGTTCAGGGGCGATGGAACACTCAAATTTCGTCGAGATTCAATACATCGTCCTCCAGGCGACTTGTTTCCAAGGGGATATTGTCACTTCAGGCACCATACGGTCCGTCGCCTGTGAGTCTAGGTTTTTGAAACCGACGCGAAACTGAAAGTTAATTGTAACATTCAGGGCCTCCTAATGACGATGGAACACTCAAATTGTGTCGAGATTCAATTCATCGTCCTTCAGTAGACTAGTTTCCAAGGGTCTATTGCTGCCTCGGGCACCTTATGGTCGTTCTCCTCTAAGTCTACATTTTCGAATCCGACACAAAACTGATAGTCAATTGTAACATTCAGGGGCTCCTAATGACGATGGAACACTCAAATTGCGTCGAGATTCAATACATCGTCCTCCAGGCGACTTGTCTCCAAGGGTCTATTGTTGCCTCGGGCGCCTTTTGGTCGTTCTCCTGTGAGTCTAGACTATGGAATCCGAAGCAAAACTGATAGTTAATTGTAACGTTCAGGGCCTCGTAATGACGATGAAACACTCAAATTGCGTCGAGATTCAATACATCGTCCTCCAGCCGATTTGTCTCCAAGGGTCTATCGCTGCCTATCGCACCTAATGGTCGTTCTCATGTGCGTCTAGATTTCAGAATCCGACTCAGAACTGATGGTTAATTGTAACAATCATGGCCTCCTAATGACGATGGAACACTCAAATTGCGTCGAGAATCAATACATCGTCCTCCAGCCGACTTGTCTCCAAGGGGATATTGCTGCCTCGGGCACCATATGATCCGTCTCCTGTGAGTCTAGATTTTCGAATCCGACGCGAAACTGATAGTTAATTGTAACGTTAAGGGGTCCAAATGACGATTTAACACTCAAATTGCGTCGAGATTCAATACATCGTCCTCCTGCCGACTTGTCTCCAGGGGGCTATTGCTGCCTCGGGAACCTTATGGTCGTTCTCCTGTGAGTCTAGATTATTGAATCCGACGCAAAACTGATAGTTAATTGTAACGTTCAGGGCCTCCTAACGACGATGGAACACTCAAAGTGCGTCGAGATTCAATTCATCGTCCTTTAGCCGACTTGTCACCAAGGGTCTATTGCTGCCTCGGACACCTTATGGTCGTTCTCGTCTGAGTCTACATTTTCGAATCCGACTCAAAACTGATAGTTAATTGTAACGTTCAGGGGCGATGGAACACTCAAATTGCGTCGAGATTCAATACATCGTCCTCCAGGCGACTTGTCTCCAAGGGGATATAGCTGCTTCGGGCACCATATTGTCCGTCGCCTGTGAGTCTATATTTTCGAATCCGACGCGAAACTGATAGTTAATTGTAACATTCAGGGCCTCCTAATGACAATGAAACACTCAAATTGCGTCGAGATTCAAAACAACGTCCTCCAGCCGACTTGTCTCCAAAGGTCTATTACTGCCTCGGGATCCTGTGAGTCTAGATTATCGAATCCGACGCAAAACTGATAGTTAATTGTAACGTTCAGGGCCTCCTAATGACGATGGAACACTCAAATTGTGTCGAGATCCAATACATCGTCCTCCAGCCGACTTGTCTCCTAGGCGATATTCCTGCCTCGTGCACCTTAAAGTCGATCTCCTGTGAGTCTAGATTTTAGAATCCGACGCAAAACTGATAGTTAATTGTAACATTCAGGACCTCCTATTGACAATGGGACGCTCAAATTGAATCGAGATTCAATAGATCGTCCTCCAGCCGACTTGTCTCCAAGAGTCTATTGCTGCCTCTGGCACCTTATGGTCGTGCACCTGTGAGTCTAGATTTTCGAATCCGACGCGAAACTGATAGTTAATTGTACCGTTCAGGGCCTCCTAATGACGATGGAACACTCAAATTGCGTCGAGATTCAATGCATCGTCCTCAAGCCGACTTGTCTCCAAGGGGATATTGCTGCCTGTGAGTCTAGGTTTTCAAATGCGACGCAAAACGTTCATGGCCTCCTAATGACGATGGAACACTCAAATTGCGACGAGAATCAATACATCGTCCTCCAGCGGACTTGTCTCCATGGGGATATTGCTGCCTCGGGCACCTTATGGTCGTTCTCCTGTGAGCCTAGTTTATCGAATCCGACGCAAAAGTGATAGTTAAATGTAACGTTGAGGGCCTCCTAATGACGATGGAACACGTCATTCAGCCGGCTTGCTTCCAAGGGATCATTGCTGCCTCTGGCAACTTGTGAGTCTAGATTTTCGAATCCGACGCGAAACTGATAGTTAATTGTGACGTTCAGGGCCTCCTAATGACGCTGCAACACTCATATTGCGTCGAGATTCAATAGATCGTCCTCCAGGCGACTTGTCTCCAAGCGTCTAATGCTGCTTCGGGCACCTTATGGTCGTTCTCCTGTGAGTCTAGATTATCGAATCCGACGCAAAACTGATAGTTAATTGTAACGTTCACGGCCTCCTAAATCGATGGAACACTTAAATTGTGTCGAGATTCAATACATCGGCCTCCAGCCGACTTGTCTCCGAGAGTCTGTTGCTGCCTCAGGCACCTTGTGGTCGTTCACCTGTGAGTCTAGATTATCGAATCCGACGCAAAACTGATTGTTAATTGTAACGTTCAGGGCCTCCTAATGACGATGGAACACTCAGATTGTGTCGGGATTCAATACATCGTCCTCCAGACGATTCGTCTCCAAGGGTCTATTGCTGCCTCGGGCACCTTATGGTCGTTCTCCTGTGAGTCTAGATTATCGAATCCGACGCAAAACTGATGGTTAATTGTAACGTTTATGGCCTCCTAATCACGATGGAACACTCAAATTGCGTCGAGAATCAATACATCGTCCTTCAGCCGACTTGTCTCCAAGGGGATATTGCTGCCTCGGGCACCTTATGGTCGTTCTCCTGTGAGTCTACATTTTCGAATCCGACGCAAAACAGATAGTTAATTGTAACGTTCAGGGCCTCCTAATAACGATGGAAAACTCAAATTGCATCGAGATTCAATACATCGTCCTCCAGCCGACTTGTATCCAAGGGGATATTGCAGCCTCGGGCACCATATGGTCGTTCTCCTGTGAGTCTAGTTTTTCGAATCCGACGCAAAACTGACAGTTAATTGTAGCGTTCAGGGCCTCTAAATGACGATGGAACACTCAAATTGCGTCGAGATTCAATACATCGTCCTCCAGCCGACTTGTCTCCAAGGGGATGTTGCTGCCTCAGTCACCTTATGGTCGTTCACCTGTGAGTCTAGATTGTCGAATCCGACGCAAAGCTGATAGTTAATTGTAATGTTCAGGGCCTCCCAATGACGATGGAGTACACGAATTGCGTCGAGATTCAATACATCGTCCTCCAGCCGACTCGTCTCAGAGGAGATATTGCTGCCACGGGCACCATATGGCCCGTCTCCCGTGAGTCTAGATTTTCGAATCCGACGGAAACTGATAGTTAAGTGTAACACTCAGGGCCTCCTAATGACGATGGAACACTCAAATTGCGTCGAGATTCAATACATCGTCCTCCAGCCGACTTGTCTCCAAGGGTCTACTGCTGCCTCGGTCACCTCATGGTCGTTCTCCTGTGAGTCTAGATTAACGAATCCGACGCATAACTGATAGTTAATTGTAACGTTCAGCGCCTCCAAATGACGATGGAACGCTCAAATTGCGTCGAGATTCAATAAATCGTCCTGCAGCTGACTTGTCTCCAAGGGTCTATTGCTGCCTCTGGTACCTTAAAATCGTGCTCCTGTGAGTCTAGATTTTCTAATCCCACGCGAAACTGATTGTTAATTACAATGTTCAGGGCCTCCTAATGACGATGGAGCCCTAAAATTGCGTCGAGATTCAATACATCATCCTCCAGCCGACTTGCCTCCAAGGGGATATTGCTGCCTCGGGCACCATATGGTCCGTCTCCTGTGATTCTAGATTTTCGAATCTGACGCAAAACTGACGGTTAATTCTGATGTTCCGGGCCTCTTAATGACGATGGAACACTCAAATTGCGTAGCGATTCAATACATCGTCCTCCAGCCGACTTGTCTCCAAAAGGATATTGCTGCCTCGGTCACCTTATGGTCGTTCTCCTGTGAGTCTAGATTGTCGAATCCGACGCAAAACTGATAGTTAATTGTAATGTTCAGGGCCTCCCAATGACGATGGAGCACACTAATTGCGTCGAGATTCAATACATCGTCGTCCAGCCGATTCGTCTCAGAGGGGATATTGCTGCCTCGGGCACCATATGGTCCGACTCCTGTGAGTCTAGATTTTCGAATCCGACGGAAACTGATAGTTAATTGTAACGTTCAGCGGCTCCAAATGACGATGGAACACTCAAATTGCGTCGAGATTCAATACATCGTCCTGCAGCCGACTTGTGTCCAAGGGTCTATTGCTGCCTCTGGCACCTTAACATCGTGCTCCTGTGAGTCTAGATTTTCGAATCCCACGCGAAACTGATTGTTGATTATAAAGTTCAGGGCCTCCTAATGACGATGGAACACTCAAATTGCGTCGAGATTCAATACTTCGTTCTCCAGGCGACTTGTCTCTAAGGGTCTATTATTGCCTCGGGCACCTTATGGTTGTTCTCCTGTGAGTCTAGATTATCGAATCCGACGCAAAACTGATAGTTAATTATAACGTTCAGGGCCTCCTAATGACGATGGAACACTCAAATTGCGTCGAGATTCAATACATCGTCCTCCAGCCGATTTGTCTCCACGTGTATATCGCTGCCTATGGCACCTAATGGTCGTTCTCCTGTGAGTCTAGATTTTAGAATCCGACTCAGAACTGATGGTTAATTGTAACAATCATGGCCTCCTAATGACGATGGAACACTCAAATTGCGCCGAGAATCCATACATCGTCCTCCAGCCAACTTGTCTCCGAGGGTTTATTGCTGCCTCGGGCACCTTATGGTCGTTCTCCTCTGGGTCTAAATTTTTGAATCCGACGCAAAACTGGTAGTTAATTGTAACGTTCAGGGCCTCCTAATGACGATGGATCACTCTAAGTGCGTCGAGATTCATTACATCGTCCTCAAGCCGACTTGTCTCCAAGGGGATATTGCTGCCTGTGGCACCTAATGGTCGTTCTCCTGTGAGGCTAGATTTTCGAATCCGACCCAAAACTGATGGTTAAGTGTAACGTTCATTGCCTCCTAATGACGATGGAACACTCAAATTGCGTCGAGAATCAATACATCGTCCTCCTGCCGACTTGTCTCCAAGGGTCAATTGCTTCCTCGGGCACCTTATGGTCGTTCTCCTCTGAGTCTACATTTTCGAATCCGACGCAAAACTGATAGTTAATTGTAACGTTCAGGACGTCCTAATGACGATGGAACACTCAAATTGCGTCGAGATTCAATACATCGTCTTCCATCCGACTTGTCTCCTAGACGATATTCCTGCCTCGGGCACCTTATGGTCGTTCTCCTGAGTGTCTAGATTTTAGAATCCGACGCAAAACTGATAGTTAATTGTAACTTTCAGGGCCTCTCAATGACGATGGATCACTCAAATTGCGTCGAGATTCAATACGTCGGCCTCCAGCCGACTTGTCTCCAAGAGTCCATTGCTGCCTCCTGCACCTTGTGGTCGTTCTCCTGTGAGTCTAGATTTTCGAATCCGACGAAAAACTGATACTTGTTTCTATCGTTCAGGACCTCCTAATGACAATGGGACGCTCAAATTGCGTCGAGAATCAATAGATCGTCCTCCAGCCGAGTTGTCTCCAAGCGTCTATTGCTGCCTCTGGCACCTTATGGTCGTGCTCCTGTGAGTCTAGATTTTCGAATCCAACGCAAAACTGATAGTTAATTGTAACGTTCAGGGCCTCCTAATGACGATGGAACACTCAAATTGCATCGAGATTCAATTCATCGTCCTCAAGCCGACTTGTCTCCAAGGGGATATTGCAGCCTGTGACTCTAGATTTTTGCATCCGACGCAAGACGTTCATGGCCTCCTAATGACGATGGAACACTCAAATTGCGTCGAGAATCAATACATCGACCTCCAGCCGACTTGTCTCCAAGGGGATATTGCTGCCTTGGGCACCTTAAGGTCGTTCTCATGTGAGTCTAGATTTTCGAATCCGATGCAAAACTAATGGTTAATTGTAACGTTTATGGCCTCCTAATGACGCTGGAACACTCAGATTGCGTCGAGATACAATACATCGTCCTCCAGCCGACTTGTCTCCAAGCGTCTATTGCTGCCTCTGGCACCTTATGGTCGTGCACCTGTGAGTCTAGATTTTCGAATCCGACGCGAAACTGATAGTTAATTGTAACGTTCAGGGCCTCCTAATGACGATGGAACACTCAAATTGCGTCGAGATTCAATACATCGTCCTCCAGGCGACTTGTCTCCGAGGGTCTATTGCTGCCTCGGGCACCTTATGGTCGTTCTCCTGTGAGTCTAGATTATCGAATCCGACGCAAAACTGATGGTTAATTGTAACGTTTATGGCCTCCTAATCACGATGGAACACTCAAATTGCGTCGAGAATCAATACATCGTCCTTCAGCCGACTTGTCTCCAAGGGGATATTGCTGCCTCGGGCACCTTATGGTCGTTCTCCTGTGAGTCTACATTTTCGAATCCGACGCAAAACAGATAGTTAATTGTAACGTTCAGGGCCTCCTAATAACGATGGAAAACTCAAATTGCATCGAGATTCAATACATCGTCCTCCAGCCGACTTGTATCCAAGGGGATATTGCAGCCTCGGGCACCATATGGTCGTTCTCCTGTGAGTCTAGTTTTTCGAATCCGACGCAAAACTGACAGTTAATTGTAACGTTCAGGGCCTCTTAATGACGATGGAACACTCAAATTGCGTCGAGATTCAATACATCGTCCTCCAGCCGACGTGTCTCCAAGGGGATGTTGCTGCCTCAGTCACCTTATGGTCGTTCACCTGTGAGTCTAGATTGTCGAATCCGACGCAAAGCTGATAGTTAATTGTAATGTTCAGGGCCTCCCAATGACGATGGAGTACACGAATTGCGTCGAGATTCAATACATCGTCCTGCAGCCGACTTGTGTCCAAGGGTCTATTGCTGCCTCTGGCACCTTAACATCGTGCTCCTGTGAGTCTAGATTTTCGAATCCCACGCGAAACTGATTGTTAATTACAAAGTTCAGGGCCTCCTAATGACGATGGAACACTCAAATTGCGTCGAGATTCAATACTTCGTTCTCCAGGCGACTTGTCTCTAAGGGTCTATTATTGCCTCGGGCACCTTATGGTTGTTCTCCTGTGAGTCTAGATTATCGAATCCGACGCAAAACTGATAGTTAATTATAACGTTCAGGGCCTCCTAATGACGATGGAACACTCAAATTGCGTCGAGATTCAATACATCGTCCTCCAGCCGATTTGTCTCCACGTGTATATCGCTGCCTATGGCACCTAATGGTCGTTCTCCTGTGAGACTAGATTTTAGAATCCGACTCAGAACTGATGGTTAATTGTAACAATCATGGCCTCCTAATGACGATTGAACACTCAAATTGCGCCGAGAATCCATACATCGTCCTCCAGCCAACTTGTCTCCAAGGGGATATAGCTGCCTCGGACACCATATGGTCGTTCTCCTGTGAGTCTAGATTTTCGAATCCGACGCAAAACTGATAGTTAATTGTAACTTTCAGGGCCTCTCAATGACGATGGATTACTCAAATTGCGTCGAGATTCAATACGTCGGCCTCCAGCCGACTTGTCTCCAAGAGTCCATTGCTGCCTCCTGCACCTTGTGGTCGTTCTCCTGTGAGTCTAGATTTTCGAATCCGACGAAAAACTGATAGTTGTTTCTATCGTTCAGGACCTCCTAATGACAATGGGACGCTCAAATTGCGTCGAGAATCAATAGATCGTCCTCCAGTCGAGTTGTCTCCAAGCGTCTATTGCTGCCTCTGGCACCTTATGGTCGTGCTCCTGTGAGTCTAGATTTTCGAATCCAACGCAAAACTGATAGTTAATTGTAACGTTCAGTTCCTCCTAATGACGATGGAACACTCAAATTGCATCGAGATTCAATTCATCGTCCTCAAGCCGACTTGTCTCCAAGGGGATATTGCAGCCTGTGACTCTAGATTTTTGCATCCGACGCAAGACGTTCATGGCCTCCTAATGACGATGGAACACTCAAATTGCGTCGAGAATCAATACATCGACCTCCAGCCGACTTGTCTCCAAGGGGATATTGCTGCCTTGGGCACCTTAAGGTCGTTCTCATGTGAGTCTAGATTTTCGAATCCGATGCAAAACTAATGGTTAATTGTAACGTTTATGGCCTCCTAATGACGCTGGAACACTCAGATTGCGTCGAGATACAATACATCGTCCTCCAGCCGACTTGTCTCCAAGCGTCTATTGCTGCCTCTGGCACCTTATGGTCGTGCACCTGTGAGTCTAGATTTTCGAATCCGACGCGAAACTGATAGTTAATTGTAACGTTCAGGGCCTCCTAATGACGATGGAACACTCAAATTGCGTCGAGATTCAATACATCGTCCTCCAGGCGACTTGTCTCCGAGGGTCTATTGCTGCCTCGGGCACCTTATGGTCGTTCTCCTGTGAGTCTAGATTATCGAATCCGACGCAAAACTGATGGTTAATTGTAACGTTTATGGCCTCCTAATCACGATGGAACACTCAAATTGCGTCGAGAATCAATACATCGTCCTTCAGCCGACTTGTCTCCAAGGGGATATTGCTGCCTCGGGCACCGTATGGTCGTTCGCCTGTGAGTCTACATTTTCGAATCCGACGCAAAACAGATAGTTAATTGTAACGTTCAGGGCCTCCTAATAACGATGGAAAACTCAAATTGCATCGAGATTCAATACATCGTCCTCCAGCCGACTTGTATCCAAGGGGATATTGCAGCCTCGGGCACCATATGGTCGTTCTCCTGTGAGTCTAGTTTTTCGAATCCGACGCAAAACTGACAGTTAATTGTAACATTCAGGGCCTCTTAATGACGATGGAACACTCAAATTGCGTCGAGATTCAATACATCGTCCTCCAGCCGACGTGTCTCCAAGGGGATGTTGCTGCCTCAGTCACCTTATCGTCGTTCACCTGTGAGTCTAGATTGTCGAATCCGACGCAAAGCTGATAGTTAATTGTAATGTTCAGGGCCTCCCAATGACGATGGAGTACACGAATTGCGTCGAGATTCAATACATCGTCCTCCAGCCGACTCGTCTCAGAGGGGATATTGCTGCCACGGGCACCATTTGGTCCGTCTCCCGTGAGTCTAGATTTTCGAATCCGACGGAAACTGATAGTTAAGTGTAACACTCAGGGCCTCCTAATGACGATGGAACACTCAAATTGCGTCGAGATTCAATACATCGTCCTCCAGCCGACTTGTCTCCAAGGGTCTATTGCTGCCTCGGTCACCTCATGGTCGTTCTTCTGTGAGTCTAGATTAACGAATCCGACGTATAACTGATAGTTAATTGTAACGTTCAGCGCCTCCAAATGACGATGGAACACTCAAATTGCGTCGAGATTCAATACATCGTCCTGCAGCCGACTTGTGTCCAAGGGTCTATTGCTGCCTCTGGCACCTTAACATCGTGCTCCTGTGAGTTTAGATTTTCGAATCCCACGCGAAACTGATTGTTAATTTTAAAGTTCAGGGCCTCCTAATGACGATGGAACACTCAAATTGCGTCGAGATTCAATACTTCGTTCTCCAGGCGACTTGTCTCTAAGGGTCTATTATTGCCTCGGGCACCTTATGGTTGTTCTCCTGTGAGTCTAGATTATCGAATCCGACGCAAAACTGATAGTTAATTATAACGTTCAGGGCCTCCTAATGACGATGGAACACTCAAATTGCGTCGAGATTCAATACATCGTGCTCCAGCCGATATGTCTCCACGTGTATATCGCTGCCTATGGCACCTAATGGTCGTTCTCCTGTGAGTCTAGATTTTAGAATCCGACTCAGAACTGATGGTTAATTGTAACAATCATGGCCTCCTAATGACGATGGAACACTCAAATTGCGCCGAGAATCCATACATCGTCCTCCAGCCAACTTGTCTCCAAGGGGATATAGCTGCCTCGGACACCATATGGTCGTTCTCCTGTGAGTCTAGATTTTCGAATCCGACGCAAAACTCATAGTTAATTGTAACGTTCAGGGCCATCTAAAGACTATGGAACAGGCAAATTGCGTCGAGATTCAATACATCGTCCTCCAGGCGACTTGTTTCCGAGGGTTTATTGCTGCCTCGGGCACCTTATGGTCGTTCTCCTCTGGGTCTAAATTTTTGAATCCGACGCAAAACTGGTAGTTAATTGTAACTTTCAGGACCTCCTAATGACGATGGATCACTCTAAGTGCGTCGAGATTCATTACACCGTCCTCAAGCCGACTTGTCTCAAAGGGGATATTGCTGCCTGTGGCACCTAATGGTCGTTCTCCTGTGAGGCTATATTTTCGAATCCGACCGAAAACTGATGGTTAATTGTAACGTTCATTGCCTCCTAATGACGATGGAACACTCAAATTGCGTCGAGAATCAATACATCGTCCTCCTGCCGACTTGTCTCCAAGGGTCAATTGCTTCCTCGGGCACCTTATGGTCGTTCTCCTCTGAGTCTACATTTTCGAATCCGACGCAAAACTGATAGTTAATTGTAACGTTCAGGACGTCCTAATGACGATGGAACACTCAAATTGCGTCGAGATTGAATACATCGTCCTCCATCCGACTTGTCTCCTAGACGATATTCCTGCCTCGGGCACCTTATGGTCGTTCTCCTGAGTGTCTAGATTTTAGAATCCGACGCAAAACTGATAGTTAATTGTAACGTTCAGGGCCTCTCAATGACGATAGATCACTCAAATTGCGTCGAGATTCAATACGTCGGCCTCCAGCCGACTTGTCTCCAAGGGTCCATTGCTGCCTCCTGCACCTTGTGGTCGTTCTCCTGTGAGTCTAGATTTTCGAATCCGACGAAAAACTTATAGTTGTTTCTATCGTTCAGGACCTCCTAATGACAATGGGACGCTCAAATTGCGTCGAGAATCAATAGATCGTCCTCCAGCGGACTTGTCTCCAAGCGTCTATTGCTGCCTCTGGCACCTTATGGTCGTGCTCCTGTGAGTCTAGATTTTCGAATCCAACGCAAAACTGATAGTTAATTGTAACGTTCAGGGCCTCCTAATGACGATGGAACACTCAAATTGCATCGAGATTCAATTCATCGTCCTCAAGCCGACTTGTCTCCATGGGGATATTGCAGCCTGTGACTCTGGATTTATGCATCCGACGCAAGACGTTCATGGCCTATTAATGGCGATGGAACACTCAAATTGCGTCGAGAATCAATACATCGACCTCCAGCCGACTTGTCTCCAAGGGGATATTGCTGCCTTGGGCACCTTAAGGTCGTTCTCATGTGAGTCTAGATTTTCGAATCCGATGCAAAACTAATGGTTATTTGTAACGTTTATGGCCTCCTAATGACGCTGGAACACTCAGATTGCGTCGAGATACAATACATCGTCCTCCAGCCGACTTGTCTCCAAGCGTCTATTGCTGCCTCTGGCACCTTATGGTCGTGCACCTGTGAGTCTAGATTTTCGAATCCGACGCGAAACTGATAGTTAATTGTAACGTTCAGGGCCTCCTAATGACGATGGAACACTCAAATTGCGTCGAGATTCAGTACATCGTCCTCCAGGCGACTTGTCTCCGAGGGTCTATTGCTGCCTCGGGCACCTTATGGTCGTTCTCCTGTGAGTCTAGATTATCGAATCCGACGCAAAACTGATAGTTAATTGTAACGTTCAGGGCCTCCTAATGACGATGGAATACTCAAATAGCGTCGAGATTCAATTCATAGTCCTTCAGCTGACTTGTCTCCAAGGGTCTATTGCTGCCTCGGGCACCTTATGGTCGTTCTCCTCTGAGTCTACATTTTCGAATCCGACGCAAAGCTGATAGTTAATTGTAACGTTCAGGGGCGATGGAACACTCAAATTGCGTCGAGATTCAATACATCGTCCTCCAGCCGACTTGTCTCCAAGGGTCTATTGTTGCCTCGGGCGCCTTTTGGTCGTTCTCCTGTGAGTCTAGACTATGGAATCCGAAGCAAAACTGATAGTTAATTGTAACGTTCTGGGCCTCTTAATGACGATGGAACACTCATATTGCGTCGAGATTCAATACATCGTCCTCTAGCCGACTTGCCTCCAAGGGGATATTGCTGCCTCGGGCACCATATGTTCCGTCTCCTGTGAGTTTAGATTTTCGAATCCGACGCGAAACTGATAGTTAATTGTAACGTTCAGGGCCTCCTAATAACGATTTAACACTCAAATTGCGTCGAGATTCAATACATCGTCCTCCAGACGATTTGTCTCCACAGCTCTATTGCTGCCTGTGGCACCTAATTGTCGTACTCCTTTGAGTCAAGCTTTTCGAATCCGACGCGAAACTGATAGTTAAGTGTAACATTCAGGGCCTCCTAATGACGCTGGAGCACTCAAATTGCGTCGAGATTCAATACATTGTCCTCCAGCCGACTTGTCTCCAAGGGTCTATTGCTGCCTCGGTTACCTCATGGTCGTTCTCCTGTGAGTGTAGATTATCGAATCCGACGCAAAACTGATAGTTAATTATAACGTTCAGGGCCTCCTAATGACGTTGGAACACTCAAATTGCGTCGAGATTCAATACATCGTCCATCCAGCCGACTTGTCTCCAAGGGGATATTGCTGTCTCGGGCACCATATGGTTGTTCTCCTGTGAGTCTACATTTTCGAATCCGTCGAAAAACTGATGGTTAATTGTATAGTTCAGGGCCTCCTAATGACGATCGAACACTCAAATTGCGTCGCGATTCAATACATCGTCCTCCAGCCAACTTGTCTCCAAGGGTCTATTTTTGCCTCGGGCGCCTATTGGTCGTTCTCCTGTGAGTCTAGACTATGGAATCCGAAGAAAAACTGATTGTTAATTGTAACGTTCAGGGCCTCCTGATGCCGATGGAACACTCAAAATGCATCGAGATTCAATACATCGTCGCCCAGCCGACTTGCCTCCAAGGGGATATTGCTGCCTCGGGCACCATATGTTCCGTCTCCTGTGATTCTAGATTTTCGAATCCGACGCAAAACTGACGGTTAATTCTGATGTTCCGGGCCTCTGAATGACGACCGAACACTCAAATTGCGTCGCGATTCAATACATCGTCCTCCAGCCGATTTGTCTCTAAGGGTCTATCGCTGCCTATGGGACCTAATGGTCGTTCTCCTGTTAGTCTAGATTTTAGAATCCGACTCAGAACTGACGGTTAATTGTAACAGTCATGGCCTCCTAGTGACGATGGAACACTCAAATTGCATCGAGAATCAATACATAGTCCTCCAGCCGACTTGTCTCCAAGGGGATATAGCTGCCTCGGACACCATATGGTCGTTCTCCTGTGAGTCTATATTTTCGAATCCGACGCAAAACTCATAGTTAACTGTAACGTTCAGGGCCTCCTAATGACGATGGAACACTCAAATTGCGTCGAGAATCAATACATCGGCCTCAAGCCGGCTAGTATCCAGGGCGATATTGCTGCCTGTGGCACCTAATGGTCGTTCTCCTGTGAGTCAAGATTTTCCAATCCGACCCAAAACTGATGGTTAATTGTGAGGTTCAATGCCTCCTAATGACGATGGAACACTCAAATTGCGTCGAGAATCAATACATCGTCCACCTGCGGACTTGTCTCCAAGGGGCCATTGCTGCCTCGGGCACCTTATGGTCGTTCTCCTCTGTGTCTACATTTTCGAATCCGACGCAAAACTGATAGTTAATTGTAACGTTCAGGGGCGATGGAACACTCAAAATGCGTCGAGAATCAATACACCGTCCTCCAGCCGACTTGTCTCCAAGGGGATATTGCTGCCTTGGGCACCTTATTGTCGTTCGCCTGTGAGTCTAGATTTTCGAATCCGACGCAAAACTGATGGTTAACTGTAGCGTTTATGGCCTCCTAATGACGATGGAACACTCAGATTGCGTCGAGATTCAATACATCGTCCTCCAGCCGACTTGACTCCAAGCGACTATTGCTGCCTCTGGCACCTTATGTTCGTGCACCTGTGAGTCTAGATTTTCGAATCCGACGCGAAACTGATAGTTAATTGTAACGTTCAGGGCCTCCTAATGACGATGGAACACTCAAATTGCGTCGAGATTCAGTACATCGTCCTCCAGGCGACTTGTCTCCGAGGGTCTATTGCTACCTCGGACACCTCGGGCACCTTATGTTCGTTCTTCTCTGAGTCTACATTTTCGAAACCGGCGCAAAATTGGTAGTTGATTGTAAAGTTCAGGGCCTCCTAAAGACGATGGAACACTCAAATTGCGTCGTGATTCGATACATCGTCCTCCAGCAGACTTACCTCCAAGGGGATATTTCTGCCTCTGGCACCATATGGTCCGTCTCCTGTGAGGTTAGATTTTCGAATCCGACGCGTAACTGATATTTCATTGTAACTTTCAGGGCGTGCTAATGACGATGAACACTCAAATTGCGTCGAGATTCAATACATCGTCCTCCAGGCGACTTGTCTCCAAGGGGATATTGCTGCCTCGGGCACCATATGGTCCGTCTCCTGTGGGTCTAGATTTTCGAATCCGACGCGAAACTGATAGTTATTTGTAAGATTCAGGGCCTCCTAATGACGATGGACCACTCAAATTGCGTCGAGATTGAAAACATCGTCCTCCAGCCGACTTGTCTCCAAGGGTCTATTACTGCCTCGGGCTCCTGTGAGTCTAGATTATCGAATCCGACGCAAACCTGATAGTTAATTGTGACGTTCAGGGCCTCCTAATGACGATGGAACACTCAAATTGCGTCGAGATTCAATTCATCGTCCTTCAGTAGACTTGTTTCCAAGGGTCTATTGCTGCCTCGGGCACCTTATGATCGTTCTGCTCTGAGTCTACATTTTCGGATCCGACGCAAAACTGATAGTTAATTGTACCATTCAGTGCCTCCTAATGACGATGGAACACTCAAATTGCGTCAAGATTCAATACATCGTTCTCCAGCCGACTTGACTCCGTGGTTCTATTGCTGCCTCGGGCACCTTATGGTCGTTCTCCTCTGAGTCTACATTTTCGAATCCGACAAAAAACTGGTAGTTAATTGTAACGTTCAGGGCCTCTTAATGACGATGGAACACTCAAATTGCGTCGAGATTCAATTCATCGTCCTTGAGCCGACTTATCACCAATTGTCTATTGCTGCCTCGGACACCTTATGGTCGTTCTCCTCTGAGTCTAAATTTTCGAATCCGACGCAAAACTGATAGTTAATTGTAACGTTCAGGGCCGATGGAACACTCAAATTGCGTCGAGATTCAATACATCGTCCTCCAGACGATTTGTCTCCACGGCTCTATTGCTGCCTGTGGCACCTAATGGTCGTTCTCCTGTGAGTCAAGCTTTTCGAATCCGACGCGAAACTGATAGTTAAGTGTAACATTCAGGGCCTCCTAGTGACGATGGAGCACTCACATTGCGTCGAGATTCAATTCATCGTCCTCCAGCCGACTTGTCTCCAAGGGTCTATTGCTGCCTCGGTCACCGCATGGTCGTTCTCCTGTGAGTGTAGATTATCGAATCCGATGCAAAACTGATAGTTAATTATAACGTTCAGGGCCTCCTAATGCCGTTGGAACACTCAAATTGCGTCGAGATTCAATACATCGTCCATCCAGCCGACTTGTCTCCAAGGGGATATTGCTGTCTCGGGCACCATATGGTCGTTCTCCTGTGAGTCTAGATTTTCGAATCCGTTGAAAAACTGATGGTTAATTGTATAGTTCAGGGCCTCCTAATGACGATCGAACACTCAAATTGCGTCGCGATTCAATACATCGTCCTCCAGCCAACTTGTCTCCAAGGGTCTATTTTTGCCTCGGGCGCCTATTGGTCGTTCTCCTGTGAGTCTAGACTATGGAATCCGAAGCAAAACTGATAGTTAATTGTAACGTTCAGGGCCTCCTGATGCCGATGGAACACTCAAATTGCGTCGAGATTCAATACATCGTCGCCCAGCCGACCTGCCTCCAAGGGGATATTGCTGCCACGGGCACCATATGGTCCGTCTCCTGTGATTCTAGATTTTCGAATCCGACGCAAAAGTGACGGTTAATTCTTATGTTCCGGGCCTCTTAATGACGATCGAACACTCAAACTGCGTCGCGGTTCAATACATCGTCCTCCAGCCGATTTGTCTCCAAATGTCTATTGCTGCCTATAGCACCTAATGGTCGTTCTCCTGTGTGTCTAGATTTTTGAATCCGACGCAAAACTCATAGTTAATTGTAACGTTCATGGCCACCTAATGACAATGGAACACTCAAATTGCGTCGAGATTCAATACATAGTCCTCCAGCCGACTTGTCTCCATGGGGATATAGCTGCCTCTGACACTATATGGTCGTTCTCCTGTGAGTCTTGATTTTCGAATCCGACGCAAAACTCATAGTTAATTGTAACGTTCAGGACAACCTAATGACAATAGAACACTCAAATTGCGTCGAGACTCAATACATCGTCCTCAAGCCGACTTGTCTCCAAGGCGATATTGCTGCCTGTGGCACCTAATGGTCGTTCTCGTGTGAGTCTAGATTTTCGAATCCGACCCAAAACTGATGGTTAATTGTAACGTTCAATGCCTCCTAATGACGATGGAACACTCAAATTGCGTCGAGAATCAATACATCGTCCTCCTTCGGACTTGTCTCCAAGGGGCCACTGCTGCCTCGGGCACCTTATTGTCGTTCTCCTCTGTGTCTACATTCTCGAATCCGACGCAAAACTGATAGTTAATTGTAACGTTCAGGGGCGATGGAACACTCAAAATGCGTCGAGAATCAATACACCGTCCTCCAGCCGACTTGACTCCAAGCGACTATTGCTGCCTCTGGCACCTTATGGTCGTGCACCTGTGAGTCTAGATTTTCGAATCCGACGCGAAACTGATAGTTAATTGTAACGTTCGGGGCCTCCTAATGACGATGGAACACTCAAATTGCGTCGAGATTCAGTACATCGTCCTCCAGGCGACTTGTCTCCGAGGGTCTATTGCTACCTCGGGCACCTCGGGCACCTTATGTTCGTTCTCCTCTGAGTCTACATTTTCGAAACCGGCGCAAAACTGGTAGTTGATTGTAAAGTTCAGGGCCTCCTAAAGACGATGGAACACTCAAATTGCGTCCAGATTCGATACATCGTCCTCCAGCAGACTTACCTCCAAGGGGATATTTCTGCCTCTGGCACCATATGGTCCGTCTCCTGTGAGTCTAGATTTTCGAATCCGACGCGTAACTGATATTTCATTGTAACTTTCAGGGCCTCCTAATGACGATGGAATAATCAACTTGCGTCGAGATTCAATTCATCGTCCTTCAGCCTACTTCTCTCCAAGGGACTATTGCTGCCTCGGGCACCTTATGGTCGTTCTCCTCTGAGTCTACATTTTCGAATCCGTCGCAAAACTGATAGTCAATTGTAACGTTCAGGGGCTCCTAATGACGATGGAACACTCAAATTGCGTCGAGATTCAATACATCGTCCTCCAGGCGACTTGTCTCCAAGGGGATATTGCTGCCTCGGGCACCATATGGTCCGTCTCCTGTGGGTCTAGATTTTCGAATCCGACGCGAAACTGATAGTTATTTGTAAGATTCAGGGCCTCCTAATGACGATGGACCACTCAAATTGCGTCGAGATTGAAAACATCGTCCTCCAGCCGACTTGTCTCCAAGGGTCTATTACTGCCTCGGGCTCCTGTGAGTCTAGATTATCGAATCCGACGCAAACCTGATAGTTAATTGTAACGTTCAGGGCCTCCTAATGACGATGGAACACTCAAATTGCGTCGAGATTCAATTCATCGTCCTTCAGTAGACTTGTTTCCAAGGGTCTATTGCTGCCTCGGGCACCTTATGGTCGTTCTCCTCTGAGTCTACATTTTCGGATCCGACGCAAAACTGATAGTTAATTGTACCATTCAGTGCCTCCTAATGACGATGGAACACTCAAATTGCGTCAAGATTCAATACATCGTCCTCCAGCCGACTTGTCTCCGTGGTTCTATTGCTGCCTCGGGCACCTTATCGTCGTTCTCCTCTGAGTCTACATTTTCGAATCCGACAAAAAACTGGTAGTTAATTGTAACGTTCAGGGCCTCTTAATGACGATGGAACACTCAAATTGCGTCGAGATTCAATACATCGTCCTCAAGCCGACTTGCCTCCAAGGGGATATTGCTGCCTGTGGGTCTAGATTTTCGAATCCGACGCAAAACCGATGGTTAATTGTAACGTTCATGGCCTCCTAATGACAATGGAACACTCAAATTGCGTCGAGAATCAATACATCGTCCTCCAACCGATTTGTCTACAAGGGGATTTTGCTGCCTCGGAAACCTTATGGTCGTTCTCCTGTGAGTCCAGATTTTCTTATCCGACGCAAAACTGATAGTTAATTGTAACGTTGAGCGCCTCCTAATGACGATGGAACACTCAAATTGCGTCGAGAGTCAATACATCGTCCTCCAGCCGACTTGTCTCCAAGCGCCTATTGCTGCTGCTGGCACCTTATGGTCGTCCACCTGTGAGTCTAGATTTTCGAATCCGACGGGAAACTGATGGTTAATTGTAACGTTCAGGGCCTCCTAATGACGATGGAAACCTCAGATTCCCCCTTGCGGGTTCGGGGGTTACAATAGGCCGGTGGTATTCCTGCCTGTCGTAAGAGGCGACTAAAAGGAGTCTCACATGTTTCGGCCTTATGTGATGGTCCCCTCTCGGGTTTGACCTCCATCTTTCTAAATTATTCCGAAGAGCGAGCCAATTGTGGAAGGGCGCCTTACATGGTGCACTGTATCCGTCGTGCAATTAGACCTTTAGCCGTCTTTCTCGTCGTTGCAAAGGTGTCCCGCTCGTTTTTGATCTCTTGGGCGATTACCACGCTGCACTCTGCAGTGTTTCTTTTAATTGCGACGACGTGCTTGGCCATTTATGCACCTAACGTCCAGCACGGTAGCCAGTCCGTTGTGGTGGGGCCGCCATGTACCCTCTTGGTTGTAGCCCCCTGACAACACAGGGATCGCTTTACTGATGCCTGCGCCGGTAACTCCCCACGTATGCCAAGGAGTAGATGCCAATCACCCTGGGGCATCGGGACTCCCGGCAATGGCCATCCTGCCAGGTGGCCTTTGCTGTGGCTGGGTGGCGCCCGTGGAGAGGGCCCTTGGCCGGAGTAGATGGCATCAGGGCGGATGACCCGCAATGAAGCGTGGTACATCATCTCTCGCTGGCGGCCAGCCGTCAGCCGTCTCTCAGCGTTCCAAAGCTCACTTTAAGGCTAATGTGTATGACCCCAAATCGTTCCCCTCCCTGGCCACACCATGGGAGGAACGAAGGGCTATGAATGAGAGCGAACGATACTCGCCCCGGTATCTCGTCTGTACCAGAGCTGACGGGGAATCTTTTATGTCCGTGAAGCCTCAGTTCTTTGTCGAGCATTTAGAGGGAGTTTGGGGAGGTGGAGGGCTTGTCCAAGATGCGGTCGGGATCGGTGTTGATAAAAACGGCATCCTCCGCCCAGTCGCGGGCCTTGCTCGCTTGTACTAAGCTGGGGGATGTCTCCGTCACTATCACGCCCCATAAAAGTCTGAACATGGTCCAGGGTATTATCTTTCACAGGGATCTCCTTTTACAGTCCGACGACGAGCTGCGCGCCAACTTGGAGCGCCGAGGTGTCCATTTCGTCCGGCGCGTCCACCGGGGTCCGAGGGATCGTCAGGTTGCCACCGGTGCCTTCATCTTGGCCTTCGAGGGTGACACGTTACCTGAGTAAGTCGAGGTGATGGTGTACCGTTGTGATGTCAAGCCGTATATCCCTCCCCCGATGCGGTGCTTCAAGTGTTGTAAGTTTGGCCACATGTCTTCACGCTGTGCTTCCGACCTCGTCTGTCGCGATTGCGGTCGACCTTCCCATCCTGATCATCCCTGTGCGCCGCCTCCAATCTGTGTGAACTGTGGTGCGCACCATCCGCCTTGCTCGCCAGACTGTCCGATTCTGCAGAAGGAGCGGAAGATCATGGAAATAAAGACTCTCGACCGCCTGATGTACACTGAGGCGAAATGGAAATATGATCGGCTTCATCCAGTGCGCATGACAGCTTCTTATGCCGCAACTGTCACTCCTTCTTTAATTCCATCCGCTCCAGTCAGCTTTCAGAGTCGAAGTCCCACACCTGCCCCCTTGATGGTGGGGGGCACTAAACCTCCTGTTGCTCCTGCTCCATGTACTTAAGGAGGAACACCCCCCCAACCATCGGGGACATCAGTCCCCCCTTCCCAGCTGGAGAAGCGTAAGACTTCTTCGGCTACTCTCGTAAGGAAGGGGTCCCTTGGGGACCTCCCTTCGCACTATCTGACCAGTTCCAAAGCCGACGGCCGCATGTGTCTCAAACAACCGCCAGTCCCTGGTCGTCGGGACACACGGTCATCGTCTGTCCCTGAGACTGACCCGGTGACGCCCTCCCAGCCTGAACCACCCAAGGCGCAGCGCGAGAAGCAGAAGAAGAAGAAACTCCCCAAGGCTACCGACATTGCGGTGGCACCCATTCCACCGCTTCCTACAAGCTCTGCGTCTGAGGATGAGGTGGAGATTCTGGCGTCCGCTGAGGACATGGATCTCGCCAGTCCCTCGGATGCAGTAGACGGTTGTTGTCCAGGTGGTGACTCAGTAGCAGCAGGGGCCCCGGAGGCGTAATCTGTCTCCCCAATCCCTTCACGACTTTCCCATCCATGGCTAATACCATCCTCCAGTGGAACTGCAGCGGTTTTTTCCACCATCTAGCTGAGCTCCGCCAACTTCTCAGCCATCATCCTTTCCTTTGCATTGCTCTGCAGGAAACTTGGTTTCCAGCAATGCGGACCCCCGCCCTCCGTGGCTATCGGGGTTATTTTAAGAACCGGGCAGCTTATGAAAGGGTGTCTGGTGGCGTCTGCATATATGTCCTTAACTCTCTTCACAGCGAGTTTGTACCTCTACAAACAGCTTTAGAGGCTGTCGCTGTTCGGGTGTGGACGCCACAGGCTATCACCGTCTGCAGTATTTACCTTCCACCTGAAGGTGCTGTCGCGCAGCATGTCCTGGCTGCTCTGATAGCCCAACTGCCGCCACCTTTTTTGCTGCTGGGCGATTTCAATGCCCACAACCCTCTATGAGGTGGGTCTGTCTCCGATGATCACGGTCGGGCCGTGGAGCATGTGTTGGCTCAGCTCGACCTTAGCCTCTTGAACACCGGTGCTCCCACGCATTTCAGTGTGGCCCATGGCTCGTTCTCGGCCATCGATCTCTCTATTTGCAGCCCTGGACTTGTCCCATCCCTCCACTGGAGAGTGCATCCTGACCTGTGTGGTAGTGACCATTTTCCCATCTATTTGTCACTGCCCCAGTGTCATTCTTCTGGGCGCTTGCCCCACTGGGCTCTCCACAGGGCTGACTGGCCAGCTTTTACTTCTGCTGTCACCATTGCGTCTCCCCCACAGGGTGACATTGACGAGGTGGTCCGTGTTTTCACCACGTCCATCATTTCAGCGGCCGAGGCTGCCATCCCCCGTTCCTCTGGCCTCCCTCGGCGGAAGGCTGTCCCCTGGTGGTCGCCGGAGATTGCTGAGGCTATTCGCGACCGTAGGCGGGCTCTCCAGCGTCATAGGCGGCACCCGTCTCTGGAGACCCTCATCGCTTTTAAGAGGCTCCGTGCCTTCGCCCCTCGTCTTATTGCACGGCGTAAGCAGGGGTGCTGGGAGAGGTACGTCTCCTCCCTGGGCTTCCGTGTCTCCTCCTCGCTCGTGTGGTCCCGGATCCGGCGGATTTCTGGATCCCAGACCCCTATGGGTGTCCCTGGGCTCTCCTCGGATGGCGCTGTCTGCACGGACGCTGCCGCCATTGCTGAACGGCTAGCCGCGCACTTTGCTCAGAGCTCTGCGACTGCATCCTATCCCCCCGCCTTTCGCTCTCTAAAGGAGCGAGCCGAGCGGACGCCGTTCTCATTCCACACGCGTCATTATGAAACATACAATGCTCCTTTCAGCGAGAGGGAATTCCTCGCTGCCCTCGCCGATTGCCCTGATACAGCACCAGGCCCCGACTGCATCCACGCGCAGATGCTGAAGCATCTCTCCAGGGACTGCCAGAGACACATTCTCGCGATATTTAATCGCATTTGGAGCGAAGGCGTGTTCCCGTCGCAATGGCGAGAGGGTCTTATTGTCTCCATCTTGAAGCCCGGTGCGGACCCCCTGGCGGTGGACAGCTATCGTCCCATTACCCTCACCAACGTTTTGTGCAAATTGCTCGAACGTATGGTGGGGCGGCGTTTGTGTTGGGTCCTTGAGTCGCGCGGTTTCCTCGCTCCATCCCAGGGTGGCTTCCGTCGGGGCCGGTCTGCAGTGGACAATTTGGTGCGGCTGGAATCTGCTGTCCGTACGGCCTTTGCCCGACGTCAGCATCACGTTGCTGTCTTTTTCGATCTGCGGAAGGCGTATGACACCACATGGAGGCATCACATCCTCGCCACGTTGCATGAGTGGGGTCTTCGTGGTCGGCTCCCGGCTTTTCTTCAAAGCTTTTTATTGCGCCGCTCTTTCCGGGTGCAAGTCGGTGCCACCTCTAGGTCCTCTTATATACAGGAAAATGGGGTCCCGCAGGGCTCGGTGTTGAGCGTCTCCTTATTCCTAGTGGCCATTAATGGTCTGGCAGCAGCAGTGGGGTCGTCGGTGTCTCCTTCTTTGTATGCCGACGACTTCTGCATCTCATTTAGCTCCACGACTACGGGAGTCGCCGAACGCAGGCTGCAAGTCGCCGTTCGCAAGGCAGCATCATGGGCTCTGACTCACGGTCTTCAGTTCTCTGCACCCAAGACTCGAGTTATGCACTTCTGCAGGCGTCGAACGGTCCACCCTCATCCTGAACTTTACCTCGACGGTCACCTGCTTGAAGTGGTGGACACTTGCCGCTTCTTGGGACTCGTGTTTGATGCCCGGCTCACATGGGTTCCTCATGTTACTCAGCTGAAGCAAAAATGCTGGCGGCACCTCAACGCCCTCCGCTGCCTAAGCCACACTTCTTGGGGAGCAGATCGCTGCACGCTACTGCGATTGTACAGAGCCCTTGTGCAGTCCCGGCTTGATTATGGGAGCCTGGCCTATGGGTCTGCGTCACCCTCAGTGTTGAAGTTGTTAGACCCCATACACCACTGTGGGGTTCGGCTTGCCACTGGCGCTTTTCGCACTAGTCCCGTGGATAGTCTACTGGTGGAGGCCGGGGTTTCCCCGCTGCGGATTCGCCGCCATCGTCTGCTTGCCGACTATGCTGTCCACGTCCTTTGCTCGCCAGGCCATCCCAATCGTCGTCTGCTTTTCCCTGCCATGGTCCTCCGTCTGCCCGAACGGCGACCTAGATCTGGGCTTTCCGTAGCTGTCCGTGTCCAGTCCCTGCTGTCAGAACTGGGGTCATTCCCTCTTCTGCCTCCCTTCCGGGTCCGTACACCTACGCCTCCCTGGTGTTTGTCCCGGCCGTCTGTCCGTCTGGATTTGGCACAGGGCCCTAAGGACTCGGTTCCGCCTGTGGCCCTCCGTCGCCGTTTTCTTGCGCTCCTCGAATCATTTCCGGGCTGTGAGCCTGTCTACACTGATGGTTCCCTGGTTGATGGTCGCACTGCCTACGCCTTTGCTCACTCTGCCCATTTTGAGCAACGCTCCTTGCCGGCTGGCTGCAGTATTTTTACTGCAGAGCTGGTGGCCATCTTGCGCGCTCTTGAGCATATGCGTTTCTGCTCAGGTAGGTCCATCGTCATCTGCAGTGACTCCCTGAGCAGCCTTCAGGTCATCGACCGCTGCTATCCCTCCTCTCCTCTGGTGTCCTCCATTCAGGAGTCTGTTTCCGCCATTGCCCGTTCTGGTCGTTCGGCGGTCTTGGTTTGGACGCCCGGTCATGTTGGCATCCCAGGAAACGAACTTGTAGACAGGCTGGCCAAAGGGGCGATCGACGCCCCGGCTTTGGAGGTCGGCCTTACGGCTCGCGAACAGCAGATGGTGTTGCGCCGTAAGCTGATTGGGATGTGGGCTGCTGAGTGGCGTGGCATGACAGCCCCGAATAAACTGCGGGCTGTCAAGGGGACGACCGATGTGTGGCGTTCCTCCCTGCGGGCTTCTCGCAGGGACTCGGTAGTCCTGTGGCGGCTGCGCATCGGCCATACATACCTGACGCACGGCCATCTGTTGCGTCAGGAGGATCCCCCCTTGTGTCTGTGTGGGTCCCGTCTGACGGTCGGCCACATTTTGCTGGAGTGTCCTCGACTGCGCACACTCCGGCAATCTTTTAAGCTCCCGGGCACTTTGGCTTTGGTTTTATCCGACGATGCCTCCATGGCTGACAATGTTTTATATTTTATCCGTAGTAGTCGTTTTTATGGTTCGATTTAGGGAGGTCCTGCGCCTTTACCTTTCTCTGTCTTTTGTCCTTGTGTCTGTTGCTGTTCTGGTGTGCCATCAGATGGTTGACTCTTTCCCTTTTTTTTTCTCATGGTCAGTCAACCAGTCTCCGGCCATCCTCCTTCCTTCTGTTTCTTTCTGTCTGGTGTTCCTCTGTCCTGTTCTTGTCTGTAGTGTTTGTTGCTACATTTGTGTTCTTTTAGCGCCTGGGGGGACGTCTCCTCCCCCTTTGGCTTTTATCTGCTCCGTAGATTTTCGGCTCGCCTGATTTTGGAATGGGGGACTGATGACCTTCGCTGTTTAGTCCCCCTTAAAAGACCCAACAACAACAACAACAACTCAAACTGCGTCGAGATTCAATACATCGTCCTCCAGGCGACTTGTCTCCAAGGGGATATTGCTGCTTCGGGCACCATATACTCCGTCTCCTGTGAGTCTAGATTTTCGAATCCGACGCGAAACTGATAGTTAATCGTAACATTCAGGGCCTCCTAATGACGATGGAACACTCAAATTGCGTCGAGATTCAAAACATCGTCCCCCAGCCGACTTGTCTCCAAGGGTCTATTACAGTCTCGGGCTCCTGTGAGTCTAGATTATCGAATCCGACGCAAAACTAATAGTTAATTGTAACGTTCAGGGAGTCCTAATGACGATGGAACACTCAAATTACGTCGAGATTCAATTCATCGTCCTTCAGTAGCCTTGTTTCCAAGGGTCTATTGCTGCCTCGGGAACCTTATAGTCCTCCTCTGAGTCTACATTTTCGAATCCAACGCAAAACGGATAGTTAATTGTACCGTTCAGTGCTTCCTAATGACGATGGAACACTCAAATTGCGTCAAGATTCAATACATCGTCCTCCAGCCGACTTGTCTCCAAGGGGATATTGCTGCCTCGGGCACCTTAAGGTCGTTCTCTTGTGAGTCTAGGTTTTCGAATCCGACGCTAAACTGATAGTTAATTGTAACGTTCAGGGCCTCTCAATGACGATGGAACACTCAAATCCCGTCGAGATTCAATACATCGTCCTTCTGCCGACTTGTCTCCAAGGGGCTATTGCTGCCTCGGGCACCTTATGTTCGTTCTCCTCTGAGTTTACATTTTCGAATGCGACGCAAAACCGGTAGTTAATTGTACCGTTCAAGGCCTCTTAATGACGATGGAACACTCAAATTGCGTCTAGATTCAATATACGTCCTCTAGCCGACTTGTCTCCAAGCGGCTATTGCTGCCTCGGGCACCTTATGGTCGTGCTCCTGTGAGTCTAGATTTTTGAATCCGACGCGAATCTGATAGTTAATTGTAACGTTCAGGGCCTCCTAATGACGATGGAACACTCAAATTGCGTCGAGATTCAATACATGGTCCTCCAGGTGGCTTGTATCCGAGGGTCTATTGCTGCCTCGGGCACCAAATGGTCGTTCTCCTCTGAGTCTACATTTTCGAATCCGACGCAAAAGTGGTAGTTAATTGTAACGTTCAGGACCTCCTAATGAGGATGGAACACTCAAATTGCATCGAGATTCGATACATCGTCCTCCAGCAGACTTCTCTCCAAGGGGATATTGCTGCCTCTGGCACCATATGGTCCGTCTCCTGTGAGTCTAGATTTTCGAATCCGACGCGAAACTGATATATAATTGTAACGTTCAGGGCCTCCTAATGACAATGGAACACTCAAATTGCGTCGAGATTCAATACATCGTCCTCGAGCCGACATGTCTCCAAGAGTCTATTGCTGCCTCGGGCACCTTATGGTCGTGCTCCTGTGAGTCTAGATTTTTGAATCCGACGCAAAACTAATAGTTAATTGTAACGTTCAGGGCCTCTCAATGACGATGGAACACTCAAATCCCGTCGAGATTCAATACATCGTCCTTCTGCCGACTTGTCTCCAAGGGGCTATTGCTGCCTCGGGCACCTTATGTTCGTTCTCCTCTGAGTCTACATTTTCGAATCAGACGCAAAACTGGTAGTTAATTGTAACGTTCAGGGCCTCCTAAAGACAATGGAACACTCAAATTGCGTCGAGAATCAATACATCGTCATCAAGCCGACTTGTCGCCAAGGGGAATTGCTGCCGCGGGCACCATATGGTCCGTCTCCTGTGAGTCTAGATTTCCGAATCCGACGCGAAATTGATAGTTAATTGCAACGTTCAGGGTCTCCTAATGACGATGGAACACTCAAATTGCGTCGAGATTCAATACATCGTCCTCAAGCCGACTTGTCTCCAAGGGTCTATTGCTGCCTCGGGCACCTTATGGTCGTCCTCCTGTGAGTCTAGATTATGGAATCCGACGCAAAACTGAAAGTTAATTGTAATGTTCAGGGCCTCCAAATGACGATGGAATACTCAAATTGCGTCGAGATTCGAAACATCGTCCTCCAGCCGACTTGTCTCCAAGGGGATATTGCTGTCTCGGGCACCATATGGTCGTTCTCCTGTGAGTCTAGATTTTCGAATCCGTCGAAAAACTGATGGTTAATTGTATAGTTCAGGGCCTCCTAATGACGATCGAACACTCAAATTGCGTCGAGATTCAATACATCGTCGCCCAGCCGACTTGCCTTCAAGGGGATATTGCTGCCTCGGGGACCATATGGTCCGTCTCCTGTGATTCTAGATTTTCGAATCCGACGCAAAACTGACGGTTAATTCTGATGTTCCGGGCCTCTGAATGACGACCGAACACTCAAATTGCGTCGCGATTCAATACATCGTCCTCCAGCCGATTTGTCTCCAAGGGTCTATCGCTGCCTATGGCACCTAATGGTCGTTCTCCTGTGAGTCTAGATTTTAGAATCCGACTCAGAACTGACGGTTAATTGTAACAGTCATGGCCTCCTAATGACGATGGAACTCTCAAATTGCATCGAGAATCAATACATAGTCCTCCAGCCGACTTGTCTCCAAGGGGATATAGCTCCCTCGGACACCATATGGTCGTTCTCCTGTGAGTCTTGATTTTCGAATCCGACGCAAAACTATTGGTTAATTGTAACGTTCAATGCCTCCTAATGACGATGGAACACTCAAATTGCGTCGAGAATCAATACATCGTCCTCCTGCGGACTTGTCTCCAAGGGGCCACTGCTGCCTCGGGCACCTTATGGTCGTTCTCCTCTGTGTCTACATTTTCGAATCCGACACAAAACTGATAGTTAATTGTAACGTTCAGGGGCGATGGAACACTCAAATGCGTCGAGAATCAATACACCGTCCTCCAGCCGACTTGTCTCCAAGGGGATATTGCTGTCTTGGGCACCTTATGGTCGTTCTCCTGTGAGTCTAGATTTTCGAATCCGACGCAAAACCGATGGTTAACTGTAGCGTTTATGGCCTCCTAATGACGATGGAACACTCAGATTGCGTCGAGATTCAATACATCGTCCTCCAGCCGACTTACCTCCAAGGGGATATTTCTGCCTCTGGCACCATATGGTCCGTCTACTGTGAGTCTAGATTTTCGAATCCGACGCGAAACTGATAGTTAATTGTAACGTTCGGGGCCTCCTAATGACGATGGAACACTCAAATTGCGTCGAGATTCAGTACATCGTCCTCCAGGCGACTTGTCTCCGAGGGTCTATTGCTACCTCGGTTACCTCGGGCACCTTATGTTCGTTCTCCTCTGAGTCTACATTTTCGAAACCGGCGCAAAACTGGTAGTTGATTGTAAAGTTCAGGGCCTCCTAAAGACGATGGAACACTCAAATTGCGTCGAGATTCGATACATCGTCCTCCAGCAGACTTGCCTCCAAGGGGATATTGCTGCCTGTGGGTCTAGATTTTCGAATACGACGCAAAACCGATGGTTAATTGTAACGTTCATGGCCTCCTAATGACAATGGAACACTCAAATTGCGTCGAGAATCAATACATCGTCCTCCAACCGATTTGTCTACAAGGGAATTTTGCTGCCTCGGAAACCTTATGGTCGTTCTCCTGTGAGTCTAGATTTTCTTATCCGACGCAAAACCGATAGTTAATTGTAACGTTGAGCGCCTCCTAATGACGATGGAACACTCAAATTGCGTCGAGAGTCAATACATCGTCCTCCAGCCGACTTGTCTCTAAGCGTCTATTGCTGCCGCTGGCACCTTATGGTCGTGCACCTGTGAGTCTAGATTTTCGAATCCGACGGGAAACTGATGGTTAATTGTAACGTTCAGGGCCTCCTAATGACGATGGAAACCTCAGATTCCCCCTTGCGGGTTCGGGGGTTACAATAGGCCGGTGGTATTCCTGCCTGTCGTAAGAGGCGACTAAAAGGAGTCTCACATGTTTCGGCCTTATGTGATGGTCCCCTCTCGGATTTGACCTCCATCTTTCTAAATTATTCCGAAGAGCGAGCCAATTGTGGAAGGGCGCCTTACATGGTGCACTGTATCCGTCGTGCAATTAGACCTTTAGCCGTCTTTCTCGTCGTTGCAAAGGTGTCCCGCTCGTTTTTGATCTCTTGGGCGATTACCACGCTGCACTCTGCAGTGTTTCTTTTAACTGCGACGACGTGCTTGGCCATTTATGCACCTAACGTCCAGCACGGTAGCCAGTCCGTTGTGGTGGGGCCGCCATGTACCCTCTTGGTTGTAGCCCCCTGACAACACAGGGATCACTCTACTGTTGCCTGCGCCGGTAACTCCCCACGTATGCCAAGGAGTAGATGCCAATCACCCTGGGGCATCGGGACTCCCGGCAATGGCCATCCTGCCAGGTGGCCTTTGCTGTGGCTGGGTGGCGCCCGTGGAGAGCGCCCTTGGTCGGAGTAGGTGGCATCAGGGCGGATGACCCGCAATGAAGCGTGGTACATCATCTCTCGCTGGCGGCCAGCCGTCAGCCGTCTCTCAGCGTTCCAAAGCTCACTTTAAGGCTAATGTGTATGACCCCAAATCGTTCCCCTCCCTGGCCACACCATGGGAGGAACGAAGGGCTATGAATGAGAGCGAACGATACTCGCCCCGGTATCTCGTCTGTACCAGAGCTGACGGGGAATCTTTTATGTCCGTGAAGCCTCAGTTCTTTGTCGAGCATTTAGAGGACAAGTTTGGGGAGGTGGAGGGCTTGTCCAAGATGCGGTCGGGATCGGTGTTGATAAAAACGGCATCCTCCGCCCAGTCGCGGGCCTTGCTCGCTTGTACTAAGCTGGGGGATGTCTCCGTCACTATCACGCCCCATAAAAGTCTGAACATGGTCCAGGGTATTATCTTTCACAGGGATCTCCTTTTACAGTCCGACGACGAGCTGCGCGCCAACTTGGAGCGCCGAGGTGTCCATTTCGTCCGGCGCGTCCACCAGGGTCCGAGGGATCGTCAGGTTGCCACCGGTGCCTTCATCTTGGCCTTCGAGGGTGACACGTTACCTGAGTAAGTCGAGGTGATGGTGTACCGTTGTGATGTCAAGCCGTATATCCCTCCCCCGATGCGGTGCTTCAAGTGTTGGAAGTTTGGCCACATGTCATCACGCTGTGCTTCCGACCTCGTCTGTCGCGATTGCGGTCGACCTTCCCATCCTGATCATCCCTGTGCGCCGCCTCCAATCTGTGTGAACTGTGGTGCGCACCATCCGCCTTGCTCGCCAGACTGTCCGATTCTGCAGAAGGAGCGGAAGATCATGAAAATAAAGACTCTCGACTGCCTGACGTACACTGAGGCGAAGCGGAAATATGATCGGCTTCATCCAGTGCGCATGACAGCTTCTTATGCCGCAACTGTCACTCCTTCTTTAATTCCATCCGCTCCAGTCAGCTTTCAGAGTCGAAGTCCCACACCTGCCCCCTTGATGGTGGGGGGCACTAAACCTCCTGTTGCTCCTGCTCCATCTACTTCAGGAGGAACACCCCCCCAACCATCGGGGACATCAGTCCCCCCTTCCCAGCTGGAGAAGCGTAAGACTTCTTCGGCTACTCTCGTAAGGAAGGGGTCCCTTGGGGACCTCCCTTCACATTATCTGACCGGTTCCAAAGCCGACGGCCGCAAGTGTCTCAAACAACCGCCAGTCCCTGGTCGTCGGGACACACGGTCATCGTCTGTCCCTGAGACTGACCCGGTGACGCCCTCCCAGCCTGAACCACCCAAGGCGCAGCGCGAGAAGCAGAAGAAGAAGAAACTCCCCAAGGCTACCGACATTGCGGTGGCACCCATTCCACCGCTTCCTACAAGCTCTGCGTCTGAGGATGAGGTGGAGATTCTGGCGTCCGCTGAGGACATGGATCTCGCCAGTCCCTCGGATGCAGTAGACGGTTGTTGTCCAGGTGGTGACTCAGTAGCAGCAGGGGCCCCGGAGGCGTAATCTGCCTCCCCAATCCCTTCACGCCTTTCCCATCCATGGCTAATATCATCCTCCAGTGGAACTGCAGCGGTTTTTTCCACCATCTAGCTGAGCTCCGCCAACTTCTCAGCCATCATCCTTTCCTTTGCATTGCTCTGCAGGAAACTTGGTTTCCAGCAATGCGGACCCCCGCCCACCGTGGCTATCGGGGTTATTTTAAGAACCGGGCAGCTTATGAAAGGGTGTCTGGTGGCGTCTGCATATATGTCCTTAACTCTCTTCACAGCGAGTTTGTACCTCTACAAACAGCTTTAGAGGCTGTCGCTGTTCGGGTGTGGACGCCACAGGCTATCACCGTCTGCAGTATTTACCTTCCACCTGATGGTGCTGTCACGCAGCATGTCCTGGCTGCTCTGATAGCCCAACTGCCGCCACCTTTTTTGCTGCTGGGCGATTTCAATGCCCACAACCCTCTATGAGGTGGGACTGTCTCCGATGATCACGGTCGGGCCGTGGAGCATGTGTTGGCTCAGCTCGACCTTAGCCTCTTGAACACCGGTGCTCCCACGCATTTCAGTGTGGCCCATGGCTCGTTCTCGGCCATCGATCTCTCTATTTGCAGCCCTGGACTTGTCCCATCCCTCCACTGGAGAGTGCATCCTGACCTGTGTGGTAGTGACCATTTTCCCATCTATTTGTCACTGCCCCAGTGTCATTCTTCTGGGCGCTTGCCCCACTGGGCTCTCCACAGGGCTGACTGGCCAGCTTTTACTTCTGCTGTCACCATTGCGTCTCCCCCACAGGGTGACATTGACGAGGTGGTCCGTGTTTTCACCACGTCCATCATTTCAGCGGCCGAGGCTGCCATCCCCCGTTCCTCTGGCCTCCCTCGGCGGAAGGCTGTCCCCTGGTGGTCGCCGGAGATTGCTGAGGCTATTCGCGACCGTAGGCGGGCTCTCCAGCGTCATAGGCGGCACCCGTCTCTGGAGACCCTCATCGCTTTTAAGAGGCTCCGTGCCTTCGCCCCTCGTCTTATTGCACGGCGTAAGCAGGAGTGCTGGGAGAGGTACGTCTCCTCCCTGGGCTTCCGTGTCTCCTCCTCGCTCGTGTGGTCCCGGATCCGGCGGATTTCTGGATCCCAGACCCCTGGGCTCTCCTTGGATGGCGCTGTCTGCACGGACGCTGCCGCCATTGCTGAACGGCTAGCCGCGCACTTTGCTCAGAGCTCTGCGACTGCATCCTATCCCACCGCCTTTCGCTCTCTAAAGGAGCGAGCCGAGCGGACGCCGTTCTCATTCCACACGCGTCATTATGAAACATACAATGCTCCTTTCAGCGAGAGGGAATTCCTCGCTGCCCTCGCCGATTGCCCTGATACAGCACCAGGCCCCGACTGCATCCACGCGCAGATGCTGAAGCATCTCTCCAGGGACTGCCAGAGACACATTCTCGCGATATTTAATCGCATTTGGAGCGAAGGCGTGTTCCCGTCGCAATGGCGAGAGGGTCTTATTGTCTCCATCTTGAAGCCCGGAGCGGACCCCCTGGCGGTGGACAGCTATCGTCCCATTACCCTCACCAACGTTTTGTGCAAATTGCTCGAACGTATGGTGGGGCGGCGTTTGTGTTGGGTCCTTGAGTCGCGCGGTCTCCTCGCTCCATCCCAGGGTGGCTTCCGTCGGGGCCGGTCTGCAGTGGACAATTTGGTGCGGCTGGAATCTGCTGTCCATACGGCCTTTGCCCGACGTCAGCATCACGTTGCTGTCTTTTTCGATCTGCGGAAGGCGTATGACACCACATGGAGGCATCACATCCTCGCCACGTTGCATGAGTGGGGTCTTCGTGGTCGGCTCCCGGCTTTTCTTCAAAGCTTTTTATTGCGCCGCTCTTTCCGGGTGCAAGTCGGTGCCACCTCTAGGTCCTCTTATATACAGGAAAATGGGGTCCCGCAGGGCTCGGTGTTGAGCGTCTCCTTATTCCTAGTGGCCATTAATGGTCTGGCAGCAGCAGTGGGGTCGTCGGTGTCTCCTTCTTTGTATGCCGACGACTTCTGCATCTCATTTAGCTCCACGACTACGGGAGTCGCCGAACGCAGGCTGCAAGTCGCCGTTCGCAAGGCAGCATCATGGGCTCTGACTCACGGTCTTCAGTTCTCTGCACCCAAGACTCGAGTTATGCACTTCTGCAGGCGTCGGACGGTCCACCCTCATCCTGAACTTTACCTCGACGGTCACCTGCTTGAAGTGGTGGACACTTGCCGCTTCTTGGGACTCGTGTTTGATGCCCGGCTCACATGGGTTCCTCATGTTACTCAGCTGAAGCAAAAATGCTGGCGGCACCTCAACGCCCTCCGCTGCCTAAGCCACACTTCTTGGGGAGCAGATCGCTGCACGCTACTGCGATTGTACAGAGCCCTTGTGCAGTCCCGGCTTGATTATGGGAGCCTGGCCTATGGGTCTGCGTCACCCTCAGTGTTGAAGTTGTTAGACCCCATACACCACTGTGGGGTTCGGCTTGCCACTGGCGCTTTTCGCACTAGTCCCGTGGATAGTCTACTGGTGGAGGCCGGGGTTCCCCCGCTGCGGATTCGCCGCCATCGTCTGCTTGCCGACTATGCTGTCCACGTCCTTTGCTCGCCAGGCCATCCCAATCGTCGTCTGCTTTTCCCTGCCATGGTCCTCCGTCTGCCCGAACGGCGACCTAGATCTGGGCTTTCCGTAGCTGTCCGTGTCCAGTCCCTGCTGTCAGAACTGGGGTCATTCCCTCTTCTGCCTCCCTTCCGGGTCCGTACACCTACGCCTCCCTGGTGTTTGTCCCGGCCGTCTGTCCGTCTGGATTTGGCACAGGGCCCTAAGGACTCGGTTCCGCCTGTGGCCCTCCGTCGCCGTTTTCTTGCGCTCCTCGAATCATTTCCGGGCTGTGAGCCTGTCTACACTGATGGTTCCCTGGTTGATGGTCGCACTGCCTACGCCTTTGCTCACTCTGCCCATTTTGAGCAACGCTCCTTGCCGGCTGGCTGCAGTATTTTTACTGCAGAGCTGGTGGCCATCTTGCGCGCTCTTGAGCATATGCGTTTCTGCTCAGGTAGGTCCATCGTCATCTGCAGTGACTCCCTGAGCAGCCTTCACGTCATCGACCGCTGCTATCCCTCCTCTCCTCTGGTGTCCTCCATTCAGGAGTCTGTTTCCGCCATTGCCCGTTCTGGTCGTTCGGCGGTCTTGGTTTGGACGCCCGGTCATGTTGGCATCCCAGGGAACGAACTTGTAGATAGGCTGGCCAAAGGGGCGATCGACGCCCCGGCTTTGGAGGTCGGCCTTACGGCTCGCGAACAGCAGATGGTGTTGCGCCGTAAGCTGATAGCGATGTGAGCTGCTGAGTGGCGTGGAATGACAGCCCCGAATAAACTGCGGGCTGTCAAGGGGACGACCGATGTGTGGCGTTCCTCCCTGCGGGCTTCTCGCAGGGACTCGGTAGTCCTGTGGCGGCTACGCATCGGCCATACATACCTGACGCACGGCCATCTGTTGCGTCAGGGGGATCCCCCCTTGTGTCTGTGTGGGTCCCGTCTGACGGTCGGCCACATTATGCTGGAGTGTCCTCGACTGCGCACACTCCGGCAATCTTTTAAGCTCCTGGGCACTTTGGCTTTGGTTTTATCTGACGATGCCTCCATGGCTGACAATGTTTTATATTTTATCCGTAGTAGTCGTTTTTATGGTTCGATTTAGGGAGGTCCTGCGCCTTTACCTTTCTGTGTCTTTTGTCCTTGTGTCTGTTGCTGTTCTGGTGTGCCATCAGATGGTTGACTCTTTCCCTTTTTTTTTCTCATGGTCAGTCAACCAGTCTCCGGCCATCCTCCTTCCTTCTGTTTCTCTCTGTCTGGTGTTCCTCTGTCCTGTTCTTGTCTGTAGTGTTTGTTGCTGCATTTGTGTTCTTTTAGCGCCTGGGGGGACGTCTCCTCCCCCTTTGGCTTTTATCTGCTCCGTAGATTTTCGGCTCGCCTGATTTTGGAATGGGGGACTGATGACCTTCGCTGTTTAGTCCCCCTTAAAAGACCCAACAACAACAACAACAACTCAAACTGCGCCGAGATTCAATACATCGTCCTCCAGGCGACTTGTCTCCAAGGGGATATTGCTGCTTCGGGCACCATATACTCCGTCTCCAGTGAGTCTAGATTTTCGAATCCGACGCGAAACTGATAGTTAATCGTAACATTCAGGGCCTCCTAATGACGACGGAACACTCAAATTGCGTCGAGATTCAAAACATCGTCCCCCAGGAGACTTGTCTCCAAGGGTCTATTACAGTCTCGGGCTCCTGTGAGTCTAGATTATCGAATCCGACGAAAAACTAATAGTTAATTGTAACGTTCAGGGCCTCCTAATGACGATGAAACACTCAAATTACGTCGAGATTCAATCCATCGTCCTTCAGTAGACTTGTTTCCAAGGGTCTATTGCTGCCTCGGGAACCTTATAGACCTCCTCTGAGTCTACATTTTCGAATCCAACGCAAAACGGATAGTTAATTGTACCGTTCAGTGCTTCCTAATGACGATGGAACACTCAAATTGCGTCAAGATTCAATACATCGTCCTCCAGCCGACTTGTCTCCAAGGGGATATTGCTGCCTCGGGCACCTTAAGGTCGTTCTCTTGTGAGTCTAGGTTTTCGAATCCGACGCTAAACTGATAGTTAATTGTAACGTTCAGGGCCTCTCAATGACGATGGAACACTCAAATCCCGTCGAGATTCAATACATCGTCCTCCTGCCGACTTGTCTCCAAGGGGCTATTGCTGCCTCGGGCACCTTATGTTCGTTCTCCTCTGAGTCTACATTTTCGAATCAGACGCAAAACTGGTAGTTAATTGTAACGTTCAGGGCCTCCTAATGACAATGGAACACTCAAATTGCGTCGAGATTCAAAACATCGTCATCAAGCCGACTTGTCGCCAAGGGGAATTGCTGCCGCGGGCACCATATGGTCCGTCTCCTGTGAGTCTAGATTTCCGAATCCGACGCGAAATTGATAGTTAATTGCAACGTTCAGGGTCTCCTAATGACGATGGAACACTCAAATTGCGTCGAGATTCAATACATCGTCCTCAAGCCGACTTGTCTCCAAGGGTCTATTGCTGCCTCGGGCACCTTATGGTCGTCCTCCTGTGAGTCTAGATTATCGAATCCGACGCAAAACTGATAGTTAATTGTAACGTTCAGGGCCTCTCAATGACGATGGAACACTCAAATTTCGTCGAGATTCAATACATCGTCCTCCAGGCGTCTTGTCTCCGAGGGTCTATTGCTGCCTCGGGCACCTAATGGTCGTTCTCCTCTGAGTCTACATTTCCGAATCCGACGCAAAACTGGTAGTTAATTGTAACGTTCAGGACCTCCTAATGAGGATGGAACACTCAAATTGCGTCGAGATTCGATACATCGTCCTCCAGCAGACTTCTCTCCAAGGGGATATTGCTGCCTCTGGCACCATATGGTCCGTCTCCTGTGAGTCTAGATTTCCGAATCCGACGCGAAATTGATAGTTAATTGCAACGTTCAGGGTCTCCTAATGACGATGGAACACTCAAATTGCGTCGAGATTCAATACATCGTCCTCAAGCCGACTTGTCTCCAAGGGTCTATTGCTGCCTCGGGCACCTTATGGTCGTCCTCCTGTGAGTCTAGATTATCGAATCCGACGCAAAACTGATAGTTAATTGTAATGTTCAGGGCCTCCAAATGACGATGGAATACTCAAATTGCGTCGAGATTCAATACATCGTCTTCCAGCCGACTTGTGTCCTAGGGGATATTTCTGCCTCGGGCACCCTATGTTCGTTCTCCTGTGAGTCTAGATTTTCGAATCTGACGCAAAACTGATAGTTAATTGTGACGATCATGGCCTCCTAATGACGATGGAACACTCAAATTGCGTCAAGATTCAATACATCGTCTTCCAGCCGACTTGTGTCCTAGGGGATATTTCTGCCTCGGGCACCTTATGTTCGTTCTCCTGTGAGTCTAGATTTTCGAATCCGACGCAAAACTGATAGTTAATTGTAACGTTCAGGGCCTCTCAATGACGATGGAACACTCAAATTGCGTCGAGATTCAATACATCGTCCTCCAGCCGACATGTCTCCAAGAGTCTATTGCTGCCTCGGGCACCTAAAGATCGTACTCCTGTGAGTCCACATTTTCGAGTCCGACGCGAAACTGATAGTTAATCGTAACATTCAGGGCCTCCTAATGACGATGGAACACTCAAATTGCGTCGAGATTCAAAACATCGTCCTCCAGCCGAATTGTCTCCAAGGGTCTATTACTGTCTCGGGCTCCTGTGAGTCTAGATTATCGAATCCGACGCAAAACTAATAGTTAATTGTAACGTTCAGGGCCTCCGAATGACGATGGAACACTCAAATTACGTCGAGATTCAATTCATCGTCCTTCAGTAGACTTGTTCCCAAGGGTCTATTGCTGCCACGGGAACCTTATAGTCCTCCTCTGAGTCTACATTTTCGAATCCAAAGCAAAACGGATAGTTAATTGTACCGTTCAGTGCTTCCTAATGACGATGGAACACTCAAATTGCGTCAAGATTCAATACATCGTCCTCCAGCCGACTTGTCTCCAAGGGGATATTGCTGCCTCGGGCACCTTAAGGTCGTTCTCTTGTGATTCTAGGTTTTCGAATCCGACGCTAAGCTGATAGTTAATTGTAACGTTCAGGGCCTCTCAATGACGATGGAACACTCAACTCCCGTCGAGATTCAATACATCGTCCTCCTGCCGACTTGTCTCCAAGGGGCTATTGCTGCCTCGGGCACCTTATGTTCGTTCTCCTCTGAGTCTACATTTTCGAATCAGACGCAAAACTGGTAGTTAATTGCAACGTTCAGGGCCTCCTAATGACAATGGAACACTCAAATTGCGTCGAGATTCAATACATCGTCATCAAGCCGACTTGTCGCCAAGGGGAATTGCTGCCGCGGGCACAATATGGTCCGTCTCCTGTGAGTCTAGATTTCCGAATCCGACGCGAAATTGATAGTTAATTGCAACGTTCAGGGTCTCCTAATGACGATGGAACACTCAAATTGCGTCGAGATTCAATACATCGTCCTCCAGCCGACTTGTCTCCAAGGGTCTATTGCTGCCTCTGGCACCTTATGGTCGTCCTCCTGTGAGTCTAGATTTTCGAATCCGACGCAAAACTGATAGTTAATTGTAATGTTCAGGGCCTCCAAATGACGATGGAATACTCAAATTGCGTCGAGATTCAATACATCGTCCTCCAGCCGACTTGTCTCCAAGGGGATATTGCTGCCTCGGGCACCTTAAGGTCGTTCTCCTGTGAGTCTACATTTTCGAATCCGACTCAAAACTGATAGTTAATTGTAACTTTCAGGGCCTCCTAATGACGTTGGAACACTCAAATTGCGTCAAGATTCAATACATCGTCCTCCAGCCGACTTGTCTCCAAGGGCATATTGCTGCCTCGGGCACCTTAAGGTCGTTCTCTTGTGAGTCTAGATTTTCGAAACCGACGCAAAACTGACAGTTAATTGTAACGTTCAGGGCCCCCTATTAACGATGCAACACTCAAATTGCGTCTAGATTCAATACATCGTCCTCCAGCCGACTTGTGTCCTAGGGGATATTTCTGCCTCCGGCACCTTATATTCGTTCTCCTGTGAGACTAGATTTTCGAATCAGACGCAAAACTGATAGTTAATTGTAACGTTCAGGGCCTCTCAATGACGATGAAACACTGAAATTTCGTCGAGATTCAATACATCGTCCTCCAGGCGTCTTGTCTCCGAGGGTCTATTGCTGCCTCGGGCACCTTATGGTCGTTCTCCTCTGAGTCTACGTTTTCGAATGCGACGCAAAACCGGTAGTTAATTGAAACGTTCAAGGCCTCCTAATGACGATGGAACACTCAAATTGCGTCTAGATTCAATATACGTCCTCCAGCCGACTTGTCTCCAAGCGGCTATTGCTGCTTCTGGCACCTTATGGTCGTGCTCCTGTGAGTCTAGATTTTCGAATCCGACGCGAATCTGATAGTTAATTGTAACGTTCAGGGCCTCCTAATGACGATGGAACACTCAAATTGCGTCGAGATTCAATACATGGTCCTCCAGGTGACTTGTATCCGAGGGTCTATTGCTGCCTAGGGGCACCTAATGGTCGTTCTCCTCTGAGTCTACATTTTCGAATCCGACGCAAAACTGGTAGTTAATTGTAACGTTCAGGACCTCCTAATGAGGATGGAACACTCAAATTGCGTCGAGATTCGATACATCGTCCTCCAGCAGACTTCTCTCCAAGGGGATATTGCTGCCTCTGGCACCATATGGTCCGTCTCCTGTGAGTCTAGATTTTCGAATCCGACGCGAAACTGATATATAATTGTAACGTTCAGGGCCTCCTAATTACAATGGAACACTCAAATTGCGTCGAGATTCAATACATCGTCCTCCAGCCGACATGTCTCCAAGAGTCTATTGCTGCCTCGGGCACCTTATGGTCGTTCTCCTGTGAGTCTACATTTTCGAATCCGACGCAAAACTGATAGTTAATTGTGACGATCAGGGCCTCCTAATGACGATGGAACGCTCAAATTGCGTCAAGATTCAATCCATCGTCTTCCAGCCGACTTGTGTCCTAGGGGATGTTTCTGCCTCGGGCACCTTATGTTCGTTCTCCTGTGAGTCTAGATTTTCGAATCCGACGCAAAACTGATAGTTAATTGTGACGATCATGGCCTCCTAATGACGATGGAACACTCAAATTGCGTCAAGATTCAATACATCGTCTTCCAGCCGACTTGTGTCCTAGGGGATATTTCTGCCTCGGGCACCTTATGTTCGTTCTCCTGTGAGTCCCGATTTTCGAATCCGACGCAAAACTGATAGTTAATTGTAACGTTCAGGGCCTCTCAATGACGATGGAACACTCAAATTGCGTCGAGATTCAATACATCGTCCTCCAGCCGACATGACTCCAAGAGTCTATTGCTGCCTCGGGCACCTTAAGGTCGTACTCCTGTGAGTCCACATTTTCGAGTCCGACGCGAAACTGATAGTTAATCGTAACATTCAGGGCCTCCTAATCACGATGGAACACTCAAATTGCGTCGAGATTCAAAACATCGTCCTCCAGCCGACTTGTCTCCAAGGGTCTATTACTGTCTCCGCCTCCTGTGAGTCTAGATTATCGAATCCGACGCTAAACTAATAGTTAATTGTAACGTTCAGGGCCTCCGAATGACGATGGAACACTCAAATTACGTCGAGATTCAATTCATCGTCCTTCAGTAGACTTGTTTCCAAGGGTGTATTGCTGCCACGGGAACCTTATAGTCCTCCTCTGAGTCTACATTTTCGAATCCAACGCAAAACGGATAGTTAATTGTACCGTTCAGTGCTTCCTAATGACGATGGAACACTCAAATTGCGTCAAGATTCAATACATCGTCCTCCAGCCGACTTGTCTCCAAGGGGATATTGCTGCCTCGGGCACCTTAAGGTCGTTCTCTTGTGATTCTAGGTTTTCGAATCCGACGCTAAACTGATAGTTAATTGTAACGTTCAGGGCCTCTCAATGACGATGGAACACTCAAATCCCGTCGAGATTCAATACATCGTCCTCCTGCCGACTTGTCTCCAAGGGGCTATTGCTGCCTCGGGCACCTTATGTTCGTTCTCCTCTGAGTCTACATTTTCGAATCAGACGCAAAACTGGTAGTTAATTGTAACGTTCAGGGCCTCCTAATGACAATGGAACACTCAAATTGCGTCGAGATTCAATACATCGTCATCAAGCCGACTTGTCGCCAAGGGGAATTGCTGCCGCGGGCACCATATGGTCCGTCTCTTGTGAGTCAAGATTTCCGAATCCGACGCGAAATTGATAGTTAATTGCAACGTTCAGGGTCTCCTAATGACGTTGGAACACTCAAATTGCGTCGAGATTCAATACATCGTCCTCCAGCCGACTTGTCTCCAAGGGTCTATTGCTGCCTCGGGCACCTTATGGTCGTCCTCCTGTGAGTCTAGATTATCGAATCCGACGCAAAACTGATAGTTAATTGTAATGTTCAGGGCCTCCAAATGACGATGGAATACTCAAATTGCGATGAGATTCAACACATCGTCCTCCATCCGACTTGTCTCCAAGGGGATATTGCTGCCTCGGGCACCTTTAGATCGTTCTCCTGTGAGTCTACATTTTCGAATCCGACTCAAAACTGATAGTTAATTGTAACGTTCAGGCCCTCCTAATGACGTTGGAACACTCAAATTGCGTCAAGATTCAATACATCGTCCTCCAGCCGACTTGTCTCCAAGGGCATATTGCTGCCTCGGGCACCTTAAGGTCGTTCTCTTGTGAGTCTAGATTCTCGAAACCGACGCAAAACTGATAGTTAATTGTAACGTTCAGGGCCCCCTATTAACGATGCAACACTCAAATTGCGTCTAGATTCAATACATCGTCCTCCAGCCGACTTGTGTCCAAGGGGATATTTCTGCCTCCGGCACCTTATGGTCGTTCTTCTGTGAGTCTAGATTTTCGAATCCGACGCAAAACTGATAGTTAATTGTAACGTTCAGGGCCTCTCAATGACGATGGAACACTAAAATTTCGTCGAGATTCAATACATCGTCCTCCAGGCGTCTTGTCTCCGAGGGTCTATTGCTGCCTCGGGCACCTTATGGTCGTTCTCCTCTGAGTCTACATTTTCGAATGCGACGCAAAACCGGTAGTTAATTGTAACGTTCAAGGCCTCCTAATGACGATGGAGCACTCAAATTGCGTCTAGATTCAATATATCGTCCTCCAGCCGACTTGTCTCCAAGCGGCTATTGCTGCCTCGGGCACCTTATGGTCGTGCTCCTGTGAGTCTAGATTTTCGAATCCGACGCGAATCTGATAGTTAATTGTAACGTTCAGGGCCTCCTAATGACGATGGAACACTCAAATTGCGTCGAGATTCAATACATCGTCCTCCAGGTGCCTTGTATCCGAGGGTCTATTGCTGCCTCGGGCACCTAATGGTCGTTCTCCTCTGAGTCTACATTTTCGAATCCGACGCAAAACTGGTAGTTAATTGGAACGTTCAGGGCCTCCTAATGCGGATGGAACACTCAAATTGCGTCGAGATTCGATACATCGTCCTCCAGCAGACTTCTCTCCAAGGGGATATTGCTGCCTCTGGCACCATATGGTCCGTCTCCTGTGAGTCTAGATTTTCGAATCCGACGCGAAACTGATATATAATTGTAACGTTCAGGGCCTCCTAATGACAATGGAACACTCAAATTGCGTCGAGATTCAATACATCGTCCTCCAGCCGACATGTCTCCTAGAGTCTATTGCTGCCTCGGGCACCTTATGGTCGTTCTCTTGTGAGTCTAGATTATCGAATCCGACGTAAAACTGATAGTTAATTGTAACGTTCAGGGCCTCCTAACGACGATGGAATACTCAAATTGCGTCGAGATTCATTTCATCGTCCTGCAGCCGACTTGTCTCCAAGGGTCTATTGCTGCCTCGGGCACCTTATGGTCGTTCGCCTCTGAGTCTACATTTTCGAATCCGACGCAAAACTGATAGTTAATTGTGACGCTCAGGGCCTCCTAATGACGATGGAACACTCAAATTGCGTCAAGATTCAATACATCGTCTTCCAGCCGACTTGTGTCCTAGGGGATATTTCTGCCTCGGGCACCTTATGTTCGTTCTCCTGTGAGTCTAGATTTTCGAATCCGACGCAAAACTGATAGTTAATTGTAACGTTCAGGGCCTCTCAATGACGATGGAACACTCAAATTGCGTCGAGATTCAATACATCGGCCTCCAGCCGATTTGTCTCCAAAGGTCTATTGCTGCCTCGGGCACCTTGTGGTCGTTCTCCTGTGAGTCTAGATTTTCTAATCCGACGCAAAACTGATAGTTAATTGTAACGTTCAGGACCTCCTAATGACCATGGGACGCTCAAAATGCGTCGAGATTCAATAGATCGTCCTCCAGCCGACTTGTCTCCGGGTAGATTGCTGCGTATGGCACCATATGGTCGTTCTCCTGTGAGTCTAGATTTTCGAATCCGAGGCAAAACTGATAGTTAATTGTACCGTTCAGGGCCTCCTAATGACCGTGGAACACTCAAATTTCGTCGAGATTCAATACATCGTCCACCAGGCGACTCTTGTCTCCGAGGGTCTATTGCTGCCTCGGGCAACTTATGGTCATTCTCCTCTGAGTCTACCTTTTCGAATCCGACGCAGAACTGGTAGTTAATTGTAACGTTCAGGGGCTCCTAATGACGATCGAACACTCAAATTGCGTCGAAATTCAATACATCGTCCTCAACCCGACTTGTCTCCTAGGGGATATTGCTGCCTGTGAGTCTAGATTTTCGAATCCGACGCAAAACTAATGGTTAATTGTAACGTTCATGGCCTCCTTATGACGATGGAACACTCAAATTGCGTCGAGAATCAATACATCGTCCTCCAGCCGATTTGTCTCCAAGGGGATATTGCTGAATCGGGAACCTTATGGTCGTTCTCCAGTGAGTCTAGATTTTCGAATCCGACGCAAAACTGATGGTTAATTGTAATATTCATGGCCTCCTAATGACGATGGAACACTCAAATTGTGTCGAGATTCAATATATCGTCCTCCAGCCGACTTGTCTCCAAGCGTCTATTGCTGCCTCTGGCACCTTATGGTCGTGCTCCTGTGAGTCTAGATTTTCGAATCGGACGCTAAACTGATAGTTAATTGTAACGTTCGGAGCCTCCTAATGACGATGGAACACTCAAACTGCGTCGAGATTCAATACATCGTCCTCCAGGCGACTTGTTCCCGAGTGTCTATTGCTGCCTGTGAGTCTAGATTTTCGAATCCGACGCAAAACTGATAGTTAATTGTAACGTTCAGGGCCTCCTAACGACGATGGAACACTCAAATTGCGTCGAGATTCAATACATCGTCCTCAAGCCGACTTGTCCCCAAGGGAATATTGCTGATTTTTGCACCATATGGTCAGTTTCCAGTGAGTCTAGATTTTCGAATCCGACGCGAAATTGATAGTTAATTGCAACGTTCAGGGCCACCTAATGACGATGGAACACTAAAATTGCGTCGAGATTCAATACACCGTCCTCCAGCCGACTTGTCTCCAAGCGTCTATTGTTGCCTCTGGAACCTTATGGTCGTGCCCTGTGAGTCTAGATTTTCATATCCGACGAAAAACTGATAGTTAATTGTAACGTTCAGGGCCTCCTAATGACGATGGAACACTCAAATTGCGTCGAGATTCAAAACATTGTCCTCAGGCCGACTTGTCTCCAAGGGGATATTGCTGCCTGTGAGTCTAGATTTTCGAATCCGACGCAAAACTGATGGTTAATTGTAACATTCATGGCCTCCTAATGACGATGGCACACTCAAATTGTGTCGAGATTCAATATATCGTCCTCCAGCCGACTTGTCTCCAAGGGGATATTGCTGCCTCGGGCACCTTATAGTCGTGCTCCTGTGAGTCTAGATTTTCGGATCGGGCGCGAAGCTGATAGTTAATTGTAACATTCAGGGCCTCCTAATGACGATGGAACACTCAAATTGCGTCGAGATTCAATACACCGTCCTCCAAGCGACTTGATTCCGAGGGTCTATTGCTGCCTGTGAGTCTAGATATTCGAATCCGACACAAAACTGATAGTTAATTGTAACGTTCAGGGCCTCCTAATGACGATGGAACACTCAAATTCCTTCGAGATTCAATACATCGTCCTCCAGGCGACTTGTTTGCGAGATTCTATTGCTGCATGGTGCTCCTTATGGTCGTTCTCCTCTGAGTCTACATTTTCGAATCCGACGCAAAACTTGTAGTTAATTGTAACGTTCAGGGCCTCCTAATGACGATGGAACACTAAAATTGCGTTGAGATTCAATACATCGTCCTCAAGCCGACTTGTCTCCAAGGGCATATCGCTAACTCGGGCACCATATGGTCAGTCTCCTGTGAGTCTAGATTTTCGAATCCGATGCGAAATTGATAGTTAATTGCAACGTTCAGGGCCTCCTAATGACGATGGAACACTAAAATTGCGTCGAGTTTCAATACATCGTCCTCCAGCCGACTTGTCTCCAAGGGTCTATTGCTGCCTCGAGTAAATTTATGGTCGTCCTCCTGTAAGTCTAGATTATCGAATCCGACGCAAAACTGATAGTTAATTGTAACGTTCAGGGCCTCCTAATGACGATTGAATACTCAAATTGCGTCGAGATTCAATACATCGTCCTCCAGCCGACTTGTCTCCAAGCGGATATAGCTGCCTCGGGCACCTAAAGGTCGTACTCCTGTGAGTCCACATTTTCGAGTCCGACGGAAAACTGATAGTTAATTGTAACGTTCAGGGCCTCCTAATGACGATGGAACACACCAATTGCGTGGAGATTCAATAGATCGTCCTCCAGCCGACTTGTCTCCAAGCGTCTATTGCTGCCTCTGGAACCTTATGGTCGTGCTCCTGTGAGTCTAGATTTTCGAATCCGACGCAAAACTGATAGTTAATTGTAACGTTCAGGGCCTCCTAATGACGATGGAACACACAAATTGCGTCGAGATTCAATAGATCGTCCTCCAGCCGACTTGTCTCCAGGGTAGATTGCTGCGTCGGGCACCATATGGTCGTTCTCCTGTGAGTCTAGATTTTCGATTCCGAGGCAAAACTGATAGTTAATTGTAACGTTCAGGGTCTCCTAATGACGATGGAACACTCAAATTTCGTCGAGATTCAATACATCGTCCTCCAGGCGACTCTTGTCTCCGAGGGTCTATTGCTGCCTCGGGCAACTAATGGTCGTTGTCCTCTGAGTCTACATTTACGAATGCGACGCAAAACTGGTAGTTAATTGTAACGTTCAGGGCCTCCTAATGACGATGGAACACTCAAATTGCGTCGAGATTCAGTACATCGTCCTCAATCCGTCTCCAAGGGGATATTGCTGCCTGTGAGTCTAGATTTTCGAATCTGATGCAAAACTGATGGTTAATTGTAACGTTCATGGCCTCCTTATGACGATGGAACACTCAAATTGCGTCGGGAATCAATACATCGTCCTCCAGCCGACTTGTCTCCAAGCGTCGATTGCTGCCTCTGGCACCTTATGGTCGTGCTCCTGTGAGTCTAGATTTTCGAATCCGACGCGAAACTGATAGTTAATTGTAACGTTCATAGCCTCCTAAGGACGATGGAACACTCAAATTGCGTAGAGATTCAATACATCGTCCTCCAGGCGACTTGTTTCCGAGGGTCTATTGCTGCCTATGAGTCTAGATTTTCGAATCCGACGGAAAACTGATAGTTAATTGTAACGTTCAGGACCTCCTAATGACCATGGGACGCTCAAAATGCGTCGAGATTCAATAGATCGTACTCCAGCCGACTTGTCTCCAAGCGTCTATTGCTGCCTCTGGAACCTTATGGTCGTGCTCCTGTGGGTCTAGATTTTCGGATCGGACGCGAAACTGATAGTTAATTGTAACGTTCAGGGCCTCCTAATGACGATGGAACACTCAAATTGCGTCGAGATTCAATACATCGTCCTCCAAGCGACTTGTTTCCGAGGGTCTATTGCTGCCTGTGAGTCTAGATTTTCGAATCCGACACAAAACTGATAGTTAATTGTAACGTTCAGGGCCTCCTAATGACGATGGAACACTCAAATTCCTTCGAGATTCAATACATCGTCCTCCAGGCGACTTGTTTGCGAGATTCTATTGCTGCATGGTGCTCCTTATGGTCGTTCTCCTCTGAGACTACATTTTCGAATCCGACGCAAAACTGATAGTTAATTGTAACGTTCAGGGCCTCCTAATGACGATGGAACACTCAAATTGCGTCGAGATTCAATACATCGTCCTCAATAAGTCTCCAAGGGGATATTGCTGCCTGTGAGTCTACATTTTCGAATCCGACGCAAAACTGATGGTTAATTGTAACGTTCATGGCCTCCTTATGACGATGGAACACTCAAATTGCGTCGAGAATCAATACATCGTCCTCCAGCCGATTTGTCTCCAAGGGGATATTGCTGCCTCGGGAACCTTATGGTCGTTCTCCTGTGAGTCTAGATTTTCGAATCCGACGCAACACTGATGGTTAATTGTAACATTCATGGCCTCCTAATGACGATGGAACACTCAAATTGTGTCGAGATTCATTATATCGTCCTCCAGCCGACTTGTCTCCAAGCGTCTATTGCTGCCTCTGGCACCTTATGGTCGTGCTCCTGTGAGTCTAGATTTCCGAATCCGACGCGAAACTGATAGTTAATTGTAACGTTCAGGGCCTCCTAATGACGATGGAACACTCAAATTGCGTAGAGACTCAATACATCGTCCTCCAGGCGACTTGTTTCCGAGGGTCTATTGCTGCCTATGAGTCTAGATTTTCGAATCCGACGCAAAACTGATAGTTAATTGTAACGTTCAGGACCTCCCAATGACCATGGGACGCTCAAAATGCGTCGAGATTCAATAGATCGTCCTCCAGCCGACTTGTCTCCAGGGTAGATTGCTGCGTCGGGCACCATATGGTCGTTCTCCTGTAAGTCTAGATTTTCGAATCCGACGGAAAACTGATAGTTAATTACAACGTTCAGGGCCTCCTAATTGCGATGGAACACTCAAATTCCATCGAAATTCAATACATCGTCCTCCAGGCGACTTGTTTGCGAGGGTCTATTGCTGCTTGGGGCTCCTTATGGTCGTTCTCCTCTGAGTCTACATTTTCGAATCCGACGCAAAACTGGTAGTTAATTGTAACGTTCAGGGCCTCCTAATGACGATGGAACACTCAAATTGCGTCGAGATTCAATACATCGTCCTCAAGCCGACTTGTCTCCAACGGGATATTGCTGCCTCGGGCACCATATGGTCCGTCTCCTGTGAGTCTAGATTTTCGAATCTGACGCGAAATTGATAGTTAATTGCAACGTTCAGGGCCTCCTAATGACGATGGAACACTGAAATTGCGTCGAGATTCAATACATCCTCCTCTTGCCGACTTGTCTCCGAGGGTCAATTGCTGCCTCGGGCACCTTATGCTCGTCCTCCTGTGAGTCTAGATTATCGAATCCGACGCAAAACTGATAGTTAATTGTAACGTTCAGGGCCTCCTAATGACGATGGAATACTCAAATTGCGTCGAGATTCAATACATCGTCCTCCAGCCGACTTGTCTCCAAGGGGTTATTGCTGCCTCGGGCACCTTAAGGTCGTTCTCCTGTGAGTCTACATTTTCGAATCCGACGCAAAACTGATAGTTAATGATAACGTTCAGGGCCTCAGAATGACGACGGAACACTCAAATTGCGTCGAGATTCAATACATCGTCCTCAAGCCGACTTGTCTCCAAGGTGATATTGCTGCCTGTGAGTCTAGATTTTCGAGACCGATGCAAAACGTTCATGGCCTCCTAATGGCGATGGAACACTGAAATTGCGTCGAGAATCAATACATCGTCCTCCAGCCGACTTGTCTCCAAGGGTCTATTGCTGCCTCCAGCACCTTATGGTCGTTCTCCGGTGAGTCTAGATTACCGAATCCGACGCAAAACTGATAGTTAATTGTAACGTTCAGGGGCTGCTAATGAAGATGGAACACTGAAATTGCGTCGAGATTCAATACATCGTCCTCCAGGCGATTTGTCTCCACGGGGAATTTGCTGCCTCGGGCACCATATGGTCCGGCTCCTGTGAGTCTAGATTACCGAATCCGACGCAAAACTGATAGTTAATTGTAAAGTTCAGGGCCTCCTAATTACGATGGAACACTCAAATTGCGTAGAGATTCAATACATCGTCCTCCAGCCGATTTGTCTCCAAGGGTCTATTGCTGCCTCCAGCACCTTATGGACGTTCTCCTGTGAGTCTAGATTACCGAATCCGACGCAAAACTGATAGTTAATTGTAAAGTTCAGGGCCTCCTAATGACGATGGAATACTCAAATTGCGTCGAGTTCAATTCTTCGTCCTTCAGCCGACTTGTCTACAAGGGTCTATTGCTGCCTCGGGCACCTTATGGTCGTTCTCCTCTGAGTCTGAATTTTCGAATCCGACGCAAAACTGATAGTTAATTGTAACGTTCAGGGCCTTCTAATGACGATGGAACACTCAAATTGCGTCGAGATTCAATACATCGTCCTCAAGCCGACTTGTCTCCAAGGGGATATTGCTGCTTGTGAGTCTAGATTTTCGAATCCGACGCAAAATGTTCATGGCCTCCTAATGACGATGGAACACTCAAATTGCGTCGAGAATCAATACATCGTCCTCCAGCCGGCTTGTTCCCAAGGGGATATTGCTGCCTCGGGCACCTTCTGGTCGTTCTCCTGTAAGTCTAGATTTTCGAATCCGACGCAAAACTGATGGTTAATTGTAACGTTTATGGCCTCCTAATGACGATGGAACACTCAAATTGCGTCGAGATTCAATATATCGTCCTCGAGCCGACTTGTCTCCAACGGTCTATTGCTGCCTCTGGCACCTTATGGTTGTTCTCCTCTGAGTCTACGCTTACGAATCCGACGCAAAACTGGTAGTTAATTGTAACGTTCAGGGCTTCCTAATGACGATGGAATACTCAAATTGCGTCGAGTTCAATTCTTCGTCCTTCAGCCGACTTGTCTACAAGGGTCTATTGCCGCCTCGGGCACCTTATGGTCGTTCTCCTCTGAGTCTACATTTTCGAATCCGACGCAAAACTGATAGTTAATTGTAAGGTTCAGGGCCTTCTAATGACGATGGAACACTCAAATTGCGTCGACATTCAAAACATCGTTCTCCAGCCGACTTGTCTCCAAGGGTCTATTATTGCCTCGGGCTCCTGTGAGTCTAGATTATCGAATCCGACGCAAAACTGATAGTTAATTGTAACGTTAAGGGCCTCCTAATGACGATGAAGCACTCAAATTCCGACGAGATTCGATACATCGTCCTCCAGTAGACTTCTCTCCAAGGGGATATTGCTGCCTCTGGCACCATATGGTCCGTCTCCTGTGAGTCTAGATTTCCGAATCCGACGCGAAACTGATATTTAATTGTAACGTTCTGGGCCTCCTAATGACGATGGAACACTGAAATTGCGTCGAGATTCAATTCATCGTCCTTCAGTAGACTTGTTTCCAAGGGTCTATTGCTGCCTCGGGAACCTTAAGGTCGTTCTCTTGTGGGTCTAGATTTTCGAATCCGACGCAAAACTGATAGTTAATTGTAACGTGCAGGGCCTCCTAATGACGAGCGAACACTCAAATTGCGTCGAGATTCAATACATCGTCTTCCAGCCGACTTGTCTCCAAGGGTCTATTACTGCCTCGGGCTCCTGTGAGTCTAGATTTTCGAATCCGACGCTAAACTGATGGTTAATTGTAATATGCAGGGCCTCCTAAGGACGATGGAACACTCAAATTGCGTCGAGATTCAATACATCGGCCTCCAGGCGACTTGTCTCCAAGGGCCTATTGCTGCCTCGGGCACCATATGGTCCGTCTCCTGTGAGTCCACATTTTCGAGTCCGACGCAAAACTGATAGTTAATTGTAACGTTCAGGGCTTCCTAATGATGATGGAACACACAAATTGCGTCGAGATTCGATAGATCGTCCTCAAGCCGACTTGTTTCCAAGGTCATATTGCTGCCTCTGGCACCACATGGCCCGTCTCCTGTGAGTCTAGATTTTCGAATCCGACGCGAAACTGATTTTTAATTGTAACGTTCAGTGCCTCCTAATGACAATGGAACACTCAAATTGCGTCGATATTCAACACATCGTCCTCCAGCCGACATGTCTCCAAGGGTCTATTGCTGCATCGGGCACCTTATGGTCGTTCTCCTGTGAGTCTAGATTATCGAATCCAACGCAAAACTGTTAGTTAATTGTGCCGTTCAGGGCCTCCTAAGGACGATGGAAAACTCAAATTGCGTCAAGATTCAATACATCGTCCTCCAGCCGACTTGTCTCCAAGGGGATATTGCTGCCTCGGGCACCTTAAGGTCGTTCTCCTGTGAGTCTAAATTTTCGAATCCGACGCAAAACTGATAGTTAATTGTAACTTTCAGGGCCTCTCAATGACGATGTAACACTCAAATTGTGTCGAGATTCAATATATCGTCCTCCAGCCGACTTGTCTCCAAGCGTCTATTGCTGCCTCTGGCACCTTATAGTCGTGCTCCTGCGAGTCTAGATTTTCGGATCGGACGCGAAGCTGATAGTTAATTGTAACGTTCAGGGCCTCCTAATGACGATGGAACACTCAAATTGCGTCGAGATTCAATACATCGTCCTCCAAGCGACTTGATTCCAAGGGTCTATTGCTGCCTGTGAGTCTAGATTTTCGAATCCGACACAAAACTGATAGTTAATTGTAACGTTCAGGGCCTCCTAATGACGATGGAACACTCAAATTCCTTCGAGATTCAATACATCGTCCTCCAGGCGACTTGTTTGCGAGATTCTATTGCTGCATGGTGCTCCTTATGGTCGTTCTCCTCTGAGTCTACATTTTCGAATCCGACGCAAAACTTGTAGTTAATTGTAACGTTCAGGGCCTCCTAATGACGATGGAACACTAAAATTGCGTTGAGATTCAATACATCGTCCTCAAGCCGACTTGTCTCCAAGGGCATATCGCTGACTCGGGCACCATATGGTCAGACTCCTGTGAGTCTAGATTTTCGAATCCAACGCAAAACTGATAGTTAATTGTAACGTTCAGGGCCTCCTAATGACGATTGAATACTCAAATTGCGTCGAGATTCAATACATCGTCCTCCAGCCGACTTGTCTCCAAGCGGATATAGCTGCCTCGGGCACCTAAAGGTCGTACTCCTGTGAGTCCACATTTTCGAGTCCGACGCAAAACTGATAGTTAATTGTAACGTTCAGGGCCTCCTAATGACGATGGAACACACAAATTGCGTGGAGATTCAATAGATCGTCCTCCAGCCGACTTGTCTCCAAGCGTCTATTGCTGCCTCTGGAACCTTATGGTCGTGCTCCTGTGCGTCTAGATTTTCGAATCCAACGCAAAACTGATAGTTAATTGTAACGTTCAGGGCCTCCTAATGACGATTGAATACTCAAATTGCGTCGAGATTCAATACATCGTCCTCCAGCCGACTTGTCTCCAAGCGGATATAGCTGCCTCGGGCACTAAAGGTCGTACTCCTGTGAGTCCACATTTTCGAGTCCGACGCAAAACTGATAGTTAATTGTAACGTTCAGGGCCTCCTAATGACGATGGAACACACAAATTGCGTGGAGATTCAATAGATTGTCCTCCAGCCGACTTGTCTCCAAGCGTCTATTGCTGCCTCTGGAACCTTATGGTCGTGCTCCTGTGAGTCTAGATTTTCGGATCGGGCGCGAAGCTGATAGTTAATTGTAACATTCAGGGCCTCCTAATGACGATGGAACACTCAAATTGCGTCGAGATTCAATACATCGTCCTCCAAGCGACTTGATTCCGAGGGTCTATTGCTGCCTGTGAGTCTAGGTATTCGAATCCGACACAAAACTGATAGTTAATTGTAACGTTCAGGGCCTCCTAATGACGATGGAACACTCAAATTCCTTCGAGATTCAATACATCGTCCTCCAGGCGACTTGTTTGCGAGATTCTATTGCTGCATGGTGCTCCTTATGGTCGTTCTCCTCTGAGTCTACATTTTCGAATCCGACGCAAAACTTGTAGTTAATTGTAACGTTCAGGGCCTCCTAATGACGATGGAACACTCAAATTGCGTCGAGATTCAATAAATCGTCCTCCAGCCGACTTGTCTATAGGGTAGATTGCTGCGTCGGGCACCATATGGTCGTTCTCCTGTGAGTCTAGATTTTCGATTCCGAGGCAAAACTGATAGTTAATTGTAACGTTCAGGGTCTCCTAATGACGATGGAACACTCAAATTTCGTCGAGATTCAATACATCGTCCTCCAGGCGACTCTTGTCTCCGAGGGTCTATTGCTGCCTCGGGCAACTAATGGTCGTTGTCCTCTGAGTCTACATTTTCGAATGCGACGCAAAACTGGTAGTTAATTGTAACGTTCAGGGCCTCCTAATGACGATGGAACACTCAAATTGCGTCGAGATTCAATACATCGTCCTCAATCCGTCTCCAAGGGGATATTGCTGCCTGTGAGTCTAGATTTTCGAATCTGACGCAAAACTGATGGTTAATTGTAACGTTCATGGCCTCCTTATGACGATGGAACACTCAAATTGCGTCGAGAATCAATACATCGTCCTCCAGCCGACTTGTCTCCAAGCGTCGATTGCTGCCTCTGGCACCTTATAGTCGTGCTCCTGTGAGTCTAGATTTTCGAATCCGACGCGAAACTGATAGTTAATTTTAACGTTCATAGCCTCCTAAGGACGATGGAACACTCAAATTTCGTAGAGATTCAATACATCGTCCTCCAGGCGACTTGTTTCCGAGGGTCTATTGCTGCCTATGAGTCTAGATTTTCGAATCCGACGGAAAACTGATAGTTAATTGTAACGTTCAGGACCTCCTAATGACCATGGGACGCTCAAAATGCGTCGAGATTCAATAGATCGTCCTCCAGCCGACTTGTCTCCAAGCGTCTATTGCTGCCTCTGGAACCTTATGGTCGTGCTCCTGTGAGTCTAGATTTTCGGATCGGACGCGAAACTGATAGTTAATTGTAACGTTCAGGGCCTCCTAATGACGATGGAACACCCAAATTGCGTCGAGATTCAATACATCGTCCTCCAAGCGACTTGTTTCCGAGGGTCTATTGCTGCCTGTGAGTCTAGATTTTCGAATCCGACACAAAACTGATTGTTAATTGTAACGTTCAGGGCCTCCTAATGACGATGGAACACTCAAATTCCTTCGAGATTCAATACATCGTCCTCCAGGCGACTTGTTTGCGAGATTCTATTGCTGCATGGTGCTCCTTATGGTCGTTCTCCTCTGAGACTACATTTTCGAATCCGGTGCAAAACTGATAGTTAATTGTAACGTTCAGGGCCTCCTAATGACGATGGAACACTCAAATTGCGTCGAGATTCAATACATCGTCCTCAATCCGTCTCCAAGGGGATATTGCTGCCTGTGAGTCTAGATTTTCGAATCCGACGCAAAACTGATGGTTAATTGTAACGTTCATGGCCTCCTTATGACGATGGAACACTCAAATTGCGTCGAGAATCAATACATCGTCCTCCAGCCGATTTGTCTCCAAGGGGATATTGCTGCCTCGGGAACCTTATGGTCGTTCTCCTGTGAGTCTAGATTTTCGAATCCGACGCAACACTGATGGTTAATTGTAACATTCATGGCCTCCTAATGACGATGGAACACTCAAATTGTGTCGAGATTCATTATATCGTCCTCCAGCCGACTTGTCTCCAAGCGTCTATTGCTGCCTCTGGCACCTTATGGTCGTGCTCCTGTGAGTCTAGATTTCCGAATCCGACGCGAAACTGATAGTTAATTGTAACGTTCAGGGCCTCCTAATGACGATGGAACACTCAAATTGCGTAGAGACTCAATACATCGTCCTCCAGGCTACTTGTTTCCGAGGGTCTATTGCTGCCTATGAGTCTAGATTTTCGAATCCGACGCAAAACTGATAGTTAATTGTAACGTTCAGGACCTCCCAATGTCCATGGGACGCTCAAAATGCGTCGAGATTCAATAGATCGTCCTCCAGCCGACTTGTCTCCAGGGTAGATTGCTGCGTCGGGCACCATATGGTCGTTCTCCTGTAAGTCTAGATTTTCGAATCCGACGGAAAACTGATAGTTAATTACAACGTTCAGGGCCTCCTAATTGCGATGGAACACTCAAATTCCATCGAAATTCAATACATCGTCCTCCAGGCGACTTGTTTGCGAGGGTCTATTGCTGCTTGGGGCTCCTTATGGTCGTTCTCCTCTGAGTCTACATTTTCGAATCCGACGCAAAACTGGTAGTTAATTGTAACGTTCAGGGCCTCCTAATGACGATGGAACACTCAAATTGCGTCGAGATTCAATACATCGTCCTCAAGCCGACTTGTCTCCAACGGGATATTGCTGCCTCGGGCACCATATGGTCCGTCTCCTGTGAGTCTAGATTTTCGAATCTGACGCGAAACTGATAGTTAATTGTAACGTTCAGGGCCTCCTAATGACGATGGAATACTCAAATTGCGTCGAGATTCAATACATCGTCCTCCAGCCGACTTGTCTCCAAGGGGTTATTGCTGCCTCGGGCACCTTAAGGTCGTTCTCCTGTGAGTCTACATTTTCGGATCCGACGCAAAACTGATAGTTAATGACAACGTTCAGGGCCTCAGAATGACGACGGAACACTCAAATTGCGTCGAGATTCAATACATCGTCCTCAAGCCGACTTGTCTCCAAGGTGATATTGCTGCCTGTGAGTCTAGATTTTCGAGACCGATGCAAAACGTTCATGGCCTCCTAATGGCGATGGAACACTGAAATTGCGTCGAGAATCAATACATCGTCCTCCAGCCGACTTGTCTCCAAGGGTCTATTGCTGCCTCCAGCACCTTATGGTCGTTCTCCGGTGAGTCTAGATTACCGAATCCGACGCAAAACTGATAGTTAATTGTAACGTTCAGGGGCTGCTAATGAAGATGGAACACTCAAATTGCGTCGAGATTCAATACATCGTCCTCCAGGCGATTTGTCTATACGGGGAATTTGCTGCCTCGGGCACCATATGGTCCGGCTCCTGTGAGTCTAGATTACCGAATCCGACGCAAAACTGATAGTTAATTGTAAAGTTCAGGGCCTCCTAATGTCGATGGAACACTCAAATTGCGTAGAGATTCAATACATCGTCCTCCAGCCGATTTGTCTCCAAGGGTCTATTGCTGCCTCCAGCACCTTATGGACGTTCTCCTGTGAGTCTAGATTACCGAATCCGACGCAAAACTGATAGTTAATTGTAAAGTTCAGGGCCTCCTAATGACGATGGAATACTCAAATTGCGTCGAGTTCAATTCTTCGTCCTTCAGCCGACTTGTCTACAAGGGTCTATTGCTGCCTCGGGCACGTTATGGTCGTTCTCCTCTGAGTCTGAATTTTCGAATCCGACGCAAAACTGATAGTTAATTGTAACGTTCAGGGCCTTCTAATGACGATGGAACACTCAAATTGCGTCGAGATTCAATACATCGTCCTCAAGCCGACTTGTCTCCAAGGGGATATTGCTGCTTGTGAGTCTAGATTTTCGAATCCGACGCAAAATGTTCATGGCCTCCTAATGACGATGGAACACTCAAATTGCGTCGAGAATCAATACATCGTCCTCCAGCCGGCTTGTTCCCAAGGGGATATTGCTGCCTCGGGCACCTTCTGGTCGTTCTCCTGTGAGTCTAGATTTTCGAATCCGACGCGAAACTGATGGTTAATTGTAACGTTTATGGCCTCCTAATGACGATGGAACACTCAAATTGCGTCGAGATTCAATATATCGTCCTCGAGCCGACTTGTCTCCAACGGTCTATTGCTGCCTCTGGCACCTTATGGTTGTTCTCCTCTGAGTCTACACTTACGAATCCGACGCAAAACTGGTAGTTAATTGTAACGTTCAGGGCTTCCTAATGACGATGGAATACTCAAATTGCGTCGAGTTCAATTCTTCGTCCTTCAGCCGACTTGTCTACAAGGGTCTATTGCTGCCTCGGGCACCTTATGGTCGTTCTCCTCTGAGTCTACATTTTCGAATCCGACGCAAAACTGATAGTTAATTGTAAGGTTCAGGGCCTTCTAATGACGATGGAACACTCAAATTGCGTCGACATTCAAAACATCGTTCTCCAGCCGACTTGTCTCCAAGGGTCTATTATTGCCTCGGGCTCCTGTGAGTCTAGATTATCGAATCCGACGCAAAACTGATAGTTAATTGTAACGTTAAGGGCCTCCTAATGACGATGAAGCACTCAAATTCCGACGAGATTCGATACATCGTCCTCCAGCAGACTTCTCTCCAAGGGGATATTGCTGCCTCTGGCACCATATGGTCCGTCTCCTGTGAGTCTAGATTTCCGAATCCGACGCGAAACTGATATTTAATTGTAACGTTCTGGGCCTCCTAATGACGATGGAACACTGAAATTGCGTCGAGATTCAATTCATCGTCCTTCAGTAGACTTGTTTCCAAGGGTCTATTGCTGCCTCGGGAACCTTAAGGTCGTTCTCTTGTGGGTCTAGATTTTCGAATCCGACGCAAAACTGATAGTTAATTGTAACGTGCAGGGCCTCCTAATGACGAGCGAACACTCAAATTGCGTCGAGATTCAATACATCGTCTTCCAGCCGACTTGTCTCCAAGGGTCTATTACTGCCTCGGGCTCCTGTGAGTCTAGATTTTCGAATCCGACGCTAAACTGATGGTTAATTGTAATATTCAGGGCCTCCTAAGGACGATGGAACACTCAAATTGCGTCGAGATTCAATACATCGGCCTCCAGCCGACTTGTCTCCAAGGGCCTATTGCTGCCTCGGGCACCATATGGTCCGTCTCCTGTGAGTCCACATTTTCGAGTCCGACGCAAAACTGATAGTTAATTGTAACGTTCAGGGCTTCCTAATGATGATGGAACACACAAATTGCGTCGAGATTCGATAGATCGTCCTCAAGCCGACTTGTTTCCAAGGTCATATTTCTGCCTCTGGCACCACATGGCCCGTCTCCTGTGAGTCTAGATTTTCGAATCCGACGCGAAACTGATTTTTAATTGTAACGTTCAGTGCCTCCTAATGACAATGGAACACTCAAATTGCGTCGATATTCAACACATCGTCCTCCAGCCGACATGTCTCCAAGGGTCTATTGCTGCATCGGGCACCTTATGGTCGTTCTCCTGTGAGTCTAGATTATCGAATCCAACGCAAAACTGATAGTTAATTGTGCCGTTCAGGGTCTCCTAAGGACGATGGAACACTCAAATTGCGTCAAGATTCAATACATCGTCCTCCAGCCGACTTGTCTCCAAAGGGATATTGCTGCCTCGGGCACCTTAAGGTCGTTCTCCTGTGAGTCTAAATTTTCGAATCCGACGCAAAACTGATAGTTAATTGTAACTTTCAGGGCCTCTCAATGACGATGTAACCCTCAAATTGTGTCGAGATTCAATATATCGTCCTCCAGCCGACTTGTCTCCAAGCGTCTATTGCTGCCTCTGGCACCTTATAGTCGTGCTCCTGCGAGTCTAGATTTTCGGATCGGACGCGAAGCTGATAGTTAATTGTAACGTTCATTGCCTCCTAATGACGATGGAACACTCAAATTGCGTCGAGATTCAATACATCGTCCTCCAAGCGACTTGATTTCAAGGGTCTATTGCTGCCTGTGAGTCTAGATTTTCGAATCCGACACATAACTGATAGTTAATTGTAACGTTCAGGGCCTCCTAATGACGATGGAACACTCAAATTCCTTCGAGATTCAATACATCGTCCTCCAGGCGACTTGTTTGCGAGATTCTATTGCTGCATGGTGCTCCTTATGGTCGTTCTCCTCTGAGTCTACATTTTCGAATCCGACGCAAAACTTGTAGTTAATTGTAACGTTCAGGGCCTCCTAATGACGATGGAACACTAAAATTGCGTTGAGATTCAATACATCGTCCTCAAGCCGACTTGTCTCCAAGGGCATATCGCTGACTCGGGCACCATATGGTCAGTCTCCTGTGAGTCTAGATTTTCGAATCCGACGCGAAATTGATAGTTAATTGCAACGTTCAGGGCCTCCTAATGACGATGGAACACTAAAATTGCGTCAAGTTTCAATACATCGTCCTCCAGCCGACTTGTCTCCAAGGGTCTATTGCTGCCTCGAGTAAATTTATGGTCGTCCTCCTGTAAGTCTAGATTATCGAATCCGACGCAAAACTGATAGTTAATTGTAACGTTCAGGGCCTCCTAATGACGATTGAATACTCAAATTGCGTCGAGATTCAATACATCGTCCTCCAGCCGACTTGTCTCCAAGCGGATATAGCTGCCTCGGGCACCTAAAGGTCGTACTCCTGTGAGTCCACATTTTCGAGTCCGACGCAAAACTGATAGTTAATTGTAACGTTCAGGACCTCCTAATGACGATGGAACACACAAATTGCGTGGAGATTCAATAGATCGTCCTCCAGCCGACTTGTCTCCAAGCGTCTATTGCTGCCTCTGGAACCTTATGGTCGTGCTCCTGTGAGTCTAGATTTTCGAATCCGACGCAAAACTGATAGTTAGTTGTAACATTCAGGGCCTCATAATGACGATGGAACACTCAAATTGCGTCGAGATTCAATATATTGTCCTCAAGCCGACTTGTCTCCAAGGGGATATTGCTGCCTCTAGCACCATATGGCCCGTCTCCTGTGAGTCTAGATTTTCGAATCCGACGCGAAACTGATTTTCAATTGTAACGTTCAGTGCCTCCTAATGACAATGGGACACTCAAATTGCGTCGATATTCAACACATCGTCCTCCAGCCGACATGTCTCCAAGGGTCTAATGCTGCATCGGGCACCTTATGTTCGTTCTCCTGTAAGTCTAGATTATCGAATCCGACGCAAAACTTATAGTTAATTGTACCGTTCAGGGCCTCCTAAGGACGATGGAACACTCAAATTTCGTCAAGATTCAATACGTCGTCCTCCAGCCGACTTGTCTCCAAGGGGATATAGCTGCCTCGGGCACCTTAAGGTCGTTCTCCTGTGAGTCTAAATTTTCGTATCCGACGCAAAACTGATAGTTAATTGTAACTTTCAGGGCCTCTCAATGACGATGGAACACTCAAATTGCGTCGAGATTCAATACATCGGCCTCCAGCCGACTTGTCTCCAAAGGTCTATTGCTGCCTCGGGCACCTTGTGGTCGTTCTCCTGTGAGTCTAGATTTTCGAATCCGACGAAAAACTGATAGTTAATTGTAACGTTCAGGACCTCCTAATGACCATGGGACGCTCAAAATGCGTCGAGATTCAATAGATCGTCCTCCAGCCGACTTGTCTCCAGGGTAGATTGCTGCGTCGGGCACCATATGGTCGTTCGCCTGTGAGTCTAGATTTTCGAATCCGAGGCAAAACTGATAGTTAATTGTAACGTTCAGGCTCTCCTAATGACGATGGAACACTCAAATTTCGTCGAGATTCAATACATCGTCCTCCAGGCGACTCTTGTCTCCGAGGGTCTATTGCTGCCTCGGGCAACTAATGGTCGTTGTCCTCTGAGTCTACATTTTCGAATCCGTCGCAAAACTGGTAGTTAATTGTAACGTTCAGGGCCTCCTAATGACGATGGAACACTCAAATTGCGTCGAGATTCAATACATCGTCCTCAATCCGTCTCCAAGGGGATATTGCTGCCTGTGAGTCTAGATTTTCGAATCTGACGCAAAACTGATGGTTAATTGTAACGTTCATGGCCTCCTTATGACGATGGAACACTCAAATTGCGTCGAGAATCAATACATCGTCCTCCAGCCGATTTGTCTCCAAGGGGATATTGCTGCCTCGGGAACCTTATTGTCGTTCTCCTGTGAGTCTAGATTTTCGAATCCGACGCAACACTGATGGTTAATTGTAACAATCATGGCCTCCTAATGACGATGGAACACTCAAATTGTGTCGAGATTTAGTATATCGTCCTCCAGCCGACTTGTCTCCACGCGTCGATTGCTGCCTCTGGCACCTTATGGTCGTGCTGCTGTGAGTCTAGATTTTCGAATCCGACGCGAAACTGATAGTTAATTGTAATGTTCAGGGCCTCCTAATGACGATGGAACACTCAAATTGCGTAGAGATTCAATACATCGTCCTCCAGGCGACTTGTTTCCGAGGGTCTATTGCTGCCTATGAGTCTAGATTTTCGAATCCGACGGTAAACTGATAGTTAATTGTAACGTTCAGGACCTCCTAATGACCATGGGACGCTCAAAATGCGTCGAGATTCAATAGATCGTCCTCCAGCCGACTTGTCTCCAAGCGTCTATTGCTGCCTCTGGAACCTTATGGTCGTGCTCCTGTGAGTCTAGATTTTCGGATCGGACGCGAAACTGATAGTTAATTGTAACGTTCAGGGCCTCCTAATGACGATGGAACACTCAAATTGCGTCGAGATTCAATACATCGTCCTCCAAGCGACTTGTTTCCGAGGGTCTATTGCTGCCTGTGAGTCTAGATTTTCGAATCCGACACAAAACTGATAGTTAATTGTAACGTTCAGGGCCTCCTAATGACGATGGAACACTCAAATTCCTTCGAGATTCAATACATCGTCCTCCAGGCGACTTGTTTGCGAGATTCTATTGCTGCATGGTGCTCCTTATGGTCGTTCTCCTCTGAGACTACATTTTCGAATCCGACGCAAAACTGATAGTTAATTGTAACGTTCAGGGTCTCCTAATGACGATGGAACACTCAAATTGCGTCGAGATTCAATACATCGTCCTCAATCCGTCTCCAAGGGGATATTGCTGCCTGTGAGTCTACATTTTTGAATCCGACGCAAAACTGATGGTTAATTGTAACGTTCATGGCCTCCTTATGACGATGGAACACTCAAATTGCGTCGAGAATCAATTCATCGTCCTCCAGCCGATTTGTCTCCAAGGGGATATTGCTGCCTCGGGAACCTTATGGTCGTTCTCCTGTGAGTCTAGATTTTCGAATCCGACGCAACACTGATGGTTAATTGTAACATTCATGGCCTCCTAATGACGATGGAACACTCAAATTGTGTCGAGATTCATTATATCGTCCTCCAGCCGACTTGTCTCCAAGCGTCTATTTCTGCCTCTGGCATCTTATGGTCGTGCTCCTGTGAGTCTAGATTTCCGAATCCGACGCGAAACTGATAGTTAATTGTAACGTTCAGGGCCTCCTAATGACGATGGAACACTCAAATTGCGTAGAGACTCAATACATCGTCCTCCAGGCGACTTGTTTCCGAGGGTCTATTGCTGCCTATGAGTCTAGATTTTCGAATCCGACGCAAAACTGATAGTTAATTGTAACGTTCAGGACCTCCCAATGTCCATGGGACGCTCAAAATGCGTCGAGATTCAATAGAGCGTCCTCCAGCCGACTTGTCTCCAGGGTAGATTGCTGCGTCGGGCACCATATGGTCGTTCTCCTGTAAGTCTAGATTTTCGAATCCGACGGAAAACTGATAGTTAATTACAACGTTCAGGGCCTCCTAATTGCGATGGAACACTCAAATTCCATCGAAATTCAATACATCGTCCTCCAGGCGACTTGTTTGCGAGGGTCTATTGCTGCTTGGGTCTCCTTATGGTCGTTCTCCTCTGAGTCTACATTTTCGAATCCGACGCAAAACTGGTAGTTAATTGTAACGTTCAGGGCCTCCTAATGACGATGGAACACTCAAATTGCGTCGAGATTCAATACATCGTCCTCAAGCCGACTTGTCTCCAACGGGATATTGCTGCCTCGGGCACCATATGGTCCGTCTCCTGTGAGTCTAGATTTTCGAATCTGACGCGAAATTGATAGTTAATTGCAACGTTCAGGGCCTCCTAATGACGATGGAACACTGAAATTGCGTCGAGATTCAATACATCCTCCTCTTGCCGACTTGTCTCCGAGGGTCAATTGCTGCCTCGGGCACCTTATTGTCGTCCTCCTGTGAGTCTAGATTATCGAATCCGACGCAAAACTAATAGTTAATTGTAACGTTCAGGGCCTCCTAATGACGATGGAATACTCAAATTGCGTCGAGATTCAATACATCGTCCTCCAGCCGACTTGTCTCCAAGGGGTTATTGCTGCCTCGGGCACCTTAAGGTCGTTCTCCTGTGAGTCTACATTTTCAAATCCGACGCAAAACTGATAGTTAATGATAACGTTCAGGGCCTCCTAATGACGACGGAACACTCAAATTGCGTCGAGATTCAATACATCGTCGTCAAGCCGACTTGTCTCCAAGGTGATATTGCTGCCTGTGAGTCTAGATTTTCGAGACCGATGCAAAACGTTCATGGCCGCCTAATGACGATGGAACACTCAAATTGCGTCGAGAATCAATACATCTTCCTCCAGCCGACTTGTCTCCAAGGGGATATTGCTGCCTCGGGCACCTTATGGTCGTTCTCCTGTGATTCTACATTTTCGAATTCGATGCAAAACTGATGGGTAATTGTAACGATTATGGCCTCCTAATGACGATGGAACACTCAAATTGCGTCCAGATTCAATACATTGTCCTCCAGCTGTCTTGTCTCCAAGGGGTTATTGCTGCCTCGGGCACCTTAAGGTCGTTCTCCTGCGAGTGTACATTTTCGAATCCGTCGGAAAAATGATCGTTAATGGTAACGTTCAGGGCCTCCTAATGACGACGGAACATTCAAATTGCGTCGAGATTCAATACATCGTCCTCAAGCCGACTTGTCTCCAAGGGGATATTGCTGCCTGTGAGTCTAGATTTTCGAATCCGATGCAAAACGTTCATGGCCTCCTAATGGCGATGGAACACTGAAATTGCGTCGAGAATCAATTCATCGTCCTCCAGCCGACTTGTCTCCAAGGGTCTATTGCTGCCTCCAGCACCTTATGGTCGTTCTCCGGTGAGTCTAGATTACCGAATCCGACGCAAAACTGATAGTTAATTGTAACGTTCAGGGGCTCCTAATGAAGATGGAACACTCAAATTGCGTCGAGATTCAATACATCGTCCTCCAGGCGATTTGTCTCCACGGGGAATTTGCTGCCTCGGGCACCATATGGTCCGGCTCCTGTGAGTCTAGATTACCGAATCCGACGCAAAACTGATAGTTAATTGTAAAGTTCAGGGCCTCCTAATGACGATGGAACACTCAAATTGCGTAGAGATTCAATACATCGTCCTCCAGCCGATTTGTCTCCAAGGGTCTATTGCTGCCTCCAGCACCTTATGGACGTTCTCCTGTGAGTCTAGATTACCGAATCCGACGCAAAACTGATAGTTAATTGTAAAGTTCAGGGCCTCCTAATGACGATGGAATACTCAAATTGCGTCGAGTTCAATTCTTCGTCCTTCAGCCGACTTGTCTACAAGGGTCTATTGCTGCCTCGGGCACCTTATGGTCGCCCTCCTCTGAGTCTACATTTTCGAATCCGACGCAAAACTGATAGTTAATTGTAACGTTCAGGGCCTTCTAATGACGGTGGAACACTCAAATTGCGTCGAGATTCAATACATCGTCCTCAAGCCGATTTGTCTCCAAGGGGATATTGCTGCTTGTGAGTCTAGATTTTCGAATCCGACGCAAAATGTTCATGGCCTCCTAATGACGATGGAACACTCAAATTGCGTCGAGAATCAATACATCGTCCTCCAGCCGGCTTGTTCCCAAGGGGATATTGCTGCCTCGGGCACCTTCTGGTCGTTCTCCTGTGAGTCTAGATTTTCGAATCCGACGCAAAACTGATGGTTAATTGTAACGTTTATGGCCTCCTAATGACGATGGAACACTCAAAATGTGTCGAGATTCAATATATCGTCCTCCAGCCGACTTGTCTCCAAGCGTCGATTGCTGCCTCTGGCACCTTATGGTCGTGCTCCTGTGAGTCTAGATTTTCGAATCCGACGCGAAACTGATAGTTAATTGTAACGTTCAGGGCCTCCTAATGGCGATGGAACACTCAAATTGCGTAGAGATTCAATACATCGTCCTCCAGGCGACTTGTTTCCGAGGGTCTATAGCTGCCTATGAGTCTAGATTTTCGAATCCGACGGAAAACTGATAGTTAATTGTAACGTTCAGGACCTCCTAATGACCATGGGACGCTCAAAATGCGTCGAGATTCAATAGATCGTCCTCCAGCCGACTTGTCTCCAAGCGTCTATTGCTGCCTCTGGAACCTTATGGCCGTGCTCCTGTGAGTCTAGATTTACGGATCGGACGCGAAACTGATAGTTAATTGAAACGTTCAGGGCCTCCTAATGACGATGGAACACTCAAATTGCGTCGAGATTCAATACATCGTCCTCCAAGCGACTTGTTTTCGAGGGTCTATTGCTGCCTGTGAGTCTAGATTTTCGAATCCGACACAAAACTGATAGTTAATTGTAACGTTCAGGGCCTCCTAATGACGATGGAACACTCAAATTCCTTCGAGATTCAATACATCGTCCTCCAGGCGACTTGTTTCCGAGGGTCTATTGCTGCCTATGAGTCTAGATTTTCGAATCCGACGCAAAACTGATAGTTAATTGTAACGTTCAGGACCTCCCAATGTCCATGGGACGCTCAAAATGCGTCGAGATTCAATAGATCGTCCTCCAGCCGACTTGTCTCCAGGGTAGATTGCTGCGTCGGGCACCATATGGTCGTTCTCCTGTAAGTCTAGATTTTCGAATCCGACGGAAAACTGATAGTTAATTACAACGGTCAGGGCATCCTAATTGCGATGGAACACTCTAATTCCATCGAAATTCAATACATCGTCCTCCAGGCGACTTGTTTGCGAGGGTCTATTGCTGCTTGGGGCTCCTTATGGTCGTTCTCCTCTGAGTCTACATTTTCGAATCCGACGCAAAACTGGTAGTTAATTGTAACGTTCAGGGCCTCCTAATGACGATGGAACACTCAAATTGCGTCGAGATTCAATACATCCTCCTCTTGCCGACTTGTCTCCGGGGGTCAATTGCTGCCTCGGGCACCTTATGGTCGTCCTCCTGTGAGTCTAGATTATCGAATCCGACGCAAAACTGATAGTTAATTGTAATGTTCAGGGCCTCCTAATGACGATGGAATACTCAAATTGCGTCGAGATTCAATACATCGTCCTCCAGCCGACTTGTCTCCAAGGGGTTATTGCTGCCTCGGGCACCTTAAGGTCGTTCTCCTGTGAGTCTACATTTTCGAATCCGACGCAAAACTGATAGTTAATGATATCGTTCAGGGCCTCCTAATGACGACGGAACACTCAAATTGCGTCGAGATTCAATACATCGTCCTCAAGCCGACTTGTCTCCAAGGTGATATTGCTGCCTGTGAGTCTAGATTTTCGAGACCGATGCAAAACGTTCATGGCCTCCTAATGACGATGGAACACTCAAATTGCGTCGAGAATCAGTACATCTTCCTCCAGCCGACTTGTCTCCAAGGGGATATTGCTGCCTCGGGCACCTTATGGTCGTTCTCCTGTGATTCTACATTTTCGAATTCGACGCAAAACTGATGGGTAATTGTAACGTTTATGGCCTCCTAATGACGATGGAACACTCAAATTGCGTCCAGATTCAATACATTGTCCTCCAGCTGACTTGCCTCCAAGGGGTTATTGCTGCCTCGGGCACCTTAAGGTCGTTCTCCTGCGAGTGTACATTTTCGAATCCGTCGGAAAAATGATCGTTAATGGTAACGTTCAGGGCCTCCTAATGACGACGGAACACTCAAATTGCGTCGAGATTCAATACATCGTCCTCAAGCCGACTTGTCTCCAAGGGGATATTGCTGCCTGTGAGTCTAGATTTTCGAATCCGATGCAAAACGTTCATGGCCTCCTAATGGCGATGGAACACTGAAATTGCGTCGAGAATCAATTCATCGTCCTCCAGCCGACTTGTCTCCAAGGGTCTATTGCTGCCTCCAGCACCTTATGGTCGTCCTCCGGTGAGTCTAGATTACCGAATCCGACGCAAAACTGATAGTTAATTGTAACGTTCAGAGGCTCCTAATGACGATGGAACACTCAAATTGCGTAGAGATTCAATACATCGTCCTCCAGCCGATTTGTCTCCAAGGGTCTATTGCTGCCTCCAGCACCTTATGGACGTTCTCCTGTGAGTCTAGATTACCGAATCCGACGCAAAACTGATAGTTAATTGTAAAGTTCAGGGCCTCCTAATGACGATGGAATACTCAAATTGCGTCGAGTTCAATTCTTCGTCCTTCAGCCGACTTGTCTACAAGGGTCTAGTGCTGCCTCGGGCACCTTATGGTCGTTCTCCTCTGAGTCTACATTTTCGAATCCGACGCAAAACTGATAGTTAATTGTAACGTTCAGGGCCTTCTAATGACGATGGAACACTCAAATTGCGTCGAGATTCAATACATCGTCCTCAAGCCGACTTGTCTCCAAGGGGATATTGCTGCTTGTGAGTCTAGATTTTCGAATCCGACGCAAAATGTTCATGGCCTTCTAATGACGATGGAACACTCAAATTGCGTCGAGAATCAATACATCGTCCACCAGCCGGCTTGTTCCCAAGGGGATATTGCTGCCTCGGGCACCTTTTGGTCGTTCTCCTGTGAGTCTAGATTTTCGAATCCGACGCAAAACTGATGGTTAATTGTAACGGTTATGGCCTCCTAATGACGATGGAACACTCAAATTGCGTCGAGATTCAATATATCGTCCTCGAGCCGACTTGTCTCCAAGGGTCTATTGCTGCCTCTGGCACCTTATGGTTGTTCTCCTCTGAGTCTACAATTACGAATCCGACGCAAAACTGGTAGTTAATTGTAACGTTCAGGGCCTCCTCATGACGATGGAACACTCAAATTGCGTCAACATTCAAAACATCGTTCTCCAGCCGACTTGTCTCCAAGGGTCTATTATGGCCTCGGGCTCCTGTGAGTCTAGATTATCGAATCCGACGCAAAACTGATAGTTAATTGTAACGTTAAGGGCCTCCTAATGACGATGAAGCACTCAAATTCCGACGAGATTCGATACATCGTCCTCCAGCAGACTTCTCTCCAAGGGGATATTGCTGCCTCTGGCACCATATGGTCCGGCTCCTGTGAGTCTAGATTACCGAATCCGACGCAAAACTGATAGTTAATTGTAAAGTTCAGGGCCTCCTAATGACGATGGAACACTCAAATTGCGTAGAGATTCAATACATCGTCCTCCAGCCGATTTGTCTCCAAGGGTCTATTGCTGCCTCCAGCACCTTATGGACGTTCTCCTGTGAGTCTAGATTACCGAATCCGACGCAAAACTGATAGTTAATTGTAAAGTTCAGGGCCTCCTAATGACGATGGAATACTCAAATTGCGTCGAGTTCAATTCTTCGTCCTTCAGCCGACTTGTCTACAAGGGTCTATTGCTGCCTCGGGCACCTTATGGTCGCCCTCCTCTGAGTCTACATTTTCGAATCCGACGCAAAACTGATAGTTAATTGTAACGTTCAGGGCCTTCTAATGACGGTGGAACACTCAAATTGCGTCGAGATTCAATACATCGTCCTCAAGCCGACTTGTCTCCAAGGGGATATTGCTGCTTGTGAGTCTAGATTTTCGAATCCGACGCAAAATGTTCATGGCCTCCTAATGACGATGGAACACTCAAATTGCGTCGAGAATCAATACATCGTCCTCCAGCCGGCTTGTTCCCAAGGGGATATTGCTGCCTCGGGCACCTTCTGGTCGTTCACCTGTGAGTCTAGATTTTCGAATCCGACGCAAAACTGATGGTTAATTGTAACGTTTATGGCCTCCTAATGACGATGGAACACTCAAAATGTGTCGAGATTCCATATATCGTCCTCCAGCCGACTTGTCTCCAAGCGTCGATTGCTGCCTCTGGCACCTTATGGTCGTGCTCCTGTGAGTCTAGATTTTCGAATCCGACGCGAAACTGATAGTTAATTGTAACGTTCAGGGCCTCCTAATGGCGATGGAACACTCAAATTGCGTAGAGATTCAATACATCGTCCTCCAGGCGACTTGTTTCCGAGGGTCTATAGCTGCCTATGAGTCTAGATTTTCGAATCCGACGGAAAACTGATAGTTAATTGTAACGTTCAGGACCTCCTAATGACCATGGGACGCTCAAAATGCGTCGAGATTCAATAGATCGTCCTCCAGCCGACTTGTCTCCAAGCGTCTATTGCTGCCTCTGGAACCTTATGGCCGTGCTCCTGTGAGTCTAGATTTTCGGATCGGACGCGAAACTGATAGTTAATTGTAACGTTCAGGGCCTCCTAATGACGATGGAACACTCAAATTGCGTCGAGATTCAATACATCGTCCTCCAAGCGACTTGTTTCCGAGGGTCTATTGCTGCCTGTGAGTCTAGATTTTCGAATCCGACACAAAACTGATAGTTAATTGTAACGTTCAGGGCCTCCTAATGACGATGGAACACTCAAATTCCTTCGAGATTCAATACATCGTCCTCCAGGCGACTTGTTTCCGAGGGTCTATTGCTGCCTATGAGTCTAGATTTTCGAATCCGACGCAAAACTGATAGTTAATTGTAACGTTCAGGACCTCCCAATGTCCATGGGACGCTCAAAATGCGTCGAGATTCAATAGATCGTCCTCCAGCCGACTTGTCTCCAGGGTAGATTGCTGCGTCGGGCACCATATGGTCGTTCTCCTGTAAGTCTAGATTTTCGAATCCGACGGAAAACTGATAGTTAATTACAACGTTCAGGGCCTCCTAATTGCGATGGAACACTCTAATTCCATCGAAATTCAATACATCGTCCTCCAGGCGACTTGTGTGCGAGTGTCTATTGCTGCTTGGGGCTCCTTATGGTCGTTCTCCTCTGAGTCTACATTTTCGAATCCGACGCAAAACTGGTAGTTAATTGTAACGTTCAGGGCCTCCTAATGACGATGGAACACTCAAATTGCGTCGAGATTCAATACATCCTCCTCTTGCCGACTTGTCTCCAAGGGGTTTTTGCTGCCTCGGGCACCTTAAGGTCGTTCTCCTGTGAGTCTACATTTTCGAATCCGACGCAAAACTGATAGTTAATGATAACGTTCAGGGCCTCCTAATGACGACGGAACACTCAAATTGCGTCGAGATTCAATACATCGTCCTCAAGCCGACTTGTCTCCAAGGTGATATTGCTGCCTGTGAGTCTAGATTTTCGAGACCGATGCAAAACGTTCATGGCCTCCTAATGACGATGGAACACTCAAATTGCGTCGAGAATCAATACATCTTCCTCCAGCCGACTTGTCTCCAAGGGGATATTGCTGCCTCGGGCACCTTATGGTCGTTCTCCTGTGATTCTACATTTTCGAATTCGACGCAAAACTGATGGGTAATTGTAATGTTTATGGCCTCCTAATGACGATGGAACACTCAAATTGCGTCCAGATTCAATACATTGTCCTCCAGCTGACTTGCCTCCAAGGGGTTATTGCTGCCTCGGGCACCTTAAGGTCGTTCTCCTGCGAGTGTACATTTTCGAATCCGTCGGAAAAATGATCGTTAATGGTAACGTTCAGGGCCTCCTAATGACGACGGAACACTCAAATTGCGTCGAGATTCAATACATCGTCCTCAAGCCGACTTGTCTCCAAGGGGATATTGCTGCCTGTGAGTCTAGATTTTCGAATCCGATGCAAAACGTTCATGGCCTCCTAATGGCGATGGAACACTGAAATTGCGTCGAGAATCAATTCATCGTCCTCCAGCCGACTTGTCTCCAAGGGTCTATTGCTGCCTCCAGCACCTTATGGTCGTTCTCCGGTGAGTCTAGATTACCGAATCCGACGCAAAACTGATAGTTAATTGTAACGTTCAGAGGCTCCTAATGACGATGGAACACTCAAATTGCGTAGAGATTCAATACATCGTCCTCCAGCCGATTTGTCTCCAAGGGTCTATTGCTGCCTCCAGCACCTTATGGACGTTCTCCTGTGAGTCTAGATTACCGAATCCGACGCAAAACTGATAGTTAATTGTAAAGTTCAGGGCCTCCTAATGACGATGGAATACTCAAATTGCGTCGAGTTCAATTCTTCGTCCTTCAGCCGACTTGTCTACAAGGGTCTATTGCTGCCTCCGGCACCTTATGGTCGTTCTCCTCTGAGTCTACATTTTCGAATCCGACGCAAAACTGATAGTTAATTGTAACGTTCAGGGCCTTCTAATGACGATGGAACACTCAAATTGCGTCGAGATTCAATACATCGTCCTCAAGCCGACTTGTCTCCAAGGGGATATTGCTGCTTGTGAGTCTAGATTTTCGTATCCGACGCAAAATGTTCATGGCCTCCTAATGACGATGGAACACTCAAATTGCGTCGAGAATCAATACATCGTCCACCAGCCGGCTTGTTCCCAAGGGGATATTGCTGCCTCGGGCACCTTTTGGTCGTTCTCCTGTGAGTCTAGATTTTCGAATCCGACGCAAAACTGATGGTTAATTGTAACGGTTATGGCCTCCTAATGACGATGGAACACTCAAATTGCGTCGAGATTCAATATATCGTCCTCGAGCCGACTTGTCTCCAAGGGTCTATTGCTGCCTCTGGCACCTTATGGTTGTTCTCCTCTGAGTCTACACTTACGAATCCGACGCAAAACTGGTAGTTAATTGTAACGTTCAGGGCCTCCTCATGACGATGGAACACTCAAATTGCGTCGACATTCAAAACATCGTTCTCCAGCCGACTTGTCTCCAAGGGTCTATTATGGCCTCGGGCTCCTGTGAGTCTAGATTATCGAATCCGACGCAAAACTGATAGTTAATTGTAACGTTAATGGCCTCATAATGACGATGAAGCACTCAAATTCCGACGAGATTCGATACATCGTCCTCCTGCATACTTCTCTCCAAGGGGATATTGCTGCCTCTGGCACCATATGGTCCGTCTCCTGTGAGTCTAGATTTTCGAATCCGACGCGAAACTGATATTTAATTGTAACGTTCAGGGCCTCCTAATGACGATGGAACACTGAAATTGCGTCGAGATTCAATTCATCGTCCTTCAGTAGACTTGTTTCCAAGGGTCTATTGCTGCCTCGGGAACCTTAAGGTCGTTCTCTTGTGGGTCTAGATTTTCGAATCCGACGCAAAACTGATAGTTAATTGTAACGTGCAGGGCCTCCTAATGACGAGCGAACACTCAAATTGCGTCGAGATTCAATACATCGTCTTCCAGCCGACTTGTCTCCAAGGGTCTATTACTGCCTCGGGCTCCTGTGAGTCTAGATTATCGAATCCGACGCAAAACTGATAGTTAATTGTAACGTTCAGGGCCTCCTAATGACGATGGAACACTCAAATTGCGTCGAGATTCAATACATCGGCCACCACCCGACTTGTCTCCAAGGGTCTATTGCTGCCTCGGGCACCTTGTGGTCGTTCTCCTGTGAGTCTAGATTTTCGAATCCGTCGCAAAACTGATAGTTAATTGTAATGTTCAGGACCTCCTAATGACGATGGGACGCTCAAAGAGCGTCAAGATTCAATACATCGTCCTCCAGGCGTCTTGTTTCCGAGGTTCTATTAATGCCTGTGTGTCTAGATTTTCGAATCCGACGCAAAAGTGATGGTTAATTGTAACGTTCATGGCCTCCTATTGACGATGGAACAAACAAATTGCGTCGAGAATCAATACATCGTCCTCCAGCCGACTTGTCTCCAAGGGGATATTGCTGCCTCAGGCACCTTAAGGTCGTTCTCCTGTGAGTCTACATTTTCAAATCCGACGCAAAACTGATAGTTAATTGTGACGTTCAGGGCCTCCTAATGACGATGGAACACTCAAATTGCGTCGAGAATCAATACATCGTCCTCCAGCCGACTTGTCTCCAAGGGGATATTGCTGCCTCGGGCACCTTCTGATCGTTCTCCTGTGAGTCTAGATATTCGAATCCGACGCAAAAGGATTGGTTAATTGTAACGTTTATGGCCTCCTAATGACGATGGAACACTGAAATTGCGTCGAGATTCAATACATCGTCCTCGAGCCGACTTGTCTCCAAGGGTCTATTGCTGCCTCGGTCACCTCATGGTCGTTCTCCTCTGAGTCTACATTTTCTTATCCGACGCAAAACTGGTAGCTAATTGTAACGTTCAGGGCCTCCTAATGACGATGGAACACTCAAATTGCGTCGAGATTCGATACATCGTCCTCCAGCAGACTTCTCTCCAAGGGGATATTGCTGCCTCTGGCACCATATGGTCCGTCTCCTGTGAGTCTAGATTTTCGAATCCGACGCGAAACTGATATTTAATTGTCACGTTCAGGGCCTCCTTATGACGATGGAACACTCAAATGGCGTCGAGATTCAATACATCGTCCTAAAGCCGACTTGTCTCCAAGGGTCTATTACTGCCTCGGGATCCTGTGAGTCTAGTTTATCGAATCCGACGCAAAACTGATAGTTAATTGTAACGTTCAGGGCCTCCTAATGACGATGGAACACTCAAATTGCGTCGAGAATCAATACATCGTCGTCCAGCCGACTTGTCTCCAAAGGTCTATTGCTGCCTCGGGCACCATCTGATTGTTCTCCTGTGAGTCTAGATTTTCGACTCCGACGCAAAACTGATGGTTAATTGTAACGTTTATGGCCTCCTAATGACGATGGAACACTCAAATGGCGTCGAGATTCAATAAATCGTCCTCCAGCGGATTTGTCTCCATGGGTCTATTGCTGCCTCCAGCACCTTATGGACGTTCTCCTGTGAGTCTATATTACCGAATCCGACGCAAAACTGATAGTTAATTGTAACGTTCAGGGCCTCCTAATGACGATGGAGTACTCAAATTGCGTCGAGTTCAATTCATCGTCCTTCAGCCGACTTGTCTCCAAGGGTCTATTGCTGCCTCGGGCACCTTATGGTCGTTCTCTTCTGAGTCTACATTTTCGTATCCCACGCAAAACTGATAGTTTATTGTAACTTTCAGGGGCTCCTAATGACGATGGAACACTCAAATTGCGTCGACATTCAATCATCGTCCTCCAGCCGACTTGTCACCAAGGGTCTATTACTGCCTCGGGATCCTGTGAGTCTAGTATATCGAATCCGACGCAAAACTGATAGTTAATTGTAACGTTCAGGGCCTCCTAATGAAGATGGAACACTCAAATTGCGTCGAGATTCAATTCATCGTCCTTCAGCCGACTTGTCTCCAAGGGTCTATTGCTGCCTCGGGCACCTTGTATCCGTTCTCCTGTGAGTCTAGATTTTCGAATTCGGCGAGTAACTGATAGTTAACTGTAACGTTCAGGACCTCCTAATGACGATGGGACGCTCAAAATGCGTCCAGATTCAATAGATCGTCCTCCAGCCGACTTGTCTCCAGGGTAGATTTCTGCGTCGGGCACCATATGGTCGTTCTCCTGTGAGTCTACATTTTCGAATCCGAGGCAAAACTGATAGTTGATCGTAACGTTCAGGGCCTCCTAATGACGATGGAACACTCACATTGCGTCGAGATTCCATACATCGTCCTCCAGACGACTTGTCTCCGAGGGTCTATTGTTGCCTCGGGCACCTTATGGTTGTTCTCCTCTGAGTCCACATTTTCGAATCCGACGCAAAACTGGTAGTTAATTGTAACGTTCAGGGCCTCCTAATGACGATGGAACACTCAAATTGTGTCGAGATTCAATACATCGTCCTCAAGCCGACTTGTCTCCATTCGGATATTGCTGCCTGTGAGTCTAGATTTTCGAATCCGACGCTAAACTGATGGTTAATTGTAACGTTCATGGCCTAATAATGACGATGGAACACTCAAATTGCGTCGAGATTCAATACATCGTCCTCCAGGCGACTTGTTTCCGAGGGTCTATTGCTGCCTGTGAGTCTAGATTTTCGAATCCGACGCGAAAGTGATGGTTAATTGTAACGTTCATGGCCTCCTAATGAAGATGGAACACTGAAATTGCGTCGAGATTCAATTCATCGTCCTTCAGTAGACTTGTTTCCAAGGGTCTATTGCTGCCTCGGGCACCTTAAGGTCGTTCTCTTGTGAGTCTAGATTTTCGAATCCGACGCAAAACTGATAGCTAATTGTAACGTTCAGGGCCTCCTAATGACGATGGAACACTCAAATTGAGTCGAGATTCAATACATCGTCCTCCAGCCGACTTGTTCCCAGGGGGATATTGCTGAATCGGGCACCTTCTGGTCGTTCTCCTGCGAGTCTAGATTTTCGAATACGACGCAAAGCTGATGGTCAATTGTAACGTTTATGGCCTCCTAATGACGATGGAACACTCAAATTGCGTCGAGATTCGATACATCGTCCACCAGCAGACTTCTCTCCAAGGGGATATTGCTGCCTCTGGCACCATATGGTCCGTCTCCTGCAAGTCTAGATTTTCGAATCCGAAGCGAAACTGATATTTAATTGTAACGTTCAGGGCCTCCTAATGACGACGGAACACTCAAATTGCGTCGAGATTCAATACGTCGTCCTCCAGCCGATTTGTCTCCAAGGGTCTATTGCTGCCTCCAGCACCTTATGGTCGTTCTCCTGTGAGTCTAGTTCACCGAATCCGACGCAAAACTGATAGTTAATTGTACGTTCAGGGCCTCCTAATGACGATGGAACACTCAAATTGCGTCGAGTTCAATTCATCGTCCTTCAGCCGACTTGTCCCCAAGGGTCTCTTGCTGCCTCGGGCACCTTACGGTCGTTCCCCACTCAGTCTACATTTTCGAATCCGACTCAAAAGTGATAGTTAATCGTAACGTTCAGGGGCTCCTAATGACGATGGAACACTCAAATTGCGTCGAGATTCAATACATCGTCCTCCAGGCGACTTGACTTCAAGGGGACATTGCTGCCTCTTGCACCATATGGTCCGTCTCCTGTGAGTCTAGATTTTCGAATCCGAAGCGAAACTGATAGTTAATTGTAACGTTCAGGGCCTCCTAATGACGATGGAGTACTCAGATTACGTCGAGTTCAATTCATCGTCATTCAGCCGACTTGTCTCCAAGGGTCTATTGCTGCCTCGGGCACCTTATGGTCGTTCTCTTCTGAGTCTACATTTTCGTATCCCACGCAAAACTGATAGTTTATTGTAACGTTCAGGGGCTCCTAATGACGATGGAACACTCAAATTGCGTCGACATTCAATCATCATCCTCCAGCCGACTTGTCTCCAAGGGTCTATTACTGCCTCGGGATCCTGTGAGTCTAGTTTATCGAATCCGACGCAAAACTGGTAGTTAATTGTAACGTTCAGGGCCTCCTAATGAAGATGGAACACTCAAATTGCGTCGAGATTCAATTCATCGTCCTTCAGCCGACTTGTCTCCAAGGGTCAATTGCTGCCTCGGGCACCTTGTATCCGTTCTCCTGTGAGTCTAGATTTTCGAATCCGGCGAGTAACTGATAGTTAATTGTAACGTTCAGGGCCTCCTAATGACGATGGAACACTCAAATTGCGTCGAGATTCAATACATCGTCCTCCAGGCGACTTGTCTTCAAGGGGACATTGCTGCCTCTTGCACCATATGGTCCGTCTCCTGTGAGTCTAGATTTTCGAATCCGAAGCGAAACTGATAGTTAATTGTAACGTTCATGGCCTAATAATGACGATGGAACACTCAAATTGCGTCGAGAATCAATACATCGTCCTCCAGCCGATTTGGCTCCAAGAGGATATTGCTGCCTCGGGAACCTTATGGTCGTTCTCCGTTGAGTCTACATTTTCGAATCCGACGCAAAACTGATAGTTAATTTTAACGTTCATGGCCTCCTAACGACGATGGATTACTCAAATTACATCGAGACTCAATATATCGTCCTCCAGCCGACTTGTCTCCAAGCGTCTATTGCTGCCTCTGGAACCTTATGGTCGTGCTCCTGTGAGTCTAGATTTTCGAATCCGGCGCGAAACTGATAGTTAATTGTAACGTTAAGGACCTCCTAATGACGATGGAACACTCAAATTGCGTCGAGATTCAATACATCGTCCTCCAGGCGACTTGTTTCCGAGGGTCTATTGCTGCCTGTGAGTCTAGATTTTCGAATCCGACGCGAAAGTGATGGTTAATTGTAACGTTCATGGCCTCCTAATGAAGATGGAACACTGAAATTGCGTCTAGATTCAATTCATCGTCCTTCAGTAGACTTGTTTCCAAGGGTCTATTGCTGCCTCGGGCACCTTAAGGTCGTTCTCTTGTGAGTCTAGATTATCGAATCCGACGCAAAACTGATAGCTAATTGTAACGTTCAGGGCCTCCTAATGACGAGGGAACACTCAAATTGCGTCGAGATTCAATACATCGTCCTCCAGCCGACTTGTCTCCAGGGTAGATTGCTTCGGCGGGAACCATATTGTCGTTCTCGTGTGAGTCTAGATTTTTGAATGCGAGGCAAAACTGATAGTTAATTGTAACGTTAAGGACCTCCTAATGACGATGGAACACTCAAATTGCGTCGAGATTCAATACATCGTGCTCCAGCCGACTTGTCTCCAAGGGTCTATTGCTGCCTCCAGCACCTTATGGTCGTTCTCCTGTGAGTCTAGATCACCGAATCCGACGCAGAACTGATAGTTAATTGTACGTTCAGGGCCTCCTAATGACGATGGAACACTCAAATTGCGTCGAGATTCAATACATCGTCCTCCAGGCGACTTGTCTTCAAGGGGACATTGCTGTCTCTTGCACCATATGGTCCGTCTCCTGTGAGTCTAGATTTTCGAATCCGAAGCGAAACTGATAGTTAATTGTAACGTTCAGGGCCTCCTAATGACGATGGAACACTCAAATTGAGTCGAGATTCAATACATCGTCCTCCAGCCGACTTGTTCCCAAAGGGATATTGCTGCCTCGGGGACCTTCTGGTCGTTCTCCTGTGAGTCTAGATTTTCGAATCCGACGCAAAGCTGATGGTCAATTGTAACGTTTATGGCCTCCTAATGACGATGGAACACTCGAATTGCGTCGAGATTCGATACATCGTCCTCCAGTAGACTTCTCTCCAAGGGGATATTGGTGCCTCTGGCACCATATGGTCTGTCTCCTGTAAGTGTAGATTTTCGAATCCGAAGCGAAACTGATATTTAATTGTAACGTTCAGGGCCTCCTAATGACGACGGAACACTCAAATTGCGTCGAGATTCAATACATCGTCCTCCAGCCGACTTGTCTCCAAGGGTCTATTGCTGCCTCCAGCACCTTATGGTCGTTCTCCTGTGAGTCTAGATCACCGAATCCGACGCAAAACTGATAGTTAATTGTACGTTCAGGGCCTCCTAATGACGATGGAACACTCAAATTGCGTCGACATTCAAAACATCGTCCTCCTGCCGACTTGTCTCCAAGGGTCTATTGCTGCCTCCGGCCCCTTAAGGTCGTTCTCTTGTGAGTCTAGATTTTCGAATCCGACGCAGAACTGATAGTTAATTGTAACGTTCAGGGCCTCCTAATGACGAGGGAACACTCAAATTGCGTCGAGATTCAATACATCGTCCTCCAGCCGACTTGCCTCCAGGGTAGATTGCTTCGGCGGGAACCATATTGTCGTTCTCGTGTGAGTCTAGATTTTTGAATGCGAGGCAAAACTGATAGTTAATTGTAACATTCAGGGCCTCCTAATGACGATGGAACACTCAAATTGCGTCGAGATTCAATACATCGTCCTCCAGGCGAATTGTCTCCGAGGGTCTATTGCTGCCTCGGGCACCTTATGGTCGTTCTCCTCTGAGTCTACATTTTCGAATCCGACGCTAAACTGGTAGTTAATTGTAACGTTCAGGGCTTCCTAATGACGATGGAACACTTATATTGCGTCGACATTCAATACATCCTCCTCAAGCCGACTTGACTCCAAGGGGATATTGCTGCCTGCGAGTCTAGATTTTCGAATCCGACGCAAAACCCATGGTTAATTGTACCGTTCATGGCCTCCTAATGACGATGGAACACTCAAATTGTGTTGAGATTCAATATATCGTCATCCTGCCGACTTGTCTCCAAGCGTCTATTGCTGCCTCTGGCACCTTATGGTCGTGCTCCTGTGAGTCTAGATTTTCGAATCTAATGCGAAACTGATAGTTACTTGTAACGTTCAGGGCCTCCTAATGACGATGGAACACACAAATTGCGTCGAGATGTATTACATCGTCCTCCAGGCGACTTGTTTGCGAGGGTCTATTGCTGCCTCGGGCAGCTTATGGTCGTTCACCTCTGAGTCTGCATTTTCGAATCCGACGCAAAACTGGTAATTAATTGTAACGTTCAGGGCCTCCTAATGACGATGGAACACTCAAATTGCGTCGAGATTCAATAGATCGTCCTCCAGCCGACTTGTCTCCTGGGTAGATTGCTGCGTCGGGCACCATATGGTCGTTCTCCTGTGTCTAGATTTTCGAATCCGAGGCATAACTGATAGTTAATTGTAACGTTCAGGGCTTCCTAATGACGATGGAACACTCAAATTGTGTCGAGATTCAATACATCGTCCTCAAGCCGAATTGACTCCAATCGGATATTGCTGCCAATGAGTCTAGATTTTCGAATCCGACGCAAAACTGATGGTTAATTGTAACGTTCATGGCCTAATAATGACGATGGAACACTCAAATTGCGTCGAGAATCAATACATCGTCCTCCAGCCGATTTGTCTCCAAGGGGATATTGCTGCCTCGGGAACCTTATGGTCGTTCTCCGTTGAGTCTACATTTTCGAATCCGACGCAAAACTGATAGTTAATTGTAACGTGCATGGCCTCCTAACGACGATGGATTACTCAAATTACATCGAGATTCAATATATCGTCCTCCAGCCGACTTGTCTCCAAGCGTCTATTGCTGCCTCTGGAACCTTATGGTCGGGCTCCTGTGAGTCTAGATTTTCGAGTCCGACGCGAAACTGATAGTTAATTGTAACGTTCAGGGCCTCCTCATGACGATGGAACACTCAAATTGCGTCGACATTCAAAACATCGTCCTCCAGCCGACTTGTCTCCAATGGTCTATTACTTTTTCGGGATCCTGTGAGTCCAGTTTATCGAATCCGACGCAAAACTGATAGTTAATTGTAACGTTCAGGGCCTCCTAATGAAGATGGAACACTGAAATTGCGTCGATATTCAATTCATCGTCCTTCAGTAGACTTGTTTAAAAAGAGTCTATTGCTGCCTCGGGCACCTTAAGGTCGTTCTCTTGTGAGTCTAGATTTTGGAATCCGACGCAAAACTGATAATTAATTGTAACGTTCAGGGCCTCCTAATGACGATGGAACACTCAAATAGCGTCGAGATTCAATACATCGGCCTCCAGCCGACTTGTCTCCAAGGGTCTATTGCTGCCTCGGGCACCTTGTGGTCGCTCTCCTGTGAGTCTAGATTTTCGAGCCCGACGCAAAACTGATAGTTAATTGTAACGTTCTGAACCTCCTAATGACGATGGGACGCTCAAAATGCGTCGAGATTCAATTCATCGTCCTCCAGGCGTCTTGTTTCCGAGGTTCTATTGCTGCCTGTGTGTTTAGATTTTCGAATCCGACGATAAAGTGATGGTTAATTGTAACGTTCATGGCCTCCTAATGACGATGGCACACACTAATTGCGTCGAGAATCAATACATCGTCCTCCAGCCGACTTGTCTCCAAGGGGATATTGCTGCCTCTGGCACCATATGGCCGTGCTCCTGTGAGTCTAGATTTTCGAATCCGACGCGAAACTGATAGCTATTTGTAACGTTCAGCTCCTCCTAATGACGATGGAACACTCAAATTGAGTCGAGATTCAATACATCGTCCTCCAGCCGACATGTTCCCAAGGAGATATTGCTGCCTCGGGCACCTTCTGGTCGTTCTCCTGCGAGTCTAGATTTTCGAATCCGACGCAAAGCTGATGGTTAATTGTAACGTTTGTGGCCTCCTAATGACGATGGAACACTCAAATTGCGTCGAGATTCGATACATCGTCCTCCAGCAGACTTCTCTCCAAGGGGATATTGCTGCCTCTGGCACCATATGGTCCGTCTCCTGTGAGTCTAGATTTTCGAATCAGAAGCGAAACTGATAGTTAATTGTTACAGTCAGGGCCTCCTCATGACGATGGAACACTCAAATTGCGTCGACATTCAAAACATCGTCCCCCTGCCGACTTGTCTCCAAGGGTCTATTGCTGCCTCGGGCCCCATTAAGGTCGTTCTCTTGTGAGTCCAGATTTTCGAATCCGACGCAAAACTGATAGTTAATTGTAACGTTCAGGGCCTCCTAATGACGAGGGAACACTCAAATTGCGTCGAGATTCAATACATCGGTCTCCAGCCGACTTGTCTCCAAGGGTCAATTGCTGCCTCGGGCACCTTGTGGTCGTTCACCTGTGAGTCTAGATTTTCGAATCCGACGCATAACTGATAGTTAATTGTAACGTTCAGAACCTCCTAATGACGATGGGACGCTCAAAATGCGTCGAGATTCAATACAAAGTCCTCCAGCCGATTTGTCTCCAAGGGGATATTGCTGCCTCGGGCACCTTGTGGTCGTTCCCCTGTGAGTCTAGATTTTCGACTCCGACGCAAAACCCATTGTTAATTGTACCGTTCATGGCCTCCTAATGACGATCGAACACTCAAATTGTGTCGAGATTCAATTTATCGTCCTCCAGCCGACTTGTCTCCAAGCATCTATTGCTACCTCTGGCTCCTTATGGTCGTGCTCCTGTGAGTCTAGATTTTCGTATCCGACGCGAAACTGATAGTTAATTGTAACGTTCAGGGCCTCCTAATGACGATGGAACACTCAAATTGCGTCGAGATTTAATACATCGTCCTCCAGGCGACTTGTTTCCGAGGGTCTATTGCTGCCTGTGAGTCTAGATTTTCGAATCCGACGCGAAAGTGATGGTTAATTGTAACGTTCATGGCCTCCTAATGACGAAGGAACACTCAAATTACGTCGAGAATCAATACATCGTCTTCCAGCCGACGTGTCTCCAAGGGGATATTGCTGCCTCGGGCACCTTATGGTCGTTCTCCTGTGAATCAAGATTTTCGAATCCGACGCAAAACTCATGGTTAATTGTAACGTTCATGGCCTCCTAAAGACGATGGAACACTCAAATTGTGTCGAGATTCAATATATCGTCATCCAGCCGACTTGTCTCCAAGCGTCTATTGCTGCCTCTGGCACCTTATGGTCGTGCTCCTGTGAGTCTAGATTTTCGAATGTAACGCGAAATTGATAGTTACTTGTAACGTTCAGGACCTCCTAATGCCGATGGAACACTGAAATTGCGTCGAGATTCAATACATCGTCCTCCAGCCCACTTGTCTCCAAGCATCTATTGCTGCCTCTGGCTCCTTATGGTCGTGCTCCTGTGAGTCTAGATTTTCGTATCCGACGCGAGACTGATAGTTAATTGTAACGTTCAGGGCCTCCTAATGACGATGGAACACTCAAATTGCGTCGAGATTCAATACATCGTCCTCCAGGCGACTTGTTTGCGAGGGTCTATTGCTGCCTCGGGCAGCTTATGGTCGTTCTCCTCAGAGTCTGCATTTTCAAATCCGACGCAAAACTGGTAGTTAGTTGTAACGTTCAGGGCCTCCTAATGACGATGGAACACTCAAATTGCGTCGAGATTCAATACATCGTCCTCCAGCCGACTTGTCTCCAAGGGGATATTTCTGCCTCGGGCACCTAAAAGTCGTTCTCCTGTGGGTCTACATTTTCGAATCCGACGCAAACTGATAGTTAATTGTAACGTTCAGGGCCTCCTAATGACGATGGAACACTCAAATTGCGTCGAGATTCAATACATCGTCCTCCAGCCGACTTGTCTCCTAGGGGATATTCCTGCCTCGGGCAGCTTATGGTCGTTCTCCTGTGTGTCTAGATTTTCGAATCCGACGCAAAACTGATAGTTAATTGTAACGTTAAGGGCCTCACAATGACGATGGAACACTCAAATTGCGTCGAGATTCAATAAATCGGCCTCCAGCCGACTTGTCTCCAAGGGTCTATTGCTGCCTCGGGCACCCTTTGGTCGTTCTCCTGTGAGTCTAGATTTTCGAATCCGACGCCAAACTGATAGTTAATTGTAACGTTCAGGACCTCCTAACGACGATGGAACACTCAAATTGCGTCGAGATTCACTACATCGTCCTCCAGGCGACTTGTCTCCAAGGGGATATTGCTGCCGCGGGTACCAAATGATCCGTCTCCTGTGAGTCTAGATTTTCGAATCCGACGCGAAACTGATAGTTAATTGTAACATTCACGGCCCCCACATGACGATGGAACACTCAAATTGCGTCGACATTCAAAACATCGTCCTCCAGCAGACTTGTCTCCAAGGGCTTATTACTGCCTCGGGCTCCTGTGAGTCTAGATAATCGAATCCGACGCAAAACTGATAATTAATTGTAACGTTCAGGACCTCCTAATGACGATGGGACGCTCAAAATGCGTCGAGATTCAATAGATCGTCCTCCAGCCGACTTGTCTCCTGGGTAGATTGCTGCGTCGGGCACAATATGGTCGTTCTCCTGTGTCTAGATTTTCGAATCTGAGGCATAACTGATAGTTAATTGTAACTTTCCGGGCCTCCTAATGACGATGAAACACTGAAATTGCGGCGATATTCAATACATCGGCCTCCAGCCCACTTGTCTCCAAGGGTCTATTACTGCCTCGGGCACCTTAAGGTCGTTCTCCTGTGAGTCTAGATTTTCGAATCCGACGCAAAGCTGATAGTTAATTGTAACGTTCAGGACCTCCTAATGACAATGGGACGCTCAAAATGCGTCGAGATTCAATAGATCGTCCTCCAGACGACTTGTCTCCTGGGTAGTTTGCTGTGTCGGGCACCATATGGTCGTTCTCCTGTGTCTAGATTTTCGAATCCGAGGCATAACTGATAGTTAATTGTAACGGTCAGGGCCTCCTAATGACGATGGAACACTGAAATTGCGGCGATATTCAATACAACGTCCTCCAGGCGACTTGTCTCCGAGGGTCTATTGCTGCCTCGGGCACCTTATGGTCGTTCTCCTCTGAGTCTACATTTTCGAATCCGACGCAAAACTGGTAGTTAATTATAACGTTCAGAGCTTCCTAATGACGATGGAACACTCAAATTGCGTCGAGAATCAATACAAAGTCCTCCAGCCGATTTGTCTCCAAGGCGATATTGCTGACTCGGGCACCTTATGGTCGTTCCCCTGTGAGTCTAGATTTTCGACTCCGACGCAAAACCCATGGTTAATTGTACCGTTCATGGCCTCCTAATGACGATGGAATACTCAAATTGTGTCGAGATTCAATTTATCGTCCTCCAGCCGACTTGTCTCCAAGCGTCTATTGCTGCCTCTGGCACCTTATGGTCGCGCTCCTGTGAGTCTAGATTTTCGAATCCGACGCGAAACTGATAGTTAATTGTAACGTTCAGGGCCTCCTAATGACGATGGAACACTCAAATTGCGTCGAGATTCAATACATCGTCCTCCAGGCGACTTGTTTCCGAGGGTCTATTGCTGCCTGTGAGTCTAGATTTTCGAATCCGACGCGAAAGTGATGGTTAATTGTAACGTTCATGGCCTCCTAATGACGATGGAACACTCAAATTGCGTCGAGATTCAATACATCGTCCTCCAGCCGACTTGTCTCCTAGGGGATATTCCTGCCTCGGGCAGCTTATGGTCGCTCTCCTGTGAGTCTAGATTTTCGAATCCGACGCAAAACTGATAGTTAATTGTAACGTTAAGGGCCTCACAATGACGATGGAACACTCAAATTGCGTCGAGATTCAATAAATCGGCCTCCAGCCGACTTGTCTCCAAGTGGATATTGCTGCCGCGGGCACCAAATGGTCCGTCTAATGTGAGTCTAGATTTTCGAATCCGACGCGAAACTGATAGTTAATTGTAACATTCGCGGCCCCCACATGACGATGTAATACTCAAATTGCGTCGACATTCAAAACATCGTCCTCCAGCAGACTTGTCTCCACGGGTCTATTACTGCCTCGGGCTCCAGTGAGTCTAGATTATCGAATCCGAAGCAAAACTGATAGTTAATTGTAACGGTCAGGACCTCCTAATGACGATGGAACACTGAAATTGCGGCGATATTCAATACATCGTCCTCAAGCCGACTTGTCTCCAAGCGTCTGGCACCTTGTGGTCGTGCTCCTGTGAAACTAGATTTTCGAATCCGACGCGTAACTGATAGTTAATTGTAAAGTACAGGGCCTCCTAATGACGATGGAACACTCAAATTGCGTCGAGATTCGATAAATCGTCCTCCAGGCGACTTGTCTCCAAGGGGATATTGCTGCCTCGGGCACCAAATGGTCCGTCTCCTGTGAGTCTAGATTTTCGTATCCGACTCGAAAGTGATAGTTAATTGTAACATTCAGGGCCTCCTCATGCCGATGGAACACTCAAATTGCGTCGACATTCAAAACATCGTCCTCCAGCAGACTTGTCTCCAAGGGTCTATTACTGCCTCGGGCCCCTGTGAGTCTAGATTATCGAATTCGACGCAAAACTGATAGTTAATTGTAACGTTCAGGGCCTCCTAATGACGATGGAACACTCAAATTGCTTCGAGATTCAATACATCGTCCTCCAGGCGACTTGTCACCAAGGGGATATTACTGCCTCCGGCACCATATGGTCCTTTTTCTGTGAGTCTAGATCATCGAATCCGATGCGAAACTGATACTTAATTGCAACGTTCAGGGCCTCCGAATGACGATGGACCACTCAAATTGTGTCGAGATTCAATACATCGTCCTCCAGCCGACTTGTCTCCAAGATGATATTGCTGCCTCGGTCCTGTTATGGTCGTTCTATAGTGAGTCTAGATTTTCGACCCCGACGCAAAACTGATTGTTAATTGTAACGTTCAGGGCGTCCTAATAACGATGGAACACTCAAATAGCGTCGAGATTCAATACCTCGTCCTCCAGCCGACTTGTCTCCAAGGGGATATTGCTACCTCGGGCACCATATGGTCCGTCTGCTGTGAGTCTAGATTTTCGAATCCGACGCAAAACTGATGGTTAATTGTAACGTTCACGGCCTCCTAATGACGATGGAACATTAAAATTGCGTCGAGATTCGATACATCGTCCTCCAGACGACTTGTCTCCAAGGGTCTATTGGTGCCTCGGTCACCATATGGTCGTTCTCCTGTGAGTCTAGATTTTCGAATCCGAGGCAAAACTGATAGTTAATTGAAACGTTCAGGGCCTCCTAATGACGATGGAACACTCAAATTGTGTCGAGATTCAATACATCGTCCTCCAGCCGACTTGCCTCTAAGGGGAAATTGCTGCCTCGGGCACCATATGGTCCGTCTCCTGTGAGTCTAGATTTTCGAATCCGACGCAAAACTGATGGTTAATTGTAACGTTCACGGCCTCCTAATGACGATGGAACATTAAAATTACGTCGAGATTCAATACATCGTCCTCCAGACAACTTGTCTCCAAGGGTCTATTGGTGCCTCGGTCACCATATGGTCGTTCTCCTGTGAGTCTAGATTTTCGAATCCGAGGCAAAACTGATAGTTAATTGAAACGTTCAGGGCTTCCTAATGACGATGGAACACTCAAATTGTGTCGAGATTCAATACATCGTCCTCCAGCCGACTTGCCTCTAAGGGGAAATTGCTGCCTCGGGCAACATATGGTCCGTCTCCTGTGAGTCAAGATGTTCGAATCAAACGCAAAACTGACAGTTACTTGTAACGTTCAGGGCCTCCTAATGACGATGGATCACTCAAATTGCGTCGCGATTCAATTCATCGTCCTCCAGCAGACTTGTTTCCAAGGGTCTATTGTTGCCATGGGGCGCCTTTTGGTCGTTCTCCTGTGAGTCTCGATTATAGAATCAGACGCAAAACTGATAGTTAATTGGAACGTTCCGGGCCTCCTAATGACGATGGAACACTCAAATTGCGTAGAGAATCAATACATCGTCCTCCAGCCGACTTGTCTCCAAGGCGATATTGCTGCCTCGGGCACCTTAAGGTCGTTCTCCTGTGAGTCTAGATTTTCGAATCCGCCCCCAACACTGATAGTTAATTGTAACGTTCAGGGCCTCTCAATGACGATGGAACAATCAAATTGCGTCGAGATTCAATACATCGTCCTCCAGCCGACTTGTCTCCAAGGGTCTATTTCTGCCTCGGGCACCCTGTGGTCGTTCTCCTGTGAGTCTAGGTAATCGAATCCGACGCAGCACTGATAGTTAATTGTAACGTTCAGGACCTTCTAATGACGATGGAACACTCAAATTGCGTCGATATTCAATACATCGTCCTCCAGCCGACTTGACTCCAAGGCTCTATTGCTGCGTCGATCACCATATGGTCGTTCTGCTGTGAGTCTAGATTTTCGTATCCGAGGCAAAACTGATAGTTAATTGTAAAGTTCAGGGCCTAATAATGACGATGGAACACTCAAATTGCGTCGAGATTCAGTACTTCGTCCTCAAGCCGACTTGTCTCCAAGGGTCTATTGCTGCCTCGGGCACCTTATGGTCGTTCTCCTGTGAGTCTAGATTTTCGAATCCGACGCGAAACTGATAGTTAATTGTAACATTCAGGGCCTCCTCATGACGATGGAACACTCAAATTGCGTCGACATTCAAAACATCGTCCTCCAGCAGACTTGTCTCCAAGGGTCTATTACTGCCTCGGGCTCCTGTGAGTGTAGATTATCGAATCCGACGCAAAACTGATAGTTAATTGTAGCGTTCAGGGCCTCCTAATGACGATGGGACACCCAAATTGCGTCCAGATTCAATTCATCGTCCTTCAGTAGACTTGTTTCCAAGGGTCTATTGCTGCCTCGGGCACCTTAAGGTCGTTCTCTTGTTAGTCTAGATTTTCGAATCCGACGCAAAACTGATAGTTAATTGTAACGTTCAGGGCCTCCTAATGACAATGGATCACTCAAATTGCGTCGAGATTCAATACATCGTCCTCCAGCCGACTAGTCTCGAAGGGTCTATTGCTGCCTCGGGCACCTTATGGTCGTTCTCCTGTGAGTCTAGATTTTCGAATCCGACGCGAAACTGATGGTTAATTGTAACGTTCATGGCCACCTAATGACCATGGAACAATCAAATTGCGTCGAGAATCAGTACATCGTCCTCCAGCCGACTTGTCTCCAAGGGGATATTGCTGCCTCGGGCACCTTATGGTCGTTCTCCTGTGAGTCTAGATTTTCGAATCCGACGCAAAACTCATGGTTAGTTGTAACGTTCAGGACCTCCTAATGACAATGGGACGCTCAAAATGCGTCGAGATTCAATAGATCGTCCTCCAGCCGACTTGTCTCCAAGATGATATTGCTGCCTCGGTCCTCTTATGGTCGTTCTATAGTGAGTCTAGATTTTCGAATCCGACGCAAAACTGATTGTTAATTGTAACGTTCAGGGCGTCCTAATAACGATGGAACACTCAAATTGCGTCGAGATTCAATACATCGTCCTCCAGCCGACTTGTCTTCAAGGGTCTATTGGTGCCTCGGTCACCATATGGTCATTCTCCTGTGCGACTAGATTTTCGAATCCGAGGCAAAACTGATAGTTAATTGAAATGTTCAGGGCCTCCTAATGACGATGGAACACTCAAATTGCGTCGAGATTCAATACATCGTCCTCCAGCCGACTTGCCTCCAAGGGGATATTCCTGCCTCGGGCACCATATGATCCGTCTCCTGTGAATCAAGATGTTCGAATCAAACGCAAAACTGACAGTTACTTGTAACGTTCAGGGCCTCCTAATGACGATGGATCACTCAAATTGCGTCGCGATTCAATACATCGTCCTCCAGCAGACTTGTTTCCAAGGGGCTATTGTTGCCTGGGGCGCCTTTTGGTCGTTCTCCTGTGAGTCTCGATTATAGAATCAGACGCAAAACTGATAGTTAATAGGAACGTTCCGGGCCTCCTAATGACGATGGAACACTCAATTGCGTCGAGATTCAATATTTCGTCCTCCAGGCGACTTGTCTCCAAGGGTCTATTGCTGCCTCGGGCACCTTATGTTCGTTCTCCTGTGAGATAACATTGTTGAATCCGACGCAAAACGGACTGTTAATTGTAACTTTCAGGGCCTCTCAGTGACGATGGAACACTCAAATTGCGTCGAGATTCAATATATCGTCCTCCAGCCGACTTGCCTCCAAGGGGATATTGCTGCCTCGGGCACCATATGATCCGTCTCCTGTGAATCAAGATGTTCGAATCAAACGCAAAACTGACAGTTACTTGTAACGTTCAGGGCCTCCTAATGACGATGGATCACTCAAATTGCGTCGCGATTCAATACATCGTCCTCCAGCAGACTTGTTTCCAAGGGGCTATTGTTGCCTGGGGCGCCTTTTGGTCGTTCTCCTGTGAGTCTCGATTATAGAATCAGACGCAAAACTGATAGTTAATTGGAACATTCCGGGCCTCCTAATGACGATGGAACACTCAAATTGCGTAGAGAATCAATACATCGTCCTCCAGCCGACTTGTCTCCAAGGCGATATTGCTGCCTCGGGCACCTTAAGGTCGTTCTCCTGTGAGTCTAGATTTTCGAATCCGACCCAAAACTGATAGTTAATTGTAACGTTCAGGGCCTCCTAATGACAATGGAACACTCAAATTGCGTCGAGATTCAATACATCGTCCTCCAGCCGACTTGTCTCCTAGGGGATAATCCTGCCTCGGGCAGCTTATGGTCGTTCTCCGGTGAGTCTAGATTTTCGAATCCAACGCAGAACTGATAGTTAATTGTAACTTTCAGGGCCTCTCAATGACGATGGAACAATCAAATTGCGTCGAGATTCAATACATCGTCCTCCAGCCGACTTGTCTCCAAGGGTCTATTTCTGCCTCGGGCACCCTGTGGTCGTTCTCCTGTGAGTCTAGGTAATCGAATCCGACGCAGCACTGATAGTTAATTGTAACGTTCAGGACCTTCTAATGACGATGGAACACTCAAATTGCGTCGATATTCAATACATCGTCCTCCAGCCGACTTGACTCCAAGGCTCTATTGCTGCGTCGATCACCATATGGTCGTTCTGCTGTGAGTCTAGATTTTCGTATCCGAGGCAAAACTGATAGTTAATTGTAAAGTTCAGGGCCTAATAATGACGATGGAACACTCAAATTGCGTCGAGATTCAGTACTTCGTCCTCAAGCCGACTTGTCTCCAAGGGTCTATTGCTGCCTCGGGCACCTTATGGTCGTTCTCCTGTGAGTCTAGATTTTCGAATCCGACGCGAAACTGATGGTTAATTGTAACGTTCATGGCCTCCTAATGACCATGGAACACCCAAATTGCGTCGAGAATCAATACATAGTCCTCCAGCCGACTTGTCTCCAAGGGGATATTGCTGCCTCGGGCACCTTATGGTCGTTCTCCTGTGAGTCTAGATTTTCGAATCCGACGCAAAACTCATGGTTAATTGTAACGTTTTGGCCTCCTAATAACGATGGAACACTCAAATTGCGTTGAGATTCAGTACTTTGTCCTCAAGCCGACTTGTCTCCAAGGGTCTATTGCTGCCTCGGTCACCATATGGCCCGTCTCCTGTGAGTCTAGTATTTTTAATTCGACGCCATACTGATATTTAATTGTAACGTTCAGGACCTCCCAATGACGATGGAACACTCAAATTGCGTGTAGATTCAATACATCGTCCTCCAGCCGACTGTTCTCCAAGCGTCTATTGGTGCCTCGGTCACCATATGGTCGTTCTCCTGTGAGTCTAGATTTTCGAATCCGAGGCAAAACTGATAGTTAATTGAAACGTTCAGGGCCTCCTAATGACGATGGAACACTCAAATTGTGTCGAGATTCAATTCATCGTCCTCCAGGCGACTTGTCTCCAAGCGGATATTTCTGCCTCGGGCACCAAATGGTCCGTCTCCTGTGAGTCTAGATTTTCGAATCCGACGCGAAACTGATAGTTAATTGTAACATTCAGGGCCTGCTCATGACGATGGAACACTCAAATTGCGTCGACATTCAAAACATCGTCCTCCAGCAGACTTGTCTCCAAGGGTCTATTACTGCCTCGGGCTCCTGTGAGTGTAGATTATCGAATCCGACGCAAAACTGATAGTTAATTGGAGCGTTCAGGGCCTCCTAATGACGATGGGACACCCAAATTGCGTCCAGATTCAATTCATCGTCCTTCAGTAGACTTGTTTCCAAGGGTCTATTGCTGCCTCGGGCACCTTAAGGTCGTTCTCTTGTTAGTCTAGATTTTCGAATCCGACGCAAAACTGATAGTTAATTGTAACGTTCAGGGCCTCCTAATGACAATGGATCACTCAAATTGCGTCGAGATTCAATACATCGTCCTCCAGCCGACTAGTCTCGAAGGGTCTATTGCTGCCTCGGGCACCTTATGGTCGTTCTCCTGTGAGTCTAGATTTTCGAATCCGACGCGAAACTGATGGTTAATTGTAACGTTCATGGCCACCTAATGACCATGGAACAATCAAATTGCGTCGAGAATCAGTACATCGTCCTCCAGCCGACTTGTCTCCAAGGGGATATTGCTGCCTCGGGCACCTTATGGTCGTTCTCCTGTGAGTCTAGATTTTCGAATCCGACGCAAAACTCATGGTTAGTTGTAACGTTCAGGACCTCCTAATGACAATGGGACGCTCAAAATGCGTCGAGATTCAATAGATCGTCCTCCAGCCGACTTGTCTCCAAGATGATATTGCTGCCTCGGTCCTCTTATGGTCGTTCTATAGTGAGTCTAGATTTTCGAATCCGACGCAAAACTGATTGTTAATTGTAACGTTCAGGGCGTCCTAATAACGATGGAACACTCAAATTGCGTCGAGATTCAATACATCGTCCTCCAGCCGACTTGTCTTCAAGGGTCTATTGGTGCCTCGGTCACCATATGGTCATTCTCCTGTGCGACTAGATTTTCGAATCCGAGGCAAAACTGATAGTTAATTGAAATGTTCAGGGCCTCCTAATGACGATGGAACACTCAAATTGCGTCGAGATTCAATACATCGTCCTCCAGCCGACTTGCCTCCAAGGGGATATTGCTGCCTCGGGCACCATATGATCCGTCTCCTGTGAATCAAGATGTTCGAATCAAACGCAAAACTGACAGTTACTTGTAACGTTCAGGGCCTCCTAATGACGATGGATCACTCAAATTGCGTCGCGATTCAATACATCGTCCTCTAGCAGTCTTGTTTCCAAGGGGCTATTGTTGCCTGGGGCGCCTTTTGGTCGTTCTCCTGTGAGTCTCGATTATAGAATCAGACGCAAAACTGATAGTTAATAGGAACGTTCCGGGCCTCCTAATGACGATGGAACACTCAATTGCGTCGAGATTCAATATTTCGTCCTCCAGGCGACTTGTCTCCAAGGGTCTATTGCTGCCTCGGGCACCTTATGTTCGTTCTCCTGTGAGATAACATTGTTGAATCCGACGCAAAACGGACTGTTAATTGTAACTTTCAGGGCCTCTCAGTGACGATGGAACACTCAAATTGCGTCGAGATTCAATATATCGTCCTCCAGGCGACTTGTCTCCAAGGGAATATTGCTGCCTCGGGCACCTTATGGTCCGTCTGCTCTGAGTCTAGATTTTCGAATCCGACGCAAAACTGATGGTTAATTGTAAAGTTCATGGCTTCCTAATGACGATGAAACACTCAAATTGCGTCGAGATTCAATACATCGTCCTCCAGCCGACTTTTCTCCAAGGGGAAATTGCTGCCTCGGGCACCATATGCTCGTTCTCCTGTGAGTCTAGATTTTCGAATCAGACCCGAAACTGATAGTTAATTGTATCGATCAGGGCCTCCTAATGACGATGGAACACTCAAATTACGTCGAAATGCAATACATCGTCCTCCAGCCGACTTGCCTCCAAGGGTCTATTGCTGCCTCTGGCACCTTATGGTCGTGCTCCTGTGAGTCTAGATTTTTTAATCCGACGCGAAACTGATAGATAATTGTAACGTTCAGGGCCTCCTAATGACGATGGAACACTCAAATTGCGTCGAGATTCAATACATCGTCCTCCAGCCGACTTGACTCCAAGGGGATATTGCTGCCTCGGGCACCTTATGGTCCGACTCCTGTGATTCTAGATTTTCGAATCCGACGCTAAACTGATGGTTAATTGTAATGTTCATGGCCTCCTAATGACGATGGAACACTCAAATTGCGTCGAGATTCAATAAATCGGCCTCCAGCCGACATGTTTCCAAGGGTCTATTGCTGCCTCGGGCACCTTGTGGTCGTTCTCCTGTGAGTCTAGATTTTCGAATCCGACGCATAACTGTCAGTTAATTGTAACTTTCAGGGCCTCCCAATGACGATGGAACATTCAAATGGCGTCGAGATTCAATACATCGTCCTCCAGCCGACTTGTCTCCAAGGGGATATTGCTGCCTCGGGCACCCTATGGTCGTTCTCCTGTGAGTCTAGATTTTCGAATCCGACGCAAAGCTGATAGTTAATTGTAACGTTCAGGGCCTCCTAATGACGATGGAACAATCAAATTGCGTCGAGATTCAATAAATCGGCCTCCAGCCGACATGTCTCCAAGGGTCTATTGCTGCCTCGGGCACCGTGTGGTCGTTCTCCTGTGAGTCTAGATTTACGAATCCGACGCTAAACTGATGGTTAATTGTAATGTTCGTGGCCTCCTAATGACGAAGGAACACTCAAATTGCGTCGAGATTCAATACATCAACCTCCAGCCGACTTGTCTCCAAGGGGATATTGCTGCCTCGGGCACCATATGGTCCGTCTCCTGTGAGTCTAGATTTTCGAATCCGACGCAAAACTAATAGTTAATTGTAACGTTCACGGCCTCCTAATGACGATGGAACACTCAAATTGCGGCGAGATTCAATACATCGTCCTCCAGCCGACTTGTCTCCAAGGGTCTATTAATCCCTCGGTCACCATATGGTCGTTCTCCTGTGAGTCTAGATTTTCGAATCCGAGACAAATCTGATAGTTAATTGTAACGTTCGGGGCTTCCTAATGACGATGGAACACTCAAAATGCGTCGAGATTCAATACATCGCCCTCCAGCCGACTTGCATCCAAGGGGATATTGCTGCCTCGGGCACCATATGGTCCCTCTCCTGTGAGTCAAGATTTTCGAATCAGACGCAAAACTGACAGTTACTTGTAACGTTCAGGGCCTCCTAATGACGATGGATCACTAAAATTGCGTCGCGATTCAATTCATCGTCCTCCAGCAGACTTGTTTCCAAGGGTCTATTGTTGCCTGGGGCGCCTTTTGGTCGTTCTCCTGTGAGTCTAGATTGTAGTATCAGACCCAAAACTGATAGTTAATTGGAACGTTCCGGGCCTCGTAATGACGATGGAACACTCAATTTGCGTAGAGAATCAATACATCGTCCTTCAGCCGACTTGTCTCCAAGGGTCTATTGCTGCCTCAGGCTCCTTATGTACGTTCTCCTGTGAGTCTAGATTATCGAATCCGACGCAAAACTGAAAGTTAATTGTAACGTTCAGGGTCTCCTAATGACGGTGGAAGACTCAAATTGAGTCGAGATTCAATTCATGGTACTTCATCCGACTTGTCTCTGCCTCGGGCACCTTATGGTCGTTCTCCTCTGAGTCAAGATTTCCGAATCCGACGCAAAACTGATAGTTAATTGTAACTTTCAGGGCCTTCTAATGACGATAGATCACTCAAATTGCGTCGAGATTCTATTCATCGTACTTCAGCCGACTTGTCTCCAAGGGTGTATTGCTGCCTCGGGCACCTTATGGTCGTTCTCCTCTGAGTCAACATTTTTGAATCCGACGCAAAACTGATAGCTAATTGCAACGTTCAGGGCCTCCTAATGACGATGGAACACTCAAATTGCGTCGAGATGCAATACATCGTCCTCCAGCCGACTTGTCTCCAAGGGCCTATTGCTGCATCTGGCACCTTATGGTCGTGCTCCTGTGAGTCTAGATTTTCGAATCAGACGCGAAACTGATAGTTAATTGTAACGTTCAGGGCCTTCTAATGACGATGGATCACTCAAATTGCGTCGAGATTCTATTCATCGTACTTCAGCCGACTTGTCTCCAAGGGTGTATTGCTGCCTCGGGCTCCTTATGGTCGTTCTCCTGTGAGTTCAGATTATTGAATCCGACGCAAAACTGATAGTTATTTGTAACGTTCAAGGCCTCCTAATGACGATGGAACACTCAAATTGCGACGAGATTCAGTACATCGTCCACCAGCAGACTTCCCTCCAAGGCTCTACTCCTGCCTCTGGCACCTTATGGTCGTGCTCCTGTGAGTCTAGATTTTCGAATCCGACGCGAAACTGATAGTTAATTGTAATGTTCAGGGCCTCCTAATGACGATGGAACACTCAAATTGCGTCGAGATGCAATAAATCGTCCTCCAGCCGACTTGCCTCCAAGGGTCTATTGCAGCCTTTGGCACCTTATGTTCGTGCTCCTGTGAGTCTAGATTTTCGAATCCGACGCGAAACAGATAGTTAGCTGTAACGTTCAGGGCCTTCTAATGACGATGGAGCATTTAAATTGCGTCGAGATTCAATACATCGTCCTCCAGGCGACTTGTCTCCAAGGGTCTATCGCTGCCTCGGTCACCATATCGCCCGTCTCCTGTGAGTCTAGATTTTCGAGTCCGACGAAAAACTGATAGTTAATTGTAACGTTCAGGGAGTCCTATTGACGGTGGAACACTCAAATTGCGTCGAGATTCAATACATCGTCCTCCAGCCGACTAGTCTCCAAGGGGATATCGCTGCCTCGGGCACCTTATGGACAGACTCCTGTGAGTCTAGAATTTCGAATCCGACGCTAAACTGATGGTCAATTGTAATGTTCAGGGCCTCCTAATGACGATGGAACACTCACATTGCGTCGAGATTCAATACTTCGGCCTCCAGCCGACATTTCTCCAAGGGTCTATTGCTGCCTCGGGCACCTTTTGGTCGTTCTCCTGTGAGTCTAGATTTTCGAATCCGACGCATAACTGATAGTTAATTGTAACTTTCAGGGCCTCCCAGTGACGATGTCACATTCAAATAGCGTCAAGATTCAACACATCGTCCTCCAGGCGACTTGTTTCCAAGTGGATTTTGCTGCCTCAGGCACCCTATGGTCCGTCTCCTTTAAGTCTACATTTTCAAATCCGACGCAAAACTGAAAGTTAATTGTAACGTTCATGGCCTCCTAATGACGATGGAACACTCAAATTGCGTCGAGATGCAATACATCGTCCTCACGCTGACTTGCCTAAAAAGGTCTATTGCTGCCTCTGGCACCTTATGGTCGTGCTCCTGTGAGTCTAAATTATCCAATCCGACGCGAAACTGATAGTTAATTGGAACGTTCAGGGCCTCCTAATGACGATGGAACGCTCAAATTGCATCGAAATGCAATACATCGTCCTCACGCTGACTTGCCTAAAAGGGTCTATTGCTCCCTCTGGCACCTTATGGTCGGTGTCCTGTGAGACTAAATTATCGAATCCGACGCGAAACTGATAGTTAATTGGAACGTTCAGGGCCTCCTAATGACGATGGAACGCTCAAATAGCGTCGAGATTCAATACATCGTCCTCCAGGCGACTTGTCTCCAAAGGTGTATCGATCCTCGGTCACCATATGGCCCGTCTTCTGTGAGTCTAGATTTTTGAGTCCGACGCAAAACTGATAGTTAATTGAAGCGTTCAGGGCCTCGTAATGACGCTGGAATACTCAAATTGCGTCGAGATTCAATTCATCGTCCTCCAGCCGACTTGTCTCCAAGGGTCTATTGCTACCTCGGTCACCAGATGGTCCGTCTACTGTGAGTCTATAATTTCGAATCCGACGCAAAACTGATAGTTAATTGTAACGTTCAGGACCTCCTAATGACGATGGAACACTCAAATTGCGTCGAGAATCAATACATCGTCCTCCAGGCGACTTGTCTCCAACGGGATAATGCTGCCTCGGGCACCATGTGGTCCGTCTCCGGTGAGTCTAGATTTTCGAATCCGACGCGAAACTGATAGTTACTTGTAACGTTCAGGGCCTCCTAATGACGATGGAACACTCAAATTGCGTCGAGATTCAGTACAACGTCCTCCAGCCGACTTGTCTCCAAGGGTTTATTGCTGCCTCGGGCACCATATGGTCCGTCTCCTGTGAGTCTAGATTTTCGAATCCGACGCGGAACTGATAGTTAATTGTAACGTTCAGGACCTCCTAATGACGATGGGACACTCAAATTGCGTCGAGATTCATTACATCGTCCTCCAGCCGACTTCCCTCCATGGCTCTACTGCTACCTGTGGCACCTTATGGTCGTGCTCCTGTGAGTCTAGATTTTCGAATCCGACGCGAAACTGGTAGTTAATTGTAACGGTCAGGACCTCCTAATGACGATGGAACACTCAAATTGCGTCGAGATGCAATACATCGGCCTCCAGCAGACTTGGCTCCAAGGGTCCATAGCTGTCTCGGGCACCATATGGTAGTTCGCCTGTGAGTGTAGATTATCGAATCCGACGCAAAATGATAGTTAATTGTAACGTTCAGGGCCTCCTAATGACGATGGAACACACAAATTTCGTCGAGATTCAATACATCGTCCTACAGCTGACTTGTGTCCAAGGGGATATTGCTGCCTCGGGCACCATATGGTCCGTCTCCTGTGAGTCTAAATTTTCGAATCCGACGCAAAACTGATAGTTAATTGTAACGTTCAGAGCCTCTAATGGCGATGGAACACTCAAATTGCGTCGCGATTCAATACATCGTCCTCCAGCCGACTTGTTTCCAAGGGTCTATTGTTGCCTCGGGCGCGTTTCGGTCGTTCTCCTGTGAGTCTAGATTATAGAATCCGACGCAAAATGATAGTTAATTGTAACGTTCACGGCATCCTAATGGCGTTAGAACACTCAAATTGCGTCGAGATTCAGTACATCGTCCTCCAGCAGACTTGTCTCCAAGGGGATTTTACTGCCTCCGGCACCTAATGGTCGTTCTCCTGTCAGTCTAGATTTTCGAATCCGACGCAAAACTGATGGTTAATTGTAAAGTTCAGGGCCTCTCAATGACGATGGAACACTCAAATTGCGTCGCGATTAAATACATCGTCCTCCAGGCGATTTGTCTCCAAGGGGTCTATTGCTGCCTGTGGCACCTAATGGTCGTTCTTCTGTGAGTCTAGATTATCGAATCCGACGCATAACTGATAGTTAATTGTAAGGTTCAGGGCGTCCTAATGACGATGGAACACTCAAATTGCGTCGAGATTCAATACATCGTCCTCCAGCCGACTTGTCTCCAAGGTGATATTGCTGCCTCTGGCACCTTATGGTCGTTCTCCTGTGAGTCTAGATTTTCGATTCCGACGCAAAACTGATAGTTAATTGTAATGTTCAGGGCCTCCTAATGACGATGGAACACTCAAATTGCGCCGAGATTCAATACATCGTCATCCAGCCGACTTGTCTCCACGGGGATATTGCTGATTCGGGCAACTTATTTTCGTTCTCCTGTGAGTCTAGATTTTCGAATCCGACGATAAAATGATGGTTAATTGTAACGTTCATGGCCTCCTAATGACGATGGAACATTCAAATTGCGTCAAGATTCAATGCATCGTCCTCCAGCCGACTTATCTCCAAAGGTGTATTGCTGCCTCGGTCACCATATGGTCCGTCTCCTCTGAGTCTAGAATTTCGAATCCGTCGCAAAACTGATAGTTAATTGTAACATTCAGGACCTCGTAATGGCAATGGAACACTCAAATTGCGTCGAGGTTCAATACATTGTCCTCCAGCCGACTATTCTCCAAAGGTCTATTGCTGTCTCGGGCCTTTTATGGTCGTTCTCCTGTGAGTCTAGATTTTCGAATCCGACGCAGAACTGATAGTTAATTGTAACGTTCAGGACCTCCTAATGACGATGGAACACTCAAAATGCGTCGAGATTCAATACATCGTCCTCCAGCCGACTAGTCGCCAAAGGGATATTGCTGCCTCGGGAACCTTATGGTCGATCTCCTGTGAGTCTAGATTTTCGAATCCGACGCGAAACTGATAGTTAATTGTAACGTTCAGGACCTCCTGATGACGATGGAACACTCAAATTGCATCGAGATGCAATTCATCGTCCTTCAGCCGACTTGTCTCCAAGGGTCTATTGCTGTCTCGGGCCTCTTATGGTCGTTCTCCAGTATGTCTAGATTTTCGAATCCGACGCAAAACTGATAGTTAATTGTAACGTTCACGGCCTCCTAATGACGATGGAACATTCAAATTGCGGCGAGATTCAATACATCGTCCTCCAGGCGACTCGACTCCAAGGGTCTATTGCTGCCTCGGGCTCCTTTTGGTCGTTCTCCCGTGAGTCTAGATTGTCGAATCCGACGCAAAACCGATAGTTAATTGTAACGTTCAGTGCCTCCTAATGACGATGGAAAACAAATTGCGTCGAGATTCAATTCATCGTCCTCCAGCCGACTTGTCTCCAAGGGACTATTGCTGCCTCGAGCACCTTACGGTCGTTCTCCTCTGAGTCAACATTTTCGAATCCTACGCATAACTGATAGTTAATTGTAACGTTCAGGGCCACCTTATGACGATGGAACACTCAAATTGCGTCGCGATTCAATACATTGTCCTCTGGCCGACATGTCTCCAAGGGTCTATTGTTGCCTCTGGCACCTTATGGTCGTGCTCCTGTGAGTCTAGATTTTCGAATCCGACGCGAAACAGATAGTTAATTGTAATGTTCAGGGCCTCCTAATGACGATGAAACGCTCAAATTGCGTCGAGATGCAATACATCGGCCTCCAGCAGACTTGTCTCCAAGGTCCATAGCTGTCTCGGGCACCATATGGTCGTTCGCCTGTGAGTGTAGATTATCGAATCCGACGCAAAATGATAATTAATTGTAACGTTCAGTGCCTCCTAATAACGATGGAACACTCAAATTGCTTCGCGATTAAATACATCGTCCTCCAGGCGATTTGTCTCCAAGGGGTCTATTGCTGCCTGTGGCACCTAATGGTCGTTCTTCTGTGAGTCTAGATTATCGAATCCGACGCATAACTGATAGTTAATTGTAAGGTTCAGGGCGTCCTAATGACGATGGAACACTCAAATTGCGTCGAGATTCAATACATCGTCCTCCAGCCGACTTGTCTCCAAGGGGATATTGCTGCCTCGGGCACCTTATGGTCGTTCTCCTGTGAGTCTAGATTTTCGATTCCGACGCAAAACTGGTAGTTAATTGTAATGTTCAGGGCCTCCTAATGACGATGGAACACTCAAATTTCGCCGAGATTCAATACATCGTCATCCAGCCGACTTGTCTCCAAGGGGATATTGCTGATTCGGGCAACTTATTTTCGTTCTCCTGTGAGTCTAGATTTTCGAATCCGACGATAAAATGATGGTTAATTGTAACGTTCATGGCCTCCTAATGACGATGGAACATTCAAATTGCGTCAAGATTCTATGCATCGTCCTCCAGCCGACATATCTCCAAAGGTGTATTGCTGCCTCGGTCACCATATGGTCCGTCTCCTCTGAGTCTAGAATTTCGAATCCGTAGCAAAACTGATAGTTAATTGTAACATTCAGGACCTCGTAATGACAATGGAACACTTAAAATGCGTCGAGGTTCAATACATCGTCCTCCAGCCGACTTTTCTCCAAGTGTCTAGTGCAGCCTCTGGCACCTTATGGTCGTTATCCTGTGAGTCTAGATTAATGAATCCGACGCAAAAGTGATAGTTAATTGTAACGTTCAGGGGCTCCAATGACGATGGGACACTCAAATTGCGTCGAGATTCAATTCATCGTCCTTCAGCCGATTTGTCTCCAAGTGTCTATTGCTGTCTCGGGCCTTTTATGGTCGTTCTCCTGTGAGTCTAGATTTTCGAATCCGACGCAAAACTGATAGTTAATTGTAACGTTCAGGACCTCCTAATGACGATGGAACACTCAAAATGCGTCGAGATTCAATACATCGTCCTCCAGCCGACTAGTCGCCAAGGGGATATTGCTGCCTCGGGCACCTTATGGTCGATCTCCTGTGAGTCTAGATTTTCGAATCCGACGCGAAACTGATAGTTAATTGTAACGTTCAGGACCTCCTAATGACGATGGAACACTCAAATTGCATCGAGATGCAATTCATCGTCCTTCAGCCGACTTGTCTCCAAGGGTCTATTGCTGTCTCGGGCCTCTTATGGTCGTTCTCCAGTATGTCTAATTTTCGAATCCGACGCAAAACTGATATTTAATTGTAGCGTTCACGGCCTCCTAATGACGATGGAACATTCAAATTGCGGCGAGATTCAATACATCGTCCTCCAGGCGACTTGTCTCCAAGGGTCTATTGCTGCCTCGGGCTCCTTATGGTCGTTCTCCCGTGAGTCTAGATTATCGAATCCGACGCAAAACCGATAGTTAATTGTAACGTTCAGTGCCTCCTAATGACGATGGAAAACAAATTGCGTCGAGATTCAATTCATCGTCCTCCAGCCGACTTGTCTCCAAGGGACTATTGCTGCCTCGGGCACCTTACGGTCGTTCTCCTCTGAGTCAACATTTTCGAATCCTACGCATGACTGATAGTTAATTGTAACGTTCAGGGCCTCCTTATGACGATGGAACACTCAAATTGCGTCGCGATTCAACACATTGTCCTCTAGCCGACATGTCTCCAAGGGTCTATTGCTGCCTCTGGCACCTTATGGTCCTGCTCCTGTGAGTCTAGATTTTCGAATCCGACGCGTAACTGATAGTAAATTGTAACGTTCAAGGCATCCTAATGACGATGGAACACTCAAATTGCGCCGAGATTCAATACATCGTCCTCCAGCCGACTTTTCTCCTAGGGGATATTCCTGCCTCGGGCGCCTTATGGTCGTTCTCCTGTGAGTGTAGATCATCGAATCCGACGCAAAACCCCCCTGCGGGTTCGGGGGTTAGAATAGGCCCGCGGTATACCTGCCTGTCGTAAGAGGCGCCTAAAAGGAGTCTCAAACGTTTCGGCCTTATGTGATGGTCCCCTGTCGGGTTTGACCTCCATATCTCAAAATTTTTCCGAAGTGCGAGCCGATTGGGGAAGGGCGCCTTACTTGGTGCATTGTGTCCGTGTTGTGTTGAGAACTTTCGCCATTTTATTCGTCGTTGCATTGCAGTCTTGCCCGCTCTCCATCTCTTGGGCATCGATGCGCCCCTGCGTGCACTTTCTGCCAAGCACTGTGCGGGGCCATTTTCTGCGCTGACGACGCCCATGGCCCACATGTCACCTTACATCCAGCACGGTAGCCAGTCCGTTGTGGTGGGGCCGCCATGTACCCTCTTGGTTGTAGCCCCCTGACAACACAGGGATCGCTCTACTGATGCCTGCGCCGTTCACTCCCCACGTATGCCAAGGAGTAGATGCCCATCTCCCTGGGGCATCAGGACTCCCGGCAATGGCCATCCTGCCAGGTGGCTATTGCTGTGGCTGGGTGGCGCCCGTGGGGAGGGCCCTTGGTCGGAGTAGGTGGCATCAGGGCGGATGACCAGCAATGAAGCGTGGTACATCATCTCTCGCTGGTGGCCAGCCGCCAGCAGTCTCTAAGCGTTCTCGGGCTCAATTTAATGCTCAGAAGTACGATCCGAAAACGTTCCCCCCCCTGGCCACGCCGTGGGAAGAGCGTAAGTCTCAGCATGGCGGTAACAGTTATTCGCCCCGATTCTTAGTTTGCACGAGAGCTGATGGGGAGTCTTTTCTCTCCACAAAGCCTCAGTTCTTCGTCGAGTATTTAGAGGACAAGTTTGGGGAGGTGGAGGGCTTGTCTAAAATGCGCTCTGGGTCAGTACTGATACAAACGGCATCCTCCGCCCAGTCCCGCAGGTTACTTGCTTGTGACAAGATGGGGGATGTTAACGTTTCTATTACACCACATAAGAGTTTAAATATGGTCCAGGGTGTTATTTTCCATAGGGATTTCCTTTTGCAGTCTGATGACAAGCTGCGCGCCAACTTAGAACGTAGAGGTGTTCATTTCGTCCGGCGCGTTCATCGGGGTCCGAGGGACAATCAGGTTGCTACCGGTGCCTTCATCTTGGCCTTCGAGGGTGATACGTTATCGGAAAAGGTCAAGGTGATGGTCTACCGATGTGATGTCAAGCCCTATATCCCTCCCCCGATGCGGTGCTTCAAGTGCTGGAAGTTTGGCCATATGTCTTCCCGCTGCACTTCCAGCCTCACATGTCGCGATTGCGGACGCCCATCTCATCCCGATACTCCATGTGCCCCGCCTCCCATCTGCGTCAACTGCGGGGAGCACCATTCACCTTGCTCGCCTGACTGCAAAGTCTTTCAGAAAGAGCGCAAAATCATGGAATATAAGACCCTGGACCGGCTGACCTATACTGAGGCCAAACGGAAGTATGACAGACTCCATCCTGTGAGAATGACATCTTCTTATGCAGCTGCTACAACAACTGTGCTAGCTCCATCAGTTTCGAGACTTCCAGCCAGCTCGATAAGCAGTAAGACTCCTCCTGCCCCCTTGCCCGTGGGGGGGCTCTACCCAACGGGTTGCTCCTGCACCACCTACCTCAGGAGCAACCTCCTCCCACCCGTCGGGGACGTCCGTCCCCGCTTCTTAACCGGAGAAGCGTCTAACTTCTTCGACTACTCTCGCCCGTAAGAGTTCCCTTGCGACCCTCCCTTCCCAGGGTTCCACCAGCGGGAAGGATGACGGCCACCAGTGGCATAAGTCCTCACCAGCGGCCGGGCATAGGGCTTCACGATCCTCCTCTGTCCCGGAGACTGAATCGGTGAAGCCTTCCCAGCCAGTGAAACCCAAGGTTCAGCGAGAGAAGTCCAAGAGAAAGACCTCTAAGGCCAAAGAACTTGCGGTGAGACCAACCCCACCGCACCTTTCGCGCTCTGCGTCTGAGGATGAAGTCGAGATTCTAGCGTCCGCTGAGGACCTTGATCTCGCTGGTCCCTCAGACGCCATGGATGCCTCTCGTACGGGTACTGAATCAGTGGCAGTGAGTGAACAAGCGGCGTAAATTGCCTTGCCAGTCCTTTCACGCCATTCTCAGCCATGGACAATACCATCCTCCAGTGGAACTGCGGCGGTTTTTTCCACCATTTAGCTGAGCTCCGCCAACTTCTCAGCCTTCGCCCTTTCTTCTGCATTGCTCTCCAGGAAACTTGGTTTCCAGCGATGCGAACCCCCGCCCTCCGTGGCTATCGGGGTTATTACAAGAACCGAGCAGCTTATGAAAGGGTGTCTGGTGGCGTCTGCATATATGTCCTTCACACTCTGCACAGCGAGTCTGTCCCTCTCCAGACGCCTTTAGAGGCTGTCGCTGTACGCGTATGGACGCCACAGGCTATTACCGTCTGCAGTCTTTACATTCCACCGGATGGTGATGTCTCGCAGCATGTCCTGGCTGCACTGGTCGCCCAATTGCCGCCGCCTTTCTTGCTATTGGGCGACTTCAACACCCATAACCCTCTGTGGGGTGGGTCAGTGGCCACAGGTCGAGGCGCCATCGTTGAACATTTGTTGTCGCAGCTCGATCTCTCGCTGCTAAATGATGGCGCCTTCACACACTTCAGTGTGGCGCATGGCACCTACTCCGCCATTGACCTTTCCATCTGTAGCCCTCGCCTCTTACCGTCTGTCCAATGGAGTGTGCATGACGACCTGTGTGGTAGTGACCACTTTCCGCTCTTTTTGTCACTACCACAGCGTCACTCTTCTGGGCGCCCTAGCAGATGGGCTATGAATAAGGCTGACTGGGATTTGTTCTTCTACACTGCCGCTTTTGAGCCTCTCTCTACTGATGACATTGATGCGGTGGTTCAATCTGTCATCACCGGCATCGTTACTGCCGCCGAATCTGCCATTCCCCGTTCTGCTGGGTCCGCTCGGCGGAACGCTGTGCCTTGGTGGTCGCCTGAGATCGCTGAAGCGATTAAAGATCGCCGGCGGGCGCTCCAGCGTCACAAGCGACATCCCTCCTTAGCCCACCTTATCGCCTTCAAACGGCTGCGTGCGCGGGCCCGCCTCCTTATCCGCCAAGGCAAGAAGGAGTGCTGGGAGCGGTATGTGTCCACAATTGGCCTCCATGTCACTCCCTCGCAGGTCTGGGCCAAGATTCGACGCGTCTACGGCTATCGGACCCCTTCCAGCGTCCCTGCGCTCTCACTGAATGGAGCCGTTTGTACCGACTCCGACGTCATTGCAAATCGCTTAGCAGAGCATTTTGCTATGAGTTCCGCTTCTGCGAATTACCCCCAGGCCTTCCGCTCCATTAAAGAGCAACCACCCAGAATCTTACAATGCTCCATTCAGTGAGTGGGAATTTCGCAGTGCCCTAGCTGCTTGCCCTGATACCGCTCCTGGGCCAGATGGCATCCACTGTCAGATGCTGAAACACCTTTCAGTGGACTGCCGGCGGCGCCTTCTCGATCTTTACAACCGTCTTTGGGTCGAGGGGGAGTTTCCGTCGCAATGGCGGGAAGGCATTGTCATCCCCGATTTGAATCCTGGGAAGACCCCTCTGGAGGTGGACAGCTACCGTCCCATTAGCCTCACCAACATTCTTTGTAAGTTGCTTGAACGGATGGTGAGCCGGCGCTTGCATTGGGTACTGGAGTCTCGGGGCCTTCTGGCTCCATCTCAGGGTGGGTTCCGTAAAGGCCGCTCCGCCACCGACAATCTGGTGAGTCTGGAGTCGGCCATCCGTACTGCTTTTGCCCGCCGTCAGCACCTGGTCGCTGTCTTTTTCGACATGCGGAAGGCGTACGCTACGACATGGCGTCATCACATTCTTTCTACGCTTCATGGATGGGGTCTTCGGGGTCCTCTGCCGATTTTTATCCGCAATTTTCTGTCGTGTCGTACCTTCCGCGTGCAAGTCGCGGCCTCGTATAGTTCCTCCCACGTCCAGGAGAACGGTGTGCCACAGGGCTCTGTTTTAAGTGTCTGTCTGTTTTTAATAGCCATTAACGGGCTTGCTGCGGCCGTGGGAAATTCTGTCTCCGCTTCCCTGTATGCTGACGACTTCTGCCTTTATTACAGCTCTACTGGCATAGCAGCTGTTGAACGTCAGCTACAGGGCGCTATCCGTAAGGTGCAGTCTTGGGCTGTAGCGCATGGGTTTCAGTTTTCGGCAGCCAAGACCTGCGTTATGCATTTCTGCCGGCGCCGAACAGTCTATCCTGAGCCGCGGCTTTATCTTGCCGACGAACTCCTTGCTGTGGTGGAGACCCACAGGTTTTTGGGGGTGGTTTTCGATGTCCGGTTGACTTGGCTGCCTCATATCCGGCAGCTGAAACAGACGTGTTGGCGGCATCTAAACGCTCTGAGATGCTTGAGCAACACCCGCTGGGGCGCCGACCGCTCTACACTGTTGCGGCTCTACCAGGCGTTAATCCAGTCCCGTCTGGATTATGGGAGCCTGGCTTATGGCTCAGCATCCCCATCTGCGTTACGGGTGCTGGACCCGATTCTCCACAGCGGGATACGCCTTGCCACTGGTGCTTTCCGCACCAGCCCTGTGGACAGCGTACTAGTGGAGGCAGGTGTACCTCCACTGCGGTTCCGACGCCAACGTTTGCTGGCCGCTTATGCTGCCCATGTTCTAAGCTCGCCCGGGCATCCAAACTATCGCCTCCTGTTCCCGCGGTCGGTCGTCCGTATGCCAGAACGTCGGTCCCGGTCTGGTTGTACAATAGCGGTCCGCGTCAAAGAGCTTCTCTCTGGGCTCGAGGGTTTCACTGTTCCACCTCCTTTCCGGGCTACTTTGCATGTGTGTGTTCGTCGCCCTAGCCTTCGGCTCGACGTGGCACAGGGCCCTAAGGACTCAGTCCCTCCAGAGGCCTTCCGCCGCCGCTTTTATTCCATCCTGGCCACGTATCAGGGCTCTGGTGTTGTTTACACTGACGGTTCGATGGTTGCTGGTCGTGTCGGATATGCGCTCACTCTAGGGGACCTTTCCGAACAACGTTCCTTACAGGATGGCTGCAGCGTTTACACTGCTGAACTGGTGGCCATCTTTCGTGCCCTAGAGTATATCCGCTCCTGCTCAGGTGAGTCCTTCGTTATCTGTAGCGATTCCCTGAGCGGTTTACGAGCTCTCGAACAGTGTTTCCCTCGTTCTCGTTTGGTGATGGCTATCCACGAGTCTCTGCATACTCTCGCCTGTTGCGGCCGCTCTGTGGTCTTTGTGTGGACCCCCGGTCATGTCGGTATCCCGGGTAACGAACATGTTGACCGCCTGGTGAAAGAGGCCACCAGTAAGCCATCTCTGGACGTTGGCCTCCCAGAGACTGATTTGCGGGCAGTCTTCCGCCGCAAAATCTTGGCGCTATGGGACGATGAATGGCGCGAACTGCCAATGCCCAATAAACTCCGTGCTGTCAAGGAGACGACGGCTGTGTGGCGGTCATCCCTGCGAGCCACTCGCAGGGACTCAGTAGTTCTTTGCCGGCCCCGCATTGGCCACTCCCGGCTGACACACAGTTATTTACTGCGCCGGAAGGACCCTCCTCTATGTCGCTGTGGGGCAGCTTTGACAGTGGCCCACATTTTGCTGGCCTGCCCCATTTTAGCTGTGGTCAGGCAGACATTTGCGCTGCCTGCTACGCTCCCTGCCCTTTTAACAGACGACTCCACTATGGCTGACTTAGTTTTAGGTTTTATTCGGGCAGGGGGATTTTATAATTTACTCTGAGTGTTTCTGTTTTATTTTATTGTTTTGTGTTGATTCTGGCCTTTGGCCTATGGTTTTACACTGATTTTTTAATGTGTTTCTAAGTGGTTGGCCTTTCCCTTTTTATGTCAATGGTCGGCCAACCACCGTCACACTCTGTGTGGTTTTAGTTTGTTTTGTCTTGTCTTTGTCTCAGTATCTCTTGTTCTGTATCGTCTGTGATCTCTTCTGTTCCTTGTTTTTATTCTCTGTGGGTGTTCTTTGTCTTTGGAAAAAGGGACCGATGACCATGGCAGTCTGGTCCCTTTAATCCCCCAAAACAAACAAACAAACAAACCGACGCAAAATGATAGTTAATTGTAACGTTCAGGGCCTCCTAATGACGATGGAACACTCAAATTGCGACGAGATTCAATACATCGTCCTCCAGCCGACTTGTTTCCAAGGGTCTATTGTTGCCTCGGGCGCCTTTTGGTCGTTCTCCGGTGAGTCTAGATTATCGAATCCGACGCAAAATTATAGTTAATTGTAACGTTCACGGCCTCCTAATGACGATGGAACACTCAAATTGCGTCGAGATTCAATACATCGTCCTCCAGCCGACTTGCCTCCAAGGGGATATTACTGCCTCGGGCACCTAATGGTCGTTCTCCTGTGAGTAGATTTTCGAATCCGACGCAAAACTGATAGTTAATTGTAACGTTCAGGACCTCCTAATGACGATGGATGACTCCAATTGCGTCGAGATTCAATACATGGTCCTCCAGCCGACAGGTCTCCGAGGGTCTATTGCTGCCTCGGTCACTTTATGGTCGTTCTCCAGTGAGTCTAGATTTTCGAATCCGACGTAAAACTGATTGTTAATTGTTACGTTCACGGCCTCCTAATGACGATGGAACACTCAAATTGCGTCGCGATTCAATACATCGTCCTCCAGCCGACTTGTTTCCAAGGGTCTATTGTTGCCTCGGGCGTATTTTGGTCGTTCTCCGGTGAGTCTAGATTATCGAATCCGACGCAAAATTATAGTTAATTGTAACGTTCAGGGCCTCCTAATGACGATGGAACACTCAAATTGCATCGAGATTCAATACTATGTCCTCTAGCAGACTTGTCTCCAAGGGTCTACTGCTGCCTCTGGCAACTTATGGTCGTGCTCCTATGAGTCTAGATTTTCGAATCCGACGCAAAACTGATAGTTAATTGTAACGTTCAGGGCCTCCTAATGACGATGGAACACTCAAATTGCGACGAGACTCAATACATCGGCCACCAGCAGACTTGTCTCCAAGGATCTATTGCTGCCTCGGGCACCTTGTGGTCGTTCTCCTGTGAGTCTAGAATTTCGAATCCGAAGCTTAACTGATAGTTAATTGCACGTTCAGGGCCTCCTAATGACGATGGAACACTCAAATTGCCTCGAGATTCAATACATCGTCCTCCAGCCGACTTGACTCCAAGGGGATATTGCTTCCTCGGACACCTTATGGTCGTTCACCTGTGAGTCTAGATTTTCCAATCCGACGCAAAACTGATGGTTAATTGTAACGTTCATGGCCTCCTAATGACGATGGGACACTCAAATTGCGTCGAGACTCAATACATTGTCCTCCAGCCGACTTCTCTCCAAGGGTGTATTGCTGCCTCAGGCACCTTATGGTCATACTCCTGTGAGTCTAGATTTTCGAATCCGACGCGAAACTGATAGTTAATTATAACGTTCAGGGACTCCTAATGACATTGTAACACTCAAATTGCGTCGCGATTCAATACATCCTCCATCAGTCGACATGTTTCCAAGGGTCTATTGTTGCCTCGGGCGCCTTCTGGTCATTCTCCTGTGAGTCTAGATTATCGAATCCGACGCAAAACTGATAGTTAATTATAACGTTCGCGGCCTCCTAAAGACGATGAAACACTCAAATTGCGTCGAGCTTCAATACATCGTCCTCCAGCCGACTTGTCTCCAAGTGTCTATTGCTGCCTCTGGCACCTTATGGTCGTGCTCCTGTGTTTCTAGATTTTCGAATCCGACGCGAAACTGATAGTTAATTGTAACGTTCACGGCCTCCTAATGGCGATGGGACACTCAAATTGCATCGAGACTCAATACATTGTCCTCCAGCCGACTTCTCTCCAAGTGTGTATTGCTGCCTCTGGCACCTTATGGTCGTACTCCTGTGAGTCTAGATTTTCGAATCCGACTCGAAACTGATAGTTAATTGTAACGTTCAGGGTCTCCTAATGACGTTGGAACACTCAAATTGCGTCGCGATTCATTACGTCCTCAATCAGTCGACACGTTTCCAAGGGTCTATTGTTGCCTCGGGCGCCTTTTGGTCGTTCTCCTGTGAGTCTAGATTATCGAATCCGACGCAAAACTGATAGTTAAATGTAACTTTCACGGCCTCCTAATGACGATGGAACACTCAAATTGCATCGAGATTCATTACTATGTCCTCTAGCAGACTTGTCTCCAAGGGTCAACTGCTGCCTCTGGCAACTTATGGTCGTGCTCCTATGAGTCTAGATTTTCGAATCCGACGCAAAACTGTAGTTAATTGTAACGTTCAGGGCCTCCTAATGACGATAGAACACTCAAATTGCGTCGAGATTCAATACATCGTCCTCCAGCCGATTTGTCTCCAAGGGGATATTGCTGCTTCGGGCAACTTATTTTCGTTCTCCTGTGAGTCTAGATTTTCTAATCCGACGAAAAAATGATGGTTAATTGTAATGTTCATGGCCTCCTAATGACGATGGAACACTCAAATTGCGTCGAGATTCACTCCATCGTCCTGCAGCCGACTTATCTCCAAAGGTCTATTGCTGCCTCGGTCACCATATTGTCCGTCACCTGTGAGTCTAGGATTTCGAATCCGACCCAAAACCAATAGTTAATTGTGACGTTCAGGTCCTCCTAATGACGATGGAACACTCAAATTGCGTCGTGATTCAATTCATCGTCCTTCTGCCGACTTGTCTCCAAGGGTCTATTGCTGCCTCGAGCACCTTATGGTCGTTCTTCTCTGAGTCAACATTTTCGAATCCGACGAACAACTGATGGTTAATTGTAACGTTCATGGCCTCCTAATGACGATGGAACACACAAATTGCGGCGAGGTTTAATACATCGTCCTCCAGCCGACTTGTCTCCAAAGGTATATTGCTGCTTCGGGCCTCTTATGCTCGTTCTCCAGTGAGTCTAGATTTCGAATCCGACGCAAAATTGATTGTTAATTGTAACGTTCAGGGCCTCCTAATAACAAAGGAACACTCAAATTGCGTTGAGATTCAATACATCGTCCTCCAGCCTACTTGTCTCCAAGGGGATATTGCTGCCTCGGGCACCATATGGTCCGTCCCCTGTGAGTCTAGAAATTCGAAACCGACGCAAAACTGATAGTTAATTGTAACGTTCACAGCCTCCTAATGACGATGGAACACTCAAATTGCGGCGAGGTTCAATACATCGTCCTCCAGCCGACTTGTCTCTAAAGGTATATTGCTGCCTCGGGCCTCTTATGTCGTTCTCCAGTGAGTCTAGATTCCGAGTCCGACGAAAAACGGATTGTTAATTCTAACTTTCAGGGCCTCCTAATAACGATGGAACACTCAAATTGCGTCGAGACTCAATAAATTGTCCTCCAGCCGACTTGTTTCCAAGGAGCTATTGCTGCCTGTGGCACCTTATGGTCGTGCTCCTGTGAGTCTATATTTTCGAATCCGACGTGAAACTGATAGTTAATTGTAACATTCAGGGCCTCCTAATGACGATGGAACACTCAAATTGCGTCGAGATTCCATACATCGTCCTCCAGCCGAATTGTCTCCCAGGGGATATTGCTGCCTCGGGCACCATATGGTCCGTCACCTGTGAGTCTAGATTTTTGAATCCGACGCAAAACTGATAGTAAATTGTAACGTTCAGGGCATCCTAATGACGATGGAACACTCAAATTGCGTCGAGATTCAATACATCGACCTCCAGCCGACTTGTCTTCAAGGGGATATTGCTGCCTCGGGCACCTTATGGTCGTTATCCTGTGAGTCAAAATTTTCGAATCCGACGCAAAGCTGATAGTTAATTGTAACGTCCAGGGCCTAGTAATGACGATGGAACACTCAAATTGAGTCGAGATTCAATACGTCGTCCTCCAGCCGACTTGTCTCCAAGGGGATATTACTGCCTCGGACACCTTATGGTCGTTCACCTGTGAGTCTAGATTTTCGAATCAGACGCAAAACTGATGGTTAATTGTAACGTTCAGGGCCTCCTAATGACAATGGAACACTCAAATTGAGTCGCGATTCAATACATCGTCCATCAGCCGACATGTCTCCACGGGTCTATTGTTGCCTCGGGCGCCTTTTGGTCGTTCTCCTGTGAGTCTAGAGGATCGAATCCGACGCAAAACTGATAGTTAATTGTAACGTTCATGGCCTCCTAATGACATGGAACACTCAAATCGCGTCGAGATTCAATACATCGTCCTCCAGCCGACTTGTCTCCAAGGGGATATTGCTACCTCGGGCCTCTTATGGTCGTACTCCAGTGAGCTTAGATTTTCGAATTCGACGCAAAACTGATTGTTGATTGTAACGTTCAGGGCCTCCTAATGACGATGGAACACTCAAATTTCGTCGAGATTCCATACATCGTCCTCCAGCCGACTTGTCTCCAAGGAGATATTTCTGCCTCGGGCACCATATGGTCCGTCTCCTCTGAGTCTAGATTTTCGAATCCGACCCAAAACTGATAGTTAATTGTAACGTTCAGGGCCTCCTAATGACGATAGAACACTCAAATTGCGTTGCGATTCAATACATCGTCCTCCAGCCGACTAGTTTCCAAGGGTCTATTGTTGCCTCTGGCGCCTTTTGATCGTTCTCCTGTGAGTCTAGATCATCGAATCCGACGCAAAACTGATACCTAATTGTAACGCTCACGGCCTCCTAATGACGATGGAACACTCAAATTGCGTCGAGATTCAATACATCGATCACCAGCCGACTTGTCTGCAAGGGTCTGTTGCTGCCTCTGGCACCTTATGGTCGTACTCCTATGAGTCTAGATTTTCGAATCCGACGTGAAAATGATAGTTAATTGTAACATTCAGGGCCTCCTAATGACGATGGAACACTCAAATTGCGTCGAGATTCCATACATCGTCCTCCAGCCGACTTGTCTCCAAGGGGATATTGCTGCCTCGGGCACCTTATGGTCGTTCTCCTGTGAGACAAGATTTTCGAATCCGACGCAAAACTGATAGTTAGTTGTAACGTTCAGGGCCTCCTATGACGATGGAACACTCAAATTGAGTCGCGATTCAATACATCGTCCATCAGCCGACATGTCTCCACGGGTCTATTGTTGCCTCGGGCGCCTTTTGGTCGTTCTCCTGTGAGTCTAGATGATCGAATCCGAAGCAAAACTGATAGTTAATTGTAACGTTCACGGCCTCCTAATGACGATGGGACACTCAAATTGCGTCGAGACTCAATACATTGTCCTCCAGCCGACTTCTCTCCAAGGGTGTATTGCTGCCTCTAGCACCTTATGGTCGTACTCCTATGAGTCTAGATTTTCGAATCCGACGCGAAACTGATAGTTAATTGTAACGTTCAGGGACTCCTAATGACGTTGGAACACTCAAATTGCGTCGCGATTCATTACATCCTCCATCAGTCGACATGTTTCCAAGGGTCTATTGTTGCCTCGGGCACCTTTTGGTCGTTCTCCTGTGAGTCTAGATTATCGAATCCGACGCAAAACTGATAGTTAATTATAACGTTCACGGCCTCCTAAAGACGATGAAACACTCAAATTGCGTCGAGATTCAAAACATCGTACTCCAGCCGACTTGTCTCCAAGTGTCTATTGCTGCCTCTGGCACCTTATCGTCGTGCTCCTGTGTTTCTAGATTTTCGAATCCGACGCGAAACTGATGGTTAATTGTAGCGTTCATGGCCTCCTAATGACGATGGAACACTCAAATTGCGTCGAGATTCAATACATCGTCCTCCAGCCGACTTGTCTCCAAGGGGATATTGCTACCTCGGGCCTCTTATGGTCGTACTCCAGTGAGCTTAGATTTTCGAATTCGACGCAAAACTGATTGTTGATTGTAACGTTCAGGGCCTCCTAATGACGTTGGAACACTCAAATTGCGTCGCGATTCATTACATCCTCCATCAGTCGACATGTTTCCAAGGGTCTATTGTTGCCTCGGGCGCTTTTTGGTCGTTCTCCTGTGAGTCTAGATTATCGAATCCGACGCAAAACTGATAGTTAATTATAACGTTCACGGCCTCCTAATGACGATGGGACACTCAAATTGCGTCGAGACTCAATACATTGTCCTCCAGCCGACTTCTCTCCAAGGGTCTATTGCTGCCTCTGGCACCTTATCGTCTTTCCCCTCTGAGTCTATATTTTCGAATCCGACGCAAAACTGATAGTTAATTGTAACGTTCAGGGCCTCGTAATGACGACGGAACACTCAAATTGCGTCGAGATTCAATACACTGACCTCCAGCCGACTTGTCTCCAAGGGGATATTGCTGCCTCGGGCACCTTATGGTCGTTCTCCTGTGAGACAAGATTTTCGAATCCGACGCAAAACTGATAGTTAGTTGTAACGTTCAGGGCCTCCTATGACGATGGAACACTCAAATTGCGTCGAGATTCCATACATCGTCCTCCAGCCGACTTGTCTCCAAGGGGATATTTCTGCCTCATGCACCATATGGTCCGTCTCCTGTGAGTCTAGAATATCGAATCCGACCCTAAACTAATAGTTAATTGTAACGTTCAGGGCCTCCTAATGACGATGGAACACTCAAATTGCGTCGCGATTCAATACATCGTCCTCCAGCCGACTAGTTTCCTAGGGTCTATTGTTGCCTCGGGCGCCTTCTGATCGTTCTCCTGTGAGTCTAGATTATCGAATCCGACTCAAAACTGATAGTTAATTGTAACGCTCACGGCCTATTAATGGCGATGGAACACTCAAATTGCGTAGAGGTTCAATACATCGTTCTCCAGCCGATTTGTCTGCAAGGGTCAGTTGCTGCCTCTGGCACCTTATGGTCGTACTCCTGTGAGTCTAGATTTTCGAATCCGACGCGAAACTGATAGTTAATTGTAACGTTCAGGGTCTCCTAATGACAATGGAACACTCAAATATCGTCGACATTCAATACATCGTCCTCCAGCCGCCTTGTCTCGAAAGGTCTATTGCTGCCTCGGGCACCTTATCGTCGTTCTCCTGTGAGTCCAGATTTTCGAATATGACGCGAAACTGATAGTTAATTGTAACGTTCAATGCCTCCTAATGACGATGGAACACTCAAATTTCGTCAAGATTCAATACATCGTCCTGCCGCCGAATTGTCTCCTAGGGTCTATTGCTGCCGCGGGCTCCTTATGGTCGTTCTCCTGTGAGTCTAGTTTTTTGAATCCGACGCAAAACTGATAGTAAATTGTAACGTTCAGGGCATCCTAATGACGATGAAACACTCAAATTGCGCCGAGATTTAATACATCGTCCTCCAGGCGACTTGACTCCGAGGGTCTATTGCTACCTCCGGCACCTTATGGTCGTTCTCCTCTGAGTGTTCAATTTCGAATCCGACGCAAAACAGATAGTTAATTGTAACGTTCAGGGCCTCCTAATGACGAAGGAACACTCAAATTGCGTCGAGATTAAATACATCGTATTCCACCGACTTGCTTACAAGGGGATATTGCTGCCTCGGGCACCATATGGTCCGCCTCCTGTTAGTCTAGATTTTCGAATCCGACGCAAAACTGATAGTTAATTGTAAGGTTCAGGGCCTCCTAATGACGATGGAGCACTCAAAATGCGTCGCGATTCAATACATCGGCCTCCAGCCGACTTGTTTCCGAGGGTCTATAGTTGCCTCCGTCGCCTTTTGATCGTTCTCCTGTGAGTCTAGATTATCGAATCCGACGCAAAACTGATAGTTAATTGTAATGTTCAGTGCCTCCTATTGACGATGGAACACTCAAATTGCGTCGCGAATCTATGCATCATCCTCCAGCCGACTTTTCTCCAAGGGTCTATTGATGCCTCTGGCAGCTTATGGTCGTTCTCCTGTGAGTCTAGATTTTCGAATCCGACGCGAAACTGATAATTAATTGTAACGTTCAGGGCATCCTAATGACGATGGAAAACTCAGATTGCGTCGAGATTCAATACATCGACCTCCAGCCGACTTGTCTCCAAGGGGATATTGCTGCCTCGGGCACCTTATTGTCGTTCTCCTGTGAGTCTAGGTTTTCGAATCCGACGCAAAACTGATAGTTAATTGTAACGTTCAGGGCCTCCTGATGACGATCCAACACTCAAATTGCGTCGAGATTCAATACATCGTGATCCAGCCGACTTGTCGCCAAGGGTCTATTGTTGCCTCGGTCACCATATGGTCCGTCTCCTGTGAGTCTAGAATTTCGAATCCGACGCAAAACTGATAGTTAATAGTAACGTTCATGGCCTCCTAATGACGATGGAACACTCAAAAATCGTCGAGATTCAACACATCGTCCTCCAGCCGACTTGTCTCGAAGGGTCTATTGCTGCCTCGGGAACCTTATCGTCGTTTTCCTGTGAGTCTAGATTTTCGAATCAGACGCAAAACTGAGAGTTAACTGTAACGTTCAGGGCCTTCTAATGACGATGGAACACTCAAATTGCGTCGAGATTCAATACATCGTCCTCAAGCCGACTTGTCTCTACGGGGATATTGCTGCCTCGGACACCATATGGTCCGTCTCCTGTGAGTCTAGATTTTCGAATATGACGAGAACCTGATAGTTTATTGTAACTTTCAGGGCCTCATATTGACGATGGAACACTCAAATTGAGTCGCGATTCAATACATCGTCCATCAGCCGACATGTCTCCACGGGTCTATTGTTGCCTCGGGCGCCTTTTGGTCGTTCTCCTGTGAGTCTAGATGATCGAATCCGACGCAAAACTGATAGTTAATTGTAACGTTCACGGCCTCCTAATGACGATGGGACACTCAAATTGCGTCGAGAAACAATACATTGTCCTCCAGCCGACTTCTCTCCAAGGGTGTATTGCTGCCTCTAGCACCTTATGGTCGTACTCCTATGAGTCTAGATTTTCGAATCCGACGCGAAGCTGATAGTTAATTGTAACGTTCAGGGAATCCTAATGACGTTGGAACACTCAAATTGCGTCGCGATTCATTACATCCTCCATCAGTCGACATGTTTCGAAGGGTCTATTGTTGCCTCGGGCGCCTTTTGGTCGTTCTCCTGTGAGTCTAGATTTTCGAATCAGACGCAAAACTGATAGTTAATTATAACGTTCACGGCCTCCTAAAGACGATGAAACACTCAAATTGCGTCGAGATTCAAAACATCGTACTCCAGCCGACTTGTCTCCAAGGGGATATTGCTACCTCGAGCCTCTTATGGTCGTACTCCAGTGAGCTTAGATTTTCGAATTCGACGCAAAACTGATTGTTGATTGTAACGTTCAGGGCCTCCTAATGACGATGGAACACTCAAATTGCGTCGAGATTCCATACATCGTCCTCCAGCCGACTTGTCTCCAAGGGGATATTTCTGCCTCGGGCACCATATGGTCCGTCTCCTGTGAGTCTAGATTTTCGAATCCGACCCAAAACTGATAGTTAATTGTAACGTTCAGGGCCTCCTGATGACGATAGAACACTCAAATTGCGTCGCGATTCAATACATCGTCCTCCAGCCGACTAGTTTCCAAGGGTCTATTGTAGCCTCGGGCGCCTTTTGATCGTTCTCCTGTGAGTCTAGATCATCGAATCCGACGCAAAACTGATACCTAATTGTAACGCTCACGGCCTCCTAATGACGATGGAAAACTCAAATTGCGTCGAGATTCAATATATCGATCACCAGCCGACTTGTCTGCAAGGGTCTGTTGCTGCCTCTGGCACCTTATGTTCGTACTCCTGTGAGTCTAGATTTTCGAATCCGACGTGAAACTGATAGTTAATTGTAACATTCAGGGCCTCCTAATGACGATGGAACACTCAAATTACGACGAGATTCCATACATCGTCCTCCAGCCGACTTGTCTCCAAGGGGATATTGCTGCCTCGGGCACCATATGGTCCGTCACCTGTGAGTCTAGATTTTTGAATCCGACGCAAAACTGATAGTTAATTGGAACGTTCAGGGCCTCCTAATGACAATGGAACACTAAAATTGAGTCGCGATTCAATACATCGTCCATCAACCGACATGTCTCCAAGGGTCTATTGTTGCCTCGGGCGCCTTTTGGTCGTTCTCCTGTGAGTCTAGATGATCGAATCCGACGCAAAACTGATAGGTAATTGTAACGTTCACGGCCTCCTAATGACGATGGGACACTCAAACTGCGTCGAGACTCAATACATTGTCCTCCAGCCGACATCTCTCCAAGGGTGTATTGCTGCCTCCAGCACCTTATGGTCGTACTCCTGTGAGTCTAGATTTTCGAATCCGACGCGAAACTGATAGTTAATTGTGACATTCAGGGTCTCCTAATGACGATGGAACACTCTAATTGCGTCGAGATTCAATACATCGTCCTCCAGCCGACTTGTCTCCAAGGGTCTATTGCTGCCTCTGGCACCTTATGGTCATTCCCCTCTGAGTCTACATTTTCGAATCCGACGCAAAACTGATAGTTAATTGTAACGTTCAGGGCCTCGTAATGACGATGGAACACTCAAATTGCGTCGAGATTCAATACATTGACCTCCAGCCGACTTGTCTCCAAGGGGATATTGCTGCCTCGGGCACCTTATGGTCGTTCTCCTGTGAGTCTAGATTATCGAATCCGACTCAAAACTGATAGTTAATTGTAACGCTTACGGCCTCCTAATGACGATGGAACACTCAAATTGCGTAGAGATTCAATACATCGTTCTCCAGCCGATTTGTCTGCAAGGGTCTGTTGCTGCCTCTGGCACCTTATGGTCGTACTCCTGTGAGTCTAGAATATCGAATCCGACCCTAAACTGATAGTTAATTGGAACGTTCAGGGCCTCCTAATGACGATGGAACACTCAAATTGCGTCGCGATTCAATACATCGTCCTCCAGCCGACTAGTTTCCAAGGGTCTATTGTTGCCTCGGGCGCCTTCTGATCGTTCTCCTGTGAGTCTAGATTATCGAATCCGACTCAAAACTGATAGTTAATTGTAACGCTTACGGCCTCCTAATGACGATGGAACACTCAAATTGCGTAGAGATTCAATACATCGTTCTCCAGCCGATTTGTCTGCAAGGGTCTGTTGCTGCCTCTGGCACCTTATGGTCGTACTCCTGTGAGTCTAGATTTTCGAATCCGACGCGAAACTGATAGTTAATTGTAACGTTCAGGGTCTCCTAATGACGATGGAGCACTAAAATTGCGTCGAGATTCAATACATCGCCCTGCAGCCGACTTGTCTCCAAGGGTCTATTGCTGCCTCGGTCACCATATGGTCCGTCTCCTGTGAGTCTAGTATTTCGAATACGACGCAAAACTAATAGTTAATTGTAACATTCCGGGCCTCCAAATAACGATGGAATACTCAAATTGCGTCGAGATTCAATACATCGTCCTCCAGCCGACTTGTCTCCAAGTGTCTATTGCTGCCTCTAGCAGCTAATGGTCGTGCTCCTGTGAGTCAAGATTTTCGAATCCGACGCGAAACTGATAGCTAATTGTAACGTTCAGGACCTCCTAATGACGATGGAACACTCAAATATCGTCGACATTCAATACATCGTCCTCCAGCCGACTTGTCTCGAAGGGTCTATTGCTGCCTCGGGCACCTTATCGTCGTTCTCCTGTGAGTCCAGATTTTCGAATATGACGCGAAACTGATAGTTAATTGTAACGTTCAGGGCCTCCTAATGACGATGGAACACTCAAATTTCGTCAAGATTCAATACATCGTCCTGCCGCCGAATTGTCTCCTAGGGTCTATTGCTGCCGCGGGCTCCTTATGGTCGTTCTCCTGTGAGTCTAGTTTTTTAAATCCGACGCAAAACTGATAGTAAATTGTAACGTTCAGGGCATCCTAATGACGATGAAACACTCAAATTGCGCCGAGATTTAATACATCGTCCTCCAGGCGCCTTGTCTCCGAGGGTCTATTGGTACCTCGGGCACCTTATGGTCGTTCTCCTCTGAGTGTTCATTTTCGAATCCGACGCAAAACAGATAGTTAATTGTAACGTTCAGGGCCTCCTAATGACGAAGGAACACTCAAATTGCGTCGAGATTAAATACATCGTATTCCACCGACTTGCTTACAAGGGGATATTGCTGCCTCGGGCACCATATGGTCCGTCTCCTGTTAGTCTAGATTTTCGAATCCGACGCAATACTGATAGTTAATTGTAAGGTTCAGGGCCTCCTAGTGACGATGGAGCACTCAAAATGCGTCGCGATTCAATACATCGGCCTCCAGCCGACTTGTTTCCGAGGGTCTATAGTTGCCTCCGTCGCCTTTTGATCGTTCTCCTGTGAGACTAGATTATCGAATCCGACGCAAAACTGATAGTTAATTGTAATGTTCATTGCCTCCTATTGACGATGGAACACTCAAATTGCGTCGCGAATCTATGCATCATCCTCCAGCCGACTTTTCTCCAAGGGTCTATTGCTGCCTCTGGCACCTTATGGTCGTTCTCCTGTGAGTCTAGATTTTCGTATCCGACGCGAAACTGATAATAAATTGTAACGTTCAGGGCATCCTAATGGCGATGGAAAACTCAGATTGCGTCGAGATTCAATACATCGACCTCCAGCCGACTTGTCTCCAAGGGGATATTGCTGCCTCGGGCACCTTATAGTCGTTCTCCTGTGAGTCTAGATTTTCGAATCCGACGCGAAACTGATAGTTAATTGTAACGTTCAGGGTCTCCTAATGACGATGAAACACTCATATTGCGTCGAGATTCAATACATCGTCCTCCAGCCGACTTGTCTCTAAGGGGATATTGCTGCCTCGGGCACCATTTGGTCCGTCTCCTGTGAGTCTAGATTTTCGAATATGACGCGAAACTGATAGTTTATTGTAACGTTCAGGGCCTCCTAATGACGATGGAACACTCAAATTGCGTCGAGATTCAATACATCGTCCTCAAGCCGACTTGTCTCCAAGGTTCTATTGCTGGCGCGGGCTCCTTATGGTCGTTCTCCTGTGAGTCTAGATTTTCGAATCCGACACAAAACTGTTAGTTAATTGTAACGTTCAGGGCCTGCTAATGACGATGGAACACTCAAATTGCGTCGAGATTCCATACATCGTCCTCCAGCCGACTTGTCTCCAACGGGATATTTCTGCCTCGGGCACCATTTGGTCCGTCTCCTGTGAGTCTAATTTCTCGAATACGACCCAAAACTGATAGTTAATTGTAACATTCAGGGCCTCCTAATGACGATGGAACACTCAAATTGCGTCGCGATTCAATGCATCGTCCTCCAGCCGACTTTTCTCCAAGCGTCTATTGCTGCCTCTGGCACCTTATGGTCGTGCTCCTGTGAGTCTAGATTTTCGAATCCGACGCGAAACTGATAGTTAATAGTAACGCTCAGGACATCCTAATGACGATGGAACCCTCAAATTGCGTCGAGATTCAATACATCGTCCACCAGGCGACATGTCTCCGAGGGTATATTGCTGCCTCGGGCACCTTACGGACGTTCCCCTCTGAGTCTACATTTTCGAATCCGACGTAAAACTGATAATTAATAATAACGTTCAGGGCCTCGTAATGACGATGAAACAGTCAAATTGCGTCGAGATTCAATACATCGACCTCCAGCCGACTTGTCTCCAAAGGGATATTGCTGCCTCGGGCACCTTATGGTCGTTCTCCTGTGAGACAAGATTTTCGAATCCGACGCAAAATTGATAGTTAATTGTAACGTTCAGGGCCTCCTAATGACGATGGAACACTCAAATTGCGTCGAGATTCCATACATCGTCCTCCAGCCGACTTGTCTCCAAGGGGATTTTTCTGCCTCGGGCACCATATGGTCCGTCTCCTGTGAGTCTAGATTTTCGAATCCGACCCAAAACTGATAGTTAATTGTAACGCTCACTGCCTCCTAATGACGATGGAACACTCAAATTGAGTAGAGATTGAATACATCGTTCTACAGCCGACTTGTCTGCAAGGGTCTGTTGCTGCCTCTGGCACCTTATGGTCGTACTCCTGTGAGTCTAGATTTTCGAATATCACGCGAAACTGAGAGTTAATTGTAACTTTCAGGGTTTCCTAATGACGATGAAACACTCAAATTGCGTCGAGATTCAATACATCGTCCTCCAGGCGACTTGTCTCCAAGGGTCTATTGCTGCCTCGGTCACCATACGGTCCGTCTCCTGTGAGTCTAGCATTTCGAATCCGACGCAAAACCGATAGTTAATTGTAACGTTCAGGGCCTCCTAATAACGATGGAATACTCAAATTGCGTCGAGACTTAATACATCGTCCTCCAGCCGACTTGTCTCCAAGTGTCTATTGCCGCCTCTGGCACCTTATGGTCGTGCTCCTGTGAGTCTAAATTTTCGAATCCGACGCGAAACTGATAGCTAATTGTAACGTTCAGGACCTCCTAATGACGATGGAATACTCAAAAATCGTCGAGATTCAATACATCGTCCTCCAGCCAACTTGTCTCGAAGGTTCTATTGCTGCCTCGGGCACCTTATCGTCGTTCTCCAGTGAGTTTAGATTTTCGAATCCGACGCAAAACTGAGAGTTAATTGTAACGTTCAGGGCCTCCTAAAGACGATGGAACACTCAAATTGCGTCGAGATTCAATACACGGTCCTCAAGCCGACTTTTCTCTAAGGGGATATTGCTGCCTCGGGCACCATATGGTCCGTCTCCTGTGAGTCTAGATTTTCGAATATGACGCGAAACTGATAGTTAATTGTAACGTTCAGGGCCTCCTAATGACGATGGAACACACAAATTTCGTCCAGATTCAATACATCGTCCTCCCGCCGACTTGTCTCCGAGGATCTATTGCTACCTCGGGCACCTTATGGTCGGACTCCTCTGTGTCTACATTTTCGAATCCGACGCAAAACTGATAGTTAATTGTAATGTTCAGGGCCTCCTAATGAGGATGGAACACTCAAATTGCGTCGAGATAAAATACATCATCCTCCAGCCGACTTGCCTACACGGGGATATTACTGCCTCGGCCACCATATGGTCCGTCTTCTGTGAGGTTAGATTATCGAATCCGACGCAAAACTGATAGTTAATTGTAACGTTCAGGGCCTCCTAATGACGATGGAACACTCAAATTGCGTCGAGACTCAGTACATCGTCCTCCAGCCGACTTGTCTCCAAGGCGATATTGCTGCCTCTGGCACCTTATGGTCGTGCTCCTGTGAGTCTAGATTTTCGAATCCGACGTGGAACTGATAGTTAATTGTAACGTTCAGGGCCTCCTAATGACGATGGAATACTCAAATTGCGTCGAGATTCAATACATCGTCCTCCAGCCGACTTATCTCCAAGGGTCTATTGCTGCCGCGGGCTCCTTGTGGTCGTTCTCCTGTGAGTCTAGATTATCGTATCCGACGCAAAACTGATGGTTAATTGGAACGTTCAGGGCCTCCTAATGACAATGGAACACTCAAATTGCGTCAAGATTCAATTCATCGTCCTTCAGCCGACTTGTCTCCAAGGGTCTATTGCTGCCTCGGTATCTTATGGTCGTTCTCCTCTGAGTCAACATTTTCGAATCCGACGCAAAACTGATAGTAAATTGTAACGTTCAGGGCATCCTAATGACGATAGAACACTCAAATTGCGTCGAGATTCAATACATCGTCCTCCAGGCGACTTGTCTCCGAGGGTCTATTGGTACCTCGGGCACCTTATGGTCGTTCTCCTCTGAGTGTTCATTTTCGAATCCGACGCAAAACAGAAAGTTAATTGTAACGTTCAGGGCCTCCTAATGACGATGGAACACTCAAATTGCGTCGAGATTAAATACATCGTCCTCCACCGACTTGCCTACAAGGGGATATTGCTGCCTCGGGCACCTTATCGTCGTTTTCCTGTGAGTCTAGATTTTCGAATCCGACGCAATACTGAGAGTTAATTGTAACGTTCAGGGCCTCCTAATGACGATGGAACACTCAAATTGCGTCGAGATTCAATACATCGTCCTCAAGCCGACTTGTCCCTAAGGGGATATTGCTGCCTTGGGCACCATATGGTCCGTCTCCTCTGAGTCTAGATTTTCGAATATGACGCGAAACTGATAGTTTATTGTAACGTTCAGAGTCTCCTAATGACGATGGAACACTCAAATTGCGTCGAGATTCAATACATCGTCCTCCAGCCGACTTGTCTCTAAGGTTCTATTGCTGCCGCGGGCTCCTTATGGTCGTTCTCCTGTGAGTCTAGATTTTCGAATCCGACGCAAAACTGATAGTAAATTGTAACGTTCAGGGCATACTAATGACGATGGAACACTCAAATTGCGCCCAGATTCAATACATCGTCCTCCAGGCGTCTTGTCTCCGAGGGTCTATTGCTACCTCGGGCACCTTATGGTCGTTCTCCTCTGAGTCTACATTTTCAAATCCGACGCAAAACTGATAGTTAATTGTAACGTTCAGGGCCTCCTAATGACGATTGAACACTCAAATTGCGTCGAGATTAAATACATCGTCCTCCAGCCGACTTGCCTACACGGGGATATTGCTGCCTCGGCCACCATATGGTCCGACTCCTGTGAGGTTATATTTTCGAAACCGACGCAAAACCGATAGTTAATTGTAACTTTCAGGGCCTCCTAAAGACAATGGTACACTCAAATTGCGTCGAGATTCAATTCATCGTCCTTCAGCCGACCTTATGGTCGTTCTCCTGTGAGTCAACATTTTCGAATCCGACGCAAAACTGATAGCAAATTGTAACGTTCAGGGCATCCTAATGACGATGGAACACTGAAATTGCGTCGAGATTCAATACATCTTCCTCCAGGCGACTTGTCTCCGAGGGTCTATTGCTTCCTCGGGCACCTTATGGTCGTTCTCCTCTGAGTGTTCATTTTCGAATCCGACGCATAAATGATAGTTAATTGAACGTTCAGGGCCTCCTAATGACGGTGGAACACTCAAATTGCGTCGAGATTAAATTCATCGTCCTCCAGCCGACTTGCCTACAAGGGGATATTGCTGCCTCGGGCACCATATGGTCCGTCTCCTGTGAGTCTAGATTTTCGAATCCGACGCTAAACTGATAGGTAATTGTAAGGTTCAGGGCCTCCTAATGACGATGGAACACTCAAATTGCGTCACGATTCAATACATCGGCCTCCAGCCAACTTGTTTCCGAGGGTCTATTGTTGCCTCGGGCGCCCTTTGATCGTTCTCCTGTGAGTCTAGATTATCGAATCCGACGCAAAACTGATAGTCATTTGTAACGTTCACGGCCTCCTAATGACGATGGAACACTCAAATTGCGTCGAGATTCAATACATCGTCCTTCAGCCGACATGTCTCCAAGGGTCTATGGCTGCCTCTGGCACCTTATGGTCGTGCTCCTGTGAGTCTAGATTTTCGAATCCGACGCGAAACTGATAGTTAATTATAACGTTCAGGGCCTCCTAACGACGATGGAACACTGAAATTGCGTCGAGATTCAATACATCGTCCTCCAGCCGTCTTGTCTCCAAGGGGATACTGCTGCCTCGGGCCTCTTATGGGCGTTCTCCCGTGAATCTAGATTTTCGAATCCGACGCAAAACTGATAGTTAATTGTAACGTTCAGGGCCTCTTAATGACGATGGATCACTCAAATTGCGTCGAGATTAAATAGATCGTCCTCCAGCCGACTTGCCTCCAAACGGATATTGCTGTCTCGGGCACCATATGCTCCGACTCCTGTGAGTCTAGATTTTCGAATCCGACGCAAAACTGATAGTTCATTGTAAAGTTCAGGGCCTCCTAATAACGATCCAACACTCAAATTGCGTCGCGATTCAATACATCGTCCTCCAGACGACTTGTTTCCAAGGGTCTATTGTTGCCTCGGGCGCTTTTTGATCGTTCTCATGTGAGTCTAGATTACCGAATCCGACGCAAAACTATTAGTTAATTGTTACGGTCACGGCCTCCTAATGACGATGGAACACTCAAATTGCGTCGAATTCAATACATCGTCCTCCAGCCGATTTGTCTCCAAGGGTCTATTGCTGCTTCTGGCACCTTATGTTCGTGCTCCTGCGAGTCTAGATTTTCAAATCCGACCGGAAACTGATAGTTAATTATAACGTTCAGGGCCTCCTAATGACGATGGAACACTCAAATTGCGTCGAGATTCAATACATCGTCCTCAAGCCGTCTTGTCTCCAAGGGGATATTGCTGCCTCGGGCACCATATGGTCCGTCTCCTGTGAGTCTAGATTTTCGAATACGACGCGAAACTGATATTTAATTGTAACGTTCAGGGCCTCCTAATGACGATGTAACACTCAAATTGCGTCGAGTTTCAATACATCGTCCTCCAGGCGACTTGTCTCCGAGGGTCTATTGCTACCTCGGGAACCTTATGGTCGTTCTCCTTTGAGTCTACATTTTCGAATCCGACTCAAAACTGATAGTTGATTTGAAACGTCCCCTTTGGACAATTTATATATGGCTGTGCTTAACCTGACACACAATATTTTGTTAACGCAACGCAATCTGACTTTCAAACTTCCCTGCAAAAGAATGGCCCTGACTAACATTAAACTATACCTTTCACAAATCACTTACCTCACAAAAATCTTCGCTGCTCAAGCTACTGCAATATAGCGAGAGCCACTACTGCCCGCTAAATAAAAGATTCAAACTATGGAAGGCTCTAACTACTGATAGGGATAGTTAGCAAATGAAAGATATTAATAGAGAACAAACAATGTATTTACCTTGATATCATCATATATAAATATAGCAGTTCATGACAAATTACAAATCTCCGCCATCTCTCTCCCCACATCCACCACTGCTGGCGGCTCACGTCCAACTGCGCAACGCTACGCGCTGTTCACATCCAGCTGCCTAACACTACAATGGCGAGAATTACAACAATGCAAAGCAGCCACAGACTGCACACAGCACAGCCAGTGATTTTCATATTGAGCGCTACGTAACGTTGCCAATAAGAAAACATAAACAGCCTACTTACATAGAGAAAACATAAACAGCCTACTTACATAGCCCCCATGCTCCCTACAAAAAATTTTACAAATTTTTTTTGGGCAGTGGCCAATAATGATTTGATAAAATTTTTCATAATTACGATAACAAAGAAATCAAATGCACACACTTATTGATACAATGTTGATCAAAAGCCAAAATTTTCTCACAGTCCATAAAGATAGTTCTGATCATTCATCATAACAGTAATTACAGGTTTTTTTTTACAAAGTCTCATTAGTAAAAGAAATTGCACACAGAAGTAGTGGATTTCCATGCAGTCTTGAAGAAGTAGTGTTGTCCTTCCAAGGGAAAGACAGTGCTGACTCTTGACATGCATACAGGTAATGGGCCACAACAGAGCAAACCCACAGCAGAGTCAGTCGAAGTTTGGAATAATATTGGTAGGTAGGTCATCACAGAGCAGACCCACTGTAGTCCTGGTAGAGATTACGGTATTGGTGGGCCACCAGAGGTGCAGACCCACTGTAGTCCTTGTAGAGATAATGGTAATGGTGGGCCATCAAAGATGCAGACCCACTGTAGTCCTTGTAGAGATAATGGTAATGGTGGGCCATCAAAGATGCAGACCCACTGTAGTCCTTGTAGAGATGGCCAGCAGCCATCTGTTGCGATTGTGCAGGTGCACACTCACCATCAAAGAGTCTTGCGGAGAATATAGCAAGTCCATAAACCACCACTTGTGCACTCACAAAGTTTTTGGAATTGTCCTTAGAACCAGCAATGCTGTTATCCAGTCCCTTGCTGAATTATTAACACACGTGCAAACACTAACAGTCCCTACTTCTCACATATTGTCCATATACTATGACCAACAGAAACGAGTGCAGTGAAATGTAACTTAATTGGAAGAACTGGTGTCTGTACAATTATAAATTTACAACATGAAAATACAATTACAAAGGTACAAAATACATCATTAAAGAACATAACAATACAGATAACATTTGTAGTAACACAGGCTTTACAAAAGAATAGAAATAAACATATACATCAGTGGAATTATGACATGAGTACATACATAAAGGATCACAATAACTTTTGAAACATCAACTTCACACATGAGCATTGAACAGAACAGAATTAATAATGTCTAACATCTTTACAAAGTAAATAACATATTATTAATGCCAATTATATTCGAGGATAACAGTATTCCTCATCATAGTGAATGTAGCTTAATATTAAAAGAAGAAAAAATTCTATGAAACTACACAGAGACAGGAAGAAAACAAATACACAAGGGTACACAAACACATAGTGGGATAACACCAATAGGAAAGGACAGGGTTCGTTTTCAGTGTCACATTTGGTACTGCAGTACAACCCAAAACTTCATATATCTTTCCTCTTATTTCATCCTTTGTTTCCACCAAAAAAATTCTATCTAAGCATGCTTTCTGTATTTATATGTTCACACATTTCTCACCTCAACATTTATTTCCAAGAAAATCCTACCTAAACCTGTTTTCTGTATTCTAACCATATTTCTTTCAAAAGAAATATGGCTCATTGTGCAATACTTATTTAGGCCCAAATCGTTTTCATATAACTTTCAAAGCATTCTTTCCCTATTCTCCATAGTTAGGTTCTTATATAGTCTACCCCCTCTTAAGCTAACTTAAATCTACTGAGCTCAGATACTAAACTAAGGAACGAGGCAATGCAGCAGCACATAAAACAATTAATATAAACAGCAATAAAAAAAATGGAAAATCGCAAAGCAAGCTACAGTAAATCTAAATTACCAAGCAATTCAACATTACAACTAATATGAGGCAATGCAGCAAACAAAAAATAAATCTGGCTTAGCAGAGTAACACAAATTAAAGTTCAGTAGTACTATGCCTGGCAAACAGCAGCTTATATCTAAACATGACATAGCTCAAGCAGAAAATATAGTACACTAAAGATAACAATGCAGATAAGGGAAATGTATATTCACATCTTAATGTCTATGTAATTAAAGTGGTGCACCACAACAACTGATTGTAAAAGAAATATTACCATGTACTTGAAAAGAAAATTATGTGTTACTGTTACTAGTTCCTTCTTATTGTTGTTTCCTTTCCAAGTGCTCCTTTTTTAAAGAATGTGGATTATAAAATAATTATTTAATAGATCTGTTGACAGAAAGTGTTCACATTAGCAAATGCATTTCATTTTATAAAAGCAATGCTGCAACACAGCTGGAAACCAGATATCAAATGAAATAAGCAACTATGAAAAGCAAAGCATAAAAATATCATTCAGTAGTCATGTGACATTTCATAAGTTAGTAGAAATTCTCTTAACTCTCATAGAAAGACGCTTGTCATAATCAGGTGTGCAGATGTAAAAATATTTCTTGTCATTTTATTAGGCATTTCAGTAAATATCAGAAAGTACGATATGTTTCCAAGTAATCAGCGTGTCGGATTTGCGATGCTTTCTCTAAAGGAATGGCAATGGCCAGGATAATGGCCTCCCTTTTTTTTTTGTTCTACCTGTGCCGCTGAAAAGGGCTCGCAATAATGGCTTTTTCTCCAGGCGTCTGACACAGCTGGGTGCCCGCGACGCATTACGTGCAGGTGGTCACTTAACTTTCGTACGGAAATATTTACGACAGCAGTTTCTGCTACCGTTGCAGTCTCATATAAAAATATTTCACAGGTCAAGAATTAGCGTTGCAAATCTGTAGAAACAAAATCCTATAAATATAAGTGTCCAAAAAAAATATTCGTCAGCATTGTGATACAGTCACACATTTCATAACTCTTAAAGTACGTTTCTTGGTTTCCAACATCCTTTTCATAAATCAGAGTCCCTAAACACTACTCATTATTCCTTACCTCATTATACATATACATATTCGTCGACACTTCTTCAATATTTCATCGTGAGAAATACGTAGCATAATAAACATTCCTCAACAACATAATACACATCGTCGTCGTAATAATAACATCATAAAACTTCAGTCAAATCTCAAAATCGTCGTAACTTCCTCCAATAATTTCTAAGCCTAAAAAGAATTCTCTGCTCATTTAAATAGTGTCATCTACCTCAAACGTACTTTAAAAATCATGATCTCATACCAAATACATCATTCAAAGCTCTCATAGTATCACAATGGTTCCGAAAAATATGAACAGTTTACAAAGTACAGACAAAATACAGTTTCATAAGTGTGAAGTTATCCAACTGTGTAATTGCGTAAACATGTGTCGAATCCGTGCTAAGGCAGAAATCTTGTGACAGATATGGATGAGCTAAGATTGGCGCATGAAGTAACGCTTCTTTCAAAGAATTGAATTCCAACTGTGCTTGTTCGTCCCAGTTCCAAATAGTATTTTTTCCAGTGAGAGAACAAAGTTTTGGTGTAACAAGAATTTGCATATTCAGAAAACGACGGTAAAAATTAACGAGACCTAGAAAACTGCGGACTTGTCTTTTTGTGGATGGAACTGGAATGGCTCTGATTGCTTCTAACTTTTCAGGATCCGGCTGAATGCCTTCAGAAGAAATAATATGTCCCAAAAACTTCACCTTTGTCCTACCGAATTCAGACTTTTCCAAGTTAACTGTAATTCCAGATTCTGCAAAAATACGTAACAAACTGTTGAGGATGCGATTATGTAGTTCCCATGAAGCTTCTGCTATTAGAATATCGTCTACATATAAGGTGATGTGACGTTTTAAGAACTCAGGTAATATCGAATTTAGCCCGCGAATGAATGCTGCTGAAGAAATGTGCAAACCAAAGGGAAGTTTCCGAAACTGATAACAAACGCCGAAACAAAGGAAAGCTGTGTATTTTCTACATTCTGGATGAAGTTCGATCTGATAAAAGCTGGATCTGAGATCAATGGAAGACAACACTTTTACACCATTAAAATTTTGAAGAAGTTCTTCCATCGTCTGCGGCCTGTCTGTTTCAGGAATAATTTATTTATTTACTTATTTATTTATTTATTTATTGTTCCGTGGGACCACATTTAGGAGAAGTCTCCATGGTCATGGAACGAGTCAATACATGAAATTATAACACGATTGTAGAAACAGATAAAATGAAACAAGTCGTTAGTTTAAATAAAGAAAATCAAGAATGTAACACTGGAATTTGCTTAATTTTTTATCTCTTCCAGGAGCTCCTCGACAGAATAGAAGGAGTGAGCCATGAGGAAACTCTTCAGTTTAGACTTAAAAGTGTTTGGGCTACTGCTAAGATTTTTGAGTTCTTGTGGTAGCTTATTGAAAATGGATGCAGCAGAATACTGCACTCCTTTCTGCACAAGAGTCAAGGAAGTGCATTCCACATGCAGATTTGATTTCTGCCTAGTATTGATTTGTCTCGAATCTAAGACAAGCCTGATCGATCCATTTTTCTTCTCAACAACATGTAACGGATTGTTGTATGAGCTTACTGCAGGCTCAATAATGTCCTCGTCAAGCATAGATTGTATTTCTGTTCTAACACGGTCCCTATAATGCGCCGGAATTACGTATGGTCTAACACAAAATTTAGTATGCTCACGAACACGAAATTGGTATTGAAATCCCTTGATTGTTCCTGTTTTGTGAGTAAAAACTGTGGAATGTTCTTGTAAAATCTCAAAAAGGTCCTGCCTATCAGTGTCATTACAATTCTCAACTGTTTGAATTTTATTCTGAATTAACTCATTAATTTCAAATATGCCGTCGATATCATCCCTGTCAGTTCTTGCAGAGTGATTGTTAGTGTCTAGTTCCGTAGAAAATTCCGAATTGTTGTCCAACAGAAGGTAAAGCCGATTAATTTCCTCGTCATGGTTTGAGAGCCAATCTTCAAATTTCAAAGCTATTGACTTACCTTCTTTCTCTAAACTTATTTCAGCATCGTGAAAGTTTAAGATTGCTTTGTATTCATTCAAAAAGTCTACTCCCAATATAATTTCCGTCGACAATAATGGAACAATGAGAAAGTTCATAGAGAAGCTGTGGCTTTGACAAAAGCATTCTAAATTGGTTTCTTGGCGTACATCTACACTTTTTCCAAAGATTGCACCTTGTAATTTAATCTTACGTAACGGAAGTGTGGGGCAATCGTTCGATTTGTTGCATTTGCTAAAGGCTGTTTCACTGATTACTGAAATGGGACTGCCAGAGTCAAGTACTGCCGTAAATTTTACGTCATTTACAGTAATGTGAATCACAGGATATGCAATGTTGTTATGTTTTACGCCGTGTTCCTGGAGTAAGATGTCCCTAATGTCTTCCATTTTTACGTAATTACTAGCTACGGCAGATGCGTCGTTAGTGTCATAAGAACGTTTTGTGGCTGCCAGCGGTGTGAGTCATTGCCTATTGTCTCTTTGTTGGCGCGCGTCGTTATTGGGATTTGGAGACCTAACTTCTACAAATTCACCTCCTCGAGAGGGCCCTGCTCTGTTTGAATCCCGCCAGTTCTGATGCAATTCAGGTCTGTCGTTACGATCACATCGTCTGTCGTCATGTCGGTAGTTCCTGTAGTTTCTTTCTTGTCGGTTAAGTGGTGGAGAATTTCTCCCTGAATCGTAACTGCGCGCTGAACTGTTGCGTCTGAAGTTATTCTGTCTCCCTTGATAATAATTATTTTGGTTCCCATATTGTCTGTTTCTCTGATTGTCTCTGTGATAGTCACTACCGCGGAGAGGTGATCTTTCCCTGTAATTATTACTACTCTGCCAACGGTTGTCGTACGGGTGGTGTCTATTTTGGTCACGATTTGCGTTGTAAGAATAGACCAGTCGTGTCCGGTTATTGTTTCTGTCGTCACGGAATTGTGACGGATGTGACCTGTAATTGTTGTGTCCTTGTTTTCGCGTTCCGCGATTATCAGTGTCAATTTCTAGTTCTTGTAACAGTCCCTGAAAAGCTTCAATGTCGTCTTTGCAACGTCCTGCTAAAATAATATGCCGTAAATGTTCAGGTAATTTGATTAAGCAAATGCGGATTAGTTCTGAGGGGCTGTATGGGTTTAACAGGTACTGATTCTTGTGCAACATGTCTTCAAAATATTTCACAAGACTGGAGAATTCAGATTGTTCGAAATGTTTCATCATTATGATACCATGTTTTACGCGGTCTTGTGTGGCTTGAGACCAATACGCTGAGAGGAAGGCATGGTAAAATTCTCCTTCACTGTGGCAATCGTGAATGACCGATCGCATTCTTACAGCTGGTTCATTCTCTAAGTAGCCACACATAAATTCTAATCTGTGTTCCAACGACCAGTTGGGAAGAAAACAATGAGAGAATTGATGGAGCCATGCTTGTGGATGAATGTCGTTGCCAGAATTCTTAAATGTTTTGAATTTACGTGTAGTAATGAACAGCTTATAGTCAAAATCGTCATGTCGGCGAGTCGCATATCGGTCATTGTTAGGTCGTGTCGGCCGTTCCATCTCAAAATTCGGTGCACATTGCCAATTTCTTTCATAACTTCCGAAATGCCCTGTGTTATTATTTTGCGGTTTTTCCGTGTTTCTAAGTCCCTCTTCCCGTGTTGGAGCGCGAGTGTCCTCTGAAATACGTAATTCTTGTATTACCTGTGTCAGCTGATCTTGTACTTCCCGGATTTCTCTTTGGTGTTGTGTATTAATTTGAATCTGATTTTGTTTGAATTTTCTGATTTGTTCATACTCTTCTGTGTCAGTGAAGGCTACGGGTCTTGTGTCATTCAGATCATCATCTACCATTGTAGATAAGTTAGTGACCTGATCCGAAAGTTCGGCTACTTTCTCCGATAGTGTACTTATTTCTTCAGTGTGTTTTTCTGAACCAAGTTTCAGAATATCTACTGTGTCCTTTAAGTTTTCCTGAGTTTTTGCAAGTTGCGTAACCGAATCGGTAGATGCAACTGAGTCAATTTTAGCCCACAAGGTCTCATGATTTTCATGAACAATGGTTTGCAGTTCTTTTATGGCTGCTTCGTGATTCTGTAATGCATTTTCATGCCGCGAAAAAATAGGTTGAAAATGCTCACAAATTTGTGTTTTTACGTCATTAAAGACTTTTTGACATTTCGATTCAATGTTATGTAACTCAGTAGTTAAATCTTCACGTGTTTGTTCAAGCGTGGTGTGAAGATTTTGTTCCATTGCGTCTAACTGTTGCTGTGTTTGTCTCTGGTGTTGTTCCATTGTGTCTAACTTTTTAAGATTTTGTTCCACTGTGTCTAACTTTTTAAGATTTTGTCCCATTTGTCTCTGATTTTGTTCCATTTGTTGCATTAATTGCAATAATAATGTATTAGTGTCTGGAATCTGTTTCTCTACGCTTTTCGGCAGTGCATTTGCACCGGCAACATTCACATTTTGACAAGCAGAAAATGTGTCTTGACTTATTTGAGAAAACGGTGATGACATAAAACCTGAATCTACAGTATTTGCGATATTGTGTTCTGTCATTCCCGATTCCTGAGACGAGCTGTTGCCGACCAATCGATCGATAACGCTTCCCTGTTCACTACCTGTTTCACTGTCTACACCATTGTTTGCCGCCCGCTCCATTTCCCTATGCGCAATTACCAAATTACTACTTTGAACATTAGTTAATTCATTACTCTGCGGCGCTAACACACTGCCTTCGTCTTCACTGTCATTTCTCAGTTTACTTTGGAGCCTAGTATTACGTTTTTCACACGCCATAATTGTCACAATATTTCACACGATAACACAGAAAAGCACAATTTGAAGAGCAAAATAAAATAACATAGCAATGGAAATAATGTCTACTTAATTGCCAGCGCAGCTGCGAAATACTTGGTGCAAGTCTACATGCATGCCACAACTGTTTTACTGTACAACAATGAAAGGCTACAACTACAAAGGAGATCCTCTCTACAATTACGCGCTAGCTATAAACAAAATCTACACTAATTACACAAACTACAAGAAAAATCAGAAGATTCCAGTGAGGTTTCCTCGGCTAAGGGTCGACATATGAAACGTCCCCTTTGAACAATTTATATATGGCTGTGCTTAACCTGACACACAATATTTTGTTAGCGCAACGCAATCTGACTTTCAAACTTCCCTGCAAAAGAATGGCCCTGACTAACATTAAACTATACCTTTCACAAATCACTTACCTCACAAAAATCTTCGCTGCTCAAGCTACTGCAATACAGCGAGAGCCACTACTGCCAGCTAAATAAAAGATTCAAACTAGGGAAGGCACTAACTACTGATAGGGATAGTTAGCAAATGAAAGATATTAATAGAGAACAAACAATGTATTTACCTTGATATCATCATATATAAATATAGCAGTTCATGACAAATTACAAATCTCCGCCATCTCTCTCCCCACATCCACCACTGCTGGCGGCTCACCTCCAACTGCGCAACGTTACGCGCTGTTCACATCCAGCTGCCTAACACTACAATGGCGAGAATTACAAAAATGCAAAGCAGCCACAGACTGCACACAGCACAGCCAGTGATTTTCATATTGAGCGCTACGTAACGTTGAAAATAAGAAAACATAAACAGCCTACTTACATTGAGAAAACATAAACAGCCTACTTACAAATTGTAACGTTAAGGGCCTCCTAATGACGATGGAACACTCAAATTCCGTCGAGATTACATTTATCGTCCTCGAGCCGACTTGCCTCCAAGGGGATATTGCTGCCTCGGGCACCATATGCTCCGACACCTGTGAGACTAGATTTTCGAATCAGACGCGAATCTGGTAGTTAATTGTAATGTTCAGGGCCTCCTAATGACGATTCAACACTCAAATTGCATCGCGATTCAATACATCGTCCTCCAGCTGACTTGTTTCCAAGGGTCTATTGTTGCCTCGGGCGCCTTATGATCGTTCTCCTGTGAGTCTAGATTATCGAATCCGACGCAAAACTGATAGTTAACTGTAATGTTCAGGGCCTCCTAATGTCGATGGAACACTCAAATTGCGTCGAGATTCAATACATCGTCCTGCAGCCGATTTATCTCCAAGGGTCTATTGCTGCATCTGGCACCTTATGATCATGCTCCTGTGAGTTTAGATATTCGAATCCGACGCGAAACTGATAGTTAATTATACCGTTCAGGGCCTCCTAATGACGATGGGACACTCAAACTACGTCGAGATTCAATACACCGTCCTCAAGCCAACTTGTCTCCAAGGGGATATTGCTGGCTCCGGCACCATATGATCCGTCTCCTGTGAGTCTAGATTTTCGAATCCGACGCGAAACTGATGGTTAATTGTAACGTTCAGGGCCTCCTAATGACGATGTAACACTCAAATTGCGTCGAGATTCAATACATCGTCCTCCAGGCGACTTGTCTCCGAGGGTCTATTGCTACCTCGGGCACCTTATGGTCGTTCTCCTCTGAGTCTACATTTTCGAATCCGACGCAAAACTGATGGTTAATTGTAACGTTCAGGGCCTCGTAACGACGATGGAACACTCAAGTTGCGTCGAGATTAAATACATCGTCCTCCAGCCGACTTGCATACAAGGGGATATTGCTGCCTCGTTCACCATATGGTCCGTCCCCTGTGAGTCTAGATTTTCCAATCCGACGCAAAACTGATAGTTAATTGTGAGGTTCAGGGCCTCCTAATGACAATGGAACACTCAAATTGCGTCGCGATTCAATACATCGGCTTCCAGCCGACTTGTCTCCAAGGCGATATTGCTATCTCGGGCCTCTCATGGTCGTTCTACAGTGAGTCTAGATTTTCGAATCCGACGCAAAACTGATTGTTAATAAATACGTTCAGGGCCTCCTAATGACGATAGAACACTCAAATTGCGGCGCGATTCAATACATCGTCCTCAGCCAACTTGCATCCAAGGGGCTATTGCTGCCTCGGGCACCATGTGGTCCGTCTCCTGTGAGTCTAGATTATCGAATCCGACGCAAAACTGATAGTTAATTGGAAAGTTCAGGGCCTCCTAATGACGATGCAACACTCAAATTGCGTCGCGATTCAATACATCGTCCTCCAGGCGAGTTGTCTCCGAGGGTCTATTGCTGCCTCGGGCACCTTATGGTCGTTCTCCTCTGAGTCTACATTTTCGAATCCGATGCAAAACTGATAGTTAATTAGTACGTTCAGGGCCTCCTAATGACGATGGAACACTCAAATTGCGTCGAGATTCAATACATCGTCCTCAGCCAACTTGTTTCCAAGGGTCTATTGATGCCTCGGGCGCCTTTTGATCGTGCTCCTGTGAGTCTAGATTATCGAATCCGACTCAAAACTGATTGTTAATTGTAACGTTCACGGTCTCCTAATGACGATGGAACACTCAAATTGCGTCGAGATTCAATACGTCGTCCTCCAGCCGAGTTGTCTCCAAAGGTCTATTGCTGCATCGGTCACCATGCGGTCCGCCTCCTGTGAATCTAGAATTTCGAATCCGATGCAAAACTGATAGTTAATTGTAACGTTCGGGGTCTCCTAATGACGATGGAACACTCAAATTGCGTCGAGATTCAATACATCGACCTACAGCCGACTTGTCTCCAAGAGGATACTGCTGCCTCGGGCACCTTATGGTTGTTCTCCTGTGAGTCTAGATTTTCGAATCCGACGCTAAACTGATTGTTAATTGTAACGTTTAGGGCCTCATAATGACGACGGAATACTCAAATTGCGTCAAAATTAAATACATCGTCCTCCAGCCCACTTGCATCCAAGGGGCTATTGCTGCCTCGGGCACCATGTGGTCCGTCTCCTGTGAGTCTAGATTATCGAATCCGACGCAAAACTGATAGTTAATTGGAAAGTTCAGGGCCTCCTAATGACGATGCAACACTCAAATTGCGTCGCGATTCAATACATCGTCCTCCAGCCGACTTGTTTCCAAGGGTCTATTGTTGCCTCGGGCGCCTTTTGATCGTTCTCCTGTGAGTCTAGATTATCGAATCCGACGCAAAACTGATAGTTAATTGTAACGTTCACGGCCCCCTAATGACGATGGAACACTCAAATTGCGTCGAGATTCAATACATCGGCCTCCAGCCGATTTGTCTCCAAGGGTCTATTGCTGCATCTGGCACCTTATGATCTTGCTCCTGTGAGTTTAGATTTTCGAATCCGACGCGAAACTGATAGTTAATGATACCGTTCAGGGCCTCCTAATGACGATGGGACACTCAAACTACGTCGAGATTCAATACATCGTCCTCAAGCTGACTTGTCTCCAAGGGGATATTGCTGGCTCGGGCACCATATGGTCCGTCTCCTGTGAGTCTAGATTTTCGAATCCGACGCGAAACTGATGGTTAATTGTAACGTTCAGGGCCCCCTAATGACGATGTAACACTCAAATTGCGTCGAGATTCAATACATCGTCCTCCAGCAGACTTGCCTACAAGGGGATGTTGCTGCCTCGGGCACCATATGGTCCGTCCCCTGTGAGTCTAGATTTTCGAATCCGACGCAAAACTGATAGTTAATTGTGAGGTTCAGGGCCTCCTAATGACAATGGAACACTCAAATTGCGTCGCGATTCAATACATCGGCCTCCAGCCGACTTGTCTCCAAGGGTCTATTCCTGCCTCTGGCACCTTATGGTCGTGCTCCTGTGAGACTAGATTTTCGAATCAGACGCAAAACTGAAAGTTAATTGTAACGTTCAGGGCCTCCTAATGCCGATGGAACACTCAAATCGCGTCGAGATTAAATACATCGTCCTCCAGCCGACTTGCCTCCAGAGAGATATTCTTGCCTCGGGCACCATATGGTGCGTCTCCTGTGAGTCTAGATTTTCGAATCCGACGCAAAACTGATAGTTAATTGTAAAGTTCAGGGCCTCCTAATGACGATGGAACACTCAAATTGCGTAAAGATTCAATACATCGTCCTCCAGCCGACTTGTTTCCAAGGGTCTGTTGGTGCCTCGGGCGCCTTTTGATCGTGCCCCTGTGAGTCAAGATTTTCGAATCCGACGCCAAACTGATAGTTAATTGTAACGTTTCTGGGCCTCCTAATGACGATGGAACACTCAAATTGCGTCGAGATTCAATACATCGTCCTCCAGCCGACTTGTCTCCAAAGGGATATTGCTGCCTCGGGCACCTTATTTTCCTTCTCCTGTAAGTCTAGGTTTCCAAATCCGAGGCAAAACTAATAGTTCAGTACCTCCTAATGACGATGGAACACTCAATTTGCGTCGAGATTCAATACATCGTCCTCAAGGCGACTTGTCTCCGAGGGTCTATTGTTGCCTCGGGCACATTATGGTCGTTCTCCTCTGAGTCTACATTTTCAAATCCGACGCAAAACTGATAGTTAATTGTAACGTTCAGGGCCTCCTACTGACGATGGAACACTCAAATTGCGTCGAGATTCAATACATCGACCTCCAGCCGACCTGTCTCCACGGAGATATTGCTGCCTCGGGCACCTTATGGTCGTTCTCCTGTGAGTCTAGATTTTCGAATCCGACGCAAAACTGATAGTTAATTGTAACGTTCAGGGCCTCCTAATGACGATGGATCACTCAAATCGCGTCGAGATTAAATACATCGTCCTCCAGCCGACTTGCCTCCAGAGGGATATTGTTGCCTCGGGCACCATATGGTGCATCTCCTGTGAGTCAAGATTTTCGAATCCGACGCAAAACCGATAGTTAATTGTAACGTTTCTGGGCCTCCTAATGACGATGGAACACTCAAATTGCGTCGAGATTCATTACATCGTCCTCCAGCCCACTCGTCCCCAAGGCTCTATTGCTGCCTCGCGCACCTTATTTTCCTTCTCCTGTAAGTCTAGGTTTACGAATCCGAGGCAAAACTAATCATTCAGTACCTCCTAATGACGATGGAACACTCAAATTGCGTCGAGATTCATTTTATCGTCCTCAAGGCGACTTGTCTCCGAGGGTCTATTGCTGCCTCGGGCACATTATGGTCGTTCTCCTCTGAGTCTAGATTTTCGAATCCGACGCAGAACTGATAGTTAATTGTAACGTTCAGGTCCTCCTAATGACGATGGAACACTCAAATTGCGTCGAGATTCAATACATCGACCTCCAGCCGACGTGTCTCGAAGGGGATATTGCTGCCTCGGGCACCTTATGGTCGTTCTCCTGTGAGTCTAGATTTTCGAATCCGACGCAAAACTGATAGATAATTGTAAAGTTCAGGGCCTCCTAATGACGATGGAACACTCAAATTGCGTAAAGATTCAATACATCGTCCTCCAGCCGACTTGTTTCCAAGGGTCTGTTGGTGCCTCGGGCGCCTTTTGATCGTGCCCCTGTGAGTCTAGATTTTCGAATCCGACGCGAAACTGATAGTTAATTGTAACGTTTCTGGGCCTCCTAATGACGATGGAACACTCAAATTGCGTCGAGAATCATTACATCGTCCTCCAGCCGACTCGTTTCTAAGGCTCTATTGCTGCCTCGGGCACCATATGGTCTGTCTCCTGTGAGTCTAGATTTTCGAATCCGACGCAAAACTGTTAGTTAATTGTATCGATCAGAGCCTCCCAATGACGATGGATCACTCAAGTTGCGTCGAGGTTCAATACGTCAGCCTCCAGCCGACTTGCCTCCAAGGGTCTATTGCTGCATCGGGCACTTTGTGGTCGTTCTCCTGTGAGTCTAGATTTTCCAATCCGACGCATAACTGATAGTTAATTGTAAAGTTCAGGGCCTCCTAATGACCATAGAACACTCAAATTGCGTCGAGATTCAATACATCGTCCTCCAGCCGACTTGTCTCCAAGGGTCTATTGATGCCTCGGTCACCATATGGTCCGCCTCCTGTGAGTCTAGAATTTCGAATCCGGCGCAAAACTGAGAGTTAATTGTAACGTTCAGGGCCTCCTAATGACGATGGAACACTCAAATTGCGTCGAGTTTCAATACATCGTCCTCAAGCCGACTTGTCTACAAGGGTCTATTGCTGCCTCTGGCACCTTAAGGTCGTGCTCCTGTGAGTCTAGTTTTTCGAATCCGATGCAAAACTGATAGTTAACTGTAATGTTCAGGGGCTCCTAATGACGATGGAACACTCAAATTGCGTCGAGATTCAATACATCGTCCTCCAGCCGACTTGTCTCCAAAGGGATATTGCTGCCTCGGGCACCTTATTTTCCTTCTCCTGTAAGTCTAGGTTTCCAAATCCGAGGCAAAACTAATAGTTCAGTACCTCCTAATGACGATGGAACACTCAATTTGCGTCGAGATTCAATACATCGTCCTCAAGGCGACTTGTCTCCGAGGGTCTATTGTTGCCTCGGGCACATTATGGTCGTTCTCCTCTGAGTCTACATTTTCAAATCCGACGCAAAACTGATAATTAATTGTAACGTTCAGGGCCTCCTACTGACGATGGAACACTCAAATTGCGTCGAGATTCAATACATCGACCTCCAGCCGACCTGTCTCCACGGAGATATTGCTGCCTCGGGCACCTTATGGTCGTTCTCCTGTGCGTCTAGATTTTCGAATCCGACGCAAAACTGATAGTTAATTGTAACGTTCAGGGCCTCCTAATGACGATGGATCACTCAAATCGCGTCGAGATTAAATACATCGTCCTCCAGCCGATTTGCCTCCAGAGGGATATTGTTGCCTCGGGCACCATATGGTGCATCTCCTGTGAGTCAAGATTTTCGAATCCGACGCATAACCGATAGTTAATTGTAACGTTTCTGGGCCTCCTAATGACGATGGAACACTCAAATTGCGTCGAGATTCATTACATCGTCCTCCAGCCCACTCGTCTCCAAGGCTCTATTGCTGCCTCGCGCACCATATGGTCCGTCTCCTGTGAGTCTAAATTTTCGAATCCGACGCAAAACTGATAGTTAATTGTATCGATCAGAGCCTCCCAATGACGATGGAACACTCAAGTTGCGTCGAGATTCAATACGTCGGCCTCCAGCCGACTTGCCTCCAAGGGTCTATTGCTGCGTCGGGCACCTTCTGGTCTTTCTCCTGTGAGTCTAGATTTTCCAATCCGACGCATAACTGATAGTTAATTGTAAAGTTCAGGGCCTCCTAATGACGATGGAACACTAAAATTGCGTCGAGATTCAATACATCATCCTCCAGCCGACTTGTCTCCAAGGGTCTATTGCTGCCTCGGTCACCATATGGTCCGCCTCCTGTGAGTCTAGAATTTCGAATCCGACACAAATCTGATAGTTTATTGTAACGTTCAGGGCCCACTAATGATGATGGAACACTCAAATTGCGTCGAGATTCAATACATCGTCCTCCAGCCGACTTGTCTCCAAAGGGATATTGCTGCCGCGGGCACCTTATTTTCCTTCTCCTGTAAGTCTAGGTTTCCAAATCCAAGGCAAAACTAGTAGTTCAGTACCTCCTAATGACGATGGAACACTCAATTTGCGTCGAGATTCAATACATCGTCCTCAAGGCGACTTGTCACCGAGGGTCTATTGTTGCTTCGGGCACATTATGGTCGTTCTCCTCTGAGTCTACATTTTCAAATCCGAACCAAAACTGATAGTTAATTGTAACGTTCAGGGCCTCCTACTGACGATGGAACACTCAAATTGCGTCGAGATTCAATACATCGACCTCCAGCCGACCTGTCTCCACGGAGATATTGCTGCCTCGGGCACCTTATGGTCGTTTCCTGTGAGTCTAGATTTTCGAATCCGACGCAAAACTGATAGTTAATTGTAACGTTCAGGGCCTCCTAATGACGATGGATCACTCAAATCGCGTCGAGATTAAATACATCGTCCTCCAGCCGACTTGCCTCCAGAGGGATATTGTTGCCTCGGGCACCATATGGTGCATCTCCTGTGAGTCAAGATTTTCGAATCCGACGCAAAACCGATAGTTAATTGTAACGTTTCTGGGCCTCCTAATGACGATGGAACACTCAAATTGCGTCGAGATTCATTACATCGTCCTCCAGCCCACTCGTTTCCAAGGCTCTATTGCTGCCTCGCGCACCATACGTTCCGTCTCCTGTGAGTCTAGATTTTCGTATCCGACGCAAAACTGATAGTTAATTGTATCGATCAGAGCCTCCCAATGACGATGGAACACTCAAGTTGCGTCGAGAATCAATACGTCGGCCTCCAGCCGACTTGCCTCCAAGGGTCTAATGCTGCGTCGGGCACCTTCTGGTCTTTCTCCTGTGAGTCTAGATTTTCCAATCCGACGCATAACTGATAGTTAATTGTAAAGTTCAGGGCCTCCTAATGACGATGGAACACTCAAATTGCGTCGAGAATCAATACATCGTCCTCCAGCCAACTTGTCTCAAAGGGTCTATTGCTGCCTCGGTCACCTTATGGTCGTTGTCCAGTGAGTCTAGATTTTCGAATCCGACGCAAAACTGAGAGTTAATTGTAAAGTTCAGGGCCCCCTAATGACGATGGAACACTCAAATTGCGTCGAGATTCAATACATCGTCCTCAAGCAGACTTGTCTCCGAGGGGATATTGCTGCCTCAGGCACCATATGGTCCGTCTCCTTTGAGTCTAGTGTTCGAATCCGACGCGAAACTGATAGTTAATTATAACGTTCAGGGCCTTCTATTGACTACACTCAAATTGCGTCGAGATTCAATACATCGACCCCCAGCCGACTTGTCTCCAAGGGTCTATTGCTGCCTTGGTCACCACATGGTCCGTCTCCTGTGAGTCTAGAATTTCGAATCCGATGCAAAACTGATAGTTATTTGTAACGTTCAGGGCCTCCTAATGACGATGGATCACTTAAATTTCCTCGAGATTCAATACATAGTCCTCCAGCCGACTAGTCTCAAAGGGTCTATTGCTGCCTCGGTCACCTTATGGTCGTTGTCCAGTGAGTCTAGATTTTCGAATCCGACGCAAAACTGAGAGTTAATTGTAACGTTCAGGACCTTCTAATGACGATGGAACACTCAAATTGCGTCGAGATTTGATACATCGTCCTCAAGCAGACTTGTCTCCAAGGGGATATTGCTGCCTCGGGCACCATATGGTCCGTTTCCTGTGAGTCTACTTTTCGAATCCGACGCGAAACTGATGGTTAATTGAACGTTCAGGGCCTCCTAATGACGATGGAACACTCAAATTGCGTCGAGATTAAATACAGTGTCCTCCAGCCGACTTGTCTCCAAGGGTCTATTGCTGCCTTGGTCACCATATGGTCCGTCTCCTGTAAGTCTAGTATTTCGAATCCGACGCAAGACTGATAGTTTATTGTAACTTTCAGGGCCTCCTAATGACGATGGAACACTCAAATTGCGTCGAGATTCAATACATCGTCCTCAAGCCTACTTGTTTCCAATGGTCTATTGCTGCCTAGGGCACCATATTTTCCTTCTCCTGTGAGTCTAGATTTTCAAATCCGAGGCAAAACTGACAGTTCAGTACCTCCTAATGACGATGGAACACTGAAATTGCGTCGAGAATCAATACATCGACCTCCAGCCGACTTGTCTCCAAGATGAAATTGCTGCCTCGGGCACCTTATGGTCGATCTCCTGTGAAACTAGATTTTCGAATCCGACGCAAAACTGATAGTTAATTGTAACGTTCAGGGCCTCCTAATGACGATGGAGCACTCAAATTGCGTCGAGATTAAATACATCGTCCTCCAGCCGACTTGTCTCAAAGGGTCTATTGCTGCCTCGGTCACCATATGGTCGTTGTCCTGTGAGTCTAGTTTTCGAATCCGACGCAAAACTGAGAGTCAATTGTAACTTTCCGGGCCTCCTAATGACGATGGAACACTCAAATTGCGTCGAGATTCAATACATCGTCCTCAAGCCGACTTGTCTCCAAGGGTCTATTGCTGCCTCTGGCACCTTATGGTCGTGCTCCTGTGAGTCTAGATTTTCGAATCCGACGCGAAACTGATAGTTAATTATAACGTTCATGGCCTCCTAATGACGATGGAACACTCAAATTGCGTCGAGATTCAATACATCGTCCACCAGCCGACTTGTCTCCAAGGGTCTATTGCTGACTCGGTCACCATATCGTCCGCCTCCTGTGAGTCTAGAATTTCGAATCCGACGCAAAACTGATAGTTAATTGTAACGTTCAGGGCCTCCTAATGACGATGGAACACTCAAATTGCGTCGAGATTCAATACATCGTCCACCAGCCGACTTGTCTCCAAGGGTCTATTGCTGCCTCGGGCACCTTATTTTCCTTTCCCTCTGAGCCTAGATTTTCAAATCCGAGGCAAAACTGATAGTTCAGTACCTCCTAATGACGATGGAACACTCACATTGCGTCGATATTGAATTCATCGTCCTTCAGCCGACTTGTCTTCAAGGGACTATTGCTGCCTCGGGCACCTTACGGTCGTTCTTTTATGAGTCTAGATTTTCGAATCCGACGCAATACTGATAGTTATTTGTAACGTTCAGGGCCTCCTAATGACGATGGAACACTCAAATTGCGTCGAGATTCAATACATCGTCCTCAAGCAGACTTGTCTCCAAGGGGATATTGCTGCCTCGGGCACCATATGGTCCGTCTCCTGTGAGTCTACTTTTCGAATCCGACGCGAAACTGATAGTTAATTGTAACGTTCAGGGCCTCCTAATGACGATGGAACACTCAAATTGCGTCGAGATTCAATACATCGTCCTCCAGCCGACTTGTCGCCAAGGGTTTATTGCTGCCTTGGTCACCATATGGTCCGTCTCCTGTAAGTCTCGAATTTCGAATCCGACGCAAAACTGATAGTTTATTATAACGTTCAGGGCCCCCTAATGACGATGGAACACTCAAATTGCGTCGAGATTCAATACATCGTCCTCAAGCCTACTTGTCTCCAAGGGTCTATTGCTGCCTCGGGCACCATATTTTCCTTCTCCTGTGAGTCTAGATTTTCAAATCCGAGGCAAAACTGATAGTTCAGTACCTCCTAATGACGATGGAACACTCACATTGCGTCGAGATTCAATTCATCGTCCTTCAGCCGACTTGTCTCCAAGGGTCTATTGCTGCCTCTGGCACCTTATGGTCGTGCTCCTGTGAGTCTAGATTTTCGAATCCGACGCGAAACTGATACTTAATTATAACGTTCAGGGCCTCCTATTGACGATGGATCACTCAAATTGCGTCGAGATTCAATATATCGTCTTCCAGCCGATTTTTCTCCAAGGGTCTATTGCTGCCTCGGTCACCATATGGTCCGCTTCCTGTGAGTCTAGATTTTCAAATGCGACGTGAAACTGATAGTTAATTATAACGTCCAGGGCCTCCTAATGACGATGGAACACTCACATTGCGTCGAGATTCAATACATCGTCCTCCGGCCGACTTATCTCCAAGGGTCTATTGCTGCCTCTGGCACCTTATGGTCGTGCTCCTGTGAGTCTCGATTTTCGAATCCGACGCGAAACTGATAGTAATTGTAACGATCTGGGCCTCCTAATGACGATGAAAGACTCAAATTGTGTCGAGATTCAATACATCGTCCTCCAGCCGACTTGTCTCCAAGGGTCTATTGCTGCCTCGGTCACCATCTGGTCCGCTTCCTGTGAGTCTAGATTTTTGAATCCGAGTCATAACTGATAGTTCAGTACCTCCTAATGACGATGGAACACTCACATTGCGTCGAGATTGAATTCATCGTCCTTCAGCCGACTTGTCTTCAAGGGGCTATTGCTGCCTCGGGCACCTTACGGTCGTTCTTTTATGAGTCTAGATTTTCGAATCCGACGCAAACCTGATAGTTAATTGTAACGTTCAGGGCCTCCTAATGACGATGGAACACTCAAATTGCGTCGAGTTTCAATACATCGTCCTCCAGCCGACTTGTCTCCAAGGGTCTATTCTGCCTCGGGCACCATTTGGTCTGTCTCCTGTGAGTCTAGATTTTCCAATTCGACGCAAAACTGATGGTTAATTGTAACGTTCAGGGCCTCCTAATGACGATGGAACACTCAAATTGCGTCGAGATTCAATACATCGTCCTCCAGCCGACTTGACTCCAAGGGGATATTGTTGCCTCGGGCACCTTATTTTCCTTCTCCTGTGAGTCTAGGTTTTTGAATCCGAGGCAAAACTGATAGTTCAGTACCTCCTAATGACGATGGAACACTCAAATTGCATCGAGATTCAATACATCGTCATCAAAGCGACTTGTCCACAAGGGTCTATTGCTGCTTCGGGTTTCTTGTGGTCCGTTTCCTGTGAGTCTAGATTTTCGAATCCGACGTTAAACTGATCGTTAATTGTAAAGCTCAGTGCCTCCTAATGACGATGGAACACTCATATTGCGTCGCGATTATATACATCGTCCCCCAGGCGATTTGTCTCCAATGGGTCAATTGATGCCTGTGGCACCTAATGGTCGGTCTCCTGTGAGTCTAGATTATCTAATCCGACGCAGAACTGATAGTTGTAACGTTTAGGGCCTCCTAATGACGATGGAACACTCAAAGTGCTTCGAGATTCAATACATCGTCCGCCAGCCGACTTGTCTCAAAGGGTCTATTGCTGCCTCGGTCACTTTATGGTCGTTGTCCTGTGAGTCTAGATTTTCGAATCCGACGCCAAACTGAGAGTTAATTGTAACGTTCAGGGCCTCCTAATGACTATGGAACACTCAAATTGCGTCGAGATTCAATACATCATCCTCAAGCTTACTTGTCTCCAAGGGTCTATTGCTGCCTCTGGCACCTTATGGTCGTGCTCCTGTGAGTCTAGATTTTCGAATCCGACGCGAAACTGATAGTTAATTATAACGTTCAGGGTCTCCCAATGACGATGGAACAATCAAATTGCGTCGAGATTCAATACATCGTCCTCCAGCCGACTTGTCTCCAAGGGTCTATTGCTGCCTCGGTCACCATATCGTCCGCTTCCTATGAGTCTAGAATTTCGAATCCGACGCAAAACTGATAGTTAATTGTAACGTTTAGGGCACCCTAATGACGATGGAACACTCAAATTGCGTCGAGATTCAATACATCGTCCTCCAGCCGACTTGTCTCCAAGGGGATATTGCTGCCTCGGTCACCTTATGGTCGTTCTCCTGTGAGTCTAGATTTTCGAATCCGACGCAAAACTGATATTTAATTGTAAAGTTCGCGGCCACCTAATGACGATGGAACACGCAAATTGCGTCGAGATTCAATACATCGTCCTCCAGCCGATTTGTCTCAAAGTGTCTATTGCTGCCTCTGGCACCTTATGGTCGTGCTCCTGTGAGTCTCGATTTTCAAATCCGACGCAAAACTGATAGTTAATTGTAACGTTCAGGTTCTCCTAATGACGATGGAACACTCAAATTGCGTCGAGATTCAATACATCGTCCTCCAGCCGACCTGTCTCCAAGGGGATATTGCTGCCTTGGTCACTTTATAGTCCGTCTCCTGTGAGTCTAGACTTTCGAATCCGACGCAAAACTGATAGTTAATTGTAAAGTTGAGGGCCTCCTAATGACGATGGAATACTCAAATTGCGTCGCGATTATATACAACGTCCTGCAGGCGATTTCTCCCCAAGAGGTCTATTGATGCCTGTGGCACCTAATGGTCATTCTCCTGTGAGTCTAGATTTTCGAATCCGACGCAAAACTGATTGTTAATTGTAACTTTCAGGGCCTCCTAATGACGATGGAACACTCAAATTCCGTCGAGATTCAATACATCGTCCTCCAACCGACTTGTCTCCAAGGGTCTACTGCTGCCTCGGGCACCATATGGTCCGTCTACTGCGAGTCTAGATTTTCGAATCCGACGCAAAACTGATAGTTAATTGTAAAGTTGAGGGCCTCCTAATGACGATGGAACACTCATATTGCGTCGGGATTATATACATTGTCATGAAAGCGACTTGTCCACAAGGGTCTATTGCTGCTTCGGGCTCATTGTGGTCGTTCTCCTGTGAGTCTAGATTATCTAATCCGACGCAAAACTGATAGTTGTAACGTTCAGGGCCTCCTAAT